>NC_045602.1:66392276-67026964 GCF_009762305.2 Zalophus californianus | reverse complement strand
GCTTAAAAATTCTAGGGTTAAGGCCTTATAGGAATGGAACAGGTCAGTACCCAAAGCCACTACCATTTTGGCTTGATTTTTGCAAAACTTACACATCAGCAGCTCACAAACTAAACTCCAGTTGCTCTTTAAGATAAGCCATGATGACAGAGTGGCTATAAAAGTAGCATCTCCTAGATACAGAGAAGTGTGAACAGGTTCAGGCCAGGTAAACAATAGCTCCTTTCTCTTTGAAAGGAAAGGAAGATAGAAGCAAGTAATGGATTTCCATCCCTTACTACTTTCTTTTGGGAAAGTGATTACATTTACTGTAAATTAAGAAGGAAAAATTTACATAGGAGTAGGGAGGCAGATCACAAGTCAATAGACACGGGATCAGGCAGATCTCCAGCATTAGGCAAGACCCAAAGATAGTAATGCAGCCTACAATTCCATAGATGGGTAGATAGGAACCATAATAATAACAACAGCTAATTTTTAAAAAAGATTTTATTTATATATTAGAGAAAGAGAGAGACAGTGAGCATGAGAGGGGGGAGGGTCAGAGGGAGAAGCAGACTCCCTGCCGAACAAGGAGCCAGATGCGGGACTCGATCCCAGGACTCCAGGATCCTGACCTGAGCCGAAGGCAGTCGCTTAACCAACTGAGCCACCCAGGTGCCCAACAACAGCTAATTTTTATGGAATGGTCATTATTTATTAGCCATATCGACAGATAATTCATGTGTGAGGCAGATGCTGTCTTTATCTCTGTTTAGGAAATGAAGAAATCAAGGTATACAGAGATTAAGAATCTTATTACTCAAGGTCATACATAGCTGGGCTAGCTTTCACACCTGGGGAATCTGATTGCCAAAACCACACTCTTAACCAGTATGCCATACGGCCTCCCATGAATGTGAAAAGTAGATTCCTAATCCATCAAATTTGTTAACAGGTAAGGGGATGGTGTGGGTCTGGTGGAATATGGCCCTAACAGAAGCCAAGTTCTAAATTACTTGGGAAGTGGCCCAAATACCAAGGTAATTCTTAAAAACAAAAACAAAACAAAACGAAAGGTCCAGTCCAGCAGGCCCTGTGTATTGTAGGAGTCTCCCGTAAAGTATTAAGGACCCATTACAAGGAGATTGACACGTCACAATAAGAAATCCAACCATGGGAAACTGGAATACAAGGCAAGGAACCCAGTCAGGGGACGGGAGTAAAATCAGAGCAAAGTCAAAGAAACCATAATTCAGGGCAGGGATAGGAAGATCTTGACAAAGGATTTCTTACACTATCTCACCTGTTGAGAGCTGGCCCCAGAGTTGGGTGCATAACTGGAGGTCAGGTTAATTTCATAGATTCAGCTCAGAGGGAAAGAGAAGCAAGGACACCAGCTGGGTAAGTCATGACAACCTAACCAGAGTGGGTTAGAGTTCCAGGGAAGGGGCTAGAATCTACTCATTTCACTAACATCATTTCTTCCCCATGGCAACCGCTACCTGGGGGAGATGGTGGGAGATCATGTGGCAGTGCCAGGAGATAAGCCAAGACTGTGGAATACGGCGATGAACTTTCACAGCATAATCATAAACTTAAATAGCATCCTTTCATATATATTTTAGGGCCCAATCTAAGTTCTATTCTCTTACTATTTTTTTAAAAACAAACATAGTATGTTATGTAATTCTTTGAATATGGGGTTTGCTAAGACATTTGGGAGATTATTAGAAAGAACAAATAGATATGAAACTGTTCTTTAATAATTCATGTCATTTGTTTATTCTGACTTATAATAACTTTTGGAGAATAGATAGGATTTGTATCCTTAAAAGATAAACATTCAAGATAGCAGTACTTAGGAGAGTCATTTAAATGGTTTACACTTTCTATTCCCATCCCCTATTCTGTGGAAGAAAAAAGCAATTTTATTTTTTCTTTCATGTGGAGTTTACCTACTGCTTCCATATTTTATCTTAGAACAGCTCCAAAGACTGTACAATTATCTATTCTTTCTAAAGCTCATGATTTCCTAGATCTCATTATAAGGGCTGTTAAAAATCTCCCAAAAATGTTTTGAAGAACCCAAGTTAGCTTCATTTGTGTCAGGAAGCTGTTTTCTAGATGAATGGGGTGGTTTCTCTTCAAAAATCTTTCTCTTGATCTGTGCATTTGTCATGATCTGTTCAGTAGATAGCTTTGTTACTCTGAACCAAGTCTGAGATGTCCAAAAGAAGAAATGTTAAAATATAGGATGCATCCAGGAATTAGAGTGACTTTTTGTGACGTCCGTTGTGAGTCAGAGTTGGGACCTATGGTGAAAGCAGGTATCACCATTTACCCAGCTGCTAAGTCAGTTCACTTCTCTGAATTTTTTTCTTGATGGGTCCGTTGGGAATAGTACCTCTTTCAGGGTCCTTATGAAAAAACAAATGTATGTAAAGTTGCAAATGTAGGTTTCCAGTAAAAACTGTTAACACTCATTGCTGAATTTTACGATTATCGAGTCAAATTATTTCACACTGTAAGAAAATACTTTTGATATAAAAAACTGTTTCCTGCCTCCCTGGGCACTCTGCACAGCCTGCTGCATCATTAGCTGTCCGAAGTTAATGGAGATGGCCTGGTATGCATCCGGCCCTGTGCTAAATGATTTCCGTATATTATGTCATTTAATCAGAACAGACATTCTTTGAAGGAAAGTTTTGGTTTCTAACTGTGTACCACAACTTTGAACTGTGTGTATTTTCTTTTAGGGCATATATTCTTTTGACTTTTGTCTGCCTTAGTTTTTCTGTTGACTTGAACTAATTATGGTACTTTATGTAACCAGACTGTATCAGGAGGCTTTGGGATGCAAATAACAGAAAAGCAGAACCAATCTGGCTCAAAAAATAAAGGGAATTTTTCACACACACACACACACACACACACTCACACTCACACTCACACTCACACACACAGTATAATTCTTGACTGGGCTATATTTCTTTCTGATTCTTTTCACTCTGTCTTCCTCCCTGGTTCCCCTTATTGTATTAGAAATCATTGCATCTTGATACTGTATTCTCCATTGGAATGAGAGCTTCTCTTCTCCCAGACAGAAACTCTTGTGTTCCTTTGATTGGACCAATTTAGATCTTGTGCTGCCTTTGACACAGTCACTGGGAGTAGGGGGTTGGAGTGCATTGACTAGCTTATCCCTGTCCTTCCTTGGATTAATCACTGGACAAGAGGAATCTGTTCAACTGCTTAGCTCAGACCTATACCTGAGGTTGTGGTCAGTGTCACTCAAATCAGGGAGGGGCATATAATGGAGCAAGAGGTGAAGTGGTACTGGGAAGACATCTTTGTCTTGTTTCCAGTCTCACATGGAAAGCTTTCAACACTTTAATTTGAACTATGATGTTTTGCTATAGGAGTTTTTTTTTTTTTATGATAGTCTTTATCCATCTAAGGAAATTACTTTCACTGTTAGCTAGGAGTTGTTTTTTAAAATCATGAATGGAAGTTGACCTTTATCAAATGTTTCTTCATTTCTGTTGAGATGATCATGTGGATTCTTTATTCTCTTAATGTGATACATTACTGATAGATTTTTTTAAATTGGCCAACTGATTTGATTTTATTTAAAAAAAATTTTAACATCCAGTACTCACCACAACAAGTGCCCTCTTTAATACTGATCACTCATTTAACCCACCCCCTGCCCACCTCCCCTCCAGCGGCCCTCTGTTTGTTCTTTCTAGCTAGGAGTCTGTTTTATGGTTTGCATCTCTCTTTTCTCCCCCCTATGTTCATCTGTTTCATTTCTTAAATTCCACATATGAGTGAAATCATATGGTATTTGTCTTTCTCTGACTGACTTCACTTAATATAATACACTCTAGCTCCATCCATATCACTGCAAATGGCAAGATTTCATTCTTTTTTATGGCTGAGTAATATTCCATTGTATAAATATACCACAACTTCTTTATTCTTTTTTTTATTATTTATTTGACAGAGAAAGAGAGGCAGAGAGGGAGGGGGAGGGAATGAACAAGCAGGGGGAGCAGCAGAAAGAGAGGGAGAAGCAGGCTCCCCACTGAGCAGGGAGCCTGATGTGGGACTCAATCCCAGGACCCTGGGATCATGACCTGAACCAAAGGCAGATGTTTAACTGACTGAGCCACCCAGGCACCCACTTTATTGTTTTTTAAAACAACTTTAATGAAGTATAATAGCATAAAATAAATTTCACATATTTGTATTATGTAGTGGGATCATTTTTCACATATGTATATACCTATGAAACTATCACTGAAATCATATAATGATCATATTTATCACTTCCCTCTGAAAGTATCCTCATGCCTTTCATAATCTGTCTCTAGTCCCTTCCCTGGAGATGCCCCTCCACACAGACTCCTGGACAGCCACTGATCTATTGCTATCACCATAGATGACCATCTGCTATCACTATAGATGAGCTGCATTGCTGACTGAATTTTTGAATATTAAACTAACCTTCCATTTCTGAAATTAACCCAACTGAATCATTGTATATTAGCTGTCTTTCTTAAATATTTCCATATTCATTTAATCTAATGTTCTGCTTAGATGCAAAAATCCTATGTCCGTAACTGCAGTTGGAGTATAATTTTTCTTTCTACTAATGCCCTTGTTGTACTTTGGTATTAAGGTTATGCTGACCTCCTAAAATGAGCCAGAGGGTGTTTTCTATTCTCCTCTATTCACTGGAAGAACTTGTATAAAAGGCATGTTATTTTTTCCTTAAATACTTGGTTTGAACCAACCAGGTAAACTAACTGGACCTAGAGTTTTCTTTGTGGAAAAGTTTTTTTTTAATTTTTTAATTACGTTAATCACCATACATTACATCATTAGTTTTTGATGTAGTGTTCCATGATTCATTGTTTGCATATAACACCCAGTGCTCCATGCAGAACGTGCCCTCTTTAATACCCATCACCAGGCTAACCCATCCCCCCACCACCCTCCCCTCTATAACACCCTCAGTTTGTTTCTCAGAGTCCATAGTCTCTCATCGTTCATCTCCCCTTCCAATTTCCACCCCCTTCATTTTTCCCTTCCTACTATCTTCTTTTTTTTTTTTTTTTAACATATAATATATTTGTTTCAGAGGTACAGGTCTGTGATTCATCAGTCTTACACAATTCACAACGCTCACCATAGCACATACCCTCCCCAATGTCTATCACCCAGCCACCCCATCCCTCCCACCCCACCCCCACTCCAGCAACCCTCAGTTTGTTTCTTGAGATTAAGAATTCCTCATATCAGTGAGGTCATATGATACATGTCTTTCTCTGATTGACTTATTTCATTTAGCATAATATCCTCTAGTTCCATCCACGTTGTTGCAAATGGCAAGATCTCATTCCTTTTGATGGCTGCATAATATTCCATTGTGTATATATACCACATCTTCTTTATCCATTCATCTGTTGATGGACATCTTGGCTGTTTCCATAATTTGGCTATTGTGGACATTGCTGCTGTAAACATTGGGGTGCACGTACCCCTTTGGATCACTACATTTCTATCTTTGGGGTAAATAACCAGTAGTACATTAATTGGCATCTCATCACTTAGTTTAGACATGTGCCCCATGTGCTTTAACTTTTTAAAGATACTTTAATTAAAAAAAATTAAACCTGTATTAGCTTGGACTGCCATAATGAAATACCATGGAATGGGTGGCTTAAACAACAGAGATTTATATTGTTTTAGGTCTGGAGGCTAGAAATTTGAGGTCTGGGTACCAACATGGTCAGGTTCTGGTGAGGACCATCTTCCTGGTTTGCCGATGGCTGCATCCTTGCTGTGTCCTCACATGGCAGAGAGTGCATGTGCTGGTGTCATCTTCTTTTCTTATAAGGGCATTAATCTCAGCACTTGAACCCCACATTACCTCATCTAAACCTAATTATCTCCTGAGGGCTCCATCTCCAAATACTATCACATTGGAGTTAGGGCTTCAACATACAAATTTTGGGGGGTATACCGTTCAGTTTACAGCACATACCAAATAAGCTCCATTATTTTCCAGTGAAATAATAAATTTGTACTTTCAAGACTAGAGTATTTTTCATAGTGTGAAATTATTGTGACTGCACAGAAAAATTTATTAACTTTTTTAAGATACTCTGAATGCTTATAAGTACAGAGGCTAAATTGGGCAGCACCAGGGTATTGTTTCATCTATTTCATTCATTTATTGTGTAGCTGTTTAGGGACGCACATGAATAGATCATTTTTTATGGGCAAAACTAACTCTGATTTCTAAATGTCTTCATCAATTTCTTCCTCTAAATAAACCATAAATCCACGTATAATGCCTAGACTTATACACGATGTGCTGCCATTATAGCTACTCAGAAAGAATCTATAGTATAGGTCAAAGCTAGTTTTCTAGAGAGACTGGACTCTCCTAATAGTAAGGGGTTTTTTTTGTTTGTTTGTTTTTGTTGTCTGACTGCTGCCCACTATTTTGCCAGGTAGCCCAAGGTCAGCATGCCTTCCTGGTGTTCATGGACTGTGCCGCCTTTGCAGGAATGTCTCAGGGGAATCCTGCCTTAAAGAAGAGATACCATACCATAGCATTTCACTGTCTATAAAGACAGCAAGAGTGGCCTCTGTCTTGTTCTTTTAGGCAGCTTAAAACAAACTCAGCCAGCTCAAAAACAGAAATGGAATTGATAAAGCCATCAACTCAGAGCCTCCTTGTATGGCCCTGCCGAGAATGAAGCTAATGATGTAAATAAGCGCTTCCTAGAAAGATTAAGAAGGAAAGCATCCACCACCCCACAGCTCCTCCTATTCCTCATCCTTGAAACAGGATTGTTAGCATCTGATAGGAACTAGAGGAGGAGGCCGACTATGTCCTATGTCTGCGTTAGAAACATTGGTCTCATAATGACTAAGAAACACCAGGGGGTTGTCTAAGCCACCAAGGCTATGAGGGGCACAGCATTATTGTAGCTGCACTAAAATTTAATGTAATTCTTACTTTACCACCCATGGTGACCTAAGAAGGTGGTATGGCAGAGAAGCTCTAAATAGAGGCGCTTGGTCACAGCTCACTGAAAGGCCAGATATGCTGTTTTCATGGTGGAATAGGGAAGAAGAAACTGGTAAATATTTCTAAATGTCATATGTTTACATATGAATTTATTCATTTCCATATTTTTAGGTTTCTTCTCTTGTGAGAAGTACTATAAAAACAAGCCCTTAATATAAAGTGTTCATAACAAAAATTATACATATACTCAGCAATTTAAAATTAACAGTGTTCCTTAGAAGGAAGTGTGACTCCAGTGGTCTAGGGGCCAAGAGTTCTGACATTAGAGGTGGGAATTTCTTCTCAAAATGAAGTTAAAGGTGTGCTCTTGCCTATGTGACCAAGTGGAGGGTTGAGAGGGCTCTAGGGCTACTGTAATGCAGGTGGGTGGGGCTGAGACTGCCCACAGAGGTGGCTGGGGTGGGGCTAGGGAGTGTCGCTGTGACATAAATTTGAGAAACTAAATTTTAGGTGAAGAATGAAGTCATAATCTCGTAACTAAGAAGAGATTGATGAATAAACTTGGTAACAGGGTATTAATTTAGAGTAGAAAGCACACCTCATTCAGGAATCCCTCTGCATGTGTACTGAAACCTTTTCGTCAGGCAAAGAATGAAAAAAGAAAATTGTCTTTTCTATAACGTAATACATCAAACTGTGTAGCCCGGAGAACTCACTCTTCTTCTTTACTCTGGAGATGTTTCTTTCTCTAATAACTTGGAAATGTCTGTAATCAGAGCTCCTGTACCATACCCAAAGACATCTATAACTTTCTCCTTCTCCAACTTTGAGTTTTCCTATCTTTATGGGTGGTCAGAACTTTGCCATTGCAGCATCTCCTGCCTCCTCATACCCATGGCAAGTTAAAATTCCCAGGACTCAGACTTGTATTACAAAGGGTGCAATTGAGATGTGCAGCTCCCCTGCAGATGGAGTGAGGAGCACCATGATGTTGGGGACAGAAAATCTGGGGGCTGGACCTAGGTCTCCTGCTCCCTCACAGGCTGATCTTGAGTATGTTTTTCTCGCTTCAGTGGCTCAGGCTGCCACATAAGGTCCCTTTCACCTTTGACATATAAATTAGGTCTAGCACTTGACTTTATTTTAGTAATTCTAGAAAGAAAATGTTTAGGCTGAGGGGATGAATCTGTGTTCTTGTTGAAGGTAAGAGGTTTTTTTTTTTTATCATTTTCTTGATAAAAATCTTGATTTTAAATCTGTTAGTCTTGATTTGTGTTCTTTTCTCTTCCTTTGGCTAGCTGGAGAGCAAGTGCCTTTGACATGGTCTGAAGAATGCATTCTTTTCATCCTTAGAGCAAGGAGTACCAAAATGGAACACTCTTATCCCCTCCCCAAATGCCTGGTAATGGGAAGCCATGAAAAATATTTGTTAATTAAGTTAATTCAGTTATTATAAGTTGAATTGATTTCTAATTTAGGCATAGCATGGGAAACTATTGATAATATATGCCGGTTGACCATTAGCCAAATTTCCATGGAAATAGCATTCTTACGACACAGTATGTTCTTGGACTGTTTTGAAATATCCAGTTGCTTTGTGTGATATTGAACCTAAAAAAGAAATCCTTCTAACACAGTGTTTTTCAAGCATGTACTCAGGTGCTCAGGAGGTAGACTTAATTTGAAAAAACTCACTGAAATGACTGTAGGTGCAGTAACCCTGGGCTTTCCCTCAAACCTCTTCAATTGAAACTTAATGTTATTGGGTTGTTTCTAACCAAAGTCAAACTGGAAAAGAGACTGCACAAAAGTTTTGTGGTTTTACTTTTTTCCTCCATGAGACCAAGATTTAACTTTTTGAGGAACCTCCATAATGTGGAGAAAGGGGAACCCTTTTACACTGTTGGTGGGAATGCAAGCTGGTATAGCCACTTTGGAAAACAGTATGGAGGTTCCTCAAAAAGTTAAAAATAGAGCTACCCTATGACCCAGCAATTGCACTAGTGAGTGTTTACCCCCAAAATACAGATGTAGTGAAAAGAAGGGGCACATGCACCCCAATGTTCAAAGCAGCAATGTCCGCAATAGCCAAACTGTGGAAGGAGCCAAGATGCCCTTCAACAGACAAATGGATAAAGAAGATGTGGCCCATATATACAATGGAATATTATTCAGCCATCAAAAGGATTAATACCCACCATTTGCATCAACATGGATGGAACAGGAGGGGGTTATGCTAAGTGAAATAAGTCAAGCAGAGAAAGACAATTATCATATGGTTTCACTTATTTGTGGAACATAAGGAACAGCATGGAGGACATTAGGAGAAGGAAGGGAAAAATGAAGAGGGGTGAGTTCGGGGTGGGGGAAGAACCATGAGAGACTATGGACCCTGGGGAAACAAACTGAGAGTTTCAGAGGGGAGAGGGATAGGGTGATGGGTTAACCCAGTGATGGGACTAAGGAAGTCATGTATTGCAATGAGCACTGGGTGTTATACACAAACAGAGAATCATGGATCACTACATCAAAAACTAATGATGTGGGTGCCTGAGTGGCTCAGATGGTTAAGCGTCTGCCTTCGGCTCAGGTCACAATCCCAGGATCGAGTCCCGCATCGGGCTCCCTGCTCCTTGGGAGCCTGCTTCTCCCTCTGCTTCTCTCTCTCTCTCTCTCTCTCTCCCTCTCTCTCTCTGTCTCTCATGAATAAATAAATAAAATCTTTAAAAAAAAAAAAAACTAATGATGTACTGTATGGTGACTAATGTAACATAATTAAAAAAAAAAAAGACCGAGATTTATATATGTCAGGAGACCCAGAGGTAATTATATTCTTCTCTTGAATGATCAAATAAAGTTCTTGTCCAAGAGATAAACCATATTTCAGTAGTACCAGATTTACTCCTCAAATGCATTGCTGTTAAGAGTACAAAAATATTTCAGATGAAATAATATATAGTTGTGTATTTCTAATAGGCCTAATAAAAGTGCAGAGGCCATGACTACATGGCATACTTGGTGAAAGTAACAGCGTTGCCGTGTTTATAACATTCGTGTTCATCTGTGCAAACTCATGCACAGCACTCCAGAAATGACTTTGACGGCGCGGTCACTGCAGTCTGCAGCAGTTAAAACACAGCATCAAACAAGATGGAAATGACCAGGCTTGTTAAATAGAATATCCTTCCAGAATTTAGTAATCCCAAGGTGACCTTGCCCATCACTGATGTCTTGTGAGACAGGTGCAGGCTTGTCTTATTCATTTTGCCCTGGTAGCCTTGTGGTTATTGGTTTCCTCCATTAAAATGGAAAGTAGAATTAAATTTGATGGAAGAAACATTTACTTGGCACCTTAGGTGAAATAAATACATAAACTGAAGTTAGCATCCTTCTTTGGCAAATTCCTGGATCAGTGATTTGCAGCCTTTCAGTGTAATCCTTTCTCACCATTCTAGAAATTTGGTGATACAAAATTATATATTCCCAGTTGGTCATTTTTCTTTTGACTTGCTTATGGATTTTTTTTATCATGTAGATTTTTAAAATCTTTCCCCCCAGTTTTACTGAGAAATAACTGACCTACATCACTGTAAGTTGAAGGCATATAGTGTGATGGCTTGCATTATACAATGTGGAATGACTGCCACAGTAGGTTCAGCTAAGCTCTATCTTTTCATATAGATATGATAAAAGGAAAAGAATGAGGAAAAGAATAAAGGGGAAATTTTTCTCCTTGTAATGAGAACTTTCAGGATTTACTCTCTGAACTTTCTTATACATCACAAAGCGGTGTTAGCCGTAGTCATCATGCTGTACATTACATCCCTGGTACTTTATTTATCTTAAAACTGGAAAGTTGTACCTTCTGACAAGTTTCCTCCAATCAACCTCCCTCTCCTGCCACATCTGTAGTAACCACAAGTCTCATCTCTTTTTATATGGGTTTGGTTTTTTGTTTTTGTTTTTAGATTTCACATTAAAGTGAGAGCATACAGGGTTTGGCTTTCTCTTAACCTCACTTAGCATAAGGCCTTCAAGGTCCATCCATATTATGACAAATGGCAGGATGTACTTTGTGGGTTTTTTTTTTATGGCTTAATAATGTTCCATTGTATGTATATAGCACAAATTCTTTATCCATTCATCCATCAGTGGTCACTTGGGTTCTTTCCATGTCGTAGCTGTTGTAAGTAATACTGATAGGAACATGGGGGTGCAGATAGATTTTCAAGTTAGTGTTTTTGTTACCTGTGAATACATTCATCAAAGTGGAATTGCTGGATCATCGTATTTTAGAGCATCTTCCATACTCTTTTCCATCGTGTTTGTACCAATCTACAATCCCACCAACAGTGCACAAGGATGGTCTTTGTTCCAGATCCACACCAGCATTTGTGTTATCTCTTGTCTTTTTCATGATGACCATTCTAACAGGCATGAGGTGATACCTCATCATGGTTTTAATTTGCATTTCCCTAATGACTAGTGATGTTAAGCATCATTTCATGTACCTGTTTATCTTCTTTGGATTTGGAGAAATGTCTGTTTAGGTCCTTTACTCATTTCTTAATTGGGTTATGTGTTTTTTGCTGTTGAGTCGTATGATTTCCTTATATGTTTTGGGTATTAACCCCTTTTCACGTACAGAGTTTGCAAATATTTTTTCTCATTCCATAGGATGTCTTTTCATTTTGTTGATGGTTTCTTTTGCTGTGTGGAAGCTTTTTAGTTTGATGTAGTTCCACTTTTATTTTGTTGCTTGTGCTTTAGGTATTGTATCTAAAAAATCATCAAGACCTATGATAAGGAGCTTTGTCTCTCTTTTCTTCTATGAGTTTTATGGTTTCAGATCTTACACTTAAGTCTTTAATCCATTTTGAGTTAATTTTTTGGTGTAAGATATGGGCCCAGTTTCATTCTTTAACAGGTGAATATCCAATGATCCTAGCACCACTTATTGAAGAGACTGTCTTTTCTCCATTGAGTACTTTTGGCTCCTTTGTCAAATATTATTTGAGTGAATATGCTTGGGTTTATTTCTGGGCTCTTGATTCTGTTCCATTTGGTCTATTTGTCTGTTTTTATACTGTTTTAATGACTCTAACTTTATAGTATAGCTTGAAATCAGGAGTGTGATGCCTCCTGCTTTGTTTTTCTTTCTCAGAATTTCTTTGGCTCTTTGGGGGATGGTCTTTTGTGGTTCCATACAAATTTTAGGGTTTTTTTTTTTAACTTCTGTAAAAACTACCATTGGACTCATGATAGAGATTGCACTAAGTTTATAGATTGCTTTTGGTAGCATTGATATTTTAACGATATTCTTCCAACCCATGAACAGGGGATACCTTTCCATTTATTCATGTTTTCTTTGATTTTTTTTCATCAGTATCTTAGAGTTTTCAGCATTGAAATCCTTCACCTCCTTAGTTAATTCATTCCTAAGTATTTGTTTTTGATGCTATTGTAAATGGATTAATTTCTTTATTTTTTTTCAGAAATTTTGTTGTTAGTATATAGAAATGCTAGTGGTTTTTGTTTGTTTACTTTGTATCCTGCAACTTTACTGAATTCATTTATTAGATCTAACAGATTTTTGGTTCAGTCTTTAGGATTTACTAAAATAAAATTGTGCCATCTACAAACAGAGACATTTTTACTTCTTCTTTCCCAATTCTGATACCTTTTATTTCTTTTTCTTCTCTTCTTCTCTTCCCCCCCCCCCCCCCCTGCCCCCCAATGCTCTAGCTGGGACTTCTAGTACTCTGTTGAATAGGAGTAGTGAGAGTCCATACCTTTGTCTTGTTTCCGACCTTAGAGTAAAAGCTTTCATCCTTTTCACCACTGAATATGATGTTAGCTGAGGGCTTGTCATATATGGCCTTTATTATGTTGAAATATGTTCCTTCTGTACCTAATTGGTTAACAGTTTTTGTCATGAATGGATGTTGACCATGTAGATCTTAAATTTTTTTCATGAACTACATTTATTTATCACTATTATCCTTTATGTATGTATCAATTTTTTCCTTAATGTCTCCAGATTTTAAATAAGAGAAAGGCTTCCCCACTCCAAGTTAATAAAGAAATTCCCTTTTGTGTTCTTCTAGTTTTTATTTCATTTTTAAAATTTTAAATATTCTTTGAAATTCACCTGGTGTACATCATGAGGCATAAATCCAAATTAATTTTACTAAAAATGTCTCTCCAGTTTTTAGTTTTTTGAGTTGTCTTTTCCTCAATGATTTCAGATACCATGTTTATCCTACACCAAGTTCTGTATGCAGTAGAGCCCATTTCTAGATTTCCGTTTGCATTCCATTGATTCATCTATTATTGTGTCAAGATTACACTTTTAATTATTGCAGCTTTATGTTAATTTATAGTAAGTATTAGGAATACATCCCCTCATTTCTGCTTTTTTTTTTTTTAAGTAACTTCTACCCCCAATGTAGGGCTTGAACTCACGACCCCAAGATCAAGAGTTGCATGCTCTACTGACTGAGCCAGCCAGGCACCCCCACATTTCTACTCTTTTTTTGGAGAATTTCCTTCAAATTGTTGTTATTGTTTTTTAATGTACTTTAGAATTTGTCTCTCTCTGACCCTTCCTCAATTTTTGGACTTATTTATTTTAATTATAATAACTTTTAAAATTTTCTTAGGAAGAATTGATCACTTTGAGTTTGATACTTCCTATCTAAGAACTTGTTATGCCATTTCTTTTCTACACATCTTTGTGTATTTATAAATCTTAAATATTTCTAAAGTTATTTTTCTTAGATATTTCATCCTTTACTTAAATCCTTTCTTCCTCCATTTCCTCTTCTAATTTGCTGTGTTTGTTCACCTGAGATTTACTGATATCTCCCTAGTAATTCTGTCATGTTACTTTATTAATTTTTCTTGTTTATAGTACTTTTCCAGTTGAATATCTCAGATTTCCCACAATAACAAATGGTGATATTTTTATTTCCTTCTCTTCATTTCTGTACCTCTACATATTTTCTCTTCCTAATTGTATTGTCTAACATCAAGTACTGTTAAGTAATAGTGGTGACAAGTGAATGTGAATGTCCTTCTTTGTTCCTAACTTGAGTAGGAATACCTCTACTGTTGCCCAGGAAGCACAGTGGTCACTTTGGGGCCAAGGTATATTCTATCAAGTTAAGAAGATACCCATTTATTTCTGCTTTATTAAATTCATTTTTTATTTTTTTATTGTTGTTAATCACCATACATTACATCATTAGTTTTTGATGTAGTGTTCCATGATTCATTGTTTGTGTATAACACCCAGTGCTCCATGCGGAATGTGCCCTCTTTAATACCCATCACCAGGCTAACCCATCCTCCCACCCTCCTCCCCTCTAGAACCCTCAGTTTGTTTTTCAGAGTCCATCGTCTCTCATGGTTCATCTCCTCCTCCAATTTCCCCCCTTCATTCTTCCCCTCCTGCTATCTTTTTTTTTTTAACATATAATGTATTATTTGTTTCAGAGGTACAGATCTGTGATTCAACAGTCTTGCACAGTTCACAGCGCTCACCATAGCACATACCCTCCCCAATGTCCATCACCCAGCCACCCCATCCCTCCCACCCCCCACCACTCCAGCAACCCTCAGTTTATTTCCTGAGATTAAGAATTCCTCATATCAGTGATGTCATATGATACATGTCTTTCTCTGATTGACTTATTTCACTCAGCATAACACCCTCCAATTCTATCCACATTGTTGCAAATGGCAAGATTTCATTCCTTTTGATGGCTGCGTAATATTCCATTGTGTATATATACCACATCTTCTTTATCTATTCCTCTGTCAATGGACCTCTTGGCTCTTTCCACAGTTTGGCTATTGGGGACATTGCTGCTATAAACATTGGGGTGCACGTACCCCTTCGGATCCCTACATTTGTATCTTTGGGGTAAATACTCAGTAGTGCAATTGCTGGGTTGTAGGATAGCTCTATTTTCAACTTTTTGAGGAACCTCCATGCTGTTTTCCAGAGTGGCTGCACCAGCTTGCATTCCCACCAACAGTGTAGGAGGGTTTCCCTTTCTCCGCATCCCTGCCAACATCTGTTGTTTCCTGACTTGTTAATTTTAGCCATTCTGACTGGTGTGAGGTGATCTCATTGAGGTTTTGATTTGGATTTCCCTGATGCCAAGCGATGTTGAGCACTTTTTCATGAGTCTGTTGGCCATTTGGATGTCTTCTTTGGAAAAATGTCTGTTCATGTCTTCTGCCCATTTCTTGATTGGATCATTTATTCTTTGGGTGTTGAGTTTGATAAGTTCTTTATAGATTTTGGATACTAGCCCTTTATCTGATATGTCATTTGCAAATATTTTCTCCCATTCTGTCGGTTGTCTTTTGGTTTTGTGGACTGTTTCTTTTGCTGTGCAAAAGCTTTTTATCTTGATGAAGTCCCAATAGTTCATTTTTGCCCTTGCTTCCCTTGCCTTTGGCGATGTTTCTAGGAAGAAGTTGCTGCGGCTGAGGTCGAAGAGGTTGCTGCCTGTGTTCTCCTTTAGGATGTTGATGGACTCCTGTCTCACATTGAGATCTTTCAACCATTTTGAGTCTATTTTTGTATGTGGTATAATATTCAACCATATTTCTAAGTAGTAGTAAAGCCTCAGGGTTGTGTATCTGCAGCCTCCCTAGCATGATAGGATCAAAGCTCTAAAAGGAAACTTAAAGACTTTCTAGTCCACCTCCTCCTCATCATGAGTAATAAATTCCAACCATAGGGAGATTACACTCCCCTTGCCAGAAGTCCCAAAATTAGATTGAAAAACAAGCTAGAACTAAAAATCACAGTCTCTTAGGTCTCACACCAGTGTTCTTTTGGGTATATACAACTAACATTGAAAATTTCTCTTATACTATTTTTCTCTTCCATTGTGCTTTGTCCTTGAGATTTTTCCATTTTACCCTTCTCTTTGCATTACATTTCTGGGACCTCACATGTATTGCTTGGCTGTGCATTCTTTCCCCAGCCTGCCATTGCTGAGGAGCCAAGTTTATCAAAGATTTCTAGACGGTGACATAATCCCTTCCGCACCCGAAAAGACCTCTGTTATTTGGTCTTCCTAGACAAAGTGCATTGTCTTCCAAATCCTGCTGTTTACTTAGGGACAGAAAGCTTGTTGGAGCCACCTGAATATCTAAAAATATGATACAGCTGTGACAATGCCTTTAGCAAAGTGACTTGAACCAACAGTAGATGTGCTGTAAATGCCATTATATCTTAAAGTCATTTGTGGGTGGTATTCAGATTTCAAAAGACATTAGGTCATACTATGGTTGATAATCATTAAAGGAAAAACAAACAATATGTATTATTAGTACTGTTCTTCTGATTTTGCACTTATCCTTTGTTGTTGGAATTTTCATTAATCATCAAAATTAGTAAATGTTTTATATGCTAAAAAATTTTGTACACAAATGGGAAAAATCTAAACCATTGGCAGATTATCCTGATTAATAATTTTCTACTATAAAACAAAAGTTGAGATTTCTATCCGTATACAGTTATGAGACTCTGGAATCAGACTTGGGTTTGAATCCTGGCTTTACTACTGCCTTGGTGAGTGACCAAACACAAGTATCTCAACTGAGCCCCATTTTCCTCATTTGCAAAATGGGAACAGGAATACCTTGTAGGGTTGTATGAGAATTAGGAGAATAATGCACATGAAATGCTTAGCACAGTGGTACCATGATGTAGGGACTTAATAAATGAGAGCTATTATTAGTATAATCTATTGTTAAGGACTGTAATAAGGTCTGTTTTCTTTTTAACTTGGATGAATTTAGAGATTAAGGAGCAAATATCACAGTTTTGATACATTTGGACCTGTAATTTCAAAACAGCTCATTTATCCACATACACTCCTTTCTGAGACTTGGAATTAAGGTATATGTAACGATTTGACTGAAGTCTCTGCTCTGGCTCTTCTTTCTTAGGAATTATTTGGGTAGGTATGCCAGTTAAAACTTACCTAAAACCTCAAGCCTAAAAAATAAGTCATTAACTTTTTTATGAGGTTTTCATTAGCCAATTATTATTTATTGACCATCTGATAAGTAGGATAAAAAAATACAAAGGACTAATACGATTCACTCTACACATTTAGAACTATAAATGACTTGGGCATCTTTTTTTTAACACATACATTAATTTTGGAGTGTCTATTTTGTGCTAGACATAAAATATGTATCCCTACAGATACAGAGATGAAAAGATAAATCTCTACTCTGAAGAAGCTTATAGTCTAGTATGGTGTCCACAAAGGAACTTGAAAGCCACTTCTTATAATAATATAAGCCTTCCCTGACACTCCTTAACTTCAGCGTGCGGAAACACTGTTCTCATGTGGTCCCATGGCATTCTGTGCTTGTTCTTATTTTAGCATTTCTCACACTGTGTATTGTCTCCTGTGCTAGACTCTAGGCTACTTGAGGACGGCAGTGTGTCTTACCCATTACAGAAGAAAAAGATAACTAAAACATGATCTTGGCCCTTAAATAACTTAAAATTGAGTAACAAAGACCTATATAACCAAGTAACATATATAAAGAACTACAGTATAAGTTTGTATGAAATAAATGCCTGCAAAGTGTATGCTGCAGGAGGTAGCGGGTTTGGGATTTTTTTTTTTTTAGAAGAGATGGCATTTGAATTGAATTTTGATAGGATTTCCATAGGTAAGGAGGGAGGGAAGAAAATCTAAGATGAGGGAAAGGCACAGAAGCAAGACAGTGCATGAGCCTTATGGGTGGGATCCAGCAAGATTATTGGGTGGGGGCTTCATTGTAACTGACCTTGAGTGCAGTAGCAAGGTGTTGGGACTATGTTCTGCAGGCAGTGGTGTGCTGACAAGGATATCTGGGCAAAAGGACTTGATCACTTTGTCAACAGGGTGAGTGTTGGGAAAAGAAAGATTTAGGAGCAGCAGTCTGGAGGTTTCCAATAATGTAGCAAGAGATGTTGTAGTGACACCCAGGTCAGAGGGAATAGAGCAATTTAGAAAACATTGTACAAATGGACATATCAGACCCTGATCTAGAGTAAGGGTTGAAGATTGCAATTTCATAGTCCTTTTTTCAAAGGTGATGACAGAAGCTATGACAGTGGCTAAGATTACCCAGGAAAAGTACAGAGAATGCAAGCCAAGCAAAGGCACAGAACTTTCTGGAAAATTTTATTTTAAGGGGTAGGTAAATCTACAGATTTAGAAGATTAATAGAACTATCTTTGGAATTAAGGGATTTGCCTACAATTTAGGGCAGAGCCCCCTAGAACCAAGGTGCCCCCACCTCTAACTCAGTGCACTATTAGTTTAATGCTCTGGACTCTTGTTTAATGCGAGATTCAAAAATCCCACCTATCACCTTTCTCATCCCTATCCATCATGGTAAGACAGACTAAACTTGAATTTTGGACACCTTTACATGAATCAAAGTGTCCTATATGCCTTATGCTTCTAGCTACCAATAGCAAAGAGAAAATTTTGCCATTGGAAAACACAGGGCAAGCCATCCAAATTGATGCCATTTAAAATTATAATGTGTGATATGAATTGATAGTAGGCATTGTGAAAAGTCTAATTTCTACCTTATGCTTCAAAGGCAATAAGTTAATCTTATTATTAAAAGTTTTTGTATCCCTTATGTAAAAATCTGCTACATTTTCAACACTAAATTATTATTATCCACAATACCTTGTTATATACAGAAATGGAAAAATTTTGCTGAAATAAGCCAAACCAAATTTTTTCTTTACATTTTTAACAGAAGATTTTGTTATTAATGACAGTCTTCTATGGAATGTGCCAAAGGGTATGGCTTAAAACTGTTTTTAACTCTTAATTATCAAGTGAAATACTTATACCTCAAAGAGGGAGCCCTGAAAAGAAAGGCTATGAAACTTTGATAAAGACCATCCTAATGAGCAAGTACATAATGGGGCCCATCCTGAGAATAGCATCATCTATTGCTGAACAATAAAACTAAATTATACACGGGTTTTATTTATTTGGCTGGCAGAGCTAAACTTTGAAATGAACTATCAACTCATAAAAAAAATAATAAAGAGGACCCAAATAAACAAAAACAAAAGCAAAAAAAGAGGAGAAATAACAACACCAGAAATACAAACAACTGTAAGAGAATGTTATGAAAAATTATATGCCAACAAATTGGACAACTTAGAGGAAATGGATAAATTCCTAGAAACATATAATCTTCCAAATGCTAAATCAGGAAGAAATAGAAAATTCGAACAAACTGATTACCAGCAATGAAATTGAATCAGTCATCAAAAAGCTCCCAACCAATGAAAGTCCAGGATCCAACCGCTTCACAGGCAAATTCTACCAAACATTTAAAGAAGAGTTAATGTCTATTCTTCTCAAACTATTCCAAAAAGTACAAGAGGAAGGAAAACTTCCAAATTCATTCAGTGAGACCAGTATCACCCTGATATCAAAACCAGATAAAGACACCACAAAAAGAACTACAGGCCAATATCTCTGATAAATATGGTTGCAAAAATCCTCAACAAAATACTAGCAAACCAAATCCAACAATACATTCAAAAAATCATTCATCATGATCAAGTGGGACTTATTCCCAGGATGCAAGTGTGGTTCAATATTCTCAAATCAATCAATGTGATATATCTTATCAATAAGAGAAAGGATAGGGGCACCTGGGTGGCTCAGTCATTAAGTGTCTGCTTTCAGCTCAGGTCATGATCCCGGGGTCTTGGGATCGAGCCCCACATCAGGCTCCCTCCACAGGAGGCCTGCTTCTCCCTCTCCCACTCCCCCACTTGTGTTCCTGCTCTCGCTAACTCTCTCTGTCAAATAAATAGATAGTCTTTTAAAAAAAAATGAGAAAGGATAAAAATCATATGATCATTTCAATAGATGCAGGAAGAGCATTTGACAAAGTACAACATCCATTCATGATATAAACCTCTCAACAAAGTAGCTCTAGAGAGAATATACCTTAACATATTAAAGGCCTTATATGCAAAACCCACAGTGAACATCATGCTCAATGGGAAAAACCTGAGAGCTTTTCCCCTAAGGTCAGGAATAAGACAAGGATGTCTACTCTTTACTGCTTTTATTCAACATAGTACTAGAAGTCCTAGCTATAGCAATCAGACAAGAAAAAGAAAGACATCCAAATTGGTAAGGAACAAGTAAAATTTTCACTGTTTGTAGATGACATGATACTATATATAGAAAACCCTAAAGACCCCACCAAAAAACTACTAGAACTGACAAATGGAGTAAAACTGTGGGATACAAAATCAATGTACAGAAATCTGTTGCATTCCTATACACTAATAATGAAGCAGCAGAAAGTGAAATTATGAAAACAATGTCACTTAAAATTACACCAAAACCAATAAAATATCTAGGGATAAATTTAACCAAAGAGATGAAAGACCTGTACTCTGAAAACTATAAAATGTTGATGAAAGAAATTGAAGATGGCACAAAGAAATGGAAAGACATTCCATACTTACAGATTGGAAGAATGAATAGTGTTACAATGTCTATACTATCCAAAGAAATACACAGATTTAATGCAATCCCTACCAAAATACCAACATTTTTCATAGAACTAGAACAAAGAATCCTAAAATTTGTATGGAATCACAGAAGACCCTGAATAGCCAAAGCAATTTGAAAAAGAAAAACAAAACTGGAGGTATCACAATTCCAGATTTCAACTTACATTACAAAGTGGTAATAAATAAAACATTATGGTACTGACATAAAAGTAGCCACATAGATCAATGGAACAGAATAAAAAGCCCAGAAATAAACCCATAATTATATGGTCAATTAATCTTTGACAAAAGAGAAAGATAAACAATTAGAAAAAGACAGTCTCTTCAACAAATGGTGTTGGGAAAATTGGACATATACATGCAAAATAATGAAACTGGACCACTTTTTTACACCATACACAAAAATAAACTCAAAATGGATTAAAGAACTAAATGTGAGACTTGAAGCCATAAAAATCCTTGAAGAAAACATAGTAATGTCTCTGACATTGACTATAGCAACATCTTTCTAGGTATATCCCCTAAGGCAAGGGAAATAAAAGGAAAAAAAAAACTATTGGGACAACATTAAAATAAAAAGCTGCTGCAGAGTGAAGGAAACAATCAATAAAATTAAAAGGCAACTTGTGGAATGGGAGAAGATATTGGCAAATGACATATCCAATAAAGGGTTAATATCTAAAAATATATAAATTAGAAAACACACAAAAAATGAATAATCCAATTAAAAATGGGCAGAAGACATGATCAGACATTTCCCCAAACAAGGCATGCAGATAGCCAACATACACATGAAAAGATGCTGAACATCACCCATCGGCAGGGAAATACAAATCAAAACTACAATGTGATATCACCTCACACCTGTCAGAATGACTTAAAAAAAAAAAAAAACAAGGATTGATGAGGATGTGGAGAAAAAAGAATCCTCTTGCACAGTTGGTGGGAATGCAAACTAGTGTGGCCACTGTGGAAAAGAGCATGGAGGGTCCTTAAAAAATTAAAACAGAACTACTCTATGATCCGCTAATTGGACTGGTGGGTATTTACCCCCAAAATCCAAAAACACTAATTCAAAGGGATACATGCACCTGTATGTTTATTGTAGCATTATTTACAATAGCCAAATTATGAAAACAGCCCAAGTGTCCATCAACTGATGAATGGATAAAGAAGATGGTGGTATGTATATACAGTGGAATATTATTCAGCCATAAGAATGAATCAAGATTCATTCTCTTGCCATTTGCAGTGACATGGATGGAGTTACAGAGTATAATGCTAAGCAAAATAAGAGACAAATGCCATATGATTTCATCATATGTGGAATTTAAGAAACAAAACAAACAGGCAAAGGAAAAAAAAGACAAACCAAGAAACAGACTCTTCCCTATAGGGAACAAACTGATGGTTACCAGAGGGGAGGTGGATGAAATATGTGATGGGGATTAAAGAGTACACTTACCATGATGGAAAAAGAAATGAACTATCACAAGCCATGATTAATGAACTGTTTATAACTGAAAAACTCTGATAAAAGTTGACAAAATGAGCAGGTTCAGTAAACGCACTAAAAGTTGATGGCCCGTACCTAGATAATTGAGTACTTTTATCCT
The DNA here is from genome assembly GCF_009762305.2 of Zalophus californianus. Lineage (NCBI taxonomy): Eukaryota > Metazoa > Chordata > Mammalia > Carnivora > Otariidae > Zalophus > Zalophus californianus. Next base: position 67,004,718 of record NC_045602.1, on the reverse strand, counting down.
TAGAAAATGGATTTTAGCCATTTGAATGTGACACAGTAAATGAACCCATTAGGATTCTCATATATGGAATCATTGCCTACCCAAAAAGATCTGAAACATACTTTTGAATTGGCCAGTCATTTTCTAGTGTACAGGTTCCAGAAAAATGATGAGGTTTTGTTTTGTTGTTGTTTTTAATTTTTTCTATTGTTTTATTTTCCTTAGTTTACTTTGGATTTCTGTTTTTTTGCTTTTCTCAGGTGTATTTCATTAAAGGATAATATACATATAGAAATGTGTTTCACAGGTATACAACTCAGTGAAATTTCACAAATTGAATATACCCAGGTATCCAGCACCCAGATTAAGACATAGGACATCTCCAGTCCTTGAGAATCCACCATCATAGTCCCTTCCAGTCAATAGGTGCCTACCCTCCAAAACTGTTGGAAGATAATTATCATGGGTCTCTGATGTTTCTGCACTTTTGGAAGCAGAAACACTAACTGCCTTTGTTCAGAGTATCTTTTCAAGGATATCCATGAATAGCCTTGGAAGACAGAAATGGTGTTTCCCTCCAGAGCAAAGGGCAGGTTTGCTTACAGCCTTGAAAAAGTAGAGATTGTGTCTCCTATGGAGCAAAGTATAGGTTTCCTTGCTGTTCAGTATAATAAAGATAATGTCTGCCTTCAAAGCAAAGGGCAGACATGCTTAATTCCCATTATAAAGGATTCACTTTCCTTCAGCCCAGGGTTCCTCTCTTCTAACGCAGCCCACTGTGTGTGCAGGTGTCACGTGGCTTTCTTCATGCTGCAGATTAAGAATTAGGGCTCAAGAGACTGGTGGAAATACTGACACTGGCTGTTGAGCTGTAAGGTCCTTTGTCTCTGACTCAGCATCTGCTAACTAGGCAGGATAATGTGCTAAGTTTGTAAGTAGGGGGTCAGATACCAGAATCTTCACTGTTCTTGATAGTGATGACTGTTTGAACTTCTACCACTATAGATCAAGTTCACCTGTTCTTAAACTTCATATAGAAATGGAATTATATAGTACGTACTTGAGTCTGGCTTCTTCTATCCAACATCATATTGTGAGATTGTTTCATATTACTACATGTAGGCATAGTTCTTTATTTCTCACAGTATTCCATGGTGTGAATATTTAAAACTTGTTTATTTTTTCAGCCAGTGGTGAATATTGGGGCAGTTCCCAGTGTTAGCTAGAATTGTGCTGTTAAAAACATTTCTATGCATGTCTTTGTGAATACATATATGCATTTCTGTTGGGAATATTCCCAGAGCTGGATCAGAGGGTGTGCATAGAGACTGCCAAACAGTTGTCTAAAGTATTCGTATCAGGCTACTCTTCTACCATTCTGGTTTCTCTGTGTACTTTCCACCCTTGTTATTTTCCATCTTTTTAGTTTAACTGTTTTTTCAGGCTGACATGCTTTGATTTTGCCATAATGTGTATAAATAAAGATAAATATGCCAATGGTACCCTTCCAATTTTACAGAGAAATCTCACAAGTCATTTTGCTATTTAGAAAAAGAGATACATCAGTGACTAAGTTGTTACCAGGGTAAATTGTCAAGACAATCAAAGCCACAAATTTTTTGTTAGGGAATTTTTCCATGAAGACAACAATTTCTGAAGTCTTCAGCTTCTGACAAGACCAAGTTATTCAAATTGCATTTCTAAAGGTAGTTTTAACAGAAACAAGGTGAAAACTGTTAAGAATATTCACAGAACTCTCTATGGTATACAGGAAAGAGATGGATATTCTTCCAAATGTTCCCAATTGAAAATAAAACAAAATCTCTACTGCCAAATCTTCCCAGTAAGCAGAAGCAGAGAAAGTAATAGATTTTACTAAATACGAGTGAAATTAAGGGCACAGTAGTATTGTATTAATCTTCCACATAAAAAAGATCACATGAAAACAAGAGAGAAAACAGTCAACATGGCACTGTTTTTCTTTAGAAAACCCTTTGCGAGGCAACAGAGTTAACGCTTCAGCAACCTGCAGTTCTCCCAGGCCAGTCCTGAGAACAGTATTCCTCCTCCTATCACCACTCCCAGAGCACATTGTTCTTGCAGGCTCACAGTCAACCCAGTCTTAATTTTGGGCCCTGCATTTCAGGCTCAGTCCTGCATCTGGCCTTTTGTTCAGTTTTCCCTGCTAAGGGCACCAACCACAATCTCTTTGGTTCCTTTCATCCATTCAGAACTGGAAACACCTTTCTTTCCCTGTGGACTGGTCTTCCTTTGAGCCCTGTAGTCATTGCTAAGGGAGGGAGGGATTGGAAGAGCACAGAGGGGCAATAAGAGCTCCAGAAGTTTCCTTGAAAGGATGCCCACTCTGCCCCTGGAGATGACAAGGGAGCTAGATTAAACTAAAGAGCCTGCTTCTGCAGATGAGTCTGGGCTACCTTTGTTTTTGTTTTTGTTTTTGTTTTTGTTTTTTGAGGAGGGGCTACTACTTTTAAAAAGAGGTAGAAGAGATATGAAAGAGGGATGAGAAACGGGGAGAGGAGGAGGAGAAAGAGAAAGTGTACACCACCCTGGCACCTCTGACACTTGATCATGTTGAGGACGAAGAAAGGCGAATCAGAGTCCCTACATTTTGTATGAATTCACTGGGCAAGGCTAAGAAAGCCTAGTACTTTCTCACCAAAGACATTACCGTTATCCTTGCCGTGTGAATTGGCTCTAACTTGTTCACTCAACCACAGCTGGACAGCCAGTAGTGCCAGAGGTCGTGGTGGTATGGAATTAAGATCTTTGAGGGGAGGAATAGGAATGCCTTTTCTGGGCTGGTGGGGAACCTGGGTCTACCAACACTTCTGAAGATCAGGATTGATCAAAAACCAGAAAGTGGAGCTGACAGTGGTCTGGAAAATGTACATCCATCAGGCAGCAGCCCAAGGGGGGTGTATAGCCAGGAGCAGGCAGCACTCAGGGACTGGAAGGGCAGGAAGATCAATGGAGTTGGATACATCACATAGGCCCAAGTGGCACACTGCCGTTCACCCTGGGCTTGATTAATGCCCAGCAGTTGTCCACAGTGATAAGCAGAGTGTGTCAAACAGGCTCCTGAGGACACGTGATGTCATGAGCACTGGGTGTTACTAAGACTGAATTACTGACCTCTATCTCTGAAACTAATAATACATTTTATGTTGATTGAATTTAAAATAAAAAATTCATTAAAATTAAAAAAAAAAAAACCACAAAACACAGGCTCCTGAATATAGCTAGAAATCCAGGTGGTAGTAATCAGAGTAGAGGTCCTGGGAACAAGCAGGGTGCAAGCATTGTAGATAAAGACAGTGCAATTTATAGCATCATTTGTTTGACTTAGAAGAGTGTGAACCGTGCCGCAGAGCATGTAATGTTAATGCAGAACAGCCATGAAGATCTCAATCCTGCAGTTGAGAGAGTAAGTGTTCAAAGGAAGGAGGGTGCAGAAAGATCAGCACACAAAGAGTAATAGGCATACCCAGTTCTGTTGCCAAGGCACAGGTCCCTCAGCAAGTGGTAGGGGATCTTGTATGGGAGTACTTCCAAGGGCAGAGGTTAACCAGATTGGAACCCAAAGGGATCCCCATTGGCTTCCTTATCTGGCAGAGTCTAACTCTATGGGCCCCTTCACACAATAGGCAGTATTCAAGTGGATTTGGTCAGAGGTCCTCTTTGATAATCTCAGCAATTGTGTCAGGCTCTGGAAGGTTGTGGTCTGAAAACCAACTGAGGAAGCTGCAGGTGACATCTCGATTCCTATGAATGAAAGACTAGAGTTCATGGCCTGGGTGCCCTATGATTGGAGTGGCAAGAGACTCCACTTGGTCGGATGATCTGACCTCATATTCCTCGACAATCAGCTTGTTTCTGCACTGTGGGTTTCTTTGAAAGAACTAGAACTTGAAGCCCACCCTAGGGTGTCTCCAAATTGGCTATGTACCTTAACATGTCTGCTGCTTGGCCTCTAATCAGGGTGGACAGCTATCGGTGGTTCCAAAAGGCACTGACTCAGAAGCTGGGGATATTCTGAACAATGCATCTCCTCCGCTCTAGGAAGTGTTGACGTACCTGGCCACACTTGTGCTGTAACTGTAGTACGGCTCTGTCAACCTGAGCATTCAGTCTCCACTTCCAGCTGCATGGCCTCCAGGGAGCTCACGTGGACATCCACGTTCAGGGACCAGGGACCTTCCTTGACCTTCACCTCATTTACCACCTTATTTTCCTTCACCACTTCCATTTCTTTACCTGCTGGCTTCTGCTCCACCACTTCCGCCCCCTCCTTCTCATCTACTGCTCCTGGGAAGATGGCACACCCTCAGTCTTTATTTCCTTGGCCTTTGCCCCAGTCATCACTTCAGACCCCAGCCTCCCCGAGCCCTGGATTTCTAGGCCCTTGTTCCCAACAGGGCCATGTAGCTCTTCACACTGACAGCCATTTTTTCAGGCTGCTAGCAATTGCCCAGAGGCTGCTTCCAGGCTCTCCATGGGTCAGTCTCATGACCGTCTGTTTCCATAACCTCTGTCATCCTTTTTATTTGCTTGTCGGTGTGTGGTGGTATCACATGGTGGTTTTAAGTTGCATTTACCTAATGTGTAACAAAGTGAAAACCTTTTCATGTGTTTTGGGGCCATTTTGATATCCCCTTTTTGAAGTGTCTGAGTCTTCTCTCCATTTTTCTATTGAGTATTCCATATTTTTCATATTGATTTGTAGGAATCCTTTATAAGTGCTAGATGCAAATCTGTTTTCAGAAAGGTGTCTTGCAAATATCGTCTCCCTTTCTGAGTTGCTTTTCTCTGTATTAATGATGTCTTTGGATGAACAAAAGTTGTAAATTGTAATGTGTTCCAATTTATCATTTTCCCCTTGAGATTAGGGCTCTTTGTGCTGTTTAAGAAATCTTCCTTCTCCAAGATCTTTCACTTTTATATCTACAATCGATCTGAAATTGGCTTTTGTGAATGGTATGAGAGGAGTCAAGGTTTGTTTTTTCCATATGACTATTGAATTGACCAGACACTGTCTATTGAAAAGACCATCACTTCCCCATGCATTAAATGTTTCCATCAAAAGTGGCATGTGGCATATGTCATTGGCCAGAGCCAGTCAGATGGCCTTGCCTAGCTTCAAAAGGTCAGGTAAGTGTTACCATTCCCTGAGCCTGGACAAAGGAAACTAGAAGTACTGGTGAGCACTATAATCACTCATCAAAGTGTATAACTTGAGTAATGTGTAAAAGACCAGCAGAGTTAGGCCAAAGAATGTAAAGAAAAGGTAATGAGGAATGTAAGAAGAGAAAAATGAATGATAATAGAGTATGTTAACCAAAGATTAACAGTAAAGGGAGAGAGAATAAGTTAACAGTATTTGGAATGAAAAATATAATCATAAGTTAGATCTTTAGTAGTGATCTAAAGAAATATGAGAGAGCATGTTGGACAGCTTTTATGCCAGTGCATTTTCAAACCAGGATGAAATATATTCATGGCATGTATAACTTATTAGCACTGAAATACAGTACAAAACCTAAATAGACATAGAAACAATAAATAAATTGAATCAAGAGTTTGAAAATAATCTTACCACAAAAACAGCATGAGGCTGAAATGGTCTTGAGACAAATACTACCATACTTTTAAGGAATACATAACCTACTGAACATTATTTATTGTGTACCTGTGGTATACCTGGCACTCTTCTAGGCCCTTAGGATATACTGGTAAATAGAACAAAGATTTCTTCCCTCTTGGAGTTTGTAACAGAGGAGAAAGACAATGAATAACAAGTAAACAGTAAATCATACCAGAAAGTGATGAATGCTAAGGAAAAGAAACAGTAAGAGTTGAGTAAGTTGAGTGAGGGTTCTGGGGTTGGGAGTGGAGGTAGTAGTTTTAAATAGGGTGGTCAGAGGAAGCCTCGTTGAAAAGGTAAGATTCTGGCAAAGATTCAAATATGAGAGAATTAGTTAGTGGATATTCTAGAGAAGAGCATTCTAGGAAGAGAGAAGAGCTAAGCAGAGGCACTAAGATGGGAGCATGTCTAGGGTGTTTGAGAAATAACAAGGAGATCAGTGTGATTGGAGCACACTGAATGAGAGAGGCCAGATCAAGTAGGGTCTAATATGATACTATAAGATGTTTGGCTTCTGCTCTTAGTGAAATGGAAAGCCATTTCAGGATTTTGAACAGAGAACTCAGAATCTGACTTAGGTTTTGCATGGATCGCTGTGGCTCTTGCATGAGGAATAGATTGGATGGGGGCAGTAGTAGATGTAGGGAGACCTTTTGGAAGGCTATCAAAGTAATCAGGTGAAAGAAATTTTCCAGATCAAGTGGTAGCAAGGGATGTGGATGGTAGATGCAGTATAATGGTATAGGGAAATGAATTGGATAGGGAAAATAAGAAAAAGAAGTCAAGGATGACTCCATGGATTTTGACCTCAGTAGCTGGTAAGATGGAATTGCCAGAAGCAGAGAGGGGAAGGTCGTGGTGGAGCAAATCTCCACAGGAGAATCAGAAGTTTGCTTCTGGTTGAGTTAAATTTAAAATCACTGTTGAACAACAGAGTTGAGATAGGCATTAGGAATTTGGAGCTCACAAGAGGTCTGGGACAGGGCTACATATTTGGGAATAATCAGCATACATGATATTTAAAGCCATAGAGCTGGATGAAATCACCAAGGATGTGAGTATTGATAGACTAAGCCCTGGGGCCTCCAAAATTACACAGTCAAGGAGAAGACTAAGGAGAGATCAGTGAGGTAGGAGGGAATAGGAGAGTGTGCAATGTGCTGGCAGCCAGATGTGTAAAGGCAAGTGTTCAACTGTGTGACATGGTGCTGACAGGTCAAGTAAAATGAAGTCTGAGAATTGACCATTGGATTTTACAACAAAAAGAGTCACTGGTGACTCAGTAAGAGCACTTTCAGTGGAGTAGTGGTGGTTGAAATGGGTTTTAAAAGGAATGAGAGGAAAGAAATTGGAGACAGTGAATATTGACAATCCTTTTGAGGAATTTGCTCCAAAAGGAAATAGAGAAATGGGGTCATCACTTGACAAGAACAGTTTTGAAAGAGTGGGAGGGTGACAGCTTAGCTATAATGGGTTTAAGAGGAAATGGGAAGGGAGAGAGTGAAAGCAGCAAGAATACACGACTCTTGAGGAGTTTTGCTTCAGAGAAGTGGGATGATGGCTGGTGGAGAAAGTGGGTCGAAGAAAATGTTTTTAAAATGGGGCAAAAAGAAGTATGTGTACATGCTGATGTCAGTTATTTAGTAGGGAGCAAAAATTAATGATGTAGGGGAAAGGAAGGAGAATCAGTGGATAGATGTCCTTGAATAGATAAGAGCAGATGGAATCCGGTACCCAAGTGGAGGAGGAGGCTGTCTATGGGCGCATGACAAGTTCACCCATGGGAACCAGCAGGAAGGCAAAGGATGAGGGTGTGTATGCTGGGCAGTGGGTAGAAGTAGAAGTGGTGGGATCTATGAAATTCTCTTCTGGTTGTTTCAGTGTTGCCAGTCAAGTAGAAAGCAAGATTATCAAGTGAGTGCAGATGAGGCAAGAGGCAGTGGGACTCTGAGGAGAGAGCATCAAGGTCATGAATGTAAAGTGAGGCCCATCAGCCTGCTTGTGAATTTTTCTTCAGCTACATTCAGTGTACAGGCGCAGCATGAGTAAGCAGAGTTAGATTTAGAGCTGAAGCAAGAAGGGCAAGAGAATGATGAGAATAATTGATCTTAGAACCTACAGGGATGAGGGGCAGTGAAACAGTGGCCTGATCAATACACTGGAAGCCCCAGGGAACTGAAGATCACTGGGGCCAAGTACCAGAGTGAGCTAGAAGGATGCCGTAGTGTTCTGGGAGGGGACTGCAAGGGATTGGTCAGAATCCTCACCCCTCCAAGTGGGGCTTGGACAAGGCTGACTGAGGGTGAGGCCATGCCAGGGGAGGAGGTCAATGAAGCAGGAGGCCAGCGAGGGAAGGATCGCTGATGTGTCTATTACAATCACAGAATAAGATCAGAGAGCAGTGAGAAGGAGCCAGGAGCTCAAATCATTAAGAAATGAGGGGAATGAAGTGGGAGTGGCATGAATGCAGGACATTAGGTGATCTAAACTGATGATGGATTTAAAGCTGGGTCTGTATTCCAGGGCCAAGGTAAATTATATAGCAATGCCACCTTTGGCTGAAATCAGTGGGAGAGCAGACACCTTTAAAATTGCATATTAATGTCACAGACCCTGTATTTTACTATTTTTCTTTTTCTCAAAGTGCCTAGAGGAAGGTTACACATACATTAGCTGATCAAAAATAAGGAATGTTTACGTTATTTTTTTTTTAATTGGAAAGTGAGCAGTGATAATACTGAGTTTAGTTTGAAATGTAATTTTCTCTTGGGGTCTCTCATTCTGCTTGTGTCCTAGAGCAGATGGACTAGAAACTACTGAAAAGAACAAAATAGGATTTTAAGTTGGGACTTGAAACATTCTGGCTATATACATACATACATACATATATATATGCACACATATATATATATTACTCATCCACACACATATATAATTTTTTTTAGAAAGGGGGAATATAGAGAGAGAATACAAAATATCTGAACCATCTAGTCAACCAGAGGCAGAGACAGAGGTGTGACAAGAGAGGAAGAGGGAACGGGGAGGGATAGAAAGAGAAAAGGGGAAGGAAGAAAAGAAGAAAAATGAGGCAAGAAGGAAGGATGGCTTTTCGGGAGAAGTACAGTGTGACCACAGTTCTGCACAACGTAGAATTGTGAGTGTTTGAGTTCCCCGGGAAACAGGGAAAGCATGCTCTTTTAACGGATAAACTTAAGAGAAGATGAATGAAGAGAGCCTGTGAATTGTATAGTCTTCTTTCTCTTGGACTCTTCAAATCTCAATGAGCAGTTCGTCCTTGTTTTGAAAGGGATCTCTCACTCTTGACTCAATTCTTTAAACAAGTGTGTTTGTGCACTGATTTGGCAGAGCCGTGGTTCCTTGGGCTAGGCCACCCAGCATAGAAGGCTGAGGGCCTCAGTACCGTGTTACTTGCTTAAGACTGGAAAGAATGTTGGGTAGAGGAGGGGGGAGCTGCACACTTTGTTCATTTCCTCAGTTTCCCATAGAAAGCGCATGAAACTGTGTTTGCAGAGGGAATGGTGAGAAAGAGGCTTTGCGTGATTAACCAAGTAGCTTTACAGGGAGCAGTTATCTCTCTATGGCCTCTTAGAAAAAGTATATAAATAGAGAGAATTGGAGTGAAAATATTTTAGTTACCAGAGTGTGGGTAATGATTTACTCTGGGAAAGTCAATAATCGTGATTTAACGATTTTCTAGTAATGCAGCACTCAGAGAGAGCAAATACTCATGATGGGGCCTGATGGATCTGGGAAAGGCTGAAGGTCTGTGTCGGGGGCTGGCCTGGCAGACCGGCCCCAGGGGGACAGAGCCAGATGGCAGGGGTGACAGAGGTCAGCCCAGGGGTCTATAGAGCCATTAGAAAGATGGAAAAATACAGTATAAAACATGACATAGAACATGTCTGTAATAGGTAAATGTTAAATGTAATCATTCTAGCCTGATTGAGATAAAAGTAATGATTAAAAATAGATACTATAGCAAATCATAATTTATGAAAATTTGAAATATTGTGGGATCTTTAAAAAAAACGTGACTTTAAAAAACAAAGTGCATCAATGGTGTCATCATTGCAAGAGCATATTTTTTGAGCCAATACTGCCAACTGCTTTAAAGACTCTTTTAGACCCTATGCTAGTTACAGAATGGTGGACAGAATGTTGTTCTAATGCCTGGTGCTTTCTTCTCAGCTGTCATTTTTAAATGATCTCTTAATATCTTTTTTCTCTAGAAACAGCAATATTTTTGTTTTGGTGCATTACATCCTCACTGAACCCTCTGAGCTAGGTACTATCATTAGCCCCATTTTACAGACATGAAACTGAGGTGCAGAAATAATAAGTAATTTGCTCACAGACACATAGGAAATGGCAAAGTCAGGATAGGAATCCAGGCAGTCAGAACCCCCGGCTCTTCCTCTTAAACACTGCGGCACACTCTGAGCCTTTCTCTGCCTCACTTTTCTCCTGGCGGTTGTGATGATTAAATAAGATACGGAGCTCAGGCAGGGGAGGCATTTGTTCTGTCGTTATCTGTTTCTGTATTGTTTGATTTGTTATAAAAACACGAATTATTCATGTATTTTTGTAATCAAGAAAAAAAAATTGGGGCCGCCTGGGTGGCTCAGTGGGTTGAGCGTCTGACTTGATTTCGGCTCAGGTCATGATCTCAGGGTTGTGAGACTGAGCCCCCTATTGGCTCCGTGCTGGGCGTGGAGCCTGCTTGAGATTCTCTCTCTACTTCTCCTCCTGTCCCTCCCCGCCTCTCTCTCCCTCTTAAATTAATTAATTAGTTAATTAATTAATTCTAAGGCCTATAAGACTCCCTGGCATAGAGAGGCACCTAATAAAGTTGTTGTTATTACGTCTGAAAGCAAAGTTCTAGAGTTTCCACTTGACCTAGGAGGGATTTATGAGCGCTGGAAGCTCGGTTGGGAAGGGAAGAAATAAGATAGGGCAATAGGCAGAGAAGAATTTGGGTTAGAGGTTTCTATTTTCCAATGAGAAGGGCTTGTATTTGCTAAAGTGAGGGGTGGGAAACGGGGGAGGGAGAGCAAATCGGTTAAGTGAGTATGAAAACCGATGGAGTTAAGTCCCAAGGAACAGGGCGAGAGGGATAGTCCTAGAACCTTGGATAAAATAACTTACCTTGAAAAAGGTTAACATGACTTACCCGTTAGTAGATAAGGCCCATTTTTTTGAGCTCATTGAGGTAATAAAAATAACAAGATCATTTTGAAAAATGAGAAGGGGATGAAAAGAACTCTATGGTTTTATTTATCTGCCTGGTTCTGGGCAATGTGAGAATAGGTTTTCTGAAGAGGAGCCAACAGTTTATTTTTCCATTTGTGGGTTACAATGGTAAAATGATTGTCGGCAAAAGAACATCTTTTCAAGTGTCTTCCCTTGGTTTAGGTCGGGGGCGGGGGGGTGGGCAAGAAGAGGAGGTATTTCTGCAGCTGGGAGCAAAGTTCAGAACTGTCTTCCTGGAATGGGCTCTCATTTCAGAGTCTAAAATAGGTTTGAAATACTGTGCTATTTGGGAATTGGAGCCTATTCCTTCTAAGCACATCTGTTGGTAGCTGTTAAAATTCAAATAAATTCAAATAAGCTCCAAGGAATGCTCATATTACACTTATCGATTTCAAGGAGCATTTAAAAAACACACATCCAGAAAACCTACACTAGTCACTGACGGTACCAAAGACACACAGCCTTGATTTTCTGCCAGCCATAGTTATTCTGAGCCCAAGCCACAACATTTAATTTCTTTAAAATGCCCCTTTCTCCCTACCTGAACTTTTCAACTGAGATTCATTTTTATTTTCAAAAGTTTAAATATGAACTGCATCACAAAGTTGTGTACTTTGATTTTGATCATTCTGCAGCCTTCACTAGGTGAAATGAGGTTGTTGGACTATTAAAGTCAGAAAGCCAGGATTGAACAGATGCATTTTCCCCTGTCTTTTCTCCAGTTTTAGTAAATGAAAATTTTCATTTCAGTGTTAGAATTAAGGGAACTTGGTATATCTATTTATTTATACACAGTTCCATTTTAGAAATCAGGGCATCTCTAAAAAAGCAAAGACAGGGGGCACCTAGGTGGCTCAGTTGGTTAGGCATCTGACTTTGGCTCAGGACATGATCTCAGGGTCCTGGTATCAGTCCTGCATTGGGCTCCCCAATCAGCGATCAGGGAGTCTATTTGTCCCTCTCCCTCTGCACCCCAACTTGTGCTCGTACGCACACACACACACACACACACACACACACACTCAAATAAATATATTTTTTAAAAAGGCAAAGACAGCACAGAAAAATACAGAACCTTCTCTTTTTCATTAAGCCATGACTCTCTGTAAATAAATGTGATCTACCAAATATATTGGAAGAAATAGAAGGACCATTTTAAGGTTGTGAGTTTTTCTTTTTTTCTTAGTAGTTGAAATTTTGACTAGAATTTCAAGTAGCATATTCATATGTCATCACCTGAAAGTTTAATGTTAGAAGTAGATACAACACCACGTACATTACATGAATTATCTCTAGTTTAAACATCATAATTACCTACCCTATGGAGTATTATTATTTCCATCTTATAAATGAAGGTATCCAAAGATTAAAAATAAGCAGTTCGCTCAAAGTCACACAACTGAGTCAGAATTCAAACCCATGTCTGTTATTCCTGGTTGTTAACTCCTAATCTAAATTATGTCTGTTGTATGGAATGCGGTAAAGGAGAAGATGAAGGACCATAAAAAGAAATCAAAATGTATTAGGAGTTGTAAGAGATAAATTCACATGTAAAAAATGAAGACATTTGTCTAAATTCAGGCAAACTTTTTAAACAAGTATTATGGTAAAAAAGCATCAGGAAGGGGTAAGACAAACAGGATACCAACAGCTCAGGACAAGGTTCCATAGACAAAGGTGTGGCAAAAATCGCATATGCTTGTTTCTCAAGGTGTGTTCCTTGCATTTTCCAGCGCCTTTTGGAAACGTGAGTGGTCTATGTAAGGTTCTGGCACAGTGAAAGATCCTTCCTCTAGGAAAGCTAATAACTTGCCATTTGACACTGATATTCCTATTTTCTTTTAACTCTTTACTTTCATCTAAAATACTGTAGGTGGCGCCTGGGTGGCTCAGTCGTCAAGCATCTGCCTTCGGCTCAGGTCATGATCCCAGAGTCCTGGGATCGAGCCCCGCGTAGGGCTCCTTACTCAGCGGGGAGCCTGCTTCACCCTCTCCCACTCCCCCTGCTTGTGTTCCCTCTCTCGCTACATCTCTCTCTGTCAAATAAATAAAATCTTTAAAAAAATAAACAACAAAAACAAATAAAATATCGTAGGTGTTGGTGTGCCTGGGTGGCTCAGTCAGTTAAGCATCTGCCTTCTGCTCAGGTCATGTTCCCAGAGTCCTAGGATTTAGCCCCATGTCAGGCTTCCTGCTCAGCGGGGAGTCTGCTTCTCCCTCTCCCCTTCCTCTCTTTCATGCTTGCTCTCTCTCAAATAAATAAAATCTTTAAAAAAATTATAAAATACCATAGGTGCTTAAAAATACCATAGGTGTTAGGGTCTATAATGTTCAACAACTAATATTGTCCAACTGTGAGTATAGCTGGTTCCTCCTTCCTCCTCAGATTTATATACAGAAAAAATATTATCCATGATTCCACTATTCCATGTCAATAGTGACTTTCACTTTTGTCTTCAGTATGCACAGTAAGTGGAATTATTACTGGGCTCCCCTCCACCATTCAATAAGAACAATTTCTTCCAGTTTTTATAATTATAACTCTAATGCTGATGTAATAGTCTATTCAGTTGATATAGTACAGTTGTATTGGGCATTTTGCTTGTTTCCAGTTTTTGCTGTTATAGACTTCTAATATTAGTTATATATTATATAAATATACAAATATATATTTGAGTATATATTTTATTATATACTTATTAATATATATAATTCACATATATTTCCTCATAATTGAATTATATGTTTATATCCTTTGACCATTTATCTCTTGAGGTTTTAATATTTTTGAAGGTTTGAATAAATTCTATATTATATATACCAACTTTTTTTAGTCATAATACAAATGTTCCCCAGTTTTTTGTTTTTTTAATTTTATTAGTTTTTTATGTTAGTCATTTTCTTGCTTGGTTTTTGGAGCCATTTATTTTTTTCCTTTATGATTTCCATTATTGCTATAAGCTTTTCAGAGATCTATCCCTCTGAAGATTTCATAAATATTTGGTTATTTCTCCTTGCTTTGCTAAGAGTTAAAGCAAATATTTAACTCTTCAATCCACTAGGGGCTTACTCTGGTATGTGGTATGAAAGCCTATCCAACTCATGTTTGGTTTTGTGTTTGTAAGCCAGTTATCCTGGGAATTATTAAAGTATAGTTAGGCACTATTACTTCCCCTAATTTTATGATCTTTGTAAATTAATTTCTCTGTTCCATACTGCCTTATTTATTCATGTATTTATTTTTAAAGATTTATTTACTTACTTTAGAGAGAGAGCACAAGGTGGGGAAGGGTAGAGGGAGAGGGAGAGAATCTCAAGCATACTCCCTGCTGAGTGTGGAGCCTGACATGGGGCTCAATCCCATGATACTGAGATCATAACCTGAGCTGAAACCAAGAGTCAGATGCTTAACCAACTGAGTCATCCAGGCACCCCTTATTTTAATAATTAATATGTTCTGTTTTAGGATTTCCTAGGAAGTAGATCACTATTATACTCATGGTTTCTTTGTTAGCATGGAACTTTAATATTTAACAAATAGTAAATAACTGTACTTGCTGAAATTTGTTTTCCTATATGATAACATAGTATATATCTCAACTTGTTCATCTTGTTTTATTTATTCCAATACAGCTTTGTAGTTTTCTTTACATATGGCTCATAAAATTCTTTGTAATTTTCTTTATAAATATTATAGACAATTCTAAGTTTGTCCTCCCTCTTGTTTTGTTTCACTTAGCTATTTTGAATGGAATTTCTTCCTTTTTTATTATATCACTGAGCTGGTACTCACCATCATAAAAATAGCTCCTAGTTATGGTAATTTCATTATAAAGCCAGTCACTTTGATAACGCATATAGGCTAATAAATTGAAACAGATTCTTAGGATTTCTAGACCTGCAGTCACCCTTTAAAACATCACTTTTCATTGGCACTGAGTACCCACCAAATGGAGTTGCCATTATTTGCATATTGAAAAGGGCATTGGGCTGGAGAGTTAGGAAATTTGAATCCTACTTTCATATCCTCAATTGAGAAAGGCATCTATGAAGCACCTTGTCTGGGTGAGGCACCCTGCTAGGCATTCGACATAGGACATCTTGTGTAAGGCTTAGAATAATCCTACAGAGTATACATACATCTTTAAATACCATAAACAAGGAAAGTAAAGTTGAGCAAGTATAGTAGGCCAAGGCTGGCCCATGCTAGGCACAAAGAAGCAGTAAGAAATGGAGCACCCAAGTGCCCAGCTGTGGCAGTCTGTGGGTCCGCAGCCTGGAGTTCATGACCTGGCAGCTTTATCACTCCCTGGGGGCTGCAGTGACCAGTGAACTTCAGCCAAGGGTCTGTGAGGAAGGCGGGAGGCATGGAGAAGCTGCATCAGCTCACTTTCATCCTTATCTTGTACATATACTTTACACTTCCTGCCTCTGGGTCATGGTAAGTTTGTGTGAAACTGTCCTGAAGGAAGTCTGTGTTCCCATGCTCATCAGTCTTCCAACCCAAGTCAGCCCTTTGAGGTCTGGCATAACTCAGTGGGTTAAAGGATTTGTCTCAAATCATATAAATAGTGATGGAGTAAGATGGATGGCTTGCTCGGCAGCCAGTGGTTTCTCCATTCTCCCAGTGATGTCTACACCAGTGATATGGTTCAGACCATTCATCTCACCTCTAGGTACTGTGATTTCCTCATCTGTCCAACAAAAGAATCCAATAAACGGTCCAGTTTTGACAGGCTGGACAACAACTCTGCTATTAAATACACATTACATACTTCTTTCCTTCGAGACTGCAAATTTCTCAAAGTCAGAGACTGTACTTTCCACAATCTCAAATCACTCCTATTGCTTTGCATATAACAAGCGTCCAGTGAATATTGATGCAGAATGAATGAATGATTACTCAAAGAAAATAGTCTTAGTGCTTTTCTCACAAGACATTTGCAATGCTATGACACAAGGAACCCCTAATATATTTCACGTTTCAACTGTGGAGTCTTTTATGAAGACGTTATTGCTTATGAGCCTTTTCACAGGAAGATGCTTACTTAGCAAGGGTCAGCTTGTTTTCATCTGAAAAGAACAAGGAATGGAGCTTAGGGAAGCAGGAGGCCTAGGAAGGATCAAGGTGGGAGCTGTGGTAGGTAGACTTTTCTCTAATAAAGTTGTTTGGGCTCTTTCTAGCCTTGTGCTGCTATGACAGCGACAATACAAAAAAACTGTGACTCTTCAGGTTTAACAAAACTAAAGCCTATCCAAACCCAATCTTGAGTAAATGACAAACTATGGGGACCATGCCTTAACATCTCCATGTGGGCATGTGCTAGGAACTACTATGTCTTAAGTTCCTGTCTATAATTGAAACACACAATGTGTTTAATGCACCCTCAGAAGATAGAATTCAATCACTTCTGCATTATTTAATATTCTCTTTTTTTGCCCCCAAAATCCAAAGGAAAATATACAGCCCTCGGAAGTCATAGCATCTCTGGATTTTGTAATTACTGGTTTTAAACTTAAAATCTCACTGAAGTCAATAGTTAACATTTCTATACCTTCATGTCCGAAACCTTCTGAGCAGATATCCCAACAACCCTCCTGCTCCTTTGACCACCCCCAAACAAAGAGGGTAGGGAGGGAACACCTGCATGGCCACTAGTTAACAAAGGTTATTTTTGGAATAAAAACAGCAATTTGCAGCACGCACAAGTGGCTGGCTTTGTCTCCTGAGCTTCACAAAAACCAGCATCATAGTGAGACAATACAATTATTGTTCTCTGAAACTAAAAGACCTATCTGGGGGAAAATAAACATTTTTTGTTGAAAATGACTTAGCATATCAAACAATTTTTAACTGGGTTTTTATAAAAGAAGCTTAGGGAGGAAAAGCCGTGATGAGTCAAACTGTTTTTTAATGAGCTACAGTATTTGCAGGAAAAGAAAATATTACATAAACCAAGAAGAGCTTGCCTACCATGGTTATAAAGGAGAAGGATGAGAACCACAGCAGCAGGTTAGTGCTGCCCCGGTAAAGACCAACAATGGTGCTTTCCTTATCCTTTATTTCCTTATCTTTTATTTATTTATTTTAATTAATTTATTTTTTATTGTGAGGTTATGTTAATCACCATACATTACATCATTAGTTTTTGATGTAGTGTTCCATGATTCAATGTTTGCATATAACACCCAGTGCTCCATTCAACACGTGCCCTCTTTAATACCCATCACCAGGCTAACCCATCCCCCCACCCCCCTCCGCTCTAGAACCCTCAGTTTCTTTCTCAGAGTCCATAGTCTCTCATGATTCGTCTCCACCTCCGATTCCCCCCCATTGTTCTTCCCTTCCTGCTAGCTTCTTTTTTTTTTTTTTTTTTTAACATATAATGTATTATTTGTTTCAGAGGTACAGGTCTGTGATTCAACAGTTTTACAAAATTCACAGCGCTCACCATAGCACATACCCTCCCCAATGTCTATCACCCAGCCACCCCATCCCTCCCACCCCCGACCACTCCAGCAACCCTCAGTTTGTTTCCTGAGATTAAGAATTCCTCATATCAGTGAGGTCATATGATACATGTCTTTCTCTGATTGACTTATTTCACTCAGCATAACACCCTCCAGTTCCATCCACGTCATTGAAAATGGAAAGATCTCATTCCTTTTCATGGCTGCATAATATTCCATTCTGTATATAGACCACATCTTTATCCATTCATCGGTCGATGGACATCTTGGATCTTTCCACAGTTTGGCTATTGGGGACATTGCTGCTATAAACATCAGGGTGCACATACCCCTTCAGATCCCTACATTTGTATCTTTGTGGTAAATACCCAGTAGTGCAATTGCTGGGTCGTAGGGTAGATCTATTTTTAACTTTTTGAGGAACCTCCATACTGTTTTCCAGAGTGGCTGCACCAGCTTGCATTCCCACCAACAGTGTAGGAGGGTTCCCCTTTCTCCGCATCCCCGCCAACATGTGTCATTTCCTGACTTGTTAATTTTAGCCATTCTGACTGGTGTGAGGTGATATCTCATTGAGGTTTTGATTTGGATTTCTCTGGTGCTGAGCGATGTGGAGCACTTTTTCATGTGTCTGTTGGCCAGTTGGATGTCGTCTTTGCAGAAATGTCTGTTCATGTCTAATGCCCATTTCTTGATTGGATCATTTGTTCTTTGGTGTTGAGTTTAAGAAGTTCTTTATAGATTTTGGATACTAGCCCTTTATCTGATATGTCATTTGCAAATACCTTCTCCCATTCTGTCGTTGTCTTTTGGTTTTGTTGACTTTCTTTTGCTGTGCAAAAGCTTCTTATCTTGATGACGTCCCAATAGTTCATTTTTGCCCTTGCTTCCCTTGCCTTTGGCGATGTTTCTAGGAAGAAGTTGCTGCAGCTGAGGTCGAAGAGGTTGCTGCCTGTGTTCTCCTTTAGGGTGTTGATGGACTCCTGTCTCACATTGAGGTCTTTCAACCATTTGGAGTCTATTTTTGTGTGTGATGTAAGGAAATGGTCCAGTTTCATTCTTCTGCATGTGGCTGTCCAATTTGCCCAACACCAATTGTTGAAGAGACTGTCTTTTCTCCATCGGACATTCTTTCCTGCTTTGTCGAGATGAGTTGACCATAGAGTTGAGGGTCCATTTCTGGGCTCTCTATTCTGTTCCATTGATCGATGTGCCTGTTTTTGTGCCAGTACCATACTGTCTTGATGATGACAGCTTTGTAATAGAGCTGGAAGTCCAGAATTGTGATGCCGCCAGCTTTGCTTTCCTTTTTCAACATTCCTCTGGCTATTCAGGGTCTTTTCTGGTTCCATACAAATTTTAGGATTATTTGTTCCATTTCTTTGAAAAAAGTGGATGGTATTTTGATAGGGATTGCATTGAATGTGTAGATTGCTCTAGGTAGCATTGACATCTTCACAATATTTGTTTTTCCAGTCCATGAGCATGAAACGTTTTTCCATTTCTTTGTCTTCTTCAATTTCTTTCATGAGTATTTTATAGTTTTCTAAGTACAGATCCTTTGCCTCTTTGGTTAGATTTATTCCTAGGTATCTTATGGTTTTGGGTGCCATTGTAAATGGGATTGACTCCTTAATTTCTCTTTCTAATGTCTTGTTGTTAGTGTACAGGAATGCCACTGATGTCTGTGCATTGATTTTATATCCTGCCATTTTACTGAATTCCTGTCTGAGTTCTAGCAGTTTTGGGGTGGAGTCTTTTGGGTTTTCCACATAAAGTATCATATCATCTGCAAACAGTGAGAGTTTGACTTCTTCTTTGCCGATTTGGATGCCTTTGATTTCTTTTTGTTGTCTGATTGCTGTGGCTAGGACTTCTAATACTATGTTGAATAGCAGTGGTGATAGTGGACATCTCTGCTGTGTTCCTGACCTTAGGGGAAAAGCTCTCAGTTTTTCCCCATTGAGAATGACATTCAGTGTGGGTTTTTCATAGATGGCTTTTATGATATTGAGGTATGTACCCTCTATCCCTATACACTGAAGAGTTTTGATCAAGATAGGATGCTGTACTTTGTCAAATGCTTTCTCTGCATCTATTGAGAGGATCATATGGTTCTTGTTCTTTCTTTGATTAATGTATTGTATCACATTGATTGATTTGCGGACATTGAACCAAACTTGCAGCCCAGGGATAAATCCCACATTGTCATGGTGAATAATCCTTTTAATGTACTGTTGGATCCTATTGGCTAGTATTTGGTGAGAATTTTTGCATCCATGTTCATCAAGGATATTGGTCTGTAATTCTCCTTTTTGATGAGGTCTTTGGTCTTGGGATCAAGGTAATGGTAGCCTCATAAAATGAGTTTGGAACTTTTCCTTCCATTTCTATTTTTTGGAACAGTTTCAGAAGAGTAGGTACTAATTCTTCTTTAAATGTTTGGTAGAATTTCCCTGGGAAGCCCTCTGGCCCTGGGTTTTTGTTTGTTGGGAGATTTTTGATGACTGCTTCAATTTCCTTAGTGGTTATAGGTCTGTTCAGGTTTTCTATTTCTTCCTGGTTCAGTTTTGGTAGTTGATACATCTCTAGCAATGCATCCATTTCTTCCAGATTACCTAATTTGCTGGCATAGAGTTGCTCATAATATGTTCTTATAATTGTTTGTATTTCTTTGGTGTTGGTTGTGATCTCTCCTCTTTTATTCATGAATTTACTTATTTGGGTCATTTCTCTTTTCTTTTTGATAAGTCTGGCCAGGGGTTTATCAATCTTGTTAATTCTTTCAAAGAATCAGCTCCTAGTTTCATTGATCTGTTCTACTGTTCTTTTGGTTTCTCTTTCATTGATTTCTGCTCTGATCTTTATTATTTCTCTTCTGCTGGGTTTAGGCTTTATTTGCTGATCTTTCTCCAGCTCCTTTAGGTGTAGGGTTAGGTTGTGTATTTGAGACCTTTCTTGTTTCTTGAGAAAGGCTTGTATTGCTATATACTTTCCTCTTAGGACGGCCTTCGCTGCATCCCAAAGATTTTGAACAGTTGTGTTTTCATTTTCCTTTGTTTCCATGAATTTTTCTAATTCTTCTTTAATATCTTGGTTGACCTGTTCATTCTTTTAGTAGGATGCTCTTTAGCCTCCATGTATTTGTGTTCTTTCTGACACTCCTCTTGTGACTGAGTTCTAGTTTCAAAGACTGGTCTGAAAATATGCAGGGAATGATCCCAATCTTTTGGTACCAGTTGAGACCTGATTTGTGCCCTAGGATGTGATCTATTCTGGAGAATGTTCCATGGGCACTAGAGAAGAATGTGTATTCTGTTGCTTTGGGATGGAATGTTCTGAATATATCTGTGAAGTCCGTTTGGTCCAGTGCGTCATTTAAAGTCTTTATTTCCTTGTTGATCTTTTGCTTAGATGATCTGTCCATTTCAGTGAGGGGGGGTATTAAAGTCCCCCACTATTATTGTATTGCTTTTGTTATTAATTGGCTTATAAAATTGGCTGCTCCCATGTTAGGGGCATAGATATTTACAATTGTTAGATCTTCTTGTTGGGTAGACACTTTAGGATATAGTGTCCCTCCTCATCTCTTACTATAGTCTTTGGTTTAAAATCTAATTTGTCTGATAAAAGGATTGCCACCCCAGCTTTCTTTTGGTGTCCATTAGCATGGTAAATGGTTTTCCACCCCCTCACTTTCAATGTGGGGGTGTCTTTGGGTCTAAAATGAGTCTCTTGCAGACAGCATATCAATGGGTCTTGTTTTTTTTTATCCAGTGATATCCTCTGTCTTTTGATTGGGGCATTTAGCCTATTTACATTCAGGGTAACTATTGAAAGATAAGAATTTAGTGCCATTGTATTGCCTGTATGGTGACTGTCGGGGTGTTGACCTATTTTTATTGATTTTGAGGGTGGTTCTCTGTGCCTCCTGGATTTTGATGCCTGTTTCCTTCCCCAAATTAGGGAATTTCTCTGCTATAATTTGCTCCATTATACCTTCTGCCCCTCTCTCTCTTTCTTCTTCTTCTGGGATCCCAATCATTCGAATATTGTTTCATCTTATGGTATCACTTATCTCTCGAATTCTTCCCTCGTGATCTAGTAGCTGTTTCTCTTCTTTTCAGCTTATTTTCCATCATTTGGTCTTGTATATCACTAATTCTCTCTTCTGCCTCATTTATCCTAGCAGTTAGAGCCTCCATTTTTGATTGCACCTCATTAATAGCCTTTTTGATTTCAACTTGGTTATATTTTGGTTCTTTTATTTCTCCAGTAAGGGTTTCTCTAATATCTTCCATGCTTTTTTCAAGCCCAGCTAGAATCTTTAAAATCGTCATTCTGAACTCTAGTTCTGACATCTTACTAATGTCTGTATTGATTAGGTCCCTGGCAGTCGTACTGCCTCTTGTTCTTTTTTTTTTTGAGGTGATTTTTTCCATCTTGTCATTTTGTCCAGAGGAGAATAGATGAATGAGAGAACAAAATGCTAACAGGGTAACAATGACCCCAGAAAAATATACACTAAACAAATCAGAAGAGACCCAAAACTGGGGGAAAAGGGAAAGAAAGAAAAAGAAAAAGATAAAAATAAACAAAAACAGAATATGGTCAAATATGATCAGGCTGGTGCATAGATCAGTGCCACACACTAGATTTTGGGCATATTTTGGTCTGTTAGATGAAAGTGCCTCCCACAATTTTAAAGAAAGAAAAACTTATACATGTACAAAAATAAGGGCAAATATGATGAAGGGATGGAATATGACTGTAAAGATGAAAATTATAAAAGATTTTATAAAAGGAATTGATAAGAAGTTGGTTGAAAGAAGAAGAGGATTTAAAAAAAAAGAGAGAATGTGATCAGGCAGGAGACTAGAACAAAGCTATACACTCGAGATTTAGGGTATATTTTGCTCTGTTAGAAGAAACTGTAACCCAAAATTTTAAAGGGAGAATAACTTATATACCAACAATAAGGTTAACTACTATGAAGGGATAGAATATGAGTCTAAAAATGAAAAATAAAGATTTTTTAAAAAAGGGATTGATGTTGGTTGAAAAAGGGAAAAAGAAAAATTCAAAAGAAAAAAATTAACTTTGAAAGTCTGAAGAATCGGGGGAAAAAGCCATGAATTCTATGTGCACTATTCCTCTAGCGCTAGAGTTCTGCCATTCTCATTGATCAGTAAACTTGGTCTTGGCTGGCTGTTCATGCTGATCTGGGGGAGGGGCCTGTTGCCGTGGTTCCCAAATGTCTTTGCTGGAGGTGGAATTGCCCCACCCTTGTCCGTCTGGGTTAAGCAATCTGCTCAGGTTTGCTCTCAGGAGCTTTTGTTCCCTGCAAGCTTTCCGTACAGCTTTGGAGGACAAGAGTGAAAATGGCGGCCTCCCAATCTCCACCCTGGAGGAGCCGAGAACTCAGGGCCCCATTCCTCAGGGAGCCCCCAGAGAAAAGCAGTCAATCACTCCCATGTCCTCCCGGTCTCCGGCCGCACTCCGTGCTCACCCGGCCTGTGACCGAGCGTTTCTATCTCTGGCACCCAACTCAGTGTGGAGTCTCCAAACCCAGCAGATCCCTGCGGTGCGCTCCCGCACCGCTCCTCCCGGGGGAGGAAGGGGAGTCTCCCCGGCTCTGCTGCTTGTTGGGTCCCTGCTGGAGGAGCAGTGGCCCGACTGTGCCGCGGATCACGGTTTATGGCAGCCCCGAGCTGAGAGCCCGCACCTCGGCTCCGTCTCTGCAGCCGGCTTCCCCACTCCGATACCTGGGAGCTCTGCCGCACTCAGGCACCCCCGGTCTTTCTGTGACCCCAAGTGTCCTGAGACCACGCTGTCCTGCGAGGGTTCCACCCCCCTCTTAGCCCCTGGAGAGACGTCCCTCAGCAGAGCCGACTTCTAAAAGTTCCAATTTTGTGCTCCGCTGCTCTATCACTTGCCAGAAGCGGCTGACAGAGGGCCCCTTCCCTGCTGTCTATCCTCCCGAATATCGCCTCGGATTCACTTCTCCGCACGTCCTACCTTCCAGAAAGTGGTCGCTTTTCTGTTCAGAGAGTTGCTGCTATTCTTTTCTTTGATCTCCTGTTGAGTTTGTAGGTGTTCAGAATGGTTTGATCCCTATCTAGCTGAATTCCTGGGAGCACAGGAAATTTAGGTCTCCTGCTCCTCTGCCATCCTATTTATTTATTTATTTTGAGAGAGACAGGGAGCATGAACAGGGGGAGAGGCAGAGGGAGAGGGAGAATAAGACTCCTTGCCGAGCCAGGAGCCTGACGTGGGGTCAGCATGGGGCCTGGACGTGGAGCTCGATCCCAGAACCTGGAGATCATGACCTGAGCTGAAGGCACACGCTTAACCATCTGAGCCACCCAGGTGTCCCTTCCTTATCCTTTATTATCCAAAATATCCTCATTCAGTTGCAACCTGAGAAACAGGCAATAAAGTCACAAATGTCTTTCCTTTCAGAATTTTGTTGTGGTTTTGTTTTGTTTACCACTTTGTACTAGTGTTAGCTTTATTGTCCCAGAAGAGGAAACGGTAAACATCATGTTAATTAAATTTCGGTAATAACTTATTTATAGTGTAGATATTTTTTACATTCTCAGTGTTATTTTAGTTTGAAAGGGAAGGCACAAGGCTCAGCTGTAGAGAATGCCATGGCAACCTGAGCTGAGGTGGTCCTGAATGCTCTAGACTGCTTCAGGCTTCCTAGTGGTATTTTACAGTTCCGTGCAAGGTGAGGTATGAAAGAAGAAGGTGAGGACCTTCTCACCTAAATAACCTTGGTCTAAATAAATGCTCCAACAAGGTTTTTGACCTGGAGTTAAAATGCTCCAGCTCCATTGGCTGACTGTAATGGGGCTGCTCCTCTGTACTTATTCAAGTTAAATTTCATGGAAGCCCCTAAATTGTAGGAGTTCAACTATATTCTCTAAAAGAGAACCCAAACAATGTGAATCTAAATCCAAGTACCCCTTTCCGGTCATATCTGACTCCTTGGAGCTTCTCCTCTGTCGTGTGCCTCACTGTGCCATTCCCCACCCACAGGAGCCTAAGCATTAGCTCTGTGAGACTATTGGCTAAAGGTGAAAATCTCATGTTTTCAATTTTGAAAGGAAACTAGTACTGCTTGAGTATTTCTAGCTTCTGGTATTAGATGTAGAAATAAAACCCTTTTTTAACGTTTTCCCTAAAAATCTTAGAATAAGATGAAATGGGGAAATTTTCTAGTACTTCGTTTTGGCAACCTCAGGGATGTGCTTCCCGAGGGTCTCATGGGGAGAAACTGATGGCTCTCAGAGTGGGGATCGGCTTCGTATTTACCATTTATCTTTCTAAGGAATATTAATCTCTTAGAAATGATAAAGCAGATATGTAGAATCTAACATATTAAGTGAAGTCCATTTAGGTGAACTTGGAATGTCAGCATGTATTGATTTATAATGAACATCTAAGCTGTTCTGGATGTACCTAGTGTGGAGTATTTGATAAGGACAAAAGAAGTTCCAATTTAATATAATTTACTAGTTAAGATTTAGTCAAACAATAAGATGTGACATTAAGCATATCACTAACTATATATATTTTAATTGTATACACAGCTATAGCTACGGGTTTGTTTATCGATCATATATTTTTTTTTCTTAAACAAATAGCTTTTAGTGTGCCCTTTCTATCCTTGTAGGGGAGATTAAATAAATTGCAGTTAGAAAATGCCCCAGGGTACTCTGTTTTTAATTTTTACTCCCTCTGTGGGCACCTTGAGTTTTCATTCTGAAACAAACCCAGTCTGTGTCATTACATAAAAAGTCCAAATCCCTAGCACGTGGTACAAGACCCTTCACCATCCGTGGCCACAATAACCTATTTAATCCATATGAGTCTCCCATTCAAAATGGTATTTCAGCCACCATCCTCATTTGTTAATTACAGATTCTATATATGTTAGTCTAAGAGTTTTCAATATTACAAAAGTTGTTTTTCACACAAGGGGTAAATCATTCCTGACATTACCAGTTGGAGTTACTAAATCTTGAAAAGGCTTGATATCATTGGTAAAATATTAGGTAGTATCTAACTCTGGATGTCACTAGCCCCCTGCAAGAGACATTGTCAATAAAATTTCAGCACTTTTTGTAATGATTTTGACTTTGATCACAAAAGCCAAATTTTATATTTCTGTGTTCAGATTGCTCTTTCACACAGGAAGAAAAGACAAAAAATATTATTATTATTTTAAATAGAATGGTGGTTGCCAGGGGCTGGGGAAGGGGGAGTTAGTGTTTATTTTTTAAAAGATTTTATTTGTATGACAGAGAGAGACACAGCGAGAGAGAGAACACAAGCAGGGGGAGTGGGAGAGGGAGAAGCAGGCCTCCCACTGAGCAGGAAGCCCAATGTGGGGCTCGATCCCAGGACCCCGGGATCATGACCTGAGCTGAAGGCAGACGCTCAATGACTGAGCCACCCAGGCGCTCCAAGACAAAAATTATTTTTATTCCCTTAGGCATTAATCTTTTATTTAAAATTAATATTTATTGGAGAACTTGGAAAGTAAACAAAAAAAGAAAGGAAGAAAAGAAACTATCCAGATTTCGGGAGATGATTATTATTACTTTGATGTACACCTTTTTTTTTTTTTTAGGATTTTATTTATTTATTTGACACAGAGAGCACACGCAGGGGGAGCTGCAGGCAGAGGGAGAGGGACAAGCAGGATCCACTGAGCAGAGAGCCGAACATGGGGCTCCATCCCAGGACCCCGGGATCATGACCTGAGCCAAAGGCAGCTGCTGAACCAGCTGAGCCACCCAGGTGCCCCACATGTTTTTTTTGGTTTTGTTTTTTTTTAAGATTTTATTTATTTGAG
Source organism: Zalophus californianus (assembly GCF_009762305.2). Classification (NCBI taxonomy): domain Eukaryota; kingdom Metazoa; phylum Chordata; class Mammalia; order Carnivora; family Otariidae; genus Zalophus; species Zalophus californianus. The sequence goes on along the minus strand of NC_045602.1, from coordinate 66,978,469 downwards.
AGTGAGCACACAAGCAGGGGGAGCAGCCGGCTATGGGAGGAGCAGGCTCCCTGCTGAGCAAGGAGCCTGATGTGGGGCTTGATTCCAGGACCTTGGGATCATGACCTGAGCGGAATGAAGACTCTTAACTGACTGAGCCACCCAGGTGCCCCACATCTTTCAAATATTTTTCTGTCCATATACATTTTCTTATAAAACTAAGGTCATACTATACATTTTGTTGTGTAACTTGCTTTTAAAAACTTAACACTATATTACGAATATCTCTATAAGTAAAAATTCATCTATATTCCTTTATATGAAATATAGTAATTTATTTAACCAGTTCCTAGTTATTAGATATTTAAATTGCTTGAAATATTTTCTTGTGGTATAAGTGAACATCCTTGAGGTAAAATCTTTACCTAGTTCTCAGTTATTACCTTATAAATTTTTAGGAGTGGAATCATGGAGTCACATTTTATTTAATTAGACAATGGGTGCAGGATGTGCAAAATTTCAAAAGGAAAAATAGGATATTCAGTGAAGAGTAAGGCTCCGTTCTTCCTCCTGGGAAGTAACTACTTATGGTGGTTTCCATTTATTTTTCAGGAAACATTTCATGCATTTATAAGCTTGTATAAATCCTTTAGTATGCCTGTTAGGAGACTAGTAAAATGGCTTCAGTAGAATTTGTTTTGTAATTTCATATGCTAAATAATCACAGGCAAAACTTTCTACAATAAGGCAACACTGAAGTATCTCAGTTCTGTACTTAACTTAGATTTTTTTTTTTAAGATCTTATTTATTTATTTGACAGAGAGAGAGACAGCGAGAGAGGGAACACAAGCAGGGGGAGTGGGAGAGGGAGAAGCAGGCTTCCCGCTGAGCAGGGAGCCCGATGCGGGGCTCGATGGCAGATGGTTAACGACTGAGCCACCCAGGTGCCCCATTTAATTTAAATTTTATTTTTATGTAATATATCATTTACCAACTACTGTGATATTTTTCATTAAAAACACTTAAAGTATTTATATAGATAAATTTGAAACACTCGATAGCAAAAAGAATAACATAATGAAGCCCCAAGTACCCAACTGGTATGCACATTTTATGGCTTTTAATAAACAATGCCTAGTTTTCTCTGTAAACTGTTTTTACTGATTTATACTCCTACCTGCTCAACGAGATTTACACTAGCTTCAATTTTGTATTGTTGAATTTTAGAGCTGCTGTGTTCAATGTTGTATGCCTATCTTTTTTTATCTTTATATAATCTTTTTTAACAAGAGTAACTTGGTAGTAGGAAGGGAAGATGATAGGAAAGATAAGGCCTGACTGTTGCAGTAGGCCAATAGATTTAATCTAGCACAGTGCTGCCAGTCTCCTTGGTGTAGCTTCCTGGTTCCGTGTGTTTGGAAGAATTATGGGAACACATCCAGGTTCTGTGGGGGGAAAGTGCTAGAACTAAATAGTAATGTCTACCAAAGGAAAGGGAGGAGGTGGGGAGGACTGTTGGTACCCACGCCATGTAGTTTGCTGACTCTGCTTTAGCTAATGCACGTAACAGCTTGCTTTTGTACCATTCTTTTGTTTAGGAGCCATAAAGACCAATTTGGTTTAATAAAAAGGTGAGGAGACGTTTCTGTTGACCTCTAGATGCCCAAAGCCTACTTTTACATTGACAACCTTTCTTGAAAATAAGTTGCTCTTTTGAAATGGACTCAGTAGTGCTGGTACACGTGTAAAGAGGATGCTGCTGCACCATCATTAGGGGGGCATGTGCGGAGGGGGTGTCTGTTCTTAGAAGCAAGAAAGGCTGGCATTGGCCTGGTCACACGGCTCTGACTCCAGGCAGGACCAGGAATCTGTTCAAGTCGCCCGTGTGGTTTGTGGTCATGGAACAGAGAAGCTAATTGACCCACAAGAAATCAAACCCCAAATCTTATTTTTAATCTTATTTAATTTGATTTAAGCTTACAGAGCTCACCAGCCTCAACAAAAGTATATTTAAAAAATATCAAGTATATCAAGTTTTTGAGAGCTACCGTTTCACGAACCAATAGAATGGTAAATTTAGAACACACCTTCGAGACCATTGAGACAAAGCCTAGGCAAACTACATCCCATAGGCCAAATCCAGCCCACTGCCTGTTTTTGTAAATCAAGTTGTATTGGAATGCAGCCAGGCCCATCTGTTTATGTATTGTCTATGGCTGCTTTTGCCTTACAAGAGCAGAGTTGAGTAGTTGTGACAGACTATATGGACCACAAAGCTTGAAACATTTACTATCTGGCCCTTTATAGAAAACGTTTGCCAACGTCTGATTCAAACCAGGCTTTTCATTTTGGAGAGGTAGAGATTGGGAATCACCTCAGTTGTGTAACTTGAGAAAACAGCTGGCTGAATTCCCCAGATCCCCAATGTTAGGATGCAGAGCCACAGTCCCTTAAAGTTTCTGTGAGAGAGAGCATTTTCACATCTTCTGGAAGTGCTACTCTTCCTCTTCAGGCAGGATGTCACTCCCTCCTCCACCATCTTATGTGCTTACTGCAATAAGGGCAGAATGAAAACTGTCCTATGCTCCTACAACGCTTCACACATTCCTTGGTTATCCCATTTATCAAGCTGAATTCTAATCATTTGCTTTTCCCACTAGATGGTGAGTTTGTTGGGTAGAGAAACCATGCCATATTTGTCTTTGTAACCCAGATACCCAACACAGGTGACAGAGTAAATCTCTAACAACTATTTGGTCATTGGTTTGCATTTGACACATCATCTTTAGTGGCTATTTTAAGATAAATTTCAGCTATTGTAAAGATGAAACGCAAACGTTATGGTTGATAATTTTCCATTTCTGAGCAAGCGCCTCCTCACCCCTAATCTCCCAGCAATAGTTGTTCAGAGCCAAACCCTGTAATAGAAAGGTAACCAATCTCATCATATTTTCAATGCACCTGCTAAGTAATGGCCCCAAGCCTCAGAGCCAATCTTGACCTGCATTCCTGGCAAGTAGAGAAGAGCCTGACATAAGTCAAGGGCAATAAAAATGGACTGGAGAGATGAAAGACAGCTAGAATGAACAGGACATGGCTGGCTGACTATGTAGGGATGTTGAGAGTCTGTGACTCTCCAGGTTCTGTCAACTTTCAGAATGTGGGAGGAAGAGCACTTTGGTAAGGGAGGAGTGGGTGGAAGTAGGTATGGTACAATCAAGCGGAGACACTCGGTAGGCAGAGGAGTATATGAATCTGGAGCTTTTGTATTAAATCTGGGTTTAGATGAAATCATTCAGAGAGTAGATAGAAATTGAGAGTAGAGGATTAGGAGCAGAAGTCTAAAGATCAGAAGTAAGTAAGGATTTAACAAAGTAAGAGGAACTCTCCCTGAGAAGGATCACCTGGAGATGTGGGAGGAAGACAAAAGTGGGGTGTCCCAGAAGCCTAGGGCTGAGGAGGAGGAGAAATGTCAAGTAGGAAAACGGCAAAAACGTATGGTGCTTTGGACTGAGTGATACGGAGGTCTCTGATAACTTGGCTGAGAGCAGCTTTAGTGGAGGAGTAGACTTAAAAGCCAGTTTCTACGGATTGAAGAGTTAATGAGGAGTAGGGAAGAGGCGTTGAACAGATTTTACTCTTAAGACACAAAAGAAAAAATCGAGAGAAAAACAGAGAAATGAGATGGTAACTGGAAAGTGGGTTTATGTTCCATTAAACGGTTAGCATTATTGATTTAATAATTGTTGGAAAGGAATCTACCAGGTGTCAGGACCATGGGGGGAGTGTTTAAAAGTCAAGTGGAAAAGGAGACATCACCAAGAGGGAGAGGAATTTATCTCTATGAGCCTAGGTCTCTTCATATGTAAATGGAAATAATATCTTCCTGAGAAAGATGTTGGATGTTGAAATGAAATAACATAATCAAAAACATTTTGAAAATAGCAGAGCACTAAAGTTCATTACGCTCTGTGTTACTGACTCCAGTTTATTACCTTGACTCAATGCCTGATTAGTCTCTGTCATGGAGACTTAGTATTAGAATCTAGTTATGATTAACCTTGTCACTGCAGCTCAGAAATCAGGGCTCAAGTCCCTTCTCCTGACAATTGGATATATTCTGGTGCTTTGGATGCCAGATAACTTTTGTGTGTGTAGAAGAACACTTAACATGAGAGCTCCCCTCTTAAATTTATTAAGTGTATGATGCAGTATTGTTGATGATAGGTACAGGATTGTACAGCAGATCTCTAGAACGCATTCATCTTGCTTAACTGAAATTTTATGGCAACTGATTAGCAGCTCCCCATTTCCTCCTCCCTTCAGATACTGACAATTATCATTCTACTTTTTGATTCTATGAATTTAGCTCTATTTTAGATACCTCATATACGTGGAATGGTGCAGTAATAGTCTGTGACTGGTGTATTTCACTTAGTATAATGTACTCAGGTTTATCCTTTTTTTTTAAGGCTGATTCATATTCCGTTGTAAGTATATACCACATTTTCTTGACCCATTCATCCATTTATCTGTCAACAGACATTTGGTTGTTTCTATATCTTGACTGCTGTGAATTGTACTGCAGTGAAGGTGGGATTGCTAATAACTCTTTGGGATCTCTATTTCAATTCTTTAGGAGAAATACCCAGGAATGGGATTGCTAAATCATATCCAGGTTGCTTATTTAATTCAGTTCATCAAAGTAAGCACCACGTACAAAGTAAATCAGGGGTGCTACTATAGTGCACATGTACAGGGCACTGTCCCTGGATGTTCTGTGGATACAAATGTCTCAATCAGTAGGCTGAGAGGTACACATGATTAGCCTAATAATGCCCAGGAGTGGTAAGGATGGGCTGAGTTTGGGGACCAGACCAAACTTCAGTTGGTTAAGAGTCTCCATTTTCTTGGAACTAGATGGTGAAGAGATCATATGACAGAAGTCACCCGAGCTAGAGTTTGGTGAAACCTGAGTGCTCAATTTTTTGTGATGTAGAAGTTGGTTGTAGGCTCTGGTATCATGAAGTAAAATGAAGAAGACAAAATCGGAACCGTATTCTCTTGAAGGACAGTGGCTTAACTCCCAGTGGGAGCACCAGGAAGGAGACTTTGACTGTGGGATCATTTCCTAAGGAGTTAAATACAGATCGAAGTGACAGAGAAACCTAGAGGATTATAGAAAATGCTTGACTGAGTTCTACTTTTTTTCCCATTACACAAATTCAGTTAAATATGTCTGAACAAGCAAGAGTTATAAAAATAGTAATTGTACCCTACCCACTAATTATTTCCTTCTTCAGAATGAAGGAGTTATAACAGAAGCAAGCAACATAATTAGCAAACTTCATTACTGTTTATTTTCATTTATACATTTTCTTATTTATACCCTATCTCCTCCCACAAAGGAGCTGAAGTGACTGTTATTCACTTTATGTGGCTTTATTCATAATTCATTATTCAGGAGACCCCAGTTTCCTTGGAAATGAAATTTATGTTAATTTGAGTATTTTTGCTTCCAAAATTTGACCGTACATGGTAAATCAAAATCTCTTATGAAAGAACAATTCAGAAGAATATCCAAGTCCTCCAAATCTTTCACAAATTCCTTTGGAACACAACTGTATCCCAAGATGAGTTACACTCCCATGTCTGTTGGGGGTGGGGATCGGGGCTTGGAAAAAACAACCTCAACAATAAATGACTAGCAAATCCTATCAAGGATGATGGGAAACAGAAAATCAGTGTTCGTGCTGGGAATTTCAGTGTTGGGAATTTTAGCAATTCCCAAACTGGCTCGCAATCCTCCTTTGTGTCCTCTGCCTTTTCCAGGCTTTACTTCGCTCCGTTAGAATAGACATGTACCTTCCACCTCGCGCTCATGCGCTCGCTATCTCTCTCTCTCTCTCTCTCTCTCTTTCTCTGACACGTTGCTTTTGGATTCCTGAGCTGATCCAAGTGTAAGAAGTCTGGCTGCTTTGAGATCACCCTGTTGGTGGTTCATTTTCAAGATCCTGGAAATTAATTCTGAACTGGAGCATGATTCTCCCTAATTTGGTCTTAGTTCTGGTCTTGTGTCTCCACTCCGTCACCCAAGCCCAAACTCCTATGAATGTTTAAGAAAAAGCACTTCCTTATTAACAGAACAAAAACATTTGACTTGTTTTTAAGTGATTAACCAACAGTACAGAGCTGGTCACTCGCAGGCATACATACCACTGGAAACAAACTTTGGCAGATAACAACACCAGACTGGTGACAATCTTTTCTGATAGCAATCACTTAGAAGCTGGTTTGGTTTTGTTTTTAATATGAAAGTAGAGCACCATTTTGAGACTTCAGATCAAATGATGATTCACTGGGTATACACACATCAAGTTTTGTGTATACTTGCATTTGTATATGTGCAGGAATGGGGTCAAAGACTGTACCTCAGAGGGGGGCAACATCTAAGAGTGGGGCTGGGAGGTGTGAAGGGGAGCTTTCATTTTCTGCTTCCTATACTTGTATCCTGTAAGACTGAGATTGTTCTGAGGAGCAGGTATTAGTTTTAATTAACAGCTTAAGGAATAAAAATATTATTTCTAACAAGCATTCACATATTTAAGACAACAGCATTGTGAAACAATAGTGTCACCACTGACTCGAAATCTTTTTTATTTTTTACAGTGGTGTTTTCAATTTAATGATATATGGTATATTTTAGGTTTCGTCATAATGAATGAATGAAAATTAAAAAGAAAAAAATTATCCAAGTAATTCTTATACATAAACCCTCTGTTAACTTTGTATATCTTGGCTCCGGATTCTACAATTTAGTCCTACCTCTGCAACTAGGATTATAACCTTTTAATATTGTTACTTAAGATCTTGTGTACAAATCATTTATTCAGCAGGCTTATTGAACATCTTCTCCCCATGAATCTCCTTCAGTTACACAAGCTAACCTTTATTTTTTTTTTAAGATTTTATTTATTTGAGAGAGAGGGAGAGCAGAGGGGGAAGCAGACTCCTCACTGAGCAGGGAGCCTGATGCGGGGCTTGATCCCAGGACCCTAAGATCATGACCTGAGCCAAAGGCAGACACTCAACTGACTGAGCCACCCAGATGCCCCAAGCTAACTTTTATTGCATGTTTTGCATGCCCGAAGCATGGTCTTTAGTGTGTTATATATCTTCTTTCATCTTCATATCACCTCTATACATTAGAAATATCATTAACCCCATTCTCCAGATGAAGACACTGAGGCACAGATGAGTAACTTCAAGACTGTACAGCTAGGAACTAAGGTAGCAGTCATTTGAATCCCAGAGGACTGAATCAGGCTCTGGCTCAACAGCCCATCTTTTTAAACGACTACTTCACAGTGCCTTCCAGATCACAAGGTCAGTGTAATCTAGGAGGAGGCGTTTTACAAGTAAATTTTTTTTTTTTTTTTGAAATTGGAACAACTTGAGTTTCCAACCAGAGGCTATAAGTACAATAGGATCCACACATATAATGTAAGATTTGAGGGACATTTAAAAAGATGATGTAGAGGTTGATCCATTGACATAAAAGCAAACTCTCTTCATATTATTAAGTGGAAAATATTACAACAGTACTTACAGTATGATTAAACTTTATGAAAAAGTGTCAATGTAAAAAGTAGACTACTGGGGGCGCCTGGCTGGCTCAGTCAGTGAAGCGTGTGACTCTTGATCTTGGGGTCGTGAGTTTGAGCCCCACATAGGGTGTAGAGATTACTTAAAAAAAAATAAAAGAAACACACTTTCAAAAAAGTAGGCTAGTAAGCATTTCAGGTCAGAACATTGGGGAGCACATCACTGATCACTGCACTGTCCCCCACTGAGCTGGATAAGGCTTCTCCCGGTCTGCTCAACAGAGGCCCGGGCAGCCACCCCCAGTCTACCCCAGGTGGCCCTTGAGATGAATCCTCTTTGTCTTTTGAATATTTGTTCTTTGATTCCACTGCCAGAATCCACTCACCACGTGTTTTTCCTTGATTTCTCTCATTATCTCTTATTCTCTTGTCTAAGTTCTGTGTCTATCCTTTTTATACACTCTTCTCATCTCTCCATTCGTACACTGGACCCTGGGTTTCTACTACAATTATCCCTTTCTTCCACATCATCACCTTTTGCTTTTCTGTTAGTTCATTTCCATAAGCAAATATGTTCCATTATCTACAATCATGTTTTTTTTTTTTTTTTAAAGATTTTATTTATTTATTTGAGAGAGAGAGAATGAGAGATAGAGAGCACGAGAGGGAAGAGGGTCAGAGGGAGAAGCAGACTCCCTGCCGAGCAGGGAGCCCGATGTGGGACTCGATCCCGGGACTCCAGGATCATGACCTGAGCCGAAGGCAGTCGCTTAACCGACTGAGCCACCCAGGCGCCCTACAATCATGTTTTTTAAAGGTTTTCTTTGGATCCCATATTCCTCTCCAGCTACTGCCCTTTACAGCGCATCTCCCGAAGAAAGCTGTAGATAGTGTCAGTTTGTAGCCCCTCCCCCTCCTAGGTCCCCCACAGCCCCTCCCAGCAGGCTTTGCCCTCCACCTCTGCACTGTAACTGGGCACATCCGGTTTCCTTGATTTCCTTCTTGCCGAATTCAGTCATCAGTTCTCAGGCCTTGTGTTACTTAAACTCCCTGCAGCCTTTGAGGCTGTGGAGACTCCTGTCTTCCTTAGTTCCTTTCTTCCCCTGGCTTCTAGGATACCAGAGTCTCCTGGTTCTCCTCCCGTGTCTCTCACCATGTCATCTCAGTGTCTTCTGCTGATGGCCACTCTGGCTCACCACTTCCCTTCCCTGTCTCCATTCCTTCCCCATGGGTTGCCATCTGGCCCCGTGGTATTAACATCATCTGTCGGCCAACGAGGTCCCAGTTTTTAACTCTGGGTTCATCTTTCCCCTGAATTCCAGACTTGTATATACTATTGTTTACTTGAGTGTCTAAGAGGCGTCTTATGCTTCACATGTGCAAAACAGAGCACGTGATTTCCACGCTGTGGCTGGGACTGCTTGCTGCCCTCTAGGAGCCATCCTCCCCTTCTTCTACTGTAATGTTAGTGACTTCTACTGGGCCTATGGCCACTCAGGATAAAGTGGACATGGCTTACATTTCTCAGTCTCTTCTGTAGTGTGTTCTAGCCAATAAAATGTAATCAGAAGTACTGTGTGGCTGCTTCTGGAAAACATTCACTTATTGTACCATGTTTACAAACTATACCTTAAGGCAGTTTCCCTTAAGACACACATTCTTGGCCCCCGTGTTTGCCTTTCCTCCCTTCTGTTGCCTAGAATACAAATATGATGGCTGGAGCTCTAGGGTCCATCTTGGGTGAGGCAGATGAGGACAACATCCCAGAGCTAGCTGAGTGGTAAGCTGAAAAGATGTCTGAGGGTCCTGGAGCAGTCACAGCAGTCCTGGACTATCTGCCTCCAGGCTTCCTTCCATGATGGAGAAGTGAAGATCGCCCTTGTTCAAGCCACTGTCACTGTGCCTCACAGCTGAATCTATTCCTATCCAATACATTCAATACCTATGTAGTCCATATTTTATCTTTTGTCTATGAGAGAACAATCCTCCTTTTACATACTAGGCTCTTTGGAATATTTGGGAAGTCAAGGAAAACTTTTCTTATATATTCGTCACTAAACGTATAAAGTTAGTAGAAAAGATGATTTGCTTTTACACAAATTTGTTCACCAAATACATTTTCTAGAATATATTTGTTTCTAATGAAGATTTATACTTCTATTTTCTCAGGTTTTTAATGAGTTCTAATAAAAACCCATTTATGCTGCTGAGATTATACTCCCCTCCAAATGGATGATTATCATCATCCATTATTTTGTGCTGGTTTGAAAACTTTCATATGACAGGCCTGAAATAAAATACATCCTTCCTGATGCATAAGTCATGTCCAAATATGAGTTGTCTCAGGCTAGAATCCTTTAAGAAGGCTAGGTTAAGTCAGTTTATGGTAAAAGCTCAGTAAGTATTTGTTGTATGAGTAAGTAAATAAATAAATGGTATATTCTCCTGTAAATCTTTAGCTATACAAAGTTATTGTGGTAATTTTATTTATTTTTGTTAAAGATTTTATTTATTTATTTGACAGAGAGAGTGAGAGAGCATAAGCAGGGGGAACAGCAGAAGGAGAGGGAGAAGCAGGCTTCCCGCTGAGCAGGGAGCCCCACGTGGGGCTCCATCCCAGGACCCTGGGATCATGACCTGAGCCGAAGGCAGACCCTTAATGACTGAGCCACCCAGGCGCCCCTATTGTGGTAATTTTAAAACAAACTCACAAATTCTTTGCCATCCTCTCTCTGCCCCTGAATATGGACGAGACTTGGTGACTGGCTTCTATCAGAATGCAGCAGAGGGGACACTGGGTGTCTACCAAGACTAGGTTAGAATAGACAAGCACCTTCCACCTGGCACTCTCTCTCTCCCTGACACTTTGCTTTTGGATTCCTGGGCTGATCTAAGTATAGGAAGTCTGGCTGTTCTGAAGCCACCATGCTGGAGAGCCTGAGGAGCCCCGGCCATTCCAGACTGTAGCTGATTGCGTTTTCCCAGGCTCACCTGCCAGACCTGGGAGCGATTGAGCCTTCCAGTTCTTCCTATCCTCCGCTTTTGAGCTTTGTTCTCCATGGAGTGTGGCAGAGCTGAGCTCTCTCTGCCCAAAACGCAGACTTATAGCAGGATAAATATTGTTTCAAGCCTCTATGTTCAAGGGTAGTTTGAATAGCAACCATGGTAATGGACCCATTCCCTGACATAGAACGCTGAGTCTGTTTGTTGCCATGACAGTATTATTGCTTGATCATCATGGAGAGGACTAGGACCCTTCCGTGCATTCCCTTTCTGAATAATTCTCTCTGTGGCAAAGGGCATTCTTGCAGTCACCAGCAACCTCTGTGGCCACTGGTTAGAAAGGGTTTCACTTCTTTCATCTTTTCCCAACCTAGAGAAATGTTGCCTTTCAAAATGGAAACAAAATCAGCTCTTTCAAAGCAAACTTCCTTAAGATGTAGTTTGTAAATATGGTGCAGTAAAGGGATGGTTTTTTCCTTGTCTTTGCCCTAGAAAGAGCCTGGAATGTGCTTTAGTGTAATCCAGGTGACCAGGGAATGTGCTCAGGACAGGAACAAAGTTAAGTGTACAGAAAACCATAGCCTCATTAACCTGTCTGAGGCAATGATATGCTAAGTGAAAAGCAGCAGGTGATGAACAGTTTGTAAAAAGGGGAACTATATTATCACTTCTTCAGTGTTTCCTTGGGAAGAAGGTAATATCCAAATAGATTCTCTAAGCCAAAATATGCCTAGACTGGAGAAAGCAATCTAATGTAATTCCGTTTTAGCATGCTTCCTCAGTTGGAAAATTCTTGTACAAATGGATGATATATTTGACAAATACAGCGCCCAGTATAAATCAGTACAGGGTATTCTGTTTTATAAATTGATCTATGAATTTGGTTAGCATTTATTTGTGCCTCTAAACCTGATCATTTCAGAGAAAGCTTTTAGGATCAATTTCCTAGACCACTGAAGACTGTTGGCGTCTCCACCAAGGTAATGATGCCTCATAGGATTCTAGAGGAAGTTGCTAGCTAATTTCTTTCTTTCTTTGATCCAAGTTTCACTGTTGCAGGAAAGAGTGTCTAATTAGAAGAAGCTTCCAAACATTACTCCTCATCTGGATGATTGCCAGGCCCAAAGAGCACTTTCTAGACCCAATATCTGGGAGGCCACTTTCTTCCACAGCGGGACCTATCTTCTCACTTGAGCTTTGTGATTGTAACTTCTGAAACCTCAGATTTTTAATTCTCTTTAAATGTAAGCATATCACTCTGGTGAGTTTGGGTTTATATGCCCAGTTTGAGTGGCTTTATCTAAAAGTCATTTGGACAGCTAAATATGACAGCCATCTCCTCTCTAAGAAGCTTTCGTTTCAGAAGAGGGAGATATAATTAATTAAATTGCATTTTGATCCTGGTGAGTAGACATTCTTTGATCATTTTATTATGGTGTCAGAGAAACTGAGCACATCTTAGAATGCAATAGTAAAATGATGAAGAATTTTACTTTAGAGAGGGATCATTACCTCTCAGCGTCTTCCATTAAATCTTCTCCTCCCTTCCCCCTCTCCGCCTATAATCTGTTCTTCTTTGCCCTTTTCACTTCCCACTAGATAGACCAATAAAAGGACATTATCAATATATTCAAGTTGCCTAAGATTCATCAAGCTATTCATAAGATTTTTTTATGAAAAATAAAACCATTTAAAGTAATTTAGCAAGCACACACTATTTAAATTTTTTGTTACTAAGGTGACAACAATACACACAATTTTAGTTTTTAAAATTTAGGCCAAAGTGTTCATTGGGATTTAGCAATAACTGTTTTTTACTATCTCCAAAAAAAATTTATGTTAGGAGGATATGTATTTTTTTCCTTCACTTTCTGTTTTGTTCTTTATTTTTGTAAAAGGAGGAAATCAACTGGCATATATTTTTATGAATACAAAAAGGAAAACCTTTTGAGAGGAAATGGCTACTTTCTGAATCTCTTAATACAGATTGAAATTTATGTGCATTGAATACATTAGTGCTGAAAAATACTCAGAGTATAATACCCAAGTACCACTCGTGGGTGGCCACTTATGAAGTGAGACACTTTAGTGATGTTCTTACATCCTATCGTCAGCCTCCCTATAAACTGAGTCACTTGGATTTAAAGAATAAATACCTTTCGGGCGCCTGGGTGGCTCAGTTGGTTAAGCGACTGCCTTCGGCTCAGGTCATGATCCTGGAGTCCCGGGATCGAGTCCCGCATCGGGCTCCCTGCTCAGCAGGGAGTCTGCTTCTCCCTCTGACCCTCTTCCCTCTCGTGCTATCTCTCATTCTCTCTTTCTCAAATAAATAAATAAAATCTTTAAAAAAAAAAAGAATAAATACCTTTCTAGGGGAAAATGAGAATCTAAAAAGATTTTTTTTTAACCCTGAGAGTTTCAAAAGATAAGCCATTTCCCTAATTATGAAACATCCCAATAAAGAAAAGTTTCAGTATTTTGACTCCTTGGCGAATATTTAAAGGCATTCTGAAAGCGCCCAACTTTAGGGTTAACAACGTAGTGTGATAGGCCCTGGGTCACAGGTGATTCCCTTAAAAGACACCTGGACAGTCTTCTTCCCTTTAATGTTTTTGTTTCTCATTTTCCACCTGATCAAATTTCTTGTTTTTCCAGTGGCTCTTGTGTTATTGCCTGCCTCTCCATTCTCCTTTGAACTATTCTTTAGACTGAATTCTGCACAAATTATTTTCACTGACTGTCAGGGAGATGCTTCATGAATTGTCTTTAAAGCCTGTGCATACACCTCCCCGTGAGACTTCCCCTAGACCAGCACTGGCCTGGTCTGGGGGAGACGATGCTCCTCCACAGCAGCCCCAGGAAAGCGCTGCATGGGGCTCTCACCCAGCACCACGCTCAAGGTCTCTGCCCTACCCAGCCCCTCTTGATCAGGGGAGCCCCCCAGCTCCAAGCTGCCCTTGCCCCAGGGCCAAGGCTGAGAGCTCTTAGTCCCTAAGTTCAGGGCCATTGACAGATTGGCAGCCAGCTACTGAGACCATTGCCCTAAAGATACAGATTTTTTTTTTTTAAGATTTTATTTATTTGAGAGAGAGAGAGAATGAGAGATAGAAAGCATGAGAGGGAAGAGGGTCAAAGGCAGAAGCAGACTCCCTGCTGAGCAGGGAGCCCGATGTGGGACTCGATCCCGGGACTCCAGGATCATGACCTGAGCCGAAGGCAGTCGCTTAACCAACTGAGCCACCCAGGCGCCCATAAAGATACAGATCTTTAGGACCTCAGAATGTTGCATGCCTTGCTTTAATGGAAAAGTATCTAGTAAAGTAGATGGTAAAGCAAAACTCCATAAATAAATCTCTACCCTCCTTTAAACAGTATCAGCAAGAAAAAAAAAAACCCTCAGTTTTATGCGTTTATACCTCACTTGGTTCCCACATGATTTAAAGTGATTGGTCAGAAAATGTAAAACTTTAACTAGAGAGCATACACTGAAAAGTGAAAAAGGACAGAAAACAAGGGTGGGGACATAAAATGGGGCCAGGAACAAGGCTTAAAAAAAAAACAAAGTATAAAATACTGACCTCTGCTCTGTGTGGGTCACAGTTTGGCTCTAAACTATCTAGCAGGCCCACTATCAGCTAATGGCATCATTCCAAACACAGTTTGCTTGTGAGCATTTTTTTGGGCTGGGGAAGTGGAGAGGTCAGGGTGAGGGGGTGAAAATGCAGGGGCGTCTGGCCAACTCGCTTTTCATTTGGCTTCACGTAGGAGTAGATTTTAACATATCTGGAATAGAAAACGCCCTAGACTGTGTGTTATTAAAACAATCCTCCTCAAATATTGTTCTTCTGAGACAAAGCGCTCATAAATATTGGAAGGCATTGAATTCAGAATCGAGGCAGGCTTGCTTGCCAAGAACAAAACCTTAAAGATGTATAAAGCTCCTCTGTGTCTCTCCTCTCCCTCAGAGTCAGACAGCTCAAAAGATTGATCTATTCTTGCTGTCTGCATTGCTTCACTTCCCCCTCAGTCCTAAAGCCATTTTAATCTGGCTTCCACCCCCACCACGTCACTGAGGCTGATCCTGCTAAGGTCCCCGAAGCATTTTTCAGCTCAGATTTTATTTAGGTCTCAGCAGCATCTGGAAGTTGACTTCTCTCTCCTTCTTAAAATATTCCGTGGCCTGGGTTTTCTTTAACACCACACTTTGTGGATATCTCCCTGTTCTCTGGTCATTCCTTCGACTTGTCCTCTGCCTTCTTCTCCTTTTCCACCTGATTCTTCAATGTTGGTGTTCCTTGGAATTCTGTTCTAGTGCTGAGAAGAACTCCAGATCCGAGAGAGCCCACAACAGTGTTGCTATCATACAGATTAGAAACAAAAACAAAACAAAACAAAACTTCTCATCTCTGTATCCCTTAGAGTAGAAGTTCATCCAGTTCTTGTTAACTGAATAATAGCAGTGGTGGACATGGTTGCCTTGCTCAATCACGGTTCCACACTCCTTCTGGTGCCTTTCCTTGACTGCAGACGAGAGCTAGGAACCATTTTTTTCTGACTCCCTTGCAGCTAGAGCCTCAAAGGTGATGGAGGTTTCATCCATCAGAGGTCCTCATGTGAAATTTGAACCTGAAACTGATCTAGGTGGAACGAGAAGCGGCAGAGGTGCCCGAGTCATCCATTTAGCTGGTGTGAGGATCTAGCAGATATCACATGGCTCTGGAGCCAGCCATCCTGGTGGGACTTCCTGATGCCTGGAGTGCAGTTAGGGCAGCGTGTTCATTAATGCAGTGATTTTTGTGACAGCCTCCTGATTCGCAGCAGTTCCCCCCATGGGCTTGTCACACAAAAAATTGTCCAAGACTTAGCAGTGGAGATTGGGGGGTGTCTTTCAGGGAAGTTCTGGGTATTGTCGTGGGGTAGCTTTCAGGAATTTTCTGATTCTATACAGATATGTACCTTTGATTTTCTACTAACTAGGCTATTTTACAACTCTGAGGTAGAAATTTACTTGTAGTAAACTAAAGAAATGCAAATACTTCTTGTTCATAGCAAAGCAAACTACTTTTTTTCTGGTAGATAGAGAATTGACTTTTGCCCTAAAGAAAATGTAATCCCAAACATTTTCTTTTCATTGCTGTAAAACTACATTAATATGGGGGCCCCTAGTCATATGTGATTATTGAGCACTCACAGTGTGGCAGTGGCAAGTTTGAATTGAGATATGTTGTAAGTGTAAAATACATGCCAGAATTCAAAGTCTCAATATAAAATATGTAAAATAGCTCGCTTTATTCATTAATCATTTGTATGGATCATATATTGAAATAACATCTTGGATATATTGAACTAAAAAACTATTGTCAAAATGAATTTCACCTTTTTTACTCTTATATGGCTCCTAGAAGATGCTCATATTACAGCTGTTGGACAGTCCTGCCCTATAGAATTTCAACCAAGTTCACCTCTATTAGCCAGATTTCAGCATCCCTGCTTGTATGTATGTATATATACACCTAGGTCTACATGTGTATGAGTCTCTAAATTTTCTTTTGAACCAGATAGAACCTGGAAGATGTTCTGTCATTAATGAATCCATTGAATAGAAATCTTTGACACAAGTTGTTTTACATTTGCGGAGAATCTCAGTTTTAACATTTTACTCTTTAACAACCAATTCTACAGGGTTGCTTCAACAGGCCCGATCTAAATATGTTCTTCCAGCCTGCCTAGTGATTTTTGTAAGGACCTAATTCCCTTCTAAAAGAGCTAAGGTGGTTTTCTGACCTGCTACAGCACCCTGATACAATAGCTAAAAATGGAGTGTATACTAGTTTCTGCATTTTACCCCATTTCATCTTCAGTAACAACTCGGAGGCAGGCAAGATACTCTCCCTTTTACAAATGGAGGCACTGAGAGTTGAAGAAACTTGCCCCTCATGACCAGTGGGGAAGTGGTAGCTGATTTGCACTCAAGCAGAATTGATCCCAAAGTCCACCTCCATACCACTGTGCCACTCTGTCTTTCCTCTCCATAAAACAGAAAGGAGAGGGTATCTGTCACTTGGCTGACCCGACGATGGTGGTCTGACAGCGAAGCCCAAGGCTTCAGTCATGCCCTCACTTCTTCTTCCTCTCCTGCTCCCAGGCCCTTTGATCCAGTTGTCTGGTTTTCAGAATCCTGGGCAGCAATTCCAGACTCTGGAATGACATGCCCTTTCCCCCTGCAGCAGAGCAGTAACTCCAACAGGTTTTACTAGTGGAATTGCACTAGAAGTATGTGACTTTGACCATCACAGAGCTTGCTTAAGAGTCTCTCCACCATCCTTGGCAAAGACAGAACAATTACACAGTAATAACTGCTATTAAGGGCTTACTGTGTATGGGATGTTGCACCGGGCAATTTCTATACATTCTCTTAAATCATTCAGTAACTCAGTAAGGTAAGGGTTAACCCCCTTTTAAAGAGAAGTAATCTGGGTTCAGGTTAATTATGGAAGTGCTGGGATTCCCTTGAAAATCGCCGAACTTTTCTCTGTTCATGGGCTACAGATGACAGAAATTTTCAACATTACAGTTGATACTTAAACAATGCTGGGGGGGTTAGGGGTGCCAACCCTCTGCACAGTTGGAAATCCACATATGACTTTGGACTCCCCCAAAACTAATCCCCACTATTTTTTTAAAGATTTTTATTTATTTATTTGAGAGAGAGAGAGAGAATGAGAGACAGAGAGCATGAGAGGGAAGAGGGTCAGAGGGAGAAGCAGACTCCCTGCTGAGTAGGGAGCCTGATGCGGGACTCGATCCCGGGACTCCAGGATCATGACCTGAGCCAAAGGCAGTCGCTTAACCAACTGAGCCACCCAGGCGTCCCTAATCCCCCCTATTGACCAGAAGGAAGACTTACTGATTACAGGAAGAGTTGATTAACACATATTTTGCATGTTAGATTATATACTATATATTTTTAAGATTTTATTTGAGAGAGAGAGTGTGAGAGAGCATGAGCTGGGGGAGGGGCAGAGGGAGAAGCAGACTCCCCTGCTCAGCAGGGAGCCCCTTGCAGGCTCAATTCCAGGACACCCCCACTCCCCTGATCATGACCTCAGCTGAAGGCAACCGCTTAACTGACTGAGCCACCCAGGTGCCCTTGATTATATACCATATTCTTAATATAAGCTAGAAATTTTATTAAAATACATTTACAATACTGTGCTATACAAAATCCTCATATAAGTGGACCTGTGCAGTTCAAATTCATGTTCAAGGGTCAACTGTATAGTAAAATACCATTAAAAACTTGTATCAATAATGAAGTCTATGGTATTTTTTGTTCACATGTACCTGAATAAGAAACATGCTTAAGAAAGGAGAATAGCAAAAATATTACGTACTCTCCTTCCATTATTAATGCTAGTTTAAAAGCTTGAAATGGGCAGACAACTCAATATTTTCCAGCATGTACCACATTTGCTTTTGATTCATTGCTGTCTCTTCTTACTGCCTGCTTTCTTGCTAAGGTCTACATTTTACACCAGTGCTGCAGAGATATCCAAAAGGATTATTCTGCCCCACTTCAGACCCAGGAAATAATAGAACTGGTATGAATTATTAATAGTGTTGGCTTTCTAGTGCTTTAATTCTACCTCTTTTTTTCAAGAACGATATTAGTTAAATGCAATTTTTCTTATCACGACAGGAGCTTACTACATTTTGTAGGAAACACTAAATGACTTGAGTAATAGAAGAGACAGTCCTATGTTGATTTCTCCTTGTACTTAGGATGGATTCTCTATCCATTCCACTCCCTATATCCTTGTCAGTGATAGGTTAATAGGGCAATTTTTACACTGGGCTCTTCAGAGCCCTTGAGTTTCCCCAGAGGTGCTCCAGGTAGAGCTGGGAAACAGAGAGGCCTGAGGGGGAGGTTCTGCACCTCACCCCCAACCATTCCCTTGCTTCAGAGAAGCACTTCACTTCTCCAAGAATCAGGCTTTCATGCAAGATTATGTTGGGAGAAAGGACTCTTCTTTTTAAAAAGCTTAAAAATCTTGACTACAACTACGACAGCAGGTGTTTGTACATCTTTGGAATACTAAGAACAATGTCTAAAGACTTTTGTATATCTGAGGATATACAACCAACTGTGCTCCGAACTTAAATGGCGGCAGGTCATGTGACTGGGTTTGCAGGATGGACTTGGCCCTCCGGGGCTGTCCTAATAGACATTCTGCCTTCTGGGTGAAGTCGGTTACCATGCTTTCTTATATAATGAGTAAACTTAAAATGACAAGAATTGTAGTAACATTTAGGGGCTGGCAAAAATAGGTGAACAGATTCCACAAATAAACTTGGTTCACATGCTTACATCCAGGCTATTAGGTCAGACCCACAGACCTCCAGCTTCCTCTAGGAGGATGAATATAGTCATTACTCATGTTATTTCATAGGGACTGCCATGAATTTTTTCATTTTTCTGTAATAAGAGCAACTCTTTGTCTACCTTTCAAAGTGTGTAAAAAATGGGAGTGTTTTGTTTCATGTGAGATAAAATCAGAGTTAAAAGGTTGTGCCCAGGGCTTCCTCGTGTGTGTGGACTATGGAGCACCCTAGAAATGCCCACTTTCCTCATGCACGGAAGCTACAGACCGGAAGAAGGCAGGCAGGATTCATTCAGTATGTATCGTATTTATTGAGTGTCCACTGTCATCAGGCATCATGCGAGATTTTGGGGAGGCAATAGTGAGTCAGACTCCTACTCTGCCTTCTTAGAATTTGCATTCTAATGTGGAGGAGGCACGTAGTGAACACATCAAGCATTACATAAACATAGCAATTACGGAATGTGATCATTCCCATGATGCACACCATAGTGGGGGGCAGGGTCCTTTTTAGATAGGGGCAGTCAGCAAAGGCTCTCTAGGAGGGTAGAAACCTGCGTGCATTTTAGAAGGCCACAGCTGGCCTCTTTGCTGGCTGCTGAGGCCATAAATGTGTGGCGTTTACTATACTTGAGAGCTAAATGTGTGCCATCTGCACCGAAGGATCAGCGTGCCGTGGAAACCCTGAGGGGACCCATAGTTGGTGCCTGCCTGAGCAGGAATGGAAAAACACAACACAGTTAATTTATTAAATGAATAAATTTTTCCTCCATCATCTAACATTTATCAGCACCGTGTTTTATTCATTTTCTTTTATGCAAAGATGGCGTGAAGAATACTTAACATACAAGGAAGATCATTGTCTTTTGCCATTCTACACAAAAATTATTCTTACAACTATGTATAATCCTATTCAAACATGTAAGAGATGCATCTATAATGAAATTTCCTCATTACTTTATTGTTAAGGACAACATGATTTTGGTAAAATAAACACTATAGAAATTAGTTTCATTTTCAAAAACTCTACAAAGAGCATTTAAAATATATTAGAGTGAAGGGAGAACACGATCAAGGAACGACTCCTGTTAATAGAATTTTCCACTTTACATCTTATCCTTCCATTTTTATTTGTTGAACCTTCTTATTTTTTGTTTTTTTTTTTAGCCTATCAGTGGATCATATTTAAAATACCTGAAAGATATACACACACAAAGCGACTGAAATTTACAGCAGAAATATTAGACTTCAGTGTCGCTCAAGCAAATGTAATTCACTCATCCATCCAACCATCCATTCAGTATTTATTGAGTCTACTAACCTAATAGACAAAATATCCTGGAGCCTGAGCCATGTATGCTGGCCCCCTTGTTGGGTGAACACTGTTCATGATTCTTTCTTTACATACTAAGGCAATTCTCTCGAAGGCACGGAAATAGCTGAAATGTGGCTTGATAGCCTACAGTAAAGAGTAATTTGCAATTATCCAACCAAGGTGATAAAAATGGATTAACAGAACAAATCCTGGAGAACTACATAGGGTGTTTTACCTAGGAACCCCAAAGGAAAGAAACCTATTCTACTAAGGAACTTCAGTAAGGCATCTGATTACAATGAAGACATCACTAGTTTCCCTAGGTACCCATTTAGAAACATGACCATTAAAAAGCATCTTGTTCAAAATAGCAAGAAAAATAGAACATATTTAAGTATTATCAGGAAATAGGACCTGAATCAAAATTTTGATGAGGAACATAAAGACTTGAACAAAAGCAGGGAAAATTGTTACTCTTGATGACAAGATTAAATGTTAGAATGCCAGTTCTTTCTGAATTATTTTAAGATTTAAAAGAGGATTTGAAGGTATTAGACAAAATTATGCTAAAATCTAGTAGACCTCTGGATAAACAAGGACAATTAGAATTATTAGGTTACGGGGTGGGAAAGTGTAGGGATTGCTGAGCATTAATATATATTCTCATTAATATAGTTTGATGCTGGTTTAGGGATTAACCAAAGGTATCAATGGAGTTAAACAGAATGTCTAGAAAAATATTCAGGCATATACACAGATTCAATCTATGATTATAGTTGTTCTGGGGAAAATGTCTATGCATTAAAACTTAAGACCTCTTTTTCATATCATGCAATCACATAATTCCAGATGAAGATTTAAATATAAAGGATAAAGCCATATTTTCAGTTAAAGATGTTACATTTGGAACATATGCATTTACTTCTGCTCCCACCTAAACCCCACTTAAGTATGAGTAAAATTGATTTTTTAAAAGGTTTAAACACCCACAAGAACAAAGAATGGGAGAGAAAGCTACAAAACTCTGAAAGACAGGGCAACAAAACTTTGGAAATTAGAAAGCAGAAGAGCCAGTGGTCACGCTGACCTGAATGGTAAGGGTCCAGTGGGGGAAGCAAAGAAATGGCCCTTTTAACACAGTGGAAACCCCCCCAAGGCTCAGGCCACTGGAAGGGGGCAGAAAGGTGGGGTCAAAATACAAGGATTTAAGATTTGTTTAATAAGCTATCTCTCTCACCCCTACACTTCGGAGTAGCTTCCCTGCCCACCTAGGTGGAAGCAGGAGTTTCATGCTCTAGAGAAGGTCTCCTAGGCACAGCTGAAAACAGGTGTTCAGTTAAAGTTACACAGTGAATATTGAGGCCTTACCCTTCTTCCCTGATAGACTCTAGGCGGGACATTGGACACATTCCCTAGAGGATCTGCCCAGTCCAAGAGAAGAGATACAAAGATACCAAAATTGGAGGCTGCCCCATGAAATGGTTTATTCACCTCCCTCTAGTAAACCTAAGACTGTAGCTCTGCCTCTGGCTAAAGAGAAGTCCATTCCAGATTGGGGGATGGGGAGTCCTGCCTTCCATTGTTCACTCTAGGAAACATCTGATTGAATTGTTAACTCTGCCCCTAAGATGGGATGGATGTCCCTGTGGAGAAGTCTTTGGCCCAAGCACTGATCCTTGGCCCCACTGGTCCCACTATGCTTGTAGGACAGGTGCCTAAGAAAGCGCAGTGCAGTGCAGGCAGGCAGGCAGGCGTGTATGCTGCTTCTGGCCATCTGGTCACCCTCAACTGCTCTCCCTGCTCGTTATCAAGAACTTCCATAGCAATTATTAACACCTTTTCACTCTAATTCCTCTAACCCTACCTTACCTCCCTTAATTCTTAGTAAATTACCGTACCTCTTACTTTATTAAGAAAATGGAGGCTATCTTATGCCAATACCTCTTCACATCCAAGTTGCTCTCATTTTTTTAACTCCTTCTCTTCTGTACAGAGAAGATGTGTCTTCATTTCTAAACCTAATGAGTCTACTTAATGATCCTGATTCTTCCAACCTGCCCTGGAGCCTTGTCCCACCAATTACTACTTCTTTGTTTTGCATCTTCAATCCATTCCCTCAGCCCACTTGTGAGAATATGTGCAATAGTACTGGCACATCTTGTGCCACTCAGACTCCCTTTCAGGACTGAAGGACTTATTCTCCAGATGCTGGGAGTGCTGGTGGAAGGTGGCCCCCAGGCATCAGCCCACTTTAGGAGTTGCCTCAGCAGAAGGAAGTCACCACACTGTGGAGAAGACTTCCATCTCCTTCTCTGGGCAGCTCTTCTCTAATGACTGGCTCATGGGGTGGTGGGGGGAGATATAAAGACCCTACCCTCTCACTGTAAATTGGGACAATGCTGAAGGGTCTTCCCAGCTTCAGAGTTCCTCATGTGTCGGTTTCAGTGAAACTGCATCTCACCCAACTTCTTCCCCATTCCAATCCTGTCTACTTTCCTTACCTCCCACAGTTCTTAAGCCTGAGAGCATCCCTAGGAGCTAGTCTCCATCGCAGAGTCTGTATTCCAGACTCCCCTCTCTATGACAGCAAGACTGTAAGTCATGGACATTTAAAAATTTGATAAGTGGTACCAAATTGCCCTTTTGAAAGACTGTACAACTTTGCATTTCCATCAACAATCCAGAAAAGTGCCTTTTCCCACACCTTAACTGTCACTATTAGATATTATCAAATTTTCAAATATTTGCCATTCCCTAAGTAACAGATGGTGTCTCATTCTTGCTTGATTTGTATTTTTAAAATTATGAGTAAGAGTGAGAATATTTGCACATATTTACTGGCCATTTATATTTCTTTCCCTTTCATCTGTTTATGTTCTTTGACCATTTTTTTTATTAGATGGCTATCTTTTATGTATTGATTTTTAAGTGTTCTTTGTATAGTAAGAAACCTGCAAATAAGTTTTCCAGTTTGCTGTTTGTTTTGGCTTTGCTTAAGACATTTTTTAATCATTCAAAAGTTTTACATTTTTAACATTATCAATTTTTTCCCTAATGCTTCTTGGTTTCCTGCCATGCTTAAATTGGCATTCCTATTCCAACATTTGGAAATTTCCCTAGTATTTAAAACTTAGCTTCAATGCCACTGCTATCACAAAGATGTCCCTGAGTACCTTGTCTAGAAATTAACCCCATCCAATTCCTTTCCCTTTATAGTAAAATCACATTGCTCATCACATTCTGAATTATAGTTATTTTTATCATTCTCCAAACTCTTCCATTAGATTGTGAGTTACCGAGGGAAGAAACCTCCTTTTAGATATCTGTGTACACATTCCAGTATCAAGGATCTGCTTTGCATACAGTGCTACTTAAATATTTATTGAATTGAAATGAATTAACAGGTACTGTTGGATTAGGTGGTTCTTAATACCCTTCGTGAAACAAAGAGGTGAAATTAAAGCACTTTAGCTAGAACTCCTAGATCTGCCATCTCCAGACCTGAGCCACACCTATAAAGTGCTGACTGCAGGAGCAGCACATGAGTGAAGTCTTAGGGCTTGCAAAGTGACAGGTGACCAGAACACTCCTAGGTAAGTAGGCAGGTCAGGCAGGATGGTTCCTAGCAACAGGGGTTCCATGCTTGGAGCCATGGAACAAAGTGGCCCTCCACTTTACACACAGTGTAAAGACAGCTGAATCCCCAAACAGCACAACCATTCTGCCCCTACCAGTGGGCATAGATTTCTCCTTGGCCATACTTCTGGCTGATGAAGTTCTTAATGGTGTTGAAGACCAGCTACAAGTAGGTAGTCAGGTTCTCAACTAGCTAAATACATTAAGTTACCATCCTAGGTGGATTAGTCATTGCCACCTCATGGAGCCATTAGTACTGGTCCAAGATTCACTGGTTCCAATTGCTCTCCTCGCATTCTCTCTTGAGCCCATTTAAATACAGCTTTCACTCCACCAAAACTGTTCTTAGCAAGGTCATCAGTGACTAGCATGTGGCCAATGCAATGGTTAATTCTCAGTCCTCACCTTACTTGACCTGCCAGCTGCAGGGACCCTGTTGATCCCTCCTTGCTCCTGGAGGGCTGCACTTGACTCCTAAGACAGGATGCCCTTGCAGCTTTTCCGGATGCTGCTGCTTTTCCTTGCTGGTTCTTCCTCTGCTTCCTGGGCTCTGAACTTTGTGGTGGTCTCACCTAAAGTACAATCCTCAGAACTCTTCCCTTTTCTATATTCATTTTCTTGGCGATGCCATCCAATCTTATGACTTTCAGTACTGGCCGCCTGCAGACAAATTCTGACTTTATCTCCTCCAGCCAAAGATCCAACTGCCTGTACAATATCTCACTTAGATGTCTACTGGTTACCTCAGTCAACATTCCAAAACTGAACTTCTGATCTCTTCCCCACCCCGCCACTCTGCTCTTCTTACAGTCTCTTCACTTCAGTGAATCACGACCACAACCAAGTAGTTTTTCACCAATAACCCTGGTGTCATCCTTCAGTCCTCTTTTCCTCACACCATGTCCAATCTGTCAGCAAATCTATTGATTATACCTTCAAAACACATCTACAGAATCTGACCATTTGTCACCCCCACCACTGGTACTCCCCTGAGCAAATTATGTAACTCTTCTGCTCTCTATGGACTATAACGTACAGGGTTAATGTGTGGACCAGAGTTAAGAGTCTATGTAAAGAGCTCAGCACAATGCTGAGCAAACAGGGCTCAATACAGTTTCACTTTTATTATTTCTGGTCTCCGTTTCAGAGAAGATTTCAAGGAGATAGGACTAGTAAAATTGACGCCATTGGCCCCTTTTTATAATAACGGAATTCTCTTGTTCAACACATGCAATTTCAACTTTTAAGATGTTAACTGAATTGAAGAAAGTAAGATGTGTTACTGGGCTTAGCTTCTAAGGAGGAGAAACATGAAATTTTACCTTACCCCAAACTGTCATAAGAGCCAAAGAAAGGGTTAAATAGTACAATGGCAATTTGAGTCACTGGAATTTTCTAGCCTAAGTAAGAGTAAACTTCAGCTAATTAGACGACTTTAGCCTAGAAAATATTTGTAATTCAAGGTTATATGAGATTGTTACTTACTATATTACACAGCTGAGTATGGAACTAGCTTCGCAACTTGAAAGAATTCTGGGGATTGAGCAAACTCGCCGACTATTTCTACAGCAACAGCTGGGTAGCCGTCATCACTTGTATAAAACTGCCTCACGTTGTTTACCTGTAGTCCCACTTAATCTGTCATCCGTTGCAACTAATTGTTAATAGGTAGAAAAAGTGTGGAAAAGTCTTCAACAGTAATATCTCAAATGTCAACAATATTAAAATAAGCCTGAATTGTATAGGAAACATCTCAGATAAAGTACCCAAAGGCATAAATTAGACCCACATATTTTGCTAATAAAGAAAAACCAATGCACTACAGAAGCAGAAAAATAGTTTCAGAGCATTTAACTTGTCCCTTTAATGTAGTCACTTTGATAATATATGTAGTAAGAAACGGTTTTTTTTGAATAGATGAGAAAATGTTCATCTAATTTCATTTTAATGTTTGTGGAAAACCACATTCTTTATACTTTTTTTTCATTTTTTTCTTTCAGTCTGTACAAATATGTGTGTGTGTGTGATCTATCATGTGCTGGATAATGAGAAAAAACAATGATGAGTTATTATTATCTTTTTGTAAAAATATAATCCTTTTACATATGAGAGCTAGCTTATAATGGCTTTGGATGTCTTAAGAGGGGGGAAATAACCCCAATATGAAATCATCAGTTTATTGTGCTTAATTTGCTATTAGCTTTTCTTTGTCCATATTTAATTATGTATTAAACTCTCTGATACTCTGATATATACATGATGTATACAATGTAACAAAATTTTATTTCACAGTAGATGCAAAAGTTACAGTAAACTCCCATTGGGACCTGGGGTAGGATCATTTTAGCCAGCCCATATACACGTTATATGCTAATTTTTATTTATTTTTTTTTTGTAGGATGTCCTGGCTGAGCAAAGTCGGAAGTCCTAGCTCTCGCATTGACCGCACAAACTTTTCTAATGAGAAAACCATCTCTAAACTTGAATATTCAAATTTTAGTATTCGATACTAAAAGAAGAGCAATAAAAATTTTAATGCTTATATTGCACAACAAACACTAGATATTCCTAAGTCTATGTATTAGAATATTAGTAGCAGAGTAAGTTAAAAGGAACTTCCTGTTCTGAAAGCTACAACAGAATATGTTCCTAAAAATGTCTGACACTGAGTTTTACTCAACTATGTTTTTAAAAAGTAAACACTTAGCATTATAAAATAAATGTCACTACAAAACATTTAATATGAATATTTAAACTTGTCTAATGGAATCTTTAAGTCTAATGAATGTTCTAGCAAACATGTTATTTGGCTAGGCATAAAATAAAGCTAACCATTTAAAAATTAAAAATCATTGTTGTCTGAAATGAATTCTAAAATCTCCTGTATCATAATTTATTGAAGTTGAGTAATTTGTTTAATTTGTTTGATATAAAGACCCAATCGTTAGATATAAATGTATGATGATTAGTATAACCATAAAATCATATCAAAGAATTAATTTTTAAAATCCTGGTTGAGACACGATTCAGTATTTAGGCTAGTCCTTAATGCTTTCTATGAACTGTACTGTTCTGTATAGTGAGCAGGTGGGTGATGGAATTGATAAGAACCCACAGTTATAGTATAACGAGCAGCAAGACTTATGTCAACAACTATCTACAATGGATGTCCTATTAACCAGAAAAGGAACTGAGAGTCTAAATAAATCATACTATCCCCTAACCTTGACCTATCATTTGGGGATTTTCACATGTAAGTGGTAATTAATTAAGCAAGAGAGTATTTTAAGGGGAAGTTTCATTTCTATACCATCGAATTATACTATCAAAAAAGGAGGATCTTTAACTCCATATACTGGGGAGTTTCAAATGTTGTAGGTATATAGATGCATATATCCTTCAAGGATTTCCAATTTTTACAACAATGGAATCCATCATGAAAACAAAATTTTACATTAAATACATAAAGGAAGTGAAAAAGCACAACTAGTATGATTGAAATGGGCATGGAGGTCCCTGGATCCCTGCACACTTGGTCTCACTTGCTCTCCTGCATCTTGTCTGCCTTGTGCAATTTCACATCCCCTAGGAATACACAGAAGAAACCACCGTTCTACCTATGGAACCAATCTCTGCTGCTCCTCTCCACAGCATGGAGAAAGACTGCAGGCCTCTCTCCTTCACCTGCTTCAAGACTAGAACTGAGAAAAGGAAATGAAGTGGGGCTGACATTGTTCCTTTGAAGGGTTAACTCTATGGATAATGGTAATATTGGTATCAAATATATGTATGACAACACAAAATCAGCGAATGACAAAGGTATTTTTTAAACTTTCCAAAAACACTTAAAGGAATAAAGAACTTTCCTGTTATTCTAATATCATCATGTTGAGTATTATAAGTGTTAGATATCATACAGGAGACTCTATTGTGATACTCATTTGAATTTTGGTCTCCTTTTATTTCCCTACTCCTGATTGAAGGAAGAGAGAAAAGCCTTTGCGTTCCCTAAGCTCAGGGAAGGCTTTGTTGCTAGTCTCCTGAAGACAACTTCTCTTCCAAGGTTTTATTTTAAAGAGGGCATGATGCTATGAGTTGAGGACAGAGATAAACTCTAGACCTTTATCAGGTAAAAGAGAAGCAGAAGTGGCAAGAGCCACGGGAAGAAGGAGATTTTCCAAGACTTTGGAAAGGGACCAAAGGCTGTGGGTTTCCCAAGAGATGGAGACCTGCATCTTTTTTCCCCAGTGGCCCCTCTGCAGGATGGCTGCACCTGAGGAGGGAGCAGCTGGAGCATCCAGAGAAGCAGGATCCCAGGCCCAGGGAGTCCCTCACCAGGCAAGATTCCTGTCCCCAAAAGTGCTACAAAGCATCCTGCCACAAGGGACCGTGGTGGATGGGACAGTCATCCTGGTAATTGGAATGGACTGGAAACCAGGGAAGTCTTTCCTGATTGTTCTCTCTGCATGAGACCCTTTATGTGGTCCTTCTGGAAGAGGGTAGAAAACCCCAGGGATGACTGAGAATTTCCCACCTCTCAGGATGGGACTTGAAACAGGCTTGATTTGATTTACAGAAAACAAAACAAGACATTTCTTGCACACTCAAGTTTGAAACAAAATCTGTATCTCTTTACACATAGAAAGGCTAAGTGATTTTAGAAAAATACCACCTCAGAAGTGACACCAATATGTCACTTTTTATTACCTCAATACCCTCTCCTAGTTCCCTTCCCAGCTCTCTTTATAAGAAAATCATACTTTGCTGGCACAATCTTCTAACCTCACAAAGTGAATCACATTAGTCAAGGCTGCTTAGTGATGAACACATAACTAAATTCTATTACTGGATGAAGAATGTTGTAAATAATGATTAAAAGTCAGTGTTCATGAATGGGTAGAAAGAAAAGAAAACGGTGAAACAATTATACACATGTGTTATCGAGACTAGATAACACATCTTACCAGTAAACTTGATAATGTCAGATTTCACAGTGAACTCACACAGGGAATTTTGAATTTCATATTTTAAATAATAAAAAACCTTGACAGGTTTAGTTTTGTCAGAATTAAACATTTTAAAAGCCAAGAAAAAAAATTAAGCAAAAGATGGGTATCTAGTTCAGTGACGATCAACCAGGTGTCACGACACTCCACATGCCTACACCCTCAGAATCAGGGGTATGATTTGTAAGAGCATACCAAATACAATTTTTTATATTCATATAAAAATGCCTATCTTTTAAAAAGCTAGCTCAGGAAGTAAAGCTCAGTACAATCTTCTTGGCTGGAGGGAATATGCAAAAGAGAGACTCTTTACCAGATGGGGCACATAGAAGCGACGGGGGTGTGGGAGAAACATGAGATTTTCCCATTAGGAAGGGTATGGGCTTCTGACCTTGAGAAGAAGCACTGGAGGTTCCATCTGACACTGGGAATCTCAGTTCAGGGGCATATCCTGCAGCCTGAAGGATCCTAGTGCTTCAAAGGTAGGGCAGAGAAGCACTGAAGGAAGACAATTGACAGGTGTGGGGTGAGGGTGGGGGGTGGGGACAGCCACACCCACTGGTTTGTGCTGGAAGCTGGTCACTATTGTTATGACTAAATATTTTCAACGTTGCCTACTGAAGGAATTTTTGAGAAGCACCACCTATCTCTAAGTTCATAATTACAGACAACAGAAAACCAGAATCTACTTCCAAAAATTAGCCTGTATTCGGAAGGTCTATAGTTCACAAATATATTTTGTATGGTAGCTCTCTCTGGCGTCAGTTAATTTAAATATCAAAGAATGTTCACTATTTAGTTCAAAGGAAGAGATTTCTAGATCTGGAACTAATTTCAGGAACTGCAAATAGGCAATTTTGTGCAGTAGAAAATAGGAATCAGAAGACATGCATTCTGGGCCCAACCCATCCATTAATTAGCTGTATGCCTGGGTGCATTTGCAAAATCATGAATTTCAACTAAATTGAGACGTTTTGCAGGATTCCAGTAAGCCAGAGGCCTCCCAGGAGGTGGTGCCCCTTACAGAAGGGCCATTTGGAAGATGGACAGCTGAAGGTCCCAAGATCTGCTCCAATCAGAGCAGCCCTGCTCTCCTCTCTTCCATGCATTAGGATTCTCCCTAAGGCATCTGAGAAGAACTCTTCCTCAAAGAAACAAAAACAAACAACAACAAGACAACACTGAATTTAGGATCTGGGGTCTTCTGTTCTAAGTATCTAAACATGTTAAACTCGAACTCATGTCCTGTTCTCTTGTCAAGCCAGTGTGGCACGTACGGTCTCCCTTCAGCCCCTTCCACTGAAGCGTGCATGATTTATGACAAGTACTATTGGAAATAAATTCTTCGTTTTCACAGTGGCCTCCATAAAGGTCCATGGTAGCTAAAATAGTTCTGAAATTGATTTCTGTGATCTTTTGTTTCTATGTTACCAAAATGAAAAACATGCAAGAGGAAATATAAATACATAATTAGTGGCTTAATTAAAATGTATTTTACAAGCATATCTTGGAGATCTTTATTTTAACCTGACATTTAGAATTATGTGTAAGAGGTAATTTTCCTTTTCTTAACGGATTCATATTGTTTGGAATAAAACCAAAGTCTGATAAAAATTTTAAACTTTAGAATTAAAAAAAAGTCTAGTTACTATGTGAACTTATTAGTAGGTTTTTCTACAGAAAGTGGGTTCCCCCCCCTTAGAGACATGATTTATGCTCTCTCTGCTGCTAAAAGATCTGTATATATTATTGGTTGGATGTCCAAGATGCTGCTTTTATCCTCAAACTATGTTTTTCTTTTATTAGCTTGATTTTCCATGGTGGCATGGAAAACTCTGTATGTATCAGTGAATACAAGCCTCCAATATGGCAGTGCTGCTTCCGCACCCCCTTCGTATTTTTTACAAATACTATAAATGCGTAGGGAAAGAGAAGATGCAAGAGATTAATTGTATTGGAAACAGAGTTTCTGTTTCAAAACAAGTATTAAGAGCAAGGATTATCGTCAGTCATTTGGTCATTTGCAAGCATCAAAGCCGAATTTCTAACTGAATTCAGTGCACATTAATCTGGATTAACAACATGCTTGCAATACTTCACCAAGAAATTGGCATAAACAGGTAGACACAATGTACCATTAGTTTTGAGATGCAGTATCTACAACAACCAGAATAAATGGAATAGAAATCCTACTTTTCGGGTACTATTTTTTGAGGTGGCAAAACAAGAATCCAACCTTCTCTCTGTTCTCTGATCCCAACTACTATTCTTTCTCCATTAACTGGGATCATCTTGCTTCTCAATCATAGCACGCAGGAAAGGGAAGGACACAGGCAGTGGCATCCTGGGTGCTCCCTTTACTTACAGCATGGAAATGAGGCCAGGTAGCTTCTTCCGTGTTCCCTTGATAATGATTTGAACTTTATAAATTATTTTATATATCCTTTCATATGTGCATCTCATAATTAAAAAAAATCAAGTCTCCTAGAAATCTCATAGGAAAAGAACAAAATACTGGATTGGGCGAGATCAACTATTCTGGGCCTTTATACTTGAGAGGGATACCCACCCTCTGTTGGCAAATACCAGTATATAACTAAACTCTCCACATTAAAAGATAAACAGTAAACAAAATTAACCTTAAGATTTACCAAAAAAAAGCACTACAGCTAAGGTGAATGGAACATCATCCTTTAGAGTCAGGCAAAGCATATACCTCAAAAAGTTATTTATTGTAGGAAAAAAACCTCAGGGAACATCTGCTTTTATCCTTGACAGCGTGTAATAAAAGTTGATCTTTGAAAGAAGAGCAGGGAGCTCTTGTGGGGGAAGGGGAGATGTGCAGATTAAAATAAAATATATGGATTAAGGGAAATTAGCTGAGATCTAAAAATCATTCTGAAGAGAAGGCAACATACACATACAGACACACATTTAAGCTGTGGACAGACTATAGGGAACCCAGAAGGGAACAGGGGAATTGCAATCCATTTTGGAATTACGAACTGGCCAGTGTCATTGGTGTTGGAGAGCTGTGGTCACTAATCCCAGATGATTATCAGAATTACCCAGGAAGCCTTTTCAACACACAGATTACTAGGCCCCAACCCAGACCTACTGAATCAGAATCTTCCATGGCTTTTGTCCCTGAATCTGCATGTTTAAAAATACCCACAAGTGATTTTGACAATCAGGCAGGCTTTGGAAACACTGGTATAGAGAATTAAATCTGAAAACGTCATCAGGAAAGTGAAAGAAAGAACAATGAAAAGAAAATGTAAGAGTGGAACTGAGTGGTTTAGAGGAAAGGGAGCACATAAATCAATAAAAGTGCAGGGTAAAAAAAAAAAAAAAAAAGCCAGAATGATTGGAACAGAAGGAAAAAACTCAGTTATGACAGAAGAAAACGTTCTTGAGTGAAATGATATAACTACAAAGTATAAAGTCATAAACCTAGAAAGGACTTAAGTTTTAAGCAAAAATTACTGTAAAGAAACCCATACATAAAGTCTGGTTAAAAATAATTATTGGGCGCCTGGTGGCTCAGTCGGTTAAGCGACTGCCTTCGGCTCAGGTCATGATCCTGGAGTCCCGGGATCGAGTCCCGCATCGGGCTCCCTGCTCGGCGGGGAGTCTGCTTCTCCCTCGGGCCCTCCTCCCTCTCGTGCTCTCTACCATTCTCTCTCTCAATAAATAAATAAAAATCTTTCTAAAAAATAATTATAAGACAAACAAGGCAAGGCCCACTGGCATTCACCTCGAAAAGAACCTAATTGCTGCCCAGCAACTGTTCTATTTCTCTCATCCCCACCTTCCTAAACAATGATTTCATACTTACTCCTCATTCAGCCGTGGCTTTGCTTCCTGTTTCCATCAGAAAAGAGAACTTCCACAAGCTCCTACTGTTCCATTTACCCGTCTCCCACACCGGTACCCAAGTACTTCCTCGACCTTCCTGCTGACGACTGTCGCCGGACGAACCATCTAGGGTTTCACCCCAGCAAAGGCAATGCCAGGATCCCACACCCTCAAGGATGTCGCCCCTGCGGTTCTCACTCCTCACCACCAATTTGTGTCTTCTACTGAATGAATCTTTGCCATCAGTCTACAAACATGCTATTATTTCTCCTTCTCTTGACCCCTCCCTCTACCCCCACATAGCTCTTCCTTTTACAGATCAACTCCTCCAATAAAGTGGTCTATACTGGCTGTAATCCAGTCTCTCCATTCTGGAAGCTGTTTCTATTAGGCTTTTGCTCGGGACACTCCTCTTAACCTGAATGATTTTGTTTCATTGTTGCTAAATCCACTGCTCCTTTCTCTAGTCTTCTCTTAAAGCCATCAGCACTTTTTTCCCCTTTGGCTTCCTGGATATCATCCTTTTTTTATTTCCCTCTGACCTCATTATTCACACGTTTTCAGTCTTCCTTGGGTGATTTCTCCTCCTCTAACCTTGTCCCATTGGAGGATCCAAGAGCCTAGGTCCTGGACATCATCTCCTTAATCTGTACTCATCCCTTTGGCAATATTATCCAAACTCTTAACTTTAAAGATTTTATTTTTTTATTTGACAGGGAGAGAGAGTGAGCACAAGCAGAAGGAGTGGCAAAGGGAGAAGCAGGCTTCCCAGTGAGC
This sequence comes from Zalophus californianus, assembly GCF_009762305.2. Lineage (NCBI taxonomy): Eukaryota > Metazoa > Chordata > Mammalia > Carnivora > Otariidae > Zalophus > Zalophus californianus. Next base: position 66,944,909 of record NC_045602.1, on the reverse strand, counting down.
AGGGAGCCCAACATGGGGTTTAATCCCAGGACCCTGGGATCATGACCTGAGGCAAAGGCAGATATTTAACCAACTGAGCCACCCAGACACCCCTCCAGTCTCCTAACTTTATATATCATGCACTTGTTGACAACCCCAAAATTTACATTTCCTACTCAGGCTTATTTTCTTGACTTCAGGTTCATATAACCAACAGCCTACTCAACATTGCCAATTGGACTTCTATTAAACATCTCAAATTTTCATGTCCCAAACTCAGTTCCAAATTTTCTCCCCCAAAAGACTCTCCACCCCACCAATGGTCCCTCCTACAGACTTCTCCATCTCTGTCAATGAGGGCAACACCAGTTTGAGATGCTCAAGGGCAAAAACTCAGGGGTGAAAAGACAGTCATCTTTGCCTTTTCTCTTTCATTCATTCCCCTGTTGTGTCTTTCTTCAAATGTCCTTAATTTGCTTAAAAATAATCCAGTAGGAGGAAGGGAGGGGCAGAAAGTGGCTGGAGGTATAGATAAAACAAGATTAAACATGAGTTGACAACTATGAAAGTGGGCACATAGGAGATCATTAGGCCATTCCCTATCTTTTCCTTTGTTTATATTTTCCATAATAAAAAGCTAAAATATAGACGCTCAAATTCAACCACTTCTCACTAACTCCGGAGCAATACCCCTGATCCCAGGGCCCATCCACGCTCTCGTAGGCTGCTATCTGAATTCCCTGTGTCTGCCTTTGTCCGTCTTCAGCCTGTGCTCAACAAAGCACTGAGTGATACTGTTAAAACAGAAATGAGATCGTGTTACTCTTTGGCTTACAATCTTCTGATTGCCATCCATTTTACTTTAATAAAAGCCACAGTGGTTACAATGTATTACAATCATATACCATTCTGGCCTCCCCTTATGTCTTTGACCTCATCTCCTACTGCTCTTCCCCTTGCTCACCTGCTCCAGCCTCATGGAACTTCTTGCTGTTCCTGGCCAGTTCCAGGCATCCTCTGCATCCCTTCCACTTACTAATTTCTCTGATTTTAATGCTCTTCTCTCAGACATCCACAGATATCACTCTGGGTCTCTGGGTAAATGTCACTTTATCAACCAGTCCTTCCCTGCTCAGCTACTTAAATTGTCAGTCATTCTCCTAATTCTCTATCTACTTCTCTCTTTCTCCACGGCGCCTATCACTATCTAATATTCTATACTTATTTATTGTCTTTGTCCCAATGTAAGCCACCTTAGGGCAGGAATTTTTCTAAGTTTGTACCCTGCTATATCTGTAGCACCTAATATAGAAAAGGAAATATTTCCCCAAAGACTTAAACTAAGATGACAGAAGACTCTATCTTCATGAAAATATATGAAAGATATTTTCAATTCCCCTATAAACACTTCTCCCATAATCAATCACATGTTGATTATGAGACACATAAAATAAGGTGACAACAACTTCCACTATCATTCGTGATCCAGTGACAAGCACTAGACTTAACCTCGCATGGTAAACACTAGAACACTGCACAAAATACATAGAACGACTATTTCCAGACATCAGACCACAGGCCGTGCAGGACCATGATCCCTGAGGAAAGGGCAACAAATGAGGTGAGCCCTTCAGTTGCCATTATTTTCTGCCTTCAGGCAATTTCTAGACTGTAGGAGCAGGAAGAGGGAATCCACACAGTGCGTGGAAGCCCTGCTGAAGAGAAGAGACAGAATGGGGTTTAGGGGGACACTGCTACAGGTGGTGAGTGGCTACCATATGAGCACAGCTCTAGACTGATGAGGGAAACACGGAGACAAATCCGCTGAAATCGAACACTGGTTGTCTCTAGCGGGTCAAACTGCTCTTTATTTATATCTGTGTTTACCAAATTTTTCTATAATAAGCAGATATTCTTTTATAATATGAAAAAAAACTATTGAAAACATATGTACATCAAATTCCTAATACCTAATTTGGACTTTTAAGTGGTGATTTCACCGGAAAGTTTTTAGGATTAAACTCTAATAGTAGAGAAACTGAGTTAGCACTTAATCCTTAAAGGCAGGGTTCGTCTCTGGATAGGAATTTCTACGCCAATGAGGAGTTGAGCAAAACGGAAATCTCATTTGAATTTAAGGAACTAGTTTCAAGTTTTCATGTGTGAGTGAAATGAAGAGTTTCTTTACGACAATAGCTCCTCTGTACGGTGATGGATCTAGATAGGATTATTTGTAAGAAGTACAAAAAAGCATTCTTATCTCAGAGACATAATGGATTACCCAGACAATATAAAAATCAGTGAAATTTTGAAACTTTCAGTCATTTGTCTAAGTATATCACAGTTAAAAGGGAAAGAGCTTTGTTTATGGTTGTGTAGAATTAACAAATATTTTAATAAAGTAGAAAATAAAATTAGTTTAATGGACTTAAATTGAGATTAATAAAAGACTTAATATTAGATTTTTAGAAAATTGAGGGAATATACTGTAAATTCTTTCAATCTGTCTGCGACCTCCTCACATTTCCTACTTCACACCAATTTGCTTCAATTTATCAACAATAAGACCTCTTAATTGGCCCCATTAGTGCCTAAAATATGCAGCCCGAATAATACATTTGAGACATCAGCATTCTGGTATTTAGGCCTTAGCTTAACTCTGATTTTAAAAAGAATGCCAGTGTTCCATTCGTTTTATTGTTTTACCCATTGTTTTGAAAACAGAGTGGGAAAAAACCACATCAGCTCTTCTCGAATGTCAGCACATGGGGGTAACTCTAAATGTGTGGAGCTGTCAATTCAGGGCCTGTCACAGGGCTTGAAGTCAGCGGAATGAGGGCTGTATGTGGGCAACGTCGCCAGCCAGGAGTTCAAGCTCTTCACCGATACAAATTTAAGTTCTACCTAGCACATCCTTCAGTGCTCCAAGCTTTGCTACATTTAAAAAATTAACCACATCCAAGGACAGAACTTGGTGTATTAAATGGTATTCATAGGACTACAACTGACAATATCACTTTGAGATAGGACAGGTCATTTTAATGCAAAGCAGGTTTTCCCAAACCATAATGTGCACAGTTTTTTAGGTGCTGGCTGTCCCTGAATAGCTCACAATCTTACTGGGAATTACGGACCTTCACAAACACACATCTAGAATAAAATTCCAAGGTAATGAATGAATGATGTTATGTTAGTATAGTCTGTGTGGTGTAAATCCTAAAAAATTAAGGCCCAATATTATGCACTGCCTTGACACTGGATGACATCAGGAGGAGCTCAAATGGCCCAACTGCAAATTCTCTTTCCCCATCTGCTCCCAGGGAAAAGGTTTGCTGGCCTAACAACCTCCCTTCCAAGGGACCAGATGCACTTCCTCCTTATCCCCGAGTAGCAAGTTTAATTCCCTGCCAGCCTGCAAAATTAGTCAAACAAGCCATTCACATTCCCCAGTGGAAACCAGGGGTGACCTCATCTTCCTGACACTACAAAGCCTGCCTCCCACAGCCTCGGGGTGTTCATTCTATTCTTGATGAAACCCCCATGTGGCTCCGCAAGGCATGGTGTCCATCTCTGTGGCTGTGTGACTAGGAAACTGTGGATGGTGTCATCTGTCCAGGGTCAGGTGTCATGTGTTCAACCATCCCCGTAACTGTAGGGCAAGACTCTCTCCCTCATCAACAGGGTAAATAGGAGAAGATCTGAATAGGCTACCTCTCTTAATCCTGCAGAAGGTCTAGCTTTAGAAGAAGATCCTTACAGTGGTTGTCTAAAAAGTTTTAGTGAACTAGGTTGGACTGGATGGAGAAAGACATTAAGGGTTTGGTTTTGCACATGGCCTTGGTCTTACCTCTGGGATTCTCTGCCAAAGAAGTATATAGACAAGAAATGACAGCCCAATAGCAAACAGTCATGATTTCATTAACTGGACAAGGACCCAGTTAAACAATGGAGTAAGACTAGACTATGACTAAAAGCTACCTTACAGAAACTGATTTGGAGTAGGAGGCCAAAGCAAGCCCTCTTACTTCCCCCATGCTTTCCCTTGAGTTCTAGCCTCTCTCTAAATAGCTGCATGATTCTGGATGACTGCTCCATCAGCTCCATGCAGCTGCAGGTAGAACGGAGTGTTAAAATGGCCAGGCCAGCTGAGAAAGACTATTTCTGGCTTGTCCAATTCCTGGGGACAGGAAGTACACCATCCCTGAGCAATGACCTTTAATGCAGTGATCCTACCCGCTGGTAAAATGGTCCCAGTCAACGTCCAGTCCTGACAGTCTGCTGAGCAAGTTTGTTCCCTGGTGGAATGAAAGTGGGTAGAGAGAGGGATGCTAGAAGTGCAGCAACAGTTTCCTTTTAAACCATTGACAAAGGTCAAAGTTCCTTCTTCCAAATAGGAGGGAACAGAGTCCAGGTAAGTTAACTGTATCTCTAAACAGAGTAATGCAGAAATGAGGATGGTTTATGGTAAAATACACCATTTGGACTAGAGGATCCAAACTGTGGAGCTATGAGATCAGTAGGGCCATGTGAAGACAGAGATCCATGCCTTGTAAGAGTGCCAAGTCCAAAGCCGAAAGAGGGCTGAAAAATACGTCCCCAAAATATGCAATCTTTATGCAACCTTTCTTGCATAAACACCAAGGTTTCAGGACACTCCAGGAGTCCGATCTCTAGTACCCATAACTCTCAGTGAAAAATTCCAGAAGCAGGGATAAACCTGTGGGCTGGTAAACAAAGAATGAGGACTATACAAAACTTACTGGGTATTTTTGCCATTTATTCAGGAAATATCTACCAAGAATCTGCTGGATCCCAAGCATGGGTCTGGGCACAAAAAGAGGAGTATGAGACAATCTCAACTCTTAAGACATTTGTTTTTTAATGGTAATCCTGACTGATCAGTGGCTTAGCACCTACCATGTGCCAGGCAGTACATATGGACCATCTTATTTCAGCCTCACAAGAACACTATGAGGAAGGCAGGGACAATAATTATTACTACTTTTTGATGAGGAAATTAAGGTTCAGAAAGGTAAAACCTCCTCAAAGTCATGTCATTAAGAAGTGGTTCCAACTTCAGGGCACAGTTTGTGACCATTATGCTATATTCCTGCAAATACTGAATGAGAAGCAAAAAGAATATTAAAACAAGTAGAATTTCAGTTCTATCTATATTCAGTTCAGAAGAAAAGTTAATAATGGATGGGGCGCCTGGGTGGCTCAGTCAGTTAAGTGACTCTCTGACTCTTGATTTCGGCTCAGGTCATGATCTCAGGGTTGTGAGATGGAGCCTGCTTCGGGCTGGGCTTGGAGCCTGCTTCAGATTCTCTCTTTCCCCTTCCTCTGCCCTTCTCCCTGCCCCCCCCCCTTTCCCTCTCTAAACAACAACAACAAAAACCATAATGGATCTGTTAAAAAGTATAAAAAATTTTCTTAAAGTAAAAAGTTTAAAGAGTAGTAATTCTAAGGAAAAAAACCCATGACTCTTACATATATGAATAGGAAATGATAAAAAGAAAATAGTAACTTTGGGATATAACCCCATGAAGTATGGCCAAGATGAAATTATATGGCTTCTACAGATTTTATTTTATGTAACCTCAAGCATTCATTAGGGAAATAACATAATTAAAATCATTGTATTTTCCCATTAGTGAAGCCTTCTGTTCTCATCCAATCTAATCAAACTATATTCCACTCAAAGCAAAAGTCTAACATTAATTACTTGGTCCCATCTTCTACTCTATTCAGGCCCATCTACAGAGAGTTTGGAGCAGACTATCTTATAGATAAGGTAACAGTCTTAACACAGATGAAATATAGCTTAAAATGAGGATTAACAGAAGGCTGAACAAGGGAGAAGCTAAAATAGAAACAAAAAGCAAAAGAAAATACGAGTTTTACAGGAGAGTCTGTTACCAAAGTGCATACTGAGGCAAACTGTCCTTAACATGTGGGCAGTTGCTTTTTCCCTTGCAACTCACCCCAAGAAGGTGAGGTGAGGACACTAGCCTGGCCCAACCAATGCATCTAATAAAAGGTGGTTTAACAAAGCTCTTGGGGGTGCAACTGCTCCCTTAGCCTTGCCGGGGCAGACAGGGTAGATGTTGGTACCCCAATGTATGGACAAAGGCACAGAAACCCTGAGAGGTCAGACTTGCCCTCTGGGTTTCTGTCAGAGGAGCTCAGGTCTTTGTTCATGGTGGCAGCTCCTTACGGCCTGCAAGGCTTCATGAGGTCCCCACGATGCTGACTAGCCATGATAAAGTTAGGACTATGGTATTTCCCACTCTGTCCTCTACATGACAGAAAACTGCAGAAATACCAGCTTTCTTCCTAAAGCTGTTTCCCTTCTCTTAAAATACAGGAAAGTCCTTTAAGATTTCTCTTCCTGAATCTTACAACCCATTATTAAAGCCTTAGAGCAATGTTGGCAGAGAAAGCCAAAAAAAAAAAAGGAAATTTAAATCAGGAAGTTTGCGCCCAGCTTACCCTAAGATGATTAAAAAAAAAAAAAAATGGCTAAGTTTCCAAACTCTTGAAAAGCTTATAAACACCAAAATAATTAACTATAACCTGGAGCATGTAATACCATTATAATTACATAAGGGAAAGGGGATAGGTTAAAAAAATAGTTTAAAGGAAATGACTTGTGAAATGTTGATTTGCCGTGTCAGATTGAAAAGATGGGCCTAGGAGGTATTTGAGGTAAACTGCCCCTTATTAACTAAAAGTGTTGCACTTTTCTGTTTAAAATCTCACATGATTGGGTGCCTGGGTGGCTCAGTTGGTTAAGCAACTGCCTTCGGCTCAGGTCATGATCCTGGAGTCCCAGGATCGAGTCCCACATCGGGCTTCCTGCTCAGTGGGGAGTCTGCTTCTCCCTCTGACCCTCTTCCCTCTCGTGCTCTCTATCTCTCATTCTCTCTCGCTCAAATAATAAAATCTTTAAAAAAAATAAATAAAATAAAATCTCACGTGATTTTTTTTAAGGGATATTCTAACTTCTAGCTCAAAACCCTCATTTTTAAGTGGAAGCTTCTAAGTCTTCACTTGTACTAAAGCAGAAAAGCATTTTTTAATTTTTCAAGGTCTACCCATCCGTATAAAAACAATGACCATCGCCCAGCAGCTCGTCACCCCAGGCTGACATTGTGGCACCAGGAGCTGTGGCGACTAGTGATTGTGTGCTTATTCTTGGATTGCTGTTTCTGTTTCACCAACTGTGGCACCTCAACATCAGTTCCAACTGCTGCACGTTAGTGATGACGCACTGTGCATGGTGACAGTTTACAAGTAGACGGTGCAAACTTTCCCTTTTTAACCCCCCCCAATCTCTGATGGTTATTATGTTCTCCTCCCCTATCGGAGCCTTCCTGTTTTGAAGACATCCACTCCTGAAACATCTGCTGGGTTTACTCTTTCTAGTTATTTTTACACATTCTCACACCACAGTGACATTAGGACGACCCTATTTTGAACTTTATGTTCCATTTTTATTGGCATGATTTAAACAAGAGGTAGAGAAACATTAGGCAAAGGCACTGAGGTATGAAAAAGACTGATCTAAAAACAAATCCTCGCTGTTTTTCTTTCCAGCTGAGTGAGCTTCCACCATGGTTAAGGCTAGGGCAGGGTGGTGGGAAACGATACTTTTTGGGTGCCTACTTTGTGCAAGGTGCTTTACACTTGCCTTATTTGATCCAATAACCCTACAAGGTAAGTTCTTTCATCCCTACTCTTTTGGGATCTTATTCATTTATTTTTTAGTATATGTGCTGCTGAAGCAAGCACTATTCATTTATTTTTTAAAGATTAATAAGAGACATAGTTCAAATCTAAAGCTCAAAGAATTTAACTAACTTATGCAGAGTCACAGAGCTTTAAAAACAGAGCTAGGACTTAAGCTCAGCTCTAACCCTGAATAAACATTAGTTCTTCTCTCCTAGGGCAAGTACAGAGAATAGTAATTTGTATCATCAAAGGGATCAAAGGTAGATTTTATTGGGCAGAAATTTAAGAACTTAAGTTGCTTAGTTTAGAAGGTAGTTTCAATTACCCTTTTTAAAATGCAGAGATTCTCTAAGGAGTTGTTGAACAATTACTACCTATGTTCATTAAAAACACTGAAAAGCTCAAAGTAGTACGATATATTTTATATTTTCTGGATATTTTTTCTGGGTTAATTTCATTGATAATAGGACCTGTTGTTTGCAAGGCACTTTCCTGGGTGCTGAGAACCCTAAATGAATCAACTATGAATCTCACGGTCCAGCAAGAAGAGGCCAGGACACACGGTGTGGAATATATGTTGGATTGCTCAATAATTAGATAATAAGATGTGATGATCATCTTCCTTGCAAGTCATTACTACATCTCTGGGATTCTTCCTAGAAAACAAGGAAAGCAGCCTCCCCTTCCAGCAAATATGCTAGAAGACAGAAAACCCTCAAAACTAGACAGCTTAGACTATGGATTCCTAACTTTTTGAGAGCGGTACCCACCTCAACCATGTTTCATCTTGTATCCCTTTCTCAAGAAGTAGTATGTCCATAGCTATTCATTCAATAAATCCTTACTACATGACCACTCTATGCAGGACACCACTATAGTACCAACATGGTCCTTCCCTAACAGCCGCCTAGGACCACCTTCGCTCATCCTTTGCTTATGTGGCTTCTCTGTAAGATACCAGAGGTGGATTATTTTAAAATAAACCTTGAGTCACGAAATTATAGAGGTGACCAGAATGCTCCCAAATCATAAAATACAGTTTTCTTCCTTCGATGGAGTAAATTGCCAAACCCATGATTTCTAACAATGATTTTGGAGTAACCCAGGCTGCCTGCGATTGCTTTAGTTATTTCAAGAGATCTCACAAAATTTTTAAGATTTTTATGTATACATTATACAAATATAAACATGTTCATGCATATATCCAGGATCACTTATATCAGAGAGATCTACATGATTTATACTAGAGAATTTTACCTTTTCAGAGATGTCACACCCCATATTCTATAGTCTCTCTCTCTCTTAAAAGTACAATATAAATCAATTAGTTTTGAACTTAGACCAGAGGAAAACTCGGGGTTCCTTTCCTATCTGTAATTCATTTGAACCTATTAATTTTCAAAGATAAGCAAACCTAACATTTCTCATTCCCATTGCCCTCGAATTAATGTATATTTTGGTTTGATAAAATTCTTAGTCTAAGGGGCGCCTGGGGGGGGGTGGCTCAGGGTTAAGCGGCTGATTATTGATTTCGGCTCAGGTCATGATCTCAGGGTCGTGGGATCGAGCCCCGCATTGGGGCTCCCTCTCCCTCTGCTCCTCTCTCTCTCTCTAATAAATCAATTCTTAAAAAAATTTCTTAGTCTAAGGCAATGAAGTAAAGACAATGAAAAAAATGACAACAAAATACATGTACTTGATGAACAGTCTGCCCTACTAATTATAAAAACAGGAAGAATACTAACAGCTAAGTTTTAATGAGTGCTTACTATGCGCCAGGATAAATTCTCTGTATTTTCTCATTTAACTTTACCTATCATTGAGGAAAACAAACTATCTTTAAAAAAATAAAAGTAGAGATAGATTTGACTTCATGCCATACTCTTGAGCTCCTCACTGGTATCACATCACTGAATAAAGAACTGAGAGGAAGCTGGACTCTCTTTTCCTATCAGGTTATACAACTGTGCCTTCATTATTTTTGGCATTTTCCTATGGTTTGAAAAAAGTGTTGACAATTTTCTGCATCTATAACATTTCGGATGAGCAATTTCTATCCTATTGTGTTTCCTCACATATGGTGTTCTAGCTCAAATAGCACTGGTATTTTTAACTTGCACAATATTAGTAAGCCACTTTGAATTATTCTTCGCTGACAAGAATCCAAACTACCTAACATGAGAAAATTACATGTATTATTGAGGCTAGTGTGTTCACTGATTTTCAGACATAGATTTCCCCCAGAATCACTGTATTTTACCACTGAAAGGGATCATAAAGATGATCTAATCTACTTTTTTTTTCTTTTAAACAAATGAGAATCTACAGCAGACAGGTTTAAGTGTTTCTCCTAGGTCAAAGTAGCTAGTTAGTAGTAGAAAAAACTAACATTCCAGTGCTTTTTCTACATTAAAAAGTCACTATTAAAATCCACATTATTTTGCAGTGCCCTACAGAGGATGTACCAATCATAAGTAATGGGCATTTTCAAATAATTGGCACATTTTTATAATACTGTATTATCCTCAGTACTGAAATTTGACACTTTGTGACAATTAGTTACATACTACTATTGTGTATCATTGTTCATATTTTTTAGTATGTATGTCTTGTATTCCTAACTAGATTGTGACTTTTCTGTGGTAGGCATAATTATTTTTTTTTAAAGATTTTATTTATTTATTTGAGAGAGAGAATGGGATAGAGAGAGCATGGGGGGGGAGGGTCAGAGGGAGAAGCAGACTCCCTGCTGAGCAGGAAGCCCGACGTGGGACTCGATCCCGGCACTCCAGGATCATGACCTGAGCCGAAGGCAGTCACTTAACCAACTGAGCCACCCAGGCGCCCCCATAATTATCTTTTTAAAATGCTTCTTACATCCCTCAATAAATCTACATATATATGAACTGCTTAACAATTGGAAAGAGATTGACATAAATATATTTAGATTTTAGTCTTATACTACATGTCTCAAAATAGAACCAAACAACTGTCATTTTGTATGGATGCAGGTGAATTTATTTTGAAAGGGACAAAGTTGAGAAATTCCTCATTTCTTCACAGCAAGCAGTTGGGAATGTCCCTGAAGGTAAGTGGTTTTAGGAGCTTGAAGAGATCGGTGAAGGATGGAATCAATATCAGAGGGACTGACGAGAGAGTTGACTAAGTCTTAAAAGACATAGGGTAGCATATCACATCAAACTGCTCAATCAAAACCCGAGCTAATAATGACCAAGGACTGACCATGAGTATGCTGCCCCCCACACCAGTACTCTGCCTGTATTAAATCATCCACACCTGAGGACAACCTTAAGAGTATTTTCATTTTGTAGATGAAGACATTGAAGCTCAGAGATAATAGATCATTTGCCCAACTGAAGCAGCTACTAAAGAGTGGAACTAAGGATTCAAACACTGACTGTGCCGAAGGCCTATACTTCCAGAGGCTGATGACTAGGATAAAACCAGGAAAGTATGTGGTGTTTAATACAGTGCTGAACAAACGCCTGGCTCTTAAGCAGGAGCTCAACTGTTAGTTCCCCCATTTTGGGGTTTTCAACCCACTCTCCCCATACATATTTACCCACCCAATCCTTATTCCCCAAACATGTATTTACACACACTCCACTCTTTCTACCAACTCAGTTGTGTAGGTAACTAGATATCAAACTTCTAGTCATATATTCTTCTTCCTCATAGGAAGGACTTATGCTCACATATGTACAATGAGACCGGCGACCAAACTCGACTCTCTCCACATTACTCCAGGTAAATGTAAATACATACTAATACTGGCCCTGGGTTACAAAACATGCGCACATGCATAGCTTGGTTATACAGCAGAATTCAACTCAACAAGGATTTTTCTTTTCCCAATATCCAGGCAAATGCAAGAGTTACCATGGCTGATGCCAAAGACATTTGGCTCTGATAGTGGAAACTGGGAAGCAATGGTGAAATGAGGTAAGAAAATCCGGGGCCAGAAGGTGGACGCAAGTCATCAACTGCTTTTCCTAGGAACTTGCTCTTTTTGGATAAGCGCTACTAATACCAACCCCAACCTGCTGCCATAGCCTACCGTCCCCTCCGCCCGATTCTGAACCCCATTCAGGCTGGAGCAGCTGCACACACCGCGGGGAGTCTCATTTGCAGGAGATGAGTGTTCCCTTGCTCTATTTTAATGCTTGCTGCCGGGCCGGGGAAGGAAGATTTGCCAGAAATCGTGGAGAACAGCGACAGCCAAGCTTTTTCAAGCAAAGACTAGTCAGCCCAGGAGCAGCGAATCATGACTTGCACAGTATTTAACGGTTCACGTAAACAAGTTTCTCTCCTGCCTGCGTGCACTTTTGGAGCCACCTCCGGCAGACGTGGGCAACGCCGGGGAGGCCTCCTGCCAGGCTCTGCGGGTACGCAGGCAGTACAGCCTCCAGCACCAGAGCCGAGCGCCGCGGGGGAGGCTCTGGGAACCGCCCCTTGCTGATCCCCAAGGCCAGAGAGGGCCTTAATAAACACTCCGCCCGGCACGATAAGAGAGGCCAAGTTCAAACACAGAACGTTCAGCCTGGGGCGGGTCCCGGAAGGACGCCCAGAAACCCGACCACCAGCCCCCGCCTGGCCCTGCGGCCGCACCCGTTAACTTGCGGGGCCGACCCGGGTTACTGCGCCTGCGCCCTCCGGCTCCGCCCCCAAGCCGCTTTCCGAGGCCGCGCGCCGGGAGCCCGCCGTCGCTTAGCAACTCGCGAGTCACAGTCGCGGCCCTCCGCGCGCCCTTTTCCCGGCAGGGCTTAGTCCCAGATCTTCCCGTGAGGCTCCTCGCTGCCTCGTGTCAGGCGGTGGGAGCCCATGGAGGTAAAGGAGGATAAGCAGCAGTAAGTGCTGGGGTTTGGTTTTCTTTCCCTTTCTGAAAATATTTCCTTCCTTCCTTCGGGGAGGGTGAAGTGAGACCCGAGGGGTGGGTCCTCGGGCCATCATTAGAGCTTCTCTTCTTCTTACCGGGATGCTTTTTTTTTTAAAACACAGTGCTTACTGGGCACCCACTGTGTGTCGGGCACTTTACATGCATTGCCTGGCCCAACATTCTTCAAGTCCCATGGAATCATCCACTCCTTCTCACACCCTACATCTAAATTATTAGCAAAGTCTGTAGGTTTTACTTTTAAAACTATATCCAGAATTCCAGTATCATCCCCACCCTCGCCCAGCTACCAGCGTCTCTTACCTGGATGTTAACAGTCTCGGCTGCTCCGCTTGCCTCTCTGCAGCGTCCTCAACATAGTCCGTTTTTTTTTTTTTAACAACGTAGGTTAGATCACTATTCTCCATTGGCCCTTGCAGAGTAAGAGCTAGGGTCCTTACAGTGGCCTGTGGGACCTACACAAACTGCCCCTTTTCCTTTATCGGGTCTTACCTGCTGCTTGCCCCCTGACTCCACTTGGCTCCAGCACGCAGGCCTCCGTGCTAGCAGTGATTCTCAAAGTGCGCTTCTCTCCCCCCCCAACCAGCATCACCTGAGAGCTTATTAGAAATTCATATTCTTGCAGGCTCCCCACCATAGATATACTGAATCAGAAATTTGGAGTTGAGAACAATAATCTGGGTTTTAAGAAGCCTCCAGGTGATTCTGATGTACCCTAAATTTTAAGAACTATTGACCAAGGTGTTACAGCTAATACCACATGGCCAGGGGTATCTGCTTCCAAAGCCTATATTTTTGTCACTGAATAGTGGTTCTCAACATAAGAATCACCTGGAGAGCTGGTTAAAACAGTTTCCTGGGAACCTGCCTCAGGTTGGGATGGGGCCAGTGAATTTGTGCTTCTAACAAGGTAAATTGATGTCAGTGCAGCTACTTCCGGGACCATACTTTGAGAAGCGCCTAAGGACAGGTGCTTCTTTTGCAATGCTTTGGCAATTGCAGTTCACTCTGCTAGAATGCCCTTCCTCAAATATCCTCTTAGCTCACTCCCCTCTTTCCTTTTTTCAGTTGCCACCTTCATAATGCAGCCTCCACCCTGTCTAAAAATGTAGCCTCTCTCTCACATGCACTTCTTTTCCCCATTCCCTGCTCTATTGTTGTCCTCAGCACTTAACACCATCCAAAAGACTGTATGTTTTACTTATTATTTGATTTCTCCATCTGCCTTCCCTCACTAGAATGTAAGTTCTGTGAGGGCAGGAATTTTTGTTTTGTCACTCCTCTATCCTCAGTGCCGTGAGCAGCACCAGGCACAAAATTCAATAAATATCTGTTGAAAGAATGAATTATTCAATGTTATTGTCACATCTCTCTCAATAGGCATTCTTGCCCTTACCATGCAAAGGAGGAAACCAAGACTCCGATATTAAATGGCAGAGTTGGGATTCCAACCCAGGTCTGACTTTCTTCACTGCCCATTAGTGTTTTTGTGTTTCCTTCTAGTAAGAAATTACTACAGAATCATATAGTTCACATTTATGTGTTAATCTATAACTACTCACACCACAAATACTTAATTGAACAAATGCATATGTAAGCAAGCATGTAGCCACAGTCAGACCTTCCTTCAAGTATGTGATGCTAGTGCAAGTGTATTGCTGAGTTACAACCATGAGAAGCAGATGGAAAAAACTGATATCAGATGTATATAATAAATTGATCATGACCTTTCCAGAGATATGTGTTTTTTTTAAGGTAATAGAAAAAGCCTTAGAAATTATTCACACTTGACCAGTAATCGGTTTTTCCAAAACCTTTACAGAGAGCAATTTTTGTTGGGCTGCAGGGAGCTAGAATCCAAGGGTGCCGAATGTTGTTTGTATGTGTACTGTAGTGGGGGTTGGGAGTATACAGCTACACTAAGCCAGACAAAATAACAATCCCAGCAGATTCACCAGAAATATGTAAATACTGTAATGGCGGTCCATTTACCTGTGGTGAACAGGATGCTTCCTCAGGTAGCCACAGAATGATAAATGAAACACAATCTTCACCCTTATGGAGGTTACTGACTAGTAAAGGGTATTTGTAGTGCTTACCAAAAAACAAAACAAAAACAAAACTAGGTACATAAATTCTAAATCATGGTGTTATGAAAGCAAGTACTAAAATAGAGACTACATTTGACAGGAAGGGAGAAATCTAGGAAAAGCTTCTGAGGAGATGGCTTTTAAACGGAGACCTGAAGATAATGGACCAGTGGTGCAGGGAGCTGGGGAAGAGCTGTCCAGGCAGAGGGGACAGTGTGTGCAAATGCCTTGAAGGGAAAAAACTGGTGTGTCCAGGAACTGAAAGCAGCCGTGCTGTCTGGAGAAGTGAGGGGAGAGAGGTCTCAGTGTGTCCGAAGAGATTGGCTGGAGCTGGGTCCCTGGGCCTCAGAGCTATGATAAAGAAGCAGTATTCACTGTAAATGCAACACAAAGCCATTTGGGAGTTTTCACTAAAACAATGACATGATAGAAAAGATGAACCTGGCTTTGGTTTGAAGTAACATGGGGGTTATATTTTAAGGGCCAAGACTAAGCAGAACTGCTCATTTTCTCTATAAATTTGGAATCTTGTTTGCTCACCTTCCATGGGTCGGGGCTTTGATTTTAAAAGCTTCTATGTAAAAAGTATTCACATTCATCTATTTCATTCTTTCCTTTATTTTCCAAGAATGTGAAATTTTAAAATACTGCCTTTTATAATAATGTCTATCACTCTTTATTTAAAAGAGAAACTTTCTATAAATTCTTTCTAAACATTTTTTAATATTTAAAAAAATTCAATAATGTTCATTTGGGTACCAGTCTAGTTATTAAAAGCAAAAAGTGATGAGATTGAATTGATTTTTCTCATGCCTACACAGTGGTCTTTTCCCGAAAAGATAAATAATAGTGGTCATTTGGTAGCTTTTATAAGTTTTGCCAAGTGAACTTTTAAAATTAAATAGCTATCCTTGTCCAGGTGACTGAATTTACTAAGTAACTTTTCTTTTTAAGATTCATTCATTTATTTTAGAGAGGGAGAGTATGTGTGTGGGTTGAAGGAAGGAGGGACAGGGAGAGAGGGAGGTAGAGAATCTCAAGCAGACGCCCCACTGAGCATGGAGCCAGACGCTGGACTGGATCCCTGGATCCCAAGACCATGACCTGAGCCAGAATCAAGAGTCAAGCTCCATCCCTGGACCCCAAGATCATGACCTGAGCCAAAATCAAGAGTCAGTCGCTCAACCTACTGAGCCACCCAGGCACCCCCTAAGTAACTAACTTTTAAAGAAGATGAGTTAAGATTAGCATGTAACTCACCTTCATGAATAAATGCTGCAAACAGGATCTGTAACCATGATCAAATCACTACTCTTTCTTTATTCCAAGCAAATGAAAGTCTGTACACTGCGCTGGTGTATCGTTATGAATAATCATTATTAACACAAATCCCTTTTTCTTTTATATGATTTAAAATGAGAAGATACCCTTCCATATTTTAATTGCACAAGTCCCTTATAACTATTAATAAAGCCTAAATTGTCTTGACTGATACTTGAAATATATTTAAATTTTATTTTATACAATTATGACACAGTCCTAAAATGCTCATTGAGATACATTTACTATTTAATTCTGTTTTTCAGAGAGCATAAAATAGAAGATGCTGGTATAATGTATATAACTGAAAAAAAAGAAGAAATCAAACATGACAAAAAACCTGGAAAAAGTATACAACATTCAAAACCATGTGTTGGGAGAGGACGTGTATATTACGCGAAATTCATTCATACAAATGCAAGAACATTCAATGAACCAGTTCCCTACATAGATCCCAAAAAAGGGCCAGAAAAGCAGGTTGGATGGATGTTCCTTATATACAAATACAGATTTAGATTCAGAAGCTGTTTTGCAGGATAATTTGGTCACAGACTACATAAAGGATGTGACATATTTCAGACTAATACTTTTTATAATCCAATAGTTAAAAGCAGTAACCTGAGACTATTCTCCCAAATAACTATTGCATATAAACAATATATAAAAAGGGAAGGAATCCAAATAACCATTTTTCTAGATTGGGTCAGATTATAGCCACTTAGGAGTGCTTGGCAGATACTGAAAAAATCTATAATATTGTATTTGTGTCACATACTCTAATATAAAAAATTCCCATGATACTCTCTATAAAATAATAGCTACCATTTATTTAAATTGTGTGAAGTGCTAGGGATGAGCTAAGTGTGTTCTATAAGTTATATCCTTTAATCTGTGGAACAGTTTCTAGGGGGTAGTATTAGAAGTATTTTACAGATGATAACATACCACAAAGAAGTAAATTAACATATCTGAGATGACACGGTGAGCAAATGTCACAGTCATGTTTCTGACCCAGGACTGTTGGTTTAGTCAAATCACACTTTTATTCACTATTGTACTAAATATATTTCATTATCTTCTTTCCTTAAACTTAGGTTTGTTGAGGTATAATTTATTCTGTTAGTTTCCTGTTCCTGATGTTACAAATTACCACAAATTTAAACACTAGCTTAAAGCAACAAATTTATTCTCAACATTTCTTGAGCTCAGAAGCTCAAAATCAGTCTCATTGGCTATTAGCAGGGCTGGTTTCCTTCTGGGGGATCTAAGGGAAAATCCAGTTCCTTGCCTTTTCCAGCTTCTAGAAGCTGCCTGCACTCCTTGGCTCATGGCCCCTTCCTCTTGAAAGCCAGCAGCATGGCATCTTCAAATCTTTCTCTGACTCTCCTGCCTCCCTCTTCCAAGGATGGGTGTGATTACATTGGGCCGACCTAGATAATCCTGGATGATGTCCTCTTACCAAGATGTTTAAATTAATCTCAGCGGCAAAGCTCCTTTTGCCACATGAGTTTATGTGTAGTTGTGATATAACATTTAAATGGAGATTGCTTTTAGTGACCTATCTTCACATCAGTAACAACCATTGTTCTTATCTTAAAATAGATAACATACCAGGTCACTGTGTGTGAATGGGAGATCTTCTTGGGGCAGGAATTAATGTAGTCAAATATGCATTAATGTCATGTAATAAAACCTTATGTGGGCAATTTTAAGGCTATTTTGTTTTATAAATAATCAGTTATTGGGGGGATTTAAGAGATATTGCTAGTCCAGGCCTACACTGGGGAAATAAGTCTGGTCCAGAAATCCAGGTTAGTGAAGTTCCCATGTTTCTTAAAAAAGTTAATGAGTGACTTCCTGAGCTCTAAGTCAGGGCTGAATTAAAACCTGTTAACTGAACCCATCCTTACCTTGGAGATACTAAGGAAAAGAAATGGGTTTGAGAATGGAGATAAAAAATGTAAAACTCTCAAAAAATCAATCAACTACTTTTACTCTTAGTTTATAGGTGTCTTGAGAAAGGTAATATTAGGAGCTGCTGTCCAGATGCGGCAACATAGTAGCGGCAGGATCCTTGTTTATGGGTACTAAAGGCTAACTGAGTCAGAAATCTTTAAGAGATGGTAAAAGGAAGTTTGAGATAAAGAGGACAGGGAGGAGAGGCTGCTTGTGGACATGAGTGAGGAGGTAGAAAGAAAGAAAGAAGATGCATCACGGAGTTAAGAGCGTATTTGTTCTGGGCATGGAGTGAAGGCACTGTTCATATTTAAAAAACAGAAACAGCAATATAAGTGTACTCACTTCCATGTACTCGAGGAGTAATAAAAGAATGCTCGTTTCACGTATCTGCACACTTTGTTCCTTTATTTAAGATGACAGGTTTCTTTTTAAAGGTTAGTTTGGTGGTTTTAAAAAATTAACTGGTTTAGAGTAGTACTGGCTTTAATGCAAGAGTAAAGAAAATAATGTTGCCTAATATTTAAAGTGACACATCTGCTCTCATGTGTTTTGCTAAGATAACAGCTTAAGAACCTAACACCAGATTGGTTGGTTTTACTTATTTACAAGATATTTAAATAAAACAACCACACAGTTCTATATAGGGACATAAAATTGGGGGTGCCAGAAAAAGTAAAAAGGAGCTGTAGCTCAGTCACTGCCAATCACAAGAGTTTGGTGGTCTTGTGTTTTTAAAAGAGATTATACTAGGTCATTATGTTCCAAAGTATATGTTTCAGAGCATTAGCCCTGCCTATGTGCTCAATAAAGTAACATTCCAAAGTCAATACATTTTGGAAAAGCTATATATTTAGATCTTAAAGCTTCACAAATCCCATTTGTATAGAAAGGTTCTAAGAAATCCTGTGATAAACTTTTTTCACTTTACTTACCTCAATATTTCCCAAATTTATTTAACTTTGGAAACCTCTTTTATATAACACCTTTTAATATGCCACAGAACTAGTATTCCACAGAACACAATTTAGGAACAACTTATCAGGGACATTATGGGTTGCTTAAAAAGAGGTATTTTCAGCACTCCCGGTATCTACAGCAAAATAGAGATGAACATAGATACAACATACCTCTAGTGTTTCCCATAACACTTCAATGTTTTAAAGCCTTTGAGCTCCACTAATAAAACGTGATTCTCTGTAAAGTGTTGTCAAAAGTCCGTATTTCCCTAGGAATCCCCCAAGGAGGATTTTGTGTTCCACAGAGGACCGCCACTACCGGCAGCCATTTTTGTCAGGCTGCTGTGGAGTTCTACCTACTACCTCTTGCATTCTCTTAACTGGCTTCTCCAGGTTGCCCCAATTGCCTTTATTACTTCTCCGCCCAAGACTCTCCCTTAATTTCCCAAAGAATGAAAACGAATTAATGTCTCCTAATGCCTTTCTGAAGGCTTAGAGATAGCAGAAGTATAACAAAGACCGCCTCACAGTGGTTTCCAAAGGTGGCTAAGGAGTTCACAGTATAATGGCCATCAGGTCTTCCAGGGGTGGGGGTTAGTGGGAGTCTCTTCCTCAGGGATCTCTAGATGTCTCCATACCATGGAGCTGCAATGACTGTTACCCTGAAACAGGAAAGACCGTCTTGGGCTAGAAGGGGAGGCATCCTGCTTTCTCTGGGTCCAAAGTTTTGAACCGAAAGCAACTACCTCTTTAGGTAAAACCCCTTCCACAATGTGTAGGAATTGGACTGACCCCTGAAGCCTAGACAAAGCAATCACAGTAGAGAACTTTTCCCAGTTTGGCTTATTTCATCATAAATAATTCATATCAACCCTCACAATCCACTTCAAGTGATGGTGCAGTAAATTTTTATACTTAGTCTTTCCCTTCAACATGGGGTGAAGGAAGAAAACAAGCTCCCACGTATCTCTTTAATCTTAAATCTTTTATGAGCAAATGCTTGTACCAACATGGCATGCACATGTGCGCAGGCCCATATACATTTTCACTCTTCCAGGAACAAACCAGACTTTTCAGGCAAAGGGCAGACCATCCAGAAATAGAAAACAGAAAAACAGCATTTTTTGAACTGTAGGATTTCATTCTGCTGAAGTGAAGCTTCATCCCACTTACAACACTCATCAGAGTACTTCCTCCAGCTTTGAGATCTTCAAGTCATCAGTCACACTTGAGGAAACATTGTTCATTATTTCCTTTATATTTTGTGAAACTAAAGAGACCATTTTGGTAAAATTCTAAATTCATAAGAAATTTTGAGAGGTGAATTGATATCTCTGCTTTTGGGGTAACTTTTGCAATATACTCTTGTTCAAAAAATAATTGAATGCTGCCAGGCATTTGCTAGCAGTTTGCTCATCCCAGAGTCACTTACCCAGTAACTTGGGTGTTAGCAAAATAAGTTTCTGATCAACAAAAGAAGATAATATACAGTGTATTCCTTAAAACCTTATCATAGAAAATCTTTCTCAATATACTTGAAATCTCTCAATTGTTACTTCTGAAATAATTTAAGTAGGTTTGTGCTTCTGTGGCTTTGCATTCTACAGCAGATTTGATAAAGCAATGTAGCACAGAAATTAGAGGCATGCATGGATGGGGGCAGGGGTCTGACTTGGACAGCTCTGTTGCCTTCTAGGGATACCCTTTGGGGAAGTTAATCTCCCAGCAGTTTTCTCATCTATGAAGTGCGTATATCTACTCGCAGAATCATGGTGAGGGTAAATGAGAAAAGGCCTATAAATCTGAGACGTTGGGGCATAATAAGCACTATCATAATCGTGCAGTGGAGGAGGCCTGCAAGAAGCAGGCATTCTGACAACAGTTAGATGTGACTATTTTCAGCCAGATAGTGAGAAGACACCATCTGTTTAGTAATCTGTTCTAGAATTCCCAGGATTGACATCAAGTAGTCTTAAGTTTTGTAATTCACCTTTCAGCCCATCTCTCCTGTTCTCCAAAATTCCCTGGTTCCTAAATTCCTTTGATCTCTGCAAACGTATTCATTACCCCGGGGCTACAATTTGTCATTGGCCTAAAAACTAGCACTCATTTAAAGTTGCCAAGTGAGGTCTAACTCTCTCTTGCATTAGTGAGGGTTCAGTTCCCTCTTAGGTCCATGTTAATCCTATCTTTTTCAGCTTGAAGATGATTTCCCTTAACGAAGAACCTAAGTTGAGGAGCTCTGACTTTTAGCTCTGAATTGTGTACTCTTCTTCAAATTCTTAGACTTTCTGTGATTTCTTTGATATAAGATTTTTTTTTTCTCCCAGAATACCCTATTTTTGCTGCCTTTGGTGTATTTCATGAATTTCTTCTAAGCTTCTTGACAATCTCCTGACAAGGTGACTCCGTGAAATTATTTTTTTTAATTTGATATTGTACACCTCTTTTATACATGCCTGTCTTTTTAGAAACTAAGCTACTTTGGGAGCTGACTCCCTGTGGAGTCAGATAGATGTCTTCAAATGCCTCTTACTTTTCATAGAACTGTAGCTTCAATTGCACTGTCAGAATTTTACTTATGTGAATCTCATATTCATCCCCCTTGAATCATATTTTTCAAGTCTTTGACTACAAAATCATGGTTGATTTTTTAAAAGCCTGATCTCTCTCCTCAAAGCCCAAAGTAGGTGTTCGATTATACCCAAAGTTTCTTTCATTGTCCAAGAACTCCCAGGTGTCACAGTTGCCCTTTCCCAAGGTTGTCTTTTTTTTTTTTTTAAAGATTTAATTTATTTATTTGAGAGAGAGAGAATGAGAGATAGAGAGCACGAGAGGGAAGAGGGTCAGAGGGAGAAGCAGACTCCCCGCCGAGCAGGGAGCCTGATGTGGGACTCGATCCCAGGACTCCAGGATCATGACCTGGGCCGAAAGCAGTTGCTTAACCAACTGAGCCACCCAGGCTCCCTCCCAAGGTCGTCTTAAGTCTACCTGATCAACCAGATTTAAAAAAAAAAAAAATGTTTACTTAGAATTAAGTTTAGTAAGTTTCCCCTCACTGTTTTCACAACTTCTAAGAGATCAGATTCTAATATGTGCTCATGGAGAATCTATCAATTCTCCCTTTCCTGGGTACTTAAGTCAGGTTTTACCATCAAAAATTCAGTAACGTTGGAGATATTTTTCGTTAGAACAAAGTTTTTCAAACTGAGGCATTAGGTGGGTTATAAAGCACTGTGGTTTGCAACTAGCATTATGAAATGAAATGGAAGAGATAAATGATAAAATAGAAAAATAGTCAAGTGTACTGCATGTAGTAAGAATAAATATTGTGAAACTGAGTTTTATGTTTGTGTATGCATTGTGTGTTCTTGCATGGCAGAATCTATTTCATGGTGTGGATCATGGACTGAAAACTATGAAAAGCACCATCTTAGATGATAATACATTATTTGTATTTTCATAATGAAAAGTATAGAACATAATTTTTAGATTAAATCAAGCCATATATATACATGTATGTACATATATATAATAAAATGGTAATACAAAATATAGAAATATAACTACTTGGTTGATTTTTACCACTCCACTTCTGCTGACAGGAAGTAGTTTAAGAATTTAGCAGCTATCTTTTAGCTAAAAATATGTGATAATTCACTTTTAAGTACCTTTTAAAAAATTCAGTCTTTGTAAAAATATACTTATTCCTAGATTTCAGGATTCCATTTTAGTCCTAGAATATGCAATAACTTATTGAATCAAATCACTGAACATTCAGATATCAAGCAGCACATGAAAATGTTCTAAGGTATTCAATTTTGTGTTTCCAATTTTTTTCCCATAAAGGGTGACTGGTGGTCACATGGTAAAAGACTGGAGCATCCCTTCCAACCATCTTATGACACTAAGAGCACCCAGAGGAGTGACTTTCAAAAACCAGCATGTCCATTGGTTTTGCCAGTCAAACACAGCAAGTTGCAAAAGCCTTCTTGTGGAATAGGTAAGTTTAGCTCTGATAAAACCTCTTTCCCATTCTCTCACATTACTGCTATCAAATTAAGGTGTATTAGATGTACTGGCATCTCCTGAGAAAATTACTTCTCTATAGGAGTTGAAAATACACATACAGCAAATGCAACCCTTAACAAGTTTGTTCTTTATCCCTTCTTGGTGGACAGCTTATCTCCAAACATATTTACTATAACATAAAAAAATTGGCTTGATCATTGATAACACCAGCCTCCAAGTCACATACTTAGTAGCATTCTGCTCGTTATTGTTGCCACCAAATTTTAAAAAGTATAACTAGTAAAATTGTAGGCAGTATTTCTTGAAGCGCACTCTGAGGGACACTAGTTCCTTATGATGCTCAAAAAAAGAGGGAAGTGGTCAAATAAGTTTTGTAAAAACTGAATTTATAAAGCTAAACAGATTTTTTAAGCCACAGAACTCTTAAAACCCTTACTGTAAGCACAAGCATAATGTATTCCAAGAAGAGGAATAAAGAATGTTTTGTTTTCCCCAATATTGACCACCTCACCCTTTTTCGAGGAGATTATTTCACATGACTGGTATCCCATAAAACAATGTAGGAAATACTGTTACATGGACTGTTAAAATATTGTCAGATCTTAAAGTTATTTACCTGACAACATTATTATAATAAACTAAGTCTTTCACATTTAGTCAGTTTCTATCTGTTTCCTACCACATATCTTAGTCATCTCTACTGCTGGAGTAGAATTTAGCAGGTCTTAAAGAAGTGCAGGATCAAGTCAAAACAAAAATGTATTTATTGAGTACCCACTCTGGTTGTCACTCCATATAAAAGTTCATAAGCTAAACTTCAAATAATTTTCTGAACATGACAGTAGATAGCAAAGGGTTACTTTTATCAGTCAGCTGTCCCTTACTTAATTTTAGCCTTCAGGCCTCTGTGATCTGGCCAGTTTAGTTAAGGACACAAAGGGCAGGTAGATTGAAGATCAGAACATTACAAAATGGTCATATTCAGCATGATTTCCACTTCAAGGGTGGTAGTTAATGGAGAGGACTGTTAGATAATCTGTAACGTGATCTCTCCTTTAGAAAGGTAATGAAGTTTGCACTTCTGATTCAGGATGGTCGACTGAACATAGACATCTAAATCCCCCACCTCCCAAGCCTCTATTAAGTGATAATAAAGGAATTAACCCATAAAGATGAAGAGAATGGAAAGAAGAACTTTCTGCAGTGTGGGAAGGAACGAAAACTTGTTGATGGATTAAAGAAAGCAAAGAAGCAATAGCCCAGAAAAGATAGAAGGAAAGGCAGCAAAGAGCCAATCTACCCGAAAGAACCTCAAAGTAGCAGGAGGCTCAGTCAACAGGCAAAGCAGAAGGCAAGAATGAATCCAAGGAGAGAATCCAAGGGTGACCTGAAAGTCTGTCTTTTAAATAATCACTCCAGTCATGAACATTCTATTCGACACCAACATTAAGACTAATGGAGCCCAGTGTCTCAGCCAGCTAGTCAATTACTACACCAGTTACTTTTTTTTTTTGTAATTCAAGGTGATCTCTTATCCTATTCTTAGTTTATGAATGGATAGCCAAAGATTACAATTATGCCAAATTATTATTTTTTTTAATGTTTGGAGGGTAAAGTCAAGGAAACATCACAGAACATAAAACAACAATAGCAGCAACAACAAAAAACTAGAAAATATGAGAGAATAAAAGCAAAGTGGAGAATCAGTCTGGGAGGTCCAACTTTTCTGGAGCTCCAGAAGAGCAAGGAATAAAATTGAAAGTGGAGATAATTATCAACACATAAAACTTATTGAGCACATACTATTTGCCAGGCACTTTATGGAACTTCCTAAATATTGCTCATTCAATTCTCATTCCAACCCTAAGGAATATATTAGTGTGGTAATATTATTAATACTCTCATTTTTCAGATAAGAAAGCAAGCACAGAGTTTAAATAATTTGCTCAAGGCTACAGAGCAAATAACTGGTATTTGAACTCAGTCTACCTCCAGTTAAAACCAGTACTCTAGAATAATAGAATAACACAGCCTCTAGAATAATAAAAAAGTTTCCCAGTATAAGAGAGTGAGGCATTAAAGGAGTCTACTGAGTGCTTCTAAGTACGAAGGGACAAAAGATACAACCTATATATCATTATGAAATTGCAAAGCAATAATTACAAAAAGAAGATTCTGTAAGTTTCCATAAAGAGGAAGAAAAATTAGTAACTGTCTAAGAAATAAGAATCAGTATGGAATCAAGAAGTGCTGATGCAAAAGTAAAATGGAGTTATTATGTCTTCAAAGTTTCCAGGGGAAAATTTTTTTTTACTTAGAAAAGAGGGTTTATTTAACACAAATACTAGAACCATTCTTTTTCAAGTGGCACCAGGCTTTGGACGCAGTGAGAAAAAAATGTAGTCCCAGCACAATATTTGGCCCTGAAGTGAACAAAATTCATATAGTTATATTATAAATGCTATTTTGTAGTTTTCAACTTTTAGCATTATATAGATACAGTATGGACATTTTTAATGTGTGTACAGAACAGAATTATGTTATTAGCCTTAACAAGAAAAGCACATCAATAGTTGACAGAAGATGGGAAGTAGAAAGAAGGCTGCTAATATCTTTATTTAACATGAGTGCCCAAGAGATACTACCCAAAGCAGATGAAACAAGGAAGAGAAGTTTAAGGCTGAAGTCAAAGGAACTAATATAAGAACCAATTTCTCTCTCTAGCCCTGGCCTCTTTGCTGAACCTCGAACTCCCATCCAGCCACCTACCTAACATCTTTTCTTGGACAGCTAATCTCCTCTGAAACTTAACATGGCTCAGATAGACCGGTTCCTTTCCCCCATTCAAACCTGTCCCTGCCAGTTTTCCTCTTTTCAATAAATGCCACTTCTATTCCCCCTCAAGTTTGGATAACCTAGAAGTCATTCCAAAACTCCCTACTCTCTGTAGCCAATCCATCAGCAAATCTTGACACCTCTATCTCCAAAATATACTCCAAATCTTCTAATGTTGTACAGTTCCTGTTACCCTGCTTTCTCTCTTTCTCCTCTAAAATATGTTTTCCACACCATTGTTAGAAGGATCTTTTAAAAACACAAATGATATTGCTTTCCTCCATTAGATGAGTTACTTCTCATTGTTTGTAAAGTTGATTTCAAATTCCTCACCGTGGCCTACACTGTCCTGTTTAATCTATGGAATCTATCCCCCATTGCTCATGATATCATGAGAGGGACATTTCAAGAAGGGGCAAATAACTCAGGCCAAGGAGGCAGAGAATGTTCTCTGAAAGTCATGGTTATTTCCAAAATGATTTATGCCTGTGCTTTTGTTACTGTATTTCCATAATTAACTTATTCTTATAAATTAAAATCTGAGTACTAAGAGAGTTTCTAGAATACATTCATAGTTGAATACTTTGGAAAGGCTTGCCAAAAGGTGACTAACTTTTTTAAAAAAAGATTTTATTTATTTATTTGGGGGGGGTGGGAGACAGAATGTGAGCAGGGGGAGGAGCAGAGGGAGAGGGACAAGTAGATGTGGGGCTTGATCTCACGATCCTGAGATCATGACCTGGGCCAAAATCAAGAGTTGGATGCTTAAATGAGCAACCCAGGTGCCCCCCAAAGTCACTAACTTTTAAAAGTGCTAATTAGGTGTGGACAAAATCACTATAAGAGAGGAGCTGGAATGAATTTTTTAAATCTTGAAGGATTCTGCAGTCATTTTATTTCAGATGTGTCTTTAAGTTTCCATTCTATTTTAAAGAAACAAACTAGAAAGATTACATTAGGGGTGTGGTTTATGCAAGAAACACACAGTGCAATTCCAATCAATGGATATTCCCGCAAAGGAAATGCATTGGCATTCCAGTAAAAATTTGGAGACTGAACTGGTTAGAATAAAGTATCTAAGTTTAGTATATATAATACTCCATGATTCTTTGTTTTAACTTTTTTGGTTAAGTAACCAGTCAGATCCCAGTTTTTTCTCATAAAGTGAGGTTGCTTCTACTCTAGTTCAGTATGGGACATGGTAGAAGATGAGAGCAGAGAGCTAGGTTTTGTTCTAGGATGACCAGGCAAGGCCCAGCCATTTCATGAGAGGCCCCCCCCACCCCCCAACATCAATGCCTATAGGTCTGTTCTGTTGAGCCAGTCTATTTTCCCAGAGTGGAATCCTCCAAACCTCTGCTGGAGTGAGGAACAAAAAATCTGGGAATTTCTCCAATAATCCTCTGTTGGAAACTTCACCTTGTCCCATGCTCCCTGCCCCAGAGCTGTCAGATGCCTCCATTTTTGGAGCCTTACTGGGACCCCCACCCCATTCCCATAAGCACTTAGCTTCCAGTTTTTTTGTGGTCTACTCAAGTTCATTGCCATTTAACCATCTGCTTTCCAGTTTCCAAATTTGTTAGTATTTTTGCTCTCATTTAGTTCTCTTTTTTCCTAAGGATTTAAGCCTTTTAAGGTCTTTACTATCATTGTACTGGTGTTTTGGGAGGGAGTGAGGGAAATGCAGATGTTGAATTTGTCATGTTTAACTGGAAATCATGGTCATCTTATCACCATCAATACTCCCTCCCCGTAGAATTTAATACTGATTTAGCACTTATAGTGGTTTGATCCTAGGCTCATTACTTAAATTCATCATTTTATTTCCTCAATTCAAGAAGTGGGAATAATAATCCCTACTTTGCAGGATTGTTAGGAGAAATAAAAAATATGCCTACCACAGTGCTTGGTACATAGGAGAAAACAAATGGAAGCTATTTCTTTTATTAATTGCATTGTACTACGTTAGGTGTTTAGTTGGAATTTAGCTTTGGAAACTAGGTGTGGAAGTCTCATTTTTTCCTTCCTCGCCCTCCCTCCTCCTTACCAACCCCTCCTCCTGCCTCTCCTCCTCTGTCTCTGTCTCTCTGTTCTTTTATTGGTGTTTCTCATTGCCAAATTCATTATTGTAACCCAGGTCCTAATAACGATCCCCAGATTCAACAAATATTTATGGATTAATTTAATGATAATTACATATTATTCAACAGATTAAAGACATAATGTAATTTAAATAAACATACACACTACAATATAGGCCTGCAATTTATTCATATTTTGGATGGTGTTTGGATACTAGTGAAAAGGGTTTTTAAGAGGGAATATTTGAGCATGACATTTTAAAATATATATATATATAGTTTGTATATTCCAGATTTTACATATATGTATATATATGTGCATATGCATACAGACATAGAAACTGTGGATGTAAACATGCATCGTACCACTTAAAAGTCATCTCCTGGTCATTCTGTTCCATCAGCCCACTTAATTACGCCTAGTCTTTGGCATTTCGGCAATGTCATCTTGTGCTGATAATGAAAGTGCCCTTTATTCTTGTACCACCACACAATTTCTGGCTGCCATCCATGGACACTTCAACAAATGGCTGGGCTCCATCATATCTG
Organism: Zalophus californianus; assembly: GCF_009762305.2. Lineage (NCBI taxonomy): Eukaryota > Metazoa > Chordata > Mammalia > Carnivora > Otariidae > Zalophus > Zalophus californianus. Next base: position 66,916,459 of record NC_045602.1, on the reverse strand, counting down.
AGTCACTATAAGAATAAGTGTTCACTTTGGGTTTTATATCATAAAACTTTATAAATTGGAAAGGCTGATCTAATTTGTGAGGAAAGTCCTACTTAAATAAAACTTTGAGTCTTTATCAATGACTTGATATTTTAGTGTTTTCCTGAATTGCAAAATCAGATTATTATCATTAAAAATAGTTTTCTGAAGTAGGCTTTAGTTTGTGTTGCTTCTTTTGCACCAAGGTGTAGCTTAATAATGATTTCTTGCTACAGTTATGTTCAAGTTTTTTCACTGTATTTTGAAAATCTATACCATTATTTTTTACATTAGTAACACTTTTATATAAGATCAAAATAAATACTACTTAGAAAAATGGAGTTTCTGATAGGAAAATATTACTGATGAATGTTTTTTAAGTAGACACACACAAAAAGTTAAGAAAATTTCACAAAGTAAAAGTTGCTGAGTTCCCACCAATAAAAGGATCAAGTTGTGTGTTTGAATAAATTCTGGCTTTGTTGATAAAATATAGATGGCCTGACACCAACTTGTTTGGCATATCCTTGTTTAGAAAATTTCTATTTTAATTAGATCAAGTTTCCAAGAAACAGAGAGTGGATTTCAAACACTCTTCATGGACTTTGCCTTATGTTTTGTAATCCTCATGTAACAAGGCTTCTTTTAAGTAATTAATTACTTTGGGTTCAGTTTGAATTCTGAAGTAGAATAACCACTAAGAACTTGAATATCTTCTTTGATGTTTTCCTACTTAGATGTTCTTCACTATTGTGGGCTTCTTTAAAAGTCTCATATATTTGCATAAATTAATATGGTAGTTATGTCTAATTTTAATAGATACAATGTCTGAGCAAGGAATTCCTCTAATAGTGCAGATTCGTTTTCTATTAGTTCCCATAAAGAAGTTTTTTTATTATTTTTGAGATTCTGGGAGGTTCTAGATCACTATTTATATTTTATTTATTTGAGAGAGAGAGAGAGAGAGAGCGAGAGAGAGCACTAGTGGGGACGAGAGGGAAAAGCAGGATCCCCATGAGCAGGGAGCCTGACACAGGGCTCGATCCCAGGACCCCGAGATCATGACCTGAGCCAGAGGCAGACGCTTAACCACTGAGCCACCCACGTGCCCCTAGATCACTAATTAAAAGATAATTCATTTTAATTGATTTAATTGACTTGCTTCTGAAGTATTTGTTTTGTAATTGCATAACAGGTCACCCCAAAATTTAGTTGCTTCAAACAACCATCATTTTAAGTGCTCATGATCCTGTAATCTGGGCTGGGCTCAGCTGGGCAGGTCTTTGGCTGGTCTTCGTGGTGGACACTTGTGTGGCTGCATTCACTTGGCAGGTCACCTGAGGACTACACTCAGCTGGGAGGCTGGAATGACCAGGCCCCTCTTTCTACATGTGGTCCCTCCATATGGGCTCTCCAGTAGGGTAGCTGAACTTCTTACCTAGCACCTCAGGCCTCCCAAAAATGCAACAGAAACTGAAAGGCTTTCTCAAGCATATTTTTTATGCTTGGAACTGGCAGAGTGTTACTTTTGCTACATCTTATCGGTTAAAGCTAATCACAAGGCCAGCCCACATTCACAAGGAGGGGACTGTGCAAGGATGTGAATAGTGGGAGACCAATCAACTAGAGCCGTCAATGTAAGGGACTACCACACATCGTTAAATTGTTCTTCCCATGTGAGTTTAGGAGTAGCTAACTCTTCACTTTACTTTTGTCTGAAATGTCTTCAGATTGTCTAATGGGTGTGAGTAGAGCTGGATATAGAATTCTGGGTTCATGGTTATTTACCTTTTACACTGGGAAGATATTATTCCATTGTCTTCTGGAGCCTATTGTTACATCAAATCTGCAGGAAGTCCAATTGTTAATCTTTTGAGAGTAATATGTTTTGATGTAAGATTTTTAATGTTCGAAGGGGGCCTTTATATATAGAAAGAGTTATTTATAGTTACTTATGATTTATATTAATATCCCAGATTTAATATTACAAATGAAAAATCTTTCTTTCCTTAAGCCTTTAATTTTTAAATATTGTTTCACTGTAATTGCAGGGCTGTTGGTTTTCAAGGATTCTGTACAGGAGAGAGGCATGAAAACTGGGCAAGTTAAAATGCCATAAAGCTTGCTTTCACTACAGAAATTAAGCCATTTTTCTTGAATAAATGCTTCTTGGATTGTTGTAAGCTTTTGGTTACTTTCCAGAGTTCAAAAAGTTGATTTTGATTGTTTTTTTTTTTTGCCAGTGTTCTCATCACTATTACAGAGGAACAGCTCTTTGGAGGTTCTTTACCATTCTCACTGATGTCCTATCCCTTTTAGTTTTCAGGTTAAAAATGTTTCCTCCTAATCTCACTGTTATCTTTGTCTGTGGCGTGTTCACTGAACAGGAGTCCTAAACTTTGATGTAATCAAGTTTATGAACTTTTCACCTATGGATTGCGCATTGGGTGTTTATGAAGAGTTTTTCTACCTTAACATCACAAAAATATTCTCCTACATTTTCTTCCTTGCTTTTATAATTTTACCTTCCATAATTAAGCCTTAATCCTAGCATCTGCCTTTATGTGCAATGTTAAATAGGGAACCTATTTCATTTTTCTCCATGAAGTGAAGAAATTTCCTGGATCCATCTACTAAACCATACTTTCCTTGTTGACTTGTGGAACCTCCTTACTTGTATGTTAGAGTTTCCTATATAAATTGGTCTGTTTCTGAGCTTTCTATTTTTAATTTTTAGTTCTTGGATCAGTACTAACCTGTTTTAATTTTCTGGATTTTTAGCTTAATATCTGATAGGGAAAGTCCCCATTCTTTGCTCTTCCTTTTCAGAGTTGACCTATTTATGGACCTTTATTTTTCCATTTAAACTCTGGAATTTATGACATCCCTCAAAATATCCAGGTAGAATTTTGATTGGGTTGTGTTGGCATTATAGATTAATTTAGGAAAAATTGTCACCTTTACAGTAACAGACTATTTCATCTCATCTAATAGTATGGAAAGTCTATTCAGTTCTACTTTTATGTCAAGACAGGGTGCCTGGGTGGCTCAGTCGTTGGGCATCTGCCTTCGGCTCAGGTCATGATCCCAGGGTCCTGGGATCGAGCCCCACGTTGGGCTCCCTGCTCAGCGGGAAGCCTGCTTCTTCCTCTCCCTCTGCCTGCCGCTCTGCCTGCTTGTGTTCTCTCTCTCTCTCTGTCAAATAAATAAATAAAATATTTTTTAAAAAAAGACAGTTTAAAATTTTTCTCAGTAGAGGTCTTGTTAGTTTCTAAAAACTTGATATTGTACAGTTGTTGTTCCCACAGAGAGTGTATCTTATTTTTTGTTTTGTTTTCTAGATTATAGTTCTGATTTTTATACACTTAACTGTTTACCTTGCTACACCCTTATTCTCATACTTTGTTGATTCCAGTGGTGTTTCTATTCAGGTAATCATGTTACCTACAAATAATGAGAGTTTTTTTTTTTCCTTTGAAATCATTTTACTATTTCTTTCATATATATACTTTACATACATATAGTTTACCAGTATCTCTATTAATATGTTAATAACAGTAGAATTTTAGTTCTGAGTTATGTGTGTAATACTTATTTTTTTGTTCTTTAGTCCTTGACTTTTTAAAGAAATAAAACATTTTGTTATTTTCTTCTATATATCTTAGGCACACACCTCCCTTGATTTATTTCTATCCTTATTTGGATTTTTCCTCTTGGAATTTTGGAGTAGGCTTTTTTATGGGGAAATATTCTGAGGATTTCCTTGCCTCCCAATATTTTTTACTCTGGCTTCGCTGCTGAATGACAGTTTGGTTGGGTATAAAAATTCGAGGCTTAAAGTTCTTTTTAACATTTAAAAAAATATTAATCAATTATCATCTTGTGTCCAATGCTGTTGCTGTCAATTTTTATGTAAATCTGCTTTTTCCACCTTTGTAAGTAATCTACCTTCTCTTTTTGAAAGCATTTAGAATTTTCTTTGCCCCAGATAACCTTAAATTTCTCTATAAATTGTCTTTGGATATTAGTTTTTCCTTATGTATCCTGCAGGATAGGGAGGAGAGTGAGGCAAGTGAGGGACCCAAGGTGAAAAATTTAAGGAGGCACTCACTCCCAGGGCTATGTAAATGCCCCCTTAAATTTTACAGCACATGGGTCTCACTTGCCTCATCTTACTCCTGGACCTGCCACCCTCCTTGGTAATCTATGAGCCCTTTCAATCTGAAGTCTTTGATCTTTCTCTAATTGGATATTTATCATCATTCTTTCCTTTTTTTTCTTTTTAAGTAGGCTCCACACCCAGTGCGGGGCTTGAACTCATGACCACGAGATCAAGAGTCATGTGCGCCACCACCTGAGCAGTTAGGCACCCTATCATCATTATTTCTTCAACTACTTCCTTCCCTCTATTTCTTTATCTAGGTCTCCTGAATTCTACCATCCATGTCTTTTAGCTTTTCTTTTATATTTTAATTTCTTTATCCTTTACTGCTGCCCTTTGAGAGAGTTTCTCAGTCTGTGTAGTTCATGAGTCTTTTTGTTTATCTCATCTTTTTAAATTCAGCTATTATATTTTGTTTGATTTCTGATATATACGTGATTCTTTTTTAATGACCTCTTCTTGCTTCATATTAATAATACTTTCTGTGTCTTTGAGCATGTTTGTTGTGCTTATTTTAAATTCCTGGAGTACCGGTTCTAATTATTCAGCCTCACACAGTATATGTTTTAAATTTTGTTGTCTTTCTTTATAGTGTCTCTCCAGTTTGTCTTAGGTCATGTTCTCCAAGGGAATCCAACAGCCCTGTAGAGGCAAAATGTAAAGACTAGGGTCTGACTTGTGTGCCTCCCAGTGAATTTAAAGGAAAGAAAATGAGGGTCAGGCTAGAGAGTGTCAGACCCCATAAAACCAAACTTGACTATTTCCATATGCTGTCACTGTACTAGGCCAGTCCTCTAGTTAGAACACCACCCCTCCCCTCCACTTTAAACTCTTAAAAAGAGACATCACAAGAAGATGCAATCTCTTGATGTTTTCAGTCCACCAGCACTGATGGTTGCTGGGGGATTGGTAGCAGAGCAAATACCCAAAGGGGCAGCATGCATCCGTTTCATCAGCTCTAGAGGGACTTCTGTGCTGTTCACAAGTTACTAAGTTGACAACAGATGGCTAGCCAGTTGCTGCCAGTTTCTTCCCTCTGAGGCAAGCAATGATCTTCCCAGGCAATGTGTGTGTGTGTGTGTTTCGGTGGGGGAGGTGGTGTCAAGAGAAGATTTTAAAACCTCTCCCCCACATATTCTCTCTTAGCCATATCTGACCTTCCTACCCTCCAGCCCAAGCTGCCACCAACTCTTCACCCCAGCCCACTAAAGTCTTTGGGTTTCTAACAGTCAGTAGTTCCTCAGATTCATACTTCTCCCTTCCAAAGTTTTCCCTTTCATTAGGATACAAAAGAACTGGCCCCTTGCCTAGGTTGAAAGACCCTCTCTAATTTGATCTCAGCATCTTTCAATTCTCAAAGCAAATTACTATCCCCATTTTAGAGAGGAGGAAATTGAATCTCAATGAAGTTGATTTGTCCAAAGTCACACCACTAGGAAATGTGGTAGGGCTAGAATTTGAAAACATGTCTATCTTATCCCAAAGCCCATGCTTTCGATACTCCATTAACCCCAACTGATTAATGACTGAATTTAGAGCTATTTTATTCAAGAATCTATCAAACCATGTTTCTGAAAACACTAATGTTCTGTGATCTAGACCATGGCATTCACCCAAAACCCAACAGTCTTTTCCCAAATGGTAGAAAAAATATGTATGTTATGGTTAGAATTTTCTCAATGTCATAGTTGCCCATACATTTTTAGTAAATCTTTGGCACCTGCTGTTCTTTTGTACACTAGCAAATCCTAAAAAAAAAAGGGCGGGGTAATGATTATGTAGAAAATGAGTTTTGAGTAACTGATCTCAATTAGAAATCAAGAAAATGTTATCAGTTAACGTTTTTTTCCCTGCTAACAGGGAAAAGATTGCCATTTCAAGTCATATAATATATAAATAAAGACTCATCATTCCTGCTAGCAAAATTAGTTTATATCAATGTCTGAATATTGAATTGAATTCATGAATGCTTAATAAGTATGAATTTACTAACATATTTCTCCTTCTTATATATTCTCCCTAACTTTAAAGGCAAGATTTTTTAAAAATTAAATTTCATTTTTTAATAGTTAATACATGCATATAGTACAAAATTCAAATGGCACAAAAGAATACACAGTGAAAGTAAACCCACCTCTGTCCTCCAGTGATCTAATTCTCTCCCCCTGCAGCAGTCACTTTATCAATTTCTTGAATATTGTTCCAGAGATATGGTAGGTGGACATAACCTCTTATATATGACTTTTTATAAAAGGGAGAAATTTTAAGTTTTTTCCTTGCCATAATTTTACCTCACTAAACTGGGAGTTGCTCTGATCTTTATATAACCTTGCATGCTAAACATAAAAATAAAGTGAGTTTTAAAAGTTATTAAAAATGTGAAACAGAGAGAGACCAATAGAATGAATCCCTATATACCCATCACCTAGCTTGAAAAATTATTTAAAAGTGATTTTTAAAGGGTTTAACAGTCTTATAAATTTTCAGAACGTCTGTCAACGGGAAATGAAAAGAATCACACGTTCAACTATAACTACAGCAACCCTGGAGTCTTCCAGGTTATTCTGTTAGTACTAGTTGGGAGCAATGTATGCATAAAGTTCACATAGCCTTTCTAGTAGTAAAAAATGAGTTGACAAATGAATTGTACTTACACCTTTCCTAAAACTTCATTTGGTATATGTGCAAAAGACATATCTAACAGACTTTTAAAGCCATTATTGCATTAATATTAGTTTTAGAAAGTACTAGTAATTCCATATATGGGGCTAATTCAGTTGTTTTGATTTGGTTCTTTGCATGGAGAAAGAATGATGCATCCATTATATTTATCCATACTTTAAAAAATTAACTTTTATTAACATTTTTTTAAAAAGCATGATTATGAATATTGATTATATTTCCATATAGAAATCTTATTTTTGTCCTGACTTCACAAAATCTTTTTTCTCAGTTCCACTTGCCTCTCCTGATGCATCAGCAGAACTTCAAAAGAATTTTATACAGCACATCTCTTTTTTACATCAATATGATGCTAGGAAAAATCCCAATGAGCCCATCTGGGGAAAGGTGAGAGTATTCAGAATCAATTATTTAATACTTTAGGATGGGACAGATTTATGTTAGAACATTAAGCCTTTCCAAGTCATAACCATCTTTCTAAAAGTCTATTTCAACAAACTAACGTGGTTGTTGGGTAAAATCTCAACAACATGTCATAGTTAAAATTAAGGAATGATGTCATAATTTTGGATCACAGTCTTTGGAGTTTGGTTTCAATTATTACAATCATTCACTTAAGGTAATATCAAAGCAGTTTGATAAACTGTTGGATATGCTCATGTGGGTGAGGCAGGAGAATGCATCTAAGATTTACAAAGCCAAATGTAAATGTTATTACATATTACAATAACTGCTGGATTTTTTTTCCAACTGCAGATGTTTGTTTTCATATTTTACTTTAAGTCTTTCATTGAAACTAACTGATATTTAGGCTGCAATCACAAATCCTGAGGTCTATGAACTGTAGTTGCTATTGTATCCACAGCAAACTATAGAGCAAGAAATGAAATTTGATATGTGTAGTCTTATACAATCCAACTGATAGAAATGTTGAGAAGGGGAAACAAGATGCTGACTCTTTGGCTTTCTGCCTTTCCCTTTTATTTTTCTGGCACACCCTGTCTTAATCATTGATTTAAAAATTTCACTAATAATTATTATGCCACTGTCTTCAGTTTTAGACTAAGGTGACAACCAGTGCAGAGGCAGAAATAAGGGCCTGCCTCGCCAGAACTTGAGCTAACACATGAACTGAGTTCACAGCTGCATCTTCCAGCAACTTGTGTGCCCTGGTTAATGTCAACTTTGTTTTCTTTTCCAGCGACATGGAGCTTTTGTGCAGACAGAGATAAAACCAGGGAGTAGGCCAATAGTTCCTACGGGAATAGCGGTATTACGGAATGCTCCACGGTCATGCTCATCAGAAGTGTCCAAAAAAACAGAGAAAGGAAACTCAGCGGAAGGCAAAATGATCTCACCAGGTCTCTGCCGACAAAATTCCCCAGAGCTGTCAGACACTGAAACTCCCTTAGCAGAAACAGATGTCAGAGAGGCAGCCAAGGCATGTCCCCGAAGTCCTGAGAGAAAGGAGAGGGTCACAGACATCTTCCAAGTAACTGCAGTAAACGTTCTTCTCTCCGGGCATGATCATTTCAATCCACCAATAAAGAGTCAGGATAAGTCAGGATAAATTACCTTCTTCAGATAAAAATCTAATCCTTGGAATGGAGAGAAATTGCAGAATCACACAAACCATCACAGTTGCTTTTTCTGTTATCAATAACCTCAAAAAATTCAATTTACATAAATGGGAAAATGAAAAAAGACAATTAAAGTGCACCAAAAATTTAAGAGTGGTCTCTAATGAGTGGTAAATAATGAGACGTATTTCTAAGTCATATTATTTATAAACCAAACAATTTTGTTTTGCACAAAAATGAACATAATAACAACATAAAACTTTTATGAGAGGCCCTATGGGATAGTCATTCTCTGGAATCAAAGCAGGGTTGGAATTTTGCCTCTACACCTATGAGCTGTGTGACCTTGGGTAAATTACTTAACCTTTTTAGACTTCAGTTTCCTCATCTGTAAAATCAGGATAATAGCGATTTCCCAAGGTTAGTGAGCATGAGATTATGTACATTGATTAATAAGTAACCAATGTGATTACATTATCACTATTACTATAATTAAAGTTTCAATTTAAAAATAATGTTCTCCTATAACCTTAAATTTTCCTCCTTATTCTAAAACTTTTAGTCCCTCTGTATACAATTAAGAGTGTGAAAAATCTGAAAACATTTCTCCTGGTACTAGTTACACAAATGTGCACGCATGCACGCACACACACACATACTCTTAATTCAAAGACTTATGGATACCTAGAATATAAAAATATTTCCTAAGTTGTTTTCTACTTTACTTAGATCATTTCTAGCACTAACTCAATCTTTGCTTTTTACAAGAGTTTGGTGTGGTTAATTCTACCAGCTCTTCTATTTGGCACATTTGGTGTGCCAAAATGTATCTATCAGAGTCTGTGTTCTGTTGCACACAAGTGGAGTAGGTGGAATATCTCTCTGCTGCCAAAAGAGTATTTATATGCTCAGCAAATTTCCATGGCAATATATCAGTTGCACACCATTATCTGTAGTGTTGATAAGACAATAGGTGTGTCTTCATCCCTTTTTTTCCACTAAAGAAATTTTAATAGACTGCAAATGAATGAATGCCATTATTATATATTTGTGTATTGGGGACTTTCAGTTCTTACAATACAGCAGATTAAGGGTAATAGTGAACCCCTTTCATTACACACACCTTGAAATGCTGAATAAAATAAAACAACAAATAAATAGATAGCCAAGGTCACAAAACAGAGAAACCCTCAAATAAGAACTTGCTTATTTGTGTATCAATATACACCTTAAAGATCTTTTGTGTAGAGTACCTCATTATTTTAAGAGCTGCATAATCTTCCTTAGTATAGATATACTATAGAATTGAAGCACAAAGAATGCAAGCTTCAGTGTATGTGTGGGAAAGGGTGGGGGAAGTTTGATAGCAAATATGGAAAGAGGTCTTAAAGGCTAAGGACTTGAAGTTTTTTAAAGATTATTTATTTATTTAATAGAGAGAGAGAGAGAGAGAGAGCACAAGCAGGGGGAGCAGGAGAAGGAGAAGCAGGCTCCCCGCTAAGCAGGGAGCCTGATGCGGGGCTCAATCTCAGGACCCCAAGATCATGACCTGAGCTGAAGGCAGCTGTTCAAATGACTGAGACACCCAGGCGCCTCTTGAATTTCAAGTGGAACAGAGATGGAACCTTATGGCCTCCAAAATAGAGTTGAGATTGAAACCTACATAAAGCTAGAACCCTCAAATAATTGGCCTATCTTGGTACAAGGCAGACTAGAAGAACTTCACTTGTATAACCAGGCAGACAGCAAAAAAGTTTGCATCTTCCTATAGCTATAGATAGTGGTTAAAATCTTTGTAAGAAAGTAAAACCTCAAGCTTGTGCCACATTCCAGTTTGGAATATGAATTTACATGCAGAATATCTTATAGGCCACAAAATTAACATAAAAATTAGTCCTGCTGGTAAAATGCAAATGCAAAAAGCCCCTGGAGAGAGATTTCCACAATCCACAGAAGAAACAGTCCCTGCTAAATGTAAGGTCACAAACAAAAATTACAGATCACAAAAAAGAAAACCAAACTGAGTAGGAGTCTGCAGTATAACAAAGAGAATGGTTAAACCTCAAAACTAGAGGTAGTAGAATTTAAATACTTTCAACTTGAAGGTACTTGTCTTTCTTTCATTCTGGAAAATTTTACTCTGTAGCCTTTCTATTATTTCTATTCCCTCCATCCTCTCTCTTCTCTCCTTCTGCAACAGCTCCCAGCTGAATGATGGACCCTCAGATTTATCTTCTATCTGTCCTAACTTTTCTCTCATGATCTTTTTCATGGTACTTTACCACTAAGTGATGCAAGAATCCCTTGACACTAATTTTCTACTGACTAATTTGCCTTTCAGCCATGTCAATTGTTATACCAGGCCATCTATGGAAAACACTTTTTATTAGAATTTCATTTTTTAATTTTTAAGATCTATAAATGCTTCCTTAATACATTAGATCCTTCCTATATTATGGATATGATAGTTTCTCTTATTCTTAGAACATAATAAAGCTTAAAATCTTAATTCTGTTAATTTTTGTTTGTTGAGCATGATGCCTTAATTTCTTGGTATTATACTTTTTTCCCTCAAATGTGTGGTGATTCTTGGTTGTATACTCTTCTTTGATTATGTGATTTTCAGATCCCTATCAGTGTAAACTGTTTTTGTCTGCTGCACCTGACTTTGTTGGGACAGGGTTAGGATATGAGTCAGACAGGATCTGAAGATGATTTGTGTGATGGGATTTTGACCTTCATGGAGTTCAGTAGCTACTTGAGCACTGCCCTGTTTTTCTAGCCCTAGTGAATGAGTCAATTCATCCACAGCTGCGCAGCGCTTAGCACATGCAGAACAGGGAGGGGTTACTAATTTGCGGCTCTACATGCAGTTCCCTAATTTTTCAAATTGATAAATGCCCCAGACCCCCTTCCACTTCTTAATATCCATTAGCTCTAAGCTCGTAGTTCTATCCAACCTCCCTCTACAGCAGACATCTCTAGACATGCATTGGATTTTTTTTTCTTTTTTTTTTTTTAAGATTTCATCTATTTATCTATTTTAGAGAGAGAGTGTGTATGAGTTGTGGGAGGAACAGAGGGGAAGGGAGAGTGAAAATGAGAGAATCACAAGCAGACTCCACACTGAGCACAGAACCCCATGCAGGACTTGGTCCCACAACACCCTGAGACCACAACCAGAGACCAAGAATTGGAAGCTCAACCAACTGAGCCACCCGGGCGCCCCTCGGTTTTTCTTTTATTTAGCTTTGTTCCTCCAAACATTTGTTCTCTGGTAGTAGAGAACAAGTAGAGTAGAGTTCTCTGGTAATATCTTTCAGAACTTAATAAAAATCTATTTCTTCTGATAGTAGGTTTACCTGGTTTCCAATGCTATTAAACTATATTTTATTATCAGTATCTATTTACAGGTATTTTTGTGAGATTCAGTGGGCAGTAAGTGGTAGATGTGTATGACCAGTCTGCCATTGTGAATCATTCTCTAATTTTCTTTTAAGTAAATCATTTGCAAACTTAGTACTGTGGCCATTAGTAAATCACAGATTTTCTGCAATAGACCTCACAATTGACTGGCAGACATTAGGTAAGACTTGTCATAGTCCTTCTGTCTTAGGGAATGTGTTTTAGTGAGAGATGGAGGGTCTGGGGCCAAACAGCCCAGTTAGTGGACTAGTACCATAGGCTAGATTGGTGGTTCTCAACGTTTTCAAGTATAAGGACATGTTTTCTGCATTTAAAAAAAGTTTATCGTTCCTTACAAAGTGTAATTAAACTTTTAGTATCCATTGTTTGAGAAAACACATAATAACAAAATGCAGTGATGATTTCCAGGTTCAATTCTCTGGTTTTTTTTAACTGCTAAGGGTGTGTCTCTCCACAATGAATTCCATAGTCTCTTAAAGTTATAACTGCCTATTGGTACAAATAGTGCTCTTAAATTTCACAAGAATATTTGAATATTTTCAAGTAGTCCCTTTATTAGGTATTTTCTTAGAATTATAGCTTTTACCAGGATGAGGATTATTTTCTGTTTACCAAAGAAAACAAAACAAAAAGTCCTTCATAAAATTCAATATTTTAAAAAATACCTTAATGAATGAGCTAATGGTTTTCAGTCCTTAACATTGCTATTAATACCATAAATCTTTGTGTGTTTTAAGGTTTAAAGCAGTTTCCAATCTATTATCTCATTGGATCTTTACAATAATCCTATGGAGCAGGGAAAATAATACTGTGTATGTCAATCTTCCAGCTAATAATAGACTCAGAGAACTTAAATAATTTCAAGTTGGCAGTTAGCAAGCAACAAAACCAGGGCCAGAACCTAAGTTTCTCAGTGCTCTGTCCATTCATTCCCAAATGTCAATGCACAGGACAATGCTGGCCCATTGCAAACAAAAAAACAAGGTTAAGGAGTATAAAAGCAATTTCAAAACTTTTATTAAGAGATTGTCACTTTACTGCTTTTTGGGATTCAAAGTACTCTCTGTTAGACTTCTTATCACTATGATGGTCTAAGTTGATGTGGGAAGCACCTATCATACCTACACCGACAAAGGCTCAATAAACAAAAACATTCGAAATACACAACCAAGCACTAAAACAAGAAAGCAAAATCCTCAGGTGCCAGAAAAATAGAGAACACTAAAAAGTAGTGATCAAGAGGTAAGGTTAACTAGGCAACTGGAGAAGTACAATCAGAAGTTGAGCTTAGGAGCTACAATGGGAGTTGAGGCCCCACGTGCAATGGAGCTGGAGCTCAGCTGTTGTGAAAAGGATTCTAGAATCTCTCTCCCATTAGCCTGAGAATTAGGGGATGAAGCAAACTGATTACCTCCCAGACAACACACTTTCCGAACTAAGTTGTGCACAAAGTAGGAGCCACAGGTGAATTCCTGAGTAGTAGCACAGAAAACGCAAACCAAGGTGGCAACAGAAAAACCTGAGAATCAAAGATCCAGAAGAATCAGAGAAACCCAAAGGACCCTAGTATAGACAAATATACTACTGCCCCATAGTCACACTCCACAACCCTGGGGACATGAGACACGGTAGAAAGAAATACCTAAAGATGAGATGGAAAACACCTATCTTCCAGGGGAGGGAGTTAGCACAATTCATGCCCTGAGAATTACAGACAACAGAGCAAAGAGACTATAAAGTAAGTAAGCTTAAATGATTCTGGACATAAAGGAATAAAAACTATACAGAAAAACCAGAACAGCATAAAAAATAAGAGGCATATTTCAGGGGGGAAATAAGCTATATAAATTCCAAAGATAAAAGTAAATCATTTTTTTAAAACTTAGTAGATTAAAAAAAGTATTTAAAAACTTAGTAGACTAAACATAGCTTAAAAGAAAGTTGGAAGGCAAAGTTGAAATCTCACAGAATGAAACACAAAAAGATAAAAAAGAAATATTAAAAAGAGGCACAGAGAAAATAGAACATTACTAAGTGTTCCAGAAGGACACAATAGAGGGAATATGAGAGAAATCTGCAATAAAAACGGCTATGATAGAGACTGCTACCTGTTCCCAATAACCAGTCTCCCCCTCTGCCTTTTTCATAGAATCACCCATTTTTAGCTAAGAACTAGGCTGCCCAGAATAAAGACAATATTTCCCAGTTTACCTTATACCTGGATTGGCTATATGACTGTGTTCTAGAATGTAACCAAAACAGCATGTTCAACTTCCAGAAATGTCCTTAAAGAAGTAGGATTTTTCTCTCTACTTTTTCTTTCCTAGTAGCTCAAATGCAGATGGTATGATTTAAGTTTGATTAGAGAATCTACTTGCTGAGAATGAATGGTGGAACAATAAAAGGGTCCCTGAGCCCCTGACACTATCAAACACCACCTGGAGAGCCTCATCTATGTGAAAAAGAAATAAACTTCTATCTTGTAGGAACCACTTTGATTTAGAGTTGTTTTTTAAAACCACTTGCAGCAGAATCTAATTGTAACTTCTGATTGAGAATTTTCTACAATTAAAGAAAGATGGGAGTCTTCGATTTAAGGGAGTGAAATTAATTTTGAGCTAGAAAAAATGAAATTAAATCCACACATGGACACAGAATAATAAAACCACAGAACATCAAATGTGCAGAGAAAAACTTTAAAAGCAAATCAGAGAGAAAAGAGATTGTTGCCCATAAGGAAAGACAAACTTCTCAGCCAGAATGAGAGATACAAGAAGAAAATGGAATAATACCTTGAAAATGTTGAAAGGCAGTAATGCTCAACATAGAATTCCGTGCTTAGCTAAACTATAAGTCAAGAATGAGGACAAAATATGGACTTTGCCAGACATACACATTTTAGCAATAATAGCAAGTACCTATATAATGCAACTTTATAAGGCACTGGTCTAAGTGCTTTATATATTTTTACTCGTAATCTGCACAAGCAGCCTCTGAGGTAGATACTATTAATATTACTATATTAAGGATGATGAAACTGAGATACAGGGAGGTTAAGTTACTCAACCAAGGTCACACAACTGGTAAGTAGCCAAATTGGGATTCAAGCACAGGCATCCTGTTTCAGATTCCATGGTTTTAATCACTCATAGAATAGAGTTTTTTACTCACAGATCTTCAGTGAGATCACTACTGAAATCATTTAAAAGATTGGTATGGTGCTCGCTTTGGCAGCATATGTGCTAGAACTGGAACAATACAGAGAAGACTAGCACAGCCCCTGGGGTGAGGATCCCATGCAGAAGACTGATGGAACCTGGACAGAACAAGTAGGATGTAAGCAGAACACCAAGAAAACTAAATCAGCAAATCCTCTGGATCAACTCACACTGACTACAAAAATGTTATTTCATGAAATAATTCTGATATTAGATTCTAGGGGACTTTTTCCTCTTGTAGTGTCTTTATTTGGCAAAAGAAAATATTTGGCTACTCTATGTCAATTCCCCCAAAATTTTGGTAATTTTCCTAGTCTGTGAAATCATAGTCTGGCAACCATTGATCTATTGTGCAACAAAGGCTTTTTGTTTTGTGTGTGTGTGTGTGTGTGTGTGTGTGTGTGTGTGTGTGTGTGTGTGTTTTTAAAGCAAATTTGCAAAGTTAATTACTGGTGTGTCATACAAAAAAATATTTAATGGTATTAGTATATTTTGTTATTTGTGTTCATTCTGTGAGAAGGACAGCCTGCATGTAACCATTAGTGAGAATCGCTATTTTCCTCAAACATGGCTCCTTCGAAGGCCATGCTATAAATCAAAATGTAACAAAGGAGAGAAAAAGCCCTTTCCACCACAGAAACTCACTGCTAACTTATTAAGGTTTATGGAGAAAATGCTTTTTGTTGATAAATTATATCAAGGTGATCTACAATATTTCAGCCCAGAAGGCAGAGCCCAGTGCTGTTACATGCCCACCAAAATCAAAGATGGGTAACCACATAGAACACTTCTGAAGGAGTGAATTTTGTGAGAAATAGAGAATATATGTTACGTTTTACTTGTAATAATAACTATTATAAAATTTTCTTCAAATTACTCTGTAAACTTCTTAATGCTGTAGATTAAGAAAGCCAAAGGTTTTACTCTTAATTTTATAGGTCTCACACAATTTTCCCATTCTCTATCTACCTTGCATCAGAAAGAGATACCCCAAAAATGGTCCCCAGAGTTCCCAGCAATTTGCTTCACAGTCATAAGCAAATGATTTGAAAAAAATGTATGACTGGCACAATTTCCATGCTAGAATCTTAATTGTGGCAGTAAAAGAAACTGCATTTCCAGATTAAGTTCTCTGTAAAAACAATTTAATTTTTTTAGGGTGCTATTGTTTGTTGCTTTGCTTTTTTGTTGTTAAGATTTTATTTACTTATTTGAGAGAGACAGCACAAACAGGGAGGAGAGGGAAGCAGGCTCCACAGTGGGCAGGGTGCCCGATGCGGGACTCAATCCCAGGACCCGGGGATCATGAACTGAGCCAAAGGCAAAGACTTAACCGACTGAGCCACTCAGGCGCCCCTTTGCTTTTGTTGTTTTATGAGTCTGTGTGTTTCACTGTGGAAGGAGTTGGGAATATTGAGAAGGTATTTTTTTTTTAATCTTTTTTTTTTATTTGACAGAGACACAGTGAGAGAGGGAACACAAGCAGAGGGAGTGGGAGAGGAAGAAGCAGGCTTCTTCCCAACCAGGGAGCCCAATGCGGGGCTCAATCCCAGGATCCTGGGATCGTGACCCGAGCCCAAGGCAGATGCTTAATGACTGAGCCACCCAGGCGCCCCTTGAGAAGGTATTTTTAAGCGCCAGCCTATAAAGTCAGAATTCCCTTGAAAGTCCCCTATATAGTCCATGATATCCAGTATACAAAATTTTGTATACAATTCTTATATACACTAAAAAATATCACTGAGCTATGGGACAAAAGGAAAATCCCTATCAGATGTCTGCCTACCTGTAGGGTTTCCTCCATCCTGTTTTTATATTAGGCTTTTATAACCTTAGTACATGCTTGTGTAGTGAAGGATTAACCTTGCCCAAAGAGAGGTCTCGCTTTTGCCCTTGACTTCTGTGAGGTAACTTCTAAGACATTGGAATGTCCTGCTTGATAAGAGTGTCTTTGTTTATCTGGGGACCCTGGGCCATGCCAGAAAGTCTATGCTGACAATGCAATTTTTGGTGGGGGGAGAGGTCTTGGGCCACACAGTATTAGTTTGACCTCTGGAGGGGCTGGAGACTAAGGTCAGCCAGGTTGGCAGTCAACCATGACTATAGGACCAAGCTCAATTAAACACTCTGGACGCCAAAACTCAGCAAGGCAAACTAATTGGCAATATTCCATGTGTATTATCACACGTTACTGAGAGAAGTTAGCACTGCTCACAACTTCACTGGGAGAAGACAAATGGAAGTTCATGCTTGGAATTCTCCTGGACTCTGCCCATGTGCCTCTTTTCTCTACTGATTTCAGTGTGTATCCTTTCATTGTAATAAACCATAACTGTGAGTATAAGAGCTTTTAGTGAGTTTGGTCCTTCTAGCAAATTAACAAATGTGAGGGTGGTCGTGACAACCCCCAAATTTGATGTCAGAAGTCAGGCTGGGCTTGGGGATTCTCAAACCTCGCAATATGGATTTATTTGTGAAAATTAGGTAAGATAATGACATCTACAGTGAAAACCCTTGGTAATGTGGATTCTCTCACCATATTAAAGTTGAAATGTTTGATAAAAGTTAATAAATTGTATTTGTTTTGCTCTAAAAATGTTCCAAAACATTTTTAGTTAAGAACTTCTGAAATTTTTAAGGACATATTGATTTTACTACAAGTAATCTCACGTATGGTACTAAAAGATGGCCAAAAGAACTCTAAATCAATCACTAAAACTCTCATTTCTTCAATCAATCCTATTAAAGGTCCTTTAGGCCTGGAAGTGGGAATCACAATTTCTGTCCTATATCAAGCACCCCTCCCTCATAGACTTCCTTTAACTCTGCCCACAGCTTCCTAAATAATCCTTTTATTAAATTCTCCTCATTCACCTGATTTGACTGGCCACTATTTCCTGGCTAGACTTGACCAATACAGTGATTGGCACTAAGGCCACATGTGATCACAGAATTTTCTTAACACTGAGCTCCAGATTATTATTATGAATTGATTCAAGTTGACACTTGAAATACAGTTGTCATTCCTAGATTTGAGATTTAACAATATTCCTCCTGGTTTGAGCTTCCACCAAGAAACATGAAAAATGTGCCTTATTATCAGACACTTCATTGCTCTCTCACTTCTAAGTCACTGAGGAACAACTTCTAATACCTCAGTTTTACCACTCTCCCTGGGACCTCAGTGATGAGAATTTTGGTCCAGTATACCTGTTGATATATAACATCCACCAAGATGCCCTGTGGCCCCATGAATTTCTGTATCATACCTCTTTATTTGCCAGTCACTTGCTTCTATAGCTCAAATATCCTCAGAGACCAGGCAGATGATCTAAGAAAGACAGTGGTATAAACAATGGGCAGTTCTGATTTCTGGCACATCAGAGAAAAGTCTTCTAAAAATCCACTCCTCCATAAAAGAAATGAGAACACTGGGCAAAAATGGTTGAAATCAAATGTTTCAAAACTCCGAAAATTAACCAAAGGCCTACAACAATTGGAAGAGCATTTATTCAATAAAAATGACTCAGTCTCTGTGAGAACAGTAAGCTTTGTGGTGTTTTAACTTGCCCTGTTCCCATCCTACTCTCAAAAAGGATAAAATAATTAGGAATAAGTATAGCAAAAAAAAGTGCAAGACTTTTACACTGAGAACCACAAAATGTTGTTGAAAGAAATTAAAGATCTAAATAAATAAAAAGAGCATGTTCATGGATTGGAACAAATAATTTTAAACTGGCAACGCTCCCTAAACTGGTTGACAGAGTCAACACAATACCTTTCAAAATCCCAGGTGCCTTTTTTGCAGAAATTGAAGCTGATCCTAAAATTCCTATGAAAATGCCAGGGGCCCAGAACAGCCAAACAAGCTTGAAAAAGAACAAAGTTGGAGGACTCAAATGTCCTGGTTTCAAAATTTACTACAAGATTATGGTGAATCAAGATAGGGTAGTACTGGCATAAAAAGAGACATAAAGGTCAGTGGAGATTGGACAGTTCAGAAATAAACTCGTACACCTATGGTCAATTGATTTTCAACAAGGGTGCCAAGACCATTCAACGGGGAAAGAATAGTCTTTTCAACAAAGTGTTGGACAACTGGATAACCACATGCAGAAGGATAAAGTTGGACCCCTTCTTTACATTTAACAAAAATTAACTCAAAATGGATCAACAACCTAAATGTCAGAGTGAAAACTAAAAAAACACTTACAAATAAAACATAGGTGTAAATAGTTATCACCTTGGATTAGGCAATGATTTGTATGATGTCAAAACCACAAGAAACAGAAGAAAACATTGGTAAGATGGACTTTAAAATTTGTGCTCCAGAGAGCACCGTCAAAAAAATAAAAGTCAACCAACTGGAGAAAATATCTGCAAAGCATTGAAGAGACTTGTATCCAAAACATATAAACCACTCGGAAACACAACAATTAAAATACCCAATTAAAGATGGGAAAGGACTTGAACAAACTTCTCTAAGGAAATGACCAATAAACACATGAAAAAATTCCCAACATCAAGGGACATTAGGGAAATGCAAATGAAAACCACAGTGAATAACCGCTTCATCCTCCTTAGGATGGCAAAAAAGACGACAAGTGTCTTCCAGGATGTGGAGCAATTGGGACCCTGATTCATTGCTGGTAGGATTATAAAATGCTGCAGCCACTGTAAAAACAGTTTGGTAGTTCTTCAAAAAGTTAAACATACAACCCAGTAATCCCACTTGTAGGAATATACCCAAGAAAACAGAAAACATATGTCCACACAAAAACTTACACACACTCATATCAGCATTATTTTTAATAGGCAGAAAGCAGAAACAAGCCAAATGTCCACCAATTTATAGACAAATCCATGAAATGAAGCATACCCATAGTATGGAAGGTTATACAGCAGTAAGAGCAAATATTGAAAAAACATTATGCCAAGGGAAAGAAACCAGATGCAAAAGGCCACAAGTTGTATGATCCCATGTATAGAAGATGTCCAAAATAGGCACATCTATAGAAACTAAAGATCAGTGGTTGCCAGGGGCTGGGAATGGCAGAGGGGGAATGGGGAGTGACTGCTAATGGGTACAAGGTTTCTTTCTGAGATGATAAAAATGTTCTGCAATCACACAGTGGTGATCAACGCACAACCTTGTAATAAAAACTACTGAATTCCACACTTTAAAACAGTATATTTTATTGCATGTTGATTACAGTTGACCTTTGAACAATGCGGGGGAATGGGGTGCCGAACCCCCCGTGCAGTCTAAAATCCACGTATAACTTTTGATGCCCCCAAATCTTAACTGATAGCCTACTGGTTGATGGAAGGCTTACTAATAATAGATTAACACATGTTTTGTATGTTATATGTATTATATATTGTATTCTTACAGTAAAGCTAGAGAAAAGAAAATGTTAAGAAAATAATAAGGAAAAGAATCATGGTACTGTACTATATTTACCCAAAAATCTGCATATTGGTGGATCCACTCAGTTCAAACCCATGTTGTTCAAGGGTCAACTGTATATATTAATAAAGTTATTAAAAATGAGGCAATAAGCAGTGCTTGAACCTAGAGTAAACTAAGGAGTCCAGGCCTTTTCTAAAGACATCATAATTCAGAAACATTTTAAATACATGGCTGGTCAAATAAAATACCAGTAGTGCTGCCAGACCCAGACCAGGAAGGGGACCAGAGTCAGGGGGTTTCCCTCTGAAGTGGGTCATCATTTCCTGGCTATCACATTCTTTGTCTCCCACACGTAGGACCTGCTCAGCAGAGTCCCAAGATCCAGCCCAGGTGTCCCCTTAGCCGTGGGGCACCCTTCTCTGGTGCACCCTGCCTCACCTGGGAATCTGACTGAAACTCTACCCCAGTAGGGCAGTTCCATCACATCCAGCCCAACTGTCCTTCCAACATTTTTGAAAATCTTGCATCCTCTCAGACCCAAGTCGCAGCTTCCCCAGGGGCTACGCACTCGCTCTCCTGGCCCCTGCTCACGGTGGTGCTGTGCAGCTTATGCATAGAACACACACCTGGCCACGAGAACCTTTAATCACCCGGGTCACAGCACAATATTCCTCTCAGAATAAGAACTTAAATCCTCAGTTTACCAAAAAGTAAAATGAAACTGACATAGACAAAACTTTCAAAAATTTGTGTAGGGTGTGTGTCTGTATGACTATCTGAAGTGAAGTGATCCTAGATTTATGGACATTTGGACTCCTATCATCTAACAGTAATCCCTTCTCAGGAGGCTAAAAAAATCCTGGAAATCTCTAAGGAGGCACCTGGGACCAAACCTGAGCCCAATGCTGAAAACTCTGGTTTCCAACCCCAAGGCAGGTCTTGGAACAGGTCATCTCATCCACAGAAATATCAGTTTCATGATCCAAGAGCAGTTACATTCACTCTGCCTAAATCACAGGTGACTTGAAAGATCAAATTGGAATCAAAAATTTATTTGAAAGTGTTTTAAAATGTGTAAAACAACAGACAGGTGTGCAGTTTCTTTATCTTATCTTTGAAGTCCTGATCCTGTGAAAATTTTAATAGGCAAATAAAAATGGTTGTTTAAATAACTAGGATAATTCCTTGGTTACAGCGAAGCACTGTTCTGAAGGCAAGAAAAAGAACACTACTGCGCGCATTTATTTTCATATGTCTGTATATATATGACACACATATTACAGGTGCCCGGGTGGCTCAGTTGGTTAAGCATCCAACTCTTGATTTCAGCTCCGATCTTGATCTCAGGGTCGTGGGTTCAAGCCTGGCCTTGGGCTCCATGCTGGGCCTGAAGCCTACTTAAAAAAAAAAAAAAAAAAGTTTTCTTTTTAGGCCACAGAGTAGTTTGTAAATCAATGTGACACTGACATTTCTCATCACACTGCTAAAAAGAAAATCACAGGCCCAAGATTGAGTCACTTTATGTTAAGGTCCATGTCAGCAAATGAAGACTCAATACCTAACCTAACTGCAGTTTCAACCCCCTACGGAATGTGACCTTTAACCGGCCAAGCTGGAGTTTCCTGGTCAGCACGAAGAGGTAACCAGCATGAGGAGGTAACCCACTGAGAGATCCTCTCTGTTCCCCTTACCAGGGTGACCTTGCCTGAAACAATGCATTCTTTGCTAATAATTTCCTTTTTCCTGTTCCCGCTCTGCCTTTAAAAACCTTTTCTGCAGCTCAAAAGGGTTCCTTTCTATCTGCTGGATGGGATGATGCTTGATTCATGAATTATTGAATAAACCCAATTTGATCTTTCAGTTTATGTGGAGGAATTTTGTTTTTTAACAATACCAAAGTTGCCAGAGTTGTTAAAGGAACCCACTGATAGCAATAAAGGGCATCCCACTAAGGGTAGTCTGGTGGGATGTTCCCTTCATCTTGCTTCCAACTTTGTTGTCAGTACATTCACACAACACAAAACACTGAATAATTCCATCCTACTTTAGTCCTGTATTAGATTTCTGTGCTGCCAGCTACCAAATAGAAAAAAAAAAAAGAGTGAAAATTATATTTTCAGAGAAAAAAGAGGGAAAGGAATTAAAATTCCCTACCACCTCTGTAAGAATGTAAAGGAAATCATGAGATGTTAATTATAAAAAGTACTTTACATATTCCTTTAACAGTACAAATATTAGCTGTTATTCTGGTGCTTTAAAAAAAAAAAAACCTCTAAGGAAGAGTAGCAAGTTTATTAACTCAGACTTGTTGCTACAGAGCAGATGTGAAGTTTTTTGGTTTTGCCATCCAGGATTCTACCCCTAGCATCTGATCTGGGCAGGAACCCAGACAACTTGTGGGACACACACCAATCTGTGGGTAGTTCTGCCTCGTGACTCTTCTGACGCTGACCCTGGTCAGCCTGAGCTGTGGGAAAGGTGCAGAAGCCTCGCCAGTCTTCAGAAGAAGAAAGCTCTGTGAAGGAGGCGCCTTGTCTTGTGACTTGGGTGGAGAGGAAGCCTGGGTGGGGGTGGCCTGGGACCCACCAAGGCCACACAGGGTTCCTGACATTCTTGCGAACTTCCTAGAAGCCTTGAGAGGTGAGCCACAATCCGTGGAGCAACCGGCTGCCCGTCGGCTTTGGCCATCCCCGGGCTGCCTGCCCAGTGAACCGCTTTTATTGTTACCAAATGTCACTCCACCCAAGACAGGATTTTCCAAAGATTCCTTAGATGAATGGGAACTTCTGGTTGCTCCTTGTTTTCTGAAGTGTGTTATGACAGGCATTTGATCTGTTCCTCCTTTGTAATTCAGGAAAAATTCCTTAGGGCCTAAAGGGTGCCCTTTAACAGAAAGCAGCGGACATGGGTGTGCCTTTCCAGCCAGTTTCAGGGTCTCTGATGAGTGGATAGATTCATCTTCTTGCAGATGTGCCAATGTGTTAGGTTGCTCAAGGATGAAGAGGAAGGCCGTCTCTGTGCTGAATGTTGTCTAGTTTGATTTTGAGCACCCCATGTAGGAAGACGGGGCAGGTTGAGATTGGGAAAAGTACTGAGCTTGGCCAGGGTGCCCAGGGACTGAGAGGAGCCAGCCTGCGGGTACCACCCTGGGGGCTGACAGCCTTCCCCAGGGTGCTAGCTCTCCTTGGATTTAGAGGGGAAAAGCCAGCCTGTTAACAACCCCCCCACCCCAACACACACAGCGATCTGGGTCCCTCCCTCTGGCCAGGAAAGTGGGCAGGAACATCTGCGCCTGGCATCCGCTCTGGCTCTGCGTCCGGGGGGGAGCAGAGGGAGCACGAATGTGTCCCATCCCAGGTTCCCATTGGCTTTGGGGAAGGGGCTAGACCCCTACCCCACCCCAGCCCACACCCATCCCAGAGCAAATGCAACAGTCTGCCCATTTCAAGGGGTAAGGCGGGTGCCTGCAGGAGTCCCACCTGCTGTCACAGTTGTAGGAATCTTGCTTCTAGTAAATTTCAGACATGCCGATAGTGGGCAAGGGCCGAGGCTGCCTCAGAGGCGGCTCCCAGGAGGACGACATCAGCGCCAGAAACGCAGCGGCTTGCCAGGAAGCTAATCCCACAGTGTGGGTGAGACCGGAGGGGCCTGGGAGCTGCAGAGCTGCCTTGGGAGGAGCCGAGCCTAAGGAAGCAGGCAGGCAGGTTTTCCACCCCTGCCACTTCCCGGCTGTGTGACTGCAAGAATGTTACTAAACCTCTCGGGGTCACGGTCCTTCCTCTGTGACAGGAAGAGAACGCAAACAACGACATCACAGCGTCCTAGGGAGTCCATGAGATCTTGCACGTGGAATCCTTTGCCAACAATAGCCCCACGAGCATGGGCTGAGTGGCCCGGGTGCCCAGTACTGTTACCTGAACTTCACATTTCTTAACTAGCATCCTCACCGACACCTTCAAGGAGGTTCCTGTCACTGCAGCCGTTAAAATGGGATAACGGGTAAAGAAAAAGGGGCAGAGATATTAAGTAATATTTGCCTACGACCAAAGGGTTAAGAGGTATTTAAACACACGGAGTCTGACTCGGAGGCTGCCCTCTGATCCTAGCAATTACAAGGAGGGAAATTTCTGAGTGTATGTTCATCCTTGAGGCTTCCTTCCTGACATGATATTGAATCAGTTGTTAAGATCTGTATCATCTATTTGTGTCTTGTATTTGTCCTCTTGTTTTTATTCTAATTCATCGTAGTGGTTTTGAAACATGACCTCAAACTTTCTCTCCCATCGAGAGGAGTCTATGTCCCATCCTCCTTGAATCCTCCTGTTAGGACCAACAGACCAAGGCAGAAGCGATGACAACAGCCTTCCGAGGCCTGGTCAGAAAAAGCCATAGTCCACTGGTACCCTTAGTCGGCATGGAAGAAGCAGGACTTCCCGAAAGCCACCCTGCAGGGCAGGCCAGATGTAGACATTCCAATCAGGGTCCTGGCTGAGCCGAGCGGGGAGCTAGATACAGGAGTGAAAAAGCGTGGAAGCAGCTCTTGCAGCTCTGGCCATTCACCTTTCTTTCCAGCAGAGGCCCCAGCCTGGGGAGTAGAGGTGAGCCATACCTCCTGCTTATAAAACGGTTATTGTTGTTGGCCACTAAGTTTGGGCTTGTCCATTGTCTTGTAGTAGATAACTGGAACACTCATTATGTCCCAAAGGAGACTCCAGTGTGTCTGTGTTCCCCCTTGCAAATTTCTGCCTTCAAGTTAATGGCATCATAGGTCACCCCCGGGGTCAGAAACTTTTGTGTTCCATCTCCCATCAGTCACCAAATTCTAGTTCTTCCATCTGTTTCCTGTTTCCTAGTTCCTCTGCCTTCCTCGGTTCACTACCACAGCACTCCACTCATTTCCAGGCAACGGTATCCTAACTGGCCTGTCAGCCTCAGCTTCTCATACCCTGTTCGTGGACTGCTCTCTGCAGGTTCCCCTCAGTCTCATCAGTCTTGGCCTTGTGGAAAACTCTCCAAAGACTCCTCCTTGCCGTCAGAAGGACTTACAAGGCCTCCTCGGTATGACAGCCTCCCTCCAGTCTGATGCCCTGTGCTCACACATGGAGCTACTCATTCTTTCCAGAACATTCCAGACACATTCGTGCTTCTGTGTCTTTATCCATGCTGTACCCTCTGTCTGGACTGCCCACACCTTCACACCTCTCCCATTTCACTCTCTCTGAAGCTCCACCTCCACCAACCCCAAGCAGAACAAACTGTTCCTAGCTGATTATCACGTTGTTCCCCAGGATGCATGTTACTTTTGTAGCACTTACTTGTCTTTATACTCTGCATTTCTAGAATCTACTGTGTAGCCTGCCTGGCAGACAAGATGTACTCTATCAATGCTTTTGGGATTTCCACTACTGCCACCCTAATTCAGAGAATAATCTTCACCTGAATATAATTTGTCTTCTTAAAGTATAGCCACCCACAGGTCATCCCCGCCCCCCTCAGAAACATAGGTGTCTCCCCACTGAATGAAGACAGAACTTTGCATGACATCTGTGATCCATGCCTTTGGACTGAAAGAGACCTGGAGTAAGACTCAACCAGTAAGTTGGATGGATTAACGTATTGCCCACCTCTGTGCTGTCTCTTCATCATACTCTCTCCAGCATGGCACAGTCTTCAGTTTTTGCCTTCCTAATAGTCTCTTTCTCTTGGACAGTTTATTCTTTGATTTTGCTTTTGAGTCTCCACGTTAGGTCTCAGGAATGACCAGGAGGCAGGAGGTCATATTCATTTTTGGGTGTTAGATAGCAAGTTCGCTTTCTTTCTTGCCCATTGCCAAAGCAATGGAAGGTAGACGTGGAAGATCAGAGACACAGTGTCTTGCGTCCTTTCCAATCACAGTCACCGGCATTTCACTGTGCGACATCCTCCGGCAATAGTGCTTTCTCTCTTCTCCTCCAGACGCTCCAAAGTAACTGGTGGTGCAGTTTTAGCTGAGCAGTCTTTGCTCTACAGTTATTTTTTTATTCATTTATAAATATTTTATTAAATTCAAGATAATCTATGTATTGTGGTCACAACGCATATATTGTAGAGATGTGAATACATACATACAAAGGTATGATGCAAGGAGCAGGATTATTTGTAAGTGATCTGGATGCTTATTCTGAGTTGCATGGACAATCAGGGGCTCTCTGTCTTCTACCAGTGGGAGGACTGAGCCTACACATTGCTCCCTACAGGACTAGGAGCTTCCTTTTCTCTGATAGCAGAGACTCCAACTTTCCATAGTTCCTGAGATCTCCAATTTCTAGGCAGTTGTCCTTCCCAAAGAACTCCTGAAAACTGCTGAAATCCCTAATCCAGACTACATGGTGTCAGGCACCATGCCCTCATGCTTCACCCATAAAAAGGAGACCCACATTTGGGGAGGGATCTCTCCATTGGAACCCTGATCCAAATCTGAATCCAGCAGTGATCTGACCTGAGCAGGATGGAGGTGGGGGGAGGGAGGATCAGGTGGACTAGTGCCTTTTTTAAAAAAATTGTGGTAAAATTCACAGAAAATAAAATGTGCTGTTTTAACCATTTAAAAATGTACAGTTCCCTGCAAACACAAAACCATCCCTACAAGAAATATTGAAAGGGGTTCTCTAAGCAAAGAGAGAGCCTAAAAGCAACATAGACCAGAAAGGAACACAGACCATATACAGTAACAGTCACCTTACAGGCAATACAATGGCACTAAATTCATATCTTTCAATAGTTACCCTGAAAGTAAATGGGCTAAATGCCCCAATCAAAAGACACAGGCTATCAGATTGGATAAAAAAAAAACAAGACCCATCGATATGCTGTCTGTAAGAGACTCATTTTAGACCCAAAGACACCCCCACATTGAAAGTGAGGGGGTGGAAAACCATTTACCATGCTAATGGACACCAAAAGAAAGCTGGGGTGGCAATCCTTATATCAGACAAATTAGATTTTAAAACAAAGACTGTAATAAGAGATGAGGAAGGACACTATATCCTACTTAAAGGGTCTATCCAACAAGAAGTTCTAACAATTGTAAATATCTATGCCCCTAACAGGGGAGCAGCCAATTATATAAGGCAATTAATAACAAAAGCAAAGAAACACATTGACAACAATACAATACTAGTGGGGGACTTTAACACCCCCCCTCACTGACATGGACAGATCATCTAAGCAAAAGATCAACAAGGAAATAAAGACTTTAAATGACACACTGGACCAAATGGACTTCACAGACATATTCAGAACATTCCATTTCAAAGCAACGGAATACACATTCTTCTCTAGTGCCCATGGAACATTCTCCAGAATACATCACATCCTAGGTCACAAATCAGGTCTCAACCGGTACCAAAAGATTGGGATTATTCCCTACATATTTTCAGACCACAGTGCTTTGAAACTAGAACTCAATCACAAGAGGAAAGTCAGAAAGAACTCAAATATATGGAGGCTAAAGACCATCCTACTAAAGAATGAATGGGTCAACCAGGAAATTAAAGAAGAATTTAAAAAATTCATGGAAACAAAGGAAAATGAAAACACAACTGTTCAAAATCTCTGGGATACAGCAAAGGCAGTCCTAAGAGGAAAGTATATAGCAATACAAGCCTTTCTCAAGAAACAAGAAAGGTCTCAAATACACAACCTAACCCTACACTTAAAGGAGCTGGAGAAAGAACAGCAAATAAAGCCTAAACCCAGCAGGAGAAGAGAAATAATAAAGATCAGAGCAGAAATCAATGAAAGAGAAACCAAAAGAACAGTAGAACAGATCAATGAAACTAGGAGCTGGTTCTTTGAAAGAATTAACAAGATTGATAAACCCCTGGCCGGACTTATCAAAAAGAAAAGAGAAATGACCCAAATAAATAAATTCATGAATGAAAGAGGAGAGATCACAACCAACACCAAAGAAATACAAACAATTATAAGAACATATTATGAGCAACTCTATGCCAGCAAATTAGATAACCTGGAAGAAATGGATGCATTCCTAGAGATGTATCAACTACCAAAACTGAACCAGGAAGAAATAGAAAACCTGAACAGACCTATAACCACTAAGGAAATTAAAGCGGTCATCAAAAATCTCCCAACAAACAAAAGCCCAGGGCCAGAGGACTTCCCAGGGGAATTCTCCCAAACATTTAAAGAAGAATTAATACCTATTCTTCTGAAACTGCTCCAAAAAATAGAAATGGAAGGAAAACTTCCAAACTCATTTTATAAGGCCACCATTACCTTGATCCCAAAACCAGACAAAGACCCCATCAAAAAAGGAGAATTACAGGCCAATATCCTTGATGAACATGGATGCAAAAATTCTCACCAAAATACTAGCCAATAGGATCCAACAGTACATTAAAAGGATTATTCACCATGACCGAGTGGGATTTATCCCTGGGCTGCAAAGTTGGTTCAACATCCACAAATCAATGTGATACAATACATTAATCAAAGGAAGAACAAGAACCATATGATCCTCTCAATAGATGCAGAAAAAGCATTTGACAAAGTACAGCATCCTTTCTTGATCAAAACTCTTCAGTGTATAGGGATAGAGGGTACATAACTCAATATCATAAAAGCCATCTATGAAAAATCCACAGTGAATGTCATTCTTAATGGGGAAAAACTGAGGGCTTTCCCCCTAAGGTCAGGGACACGGCAGGGATGTCCACTATCACCACTGCTATTCAACATAGTATTAGAAGTCCTAGCCACAGCAATCAGACAACAAAAAGAAATAAAAGGCATCCGAATCAGCAAAGAAGAAGTCAAACTCTCACTCGTTGCAGATGATAGGATACTTTATGTGGAAAACCCAAAAGACTCCACCCCAAAACTGCTAGAACTCATACAGGAATTCAGTAAAGTGGGAGGATATAAAATCAATGCACAGAAATCGGTGGCATTCCTATACACCAACAACAAGACAGAAGAAAGAGAAATTAAGGAGTCGATCTCACTTAGAATTGCACCCAAATCCTTAAGATACCTAGGAATAAATCTAACCAAAGAGGCAAAGGATTTGTACTCAGAAAACTATAAAACACTCATGAAAGAAATTGAGGAAGACACAAAGAAATGGAAAAAATGTTCCATGCTCAGGGATTGGAAGAACAAATGTTGTGAAGATGTCAATGCTACCTAGAGCAATCTACACAGTCAATGCAATCCCTATCAAAATACCATCCACTTTTTTCAAAGAAATGGAACAAATACTCCTAAAATTTGTATGGAACCAGAAAAGACCCCGAATAGCCAGAAGAATGTTGAAAAAGCAAAGCAAAGCTGGTGGCATCACAATTCCAGACTTCCAGCTCTATTACAAAGCTGTCATCATCAAGACAGTATGGTACTGGCACAAAAACAGACACATCGATCAATGGAACAGAATAGAGAGCCCAGAAATGGACCCTCAACTCCATGGTCAACTCATCTTTGACAAAGCAGGAAAGAATGTCCAATGGAAAAAAGACAGTCTCTTCAACAAATGGTGTTGGGAAAATTGGACAGCCACATGCAGAAGAATGAAACTGGACCATTTCCTTACACCACACACAAAAATAGACTCCAAATGGTTGAAAGACCTAAATGTGAGACAGGAGTCCATCAACATCCTAAAGGAGAACACAGGCAGCAACCTCTTCGACCTCAGCCACAGCAACTTCTTCCTAGAAACATCGCCAAAGGCAAGGGAAGCAAGAGCAAAAATGAACTATTGGGACATCATCAAGATAAAAAGCTTTTGCACAGCAAAAGAAACAGTCCACAAAACCAAAAGACAACCGACAGAATGGAAGAAGATATTTGCAAATGACATATCAGATAAAGGGCTAGTATCCAAAATCTATAAAGAACTTATCAAACTAAACACCCAAAGAACAAATGATCCAATCAAGAAATGGGCAGAAGACATGAAGAGACATTTTTCCAAAGACATCCAAATGGCCAACAGACACTTGAAAAAGTGCTCAACATCGCTTGGCATCAGGGAAATACAAATCAAAACCTCAATGAGATCACCTCACACCAGTCAGAATGGCTAAAATTAACAAGTCAGGAAACGACAGATGTTGGCGGGGATGTGGAGAAAGGGGAACCCTCCTACACTGTTGGTGGGAATGCAAGCTGGTGCAGCCACTCTGGAAAACAGTATGGAGGGTCCTCAAACAGTTGAAAATAGAACTACCATACGATCCAGCAATTGCACTACTGGGTATTTACCACAAAGATACAAATGTAGGGATCCAAAGGGGTACGTGCACCCCAATGTTTATAGCAGCAATGTCCACAATAGTCAAACTGTGGAAAGAGCCAAGATGTCCATCGACAGATGAATGGATAAAGAAGAAGTGGTATATATACACAATGGAATATTACGCAGCCATCAAAAGGAATGAGATCTTGCCATTTGCAACGATGTGGATGGAACTGGAGGGTGTTATGCTGAGCAAAATAAGTCAATCTGAGAAAGACATGTATCATATGACCTCACTGATATGAGGAATTCTTAATCTCAGGAAACAAACTGAGTGTCGCTGGAGTGGTGGGGGGTGGGAGGGATGGGGTGGCTGGGTGATAGACATTGGGGAGGGTATGTGCTCTGGTGAGCGCTGTGAATTGTGCAAGACTGTTGAATCACAGATCTGTACCTCTGAAACAAATAATACATTATATGTTTAAAAAAATGAAGAAGAAGAAGATAGCAGGAGGGGAAAAATGAAGGGGGGAAATCGGAGGGGGAGACGAACCATGAGAGATGATGGACTCTGAAAAACAAACTGAGGGTTCTAGAGGGGAGGGGGGTGGGAGGATGGGTTAGCTTGGTGATGGGTATTAAAGGGGCACATACTGCATGGAGCACTGGGTGTTACACGCAAACAATGAATCATGGAACACTACATCAAAAACTAATGATGTATGGTGATTAACATAATAATAAAAAAACGTACAATTCCCTGGCTTTCAGTACATTCACAATGTTGTGTGGTCATCACCACTATGGTAAGAACACTGAAGTGGTCTAATTCTAGAACAATTTCATCACGCCCCCCAAAAGACCCCTGTACCCATTAAGCTCTACAGTTATTCTTATAGATGGAACCCTAAAATGTTGCAAATGGAAGTCTTTTCTCTGGTTCTGTTATGAAATATTTCAAACAATTCTATATCCATGCACTGGAAGTCCTATTTAAAACAAGCTATTCTGAGCAATAAAATTAGAGTTATCTAGTTGAAGAATGATATTTAATAATTGTTTGGATATTCATTGTTCCTTTGGTTATTGGTGGCATTTAAAGTAAAAAGAAAAACTATCTCAGAGCAAAAGGAACATAAAGATTTTGATATTTCAAGTAAAGGTAAAATAATGTTTACAGAACCAGGAAATATACCCTAAATTTCTTAGGGAATAACTAATTCCTTCCCAAATTACAGCATAATTGGTCTCCACATTTAAAGAACTTAAACACCATATTTCTAATCTTTTCTTTTTTACTTGCAAAATACAAACAGAATGAGTGAGTGTTAAATTTCAGCTCCAGAGCAAATGATGAAATGTACATGTTAAGACACCTTTCCCGTTTCCCGTCAGGCTCCTTCGTCCACCACTACGGGCGTCTGCCACTCACCGACGCTCAGTGCTGCTTTCTCCTCTGCACTGACCTCCCTGGTCTATCACAAGCGTTTATTAAACTTATTGGAAAAACAGTTTTTTGGTTTTGCTTCTGTACATAGTATCTAGTAAAGTATTTAAAAAAAAATGCTGGCTGTCTTTTCATGACATTTGTCAGTCAAACTTTCAAGGTTTCTTTTTCTTCTTAAGGCTTTCTAGTTACGTTGTCAGCATCTCAGAATATCCAAAAACAACACCCCATGCCCAGAGGCTATGGAACTAAGGAACAGATCAGATTTATCTACACAGAATGCAAAATGTAAATATGCCCCCAAATAGAACTTTAATAAAGTGTAAAAAAAAAAAAAAAAAAATGGAAAATTGAGAAAGTATTTGTGGCACTACAAATATTAACATCCCTAATATGAAAAGTTATCAAATGTTCTATATAAAGAGCTCATATAAGTCAGATTAAGTCAATAAAAATTAATAGGAAAATGGGCAAAGGGCATGAACAAGCAATTCAAAGAAAAAAATACAGTGTGAA
Source organism: Zalophus californianus (assembly GCF_009762305.2). NCBI lineage: Eukaryota > Metazoa > Chordata > Mammalia > Carnivora > Otariidae > Zalophus > Zalophus californianus. The sequence continues at coordinate 66,883,757 of NC_045602.1, read as the reverse complement.
GTTCACACGAGTCTGTGTGTCACAGTTTTGTGAATGGCCAAGTGTTCTTGTGATGTAAGGAGTCTATGCTACTCGCCTTAGTAATGCTCCAACAGACTTTGTTTTCCTGATTTCCACTCTCCTGGCCAAGTCTCTATTGGGTGGACAGCACATTAGGTTTACAGAAGGTACTCTTTAGTCTTTGTGGACTATTTATTTCTTATAAAGGGAATTCATGACAACACTTGTATGGATACTGCCCATTGGTGTGTTGGTAAATGTTTAACAACCAGCTCTCCTGGAGAAACTACCCCCTGGCTTGTAATATTTATCAGTTTCCTTAGTGTCATTGCAACTTCCAAGACTAAGTTCAAGATACCAACAAAACGTCACTGAGTATTGGGAAGACGTGCACACACACAGTAACATACCATCATACTCTATTTCTACCTCAAAAGCAGAGGTAATGGTGAAGTGTAATAAAATCATTAGGAAGTGACATCTGTTTTTAATAAGTTATTTAATCATAAATGTATATGGTTTAGCATCTAATAATGGCCAAGTTCAAGAGCGTTCTGACAAAATTCCTGAAAATTTAACAGCTGGCTCTCACGAGCCCGTACAAACTGACTCCAGCAAAGCCCCGAGATTCCCACAGTGCAAGATGTTACAGATACCTTTTTGCCTGGAAAAATCACAGTCATTTATTCCCTTAATGGATACCAAGATCTCCCTGTTTTGGACAACACATGTATCTGTATGGTGACAGGCAGTATCTATGTTGAAGCATGTGTCTGTATTCACAGCTCCCTGGGCTTGGTGTCAGGGCTGGACCGCGCAGTAGATAAGGAAAGGCACCCACCTGGAGTCAAATAAACCAGTACTGTTCTGCATCAGTATACCATTTAATTAATCTTTGGCTCTTAATTTCATGATTTAATATATTACCTATGTAATAAAAAAGAGATACAGCAGGTAGAGAACATTCTTAAACATAAAGCAGATGTGAGGTTTAAGGACTGACATCTGTACAACACTCAGCATCTAACAGGAGCCTAATACATATTAGTACCCTTTCTCTTTAGAGAGCATCTCCACAGATCCCAGGCAAGGGATTGGGGCTATTCAGAGAGACCTGCAGAGCCAGGCAGCATCAGGACACGGCAGGCTGAATGAGACTACTTTGCTTTTTACCTGATTTGGAAATCAGGTTGGGAGAAACACTGACTTTATCATTCTGGTGCCTGGCAACGGTCTGTCGCCTCATCTCCTAGGCCAGCTGCCGTTGTGTGGCAGGCTCTACAGAAAGAGCTGTCCTAGGTTCATGGGGATAATATTCCTCTGGGTCACCCAGGTCAGATGCATAACCAGTGTCCTTCATTCTTGGGATCAATCTCCGCCTCATATGGCTCTGCAGCCACAGAGCCAACCCAGGGGGCTAGGCCTGCTCCTCGGGGAGCCTGAACAGAGTTTGTACAAAGCTTTTCAACAGGACAACTATACATGACAGCGATTTGAATTCTTCCCTAATAAACTGATCAAATCACATGCTTTGTACTTGTGAATGGATTTTTTTTTTTTTTTTTGGAACATCAGAAATTTACTCTAAAATGTATTTCAGAAAATGTAGAGGTGAATTTACCCAACAGTTGTCTAGGGTAGAAGAAATACAAGAGTTCTCAGTTTCCCCAAGAAACAGTATAATCAATAATGAAGGGCAGAGGTAATGGTTTGAACAATGATGACAAAACTTAGTAACACATCTAAAAACAAGATATGTGGTAGGATATGTAAGGGATATGTAAGAATTCACCAAACAATAAATAAAAAAGAAGTACTTGATGAAGGGGGAAAGCTGAAATGCCTTCTGCTCACTCTAGCTGTCCAAATCAAACTCTCTTTTCAAGTCCCAGCCCAGGTCCCAAAGCCTCCAGTAAACAGTTCTTGGACACCCATCCCCTGAACTCCCACGACTACACAACGTGTTATCTCTACTGTTTCGTTTCTTCTTTCATCACATTCTGTACTGTTGTCTTTACAGAGAGTCAAACTGTCCTATTTTAACATCATCGGGTTTTGAGGGCAGAGAGCAGGTCCTGTACTTTCATGTAAGCTTCCTATAACAGGCAGTAATTCATGAAAGAAGCAAAGCAATGAAGCCACAAATGAACCAACACTATGTATGGATTTGGGCAAAGCACAGCTTCTGTGGCACCAGTTTCTTCATCCGGCCTTACCCAAGGAGCTTACGGGGATTCAATTTACAAATGAAGCTTTGCTGTAAATGTGGCTGACTGGCCTGGGGTCAGTGTGACAGGCATCTCCGAAAAGTGATGTGACTTTCCCGAACAATCCCTCCTCATCCCCTGCATAATAAAAATAGCCAGGAAGTAACCCTTGGTGTTCACTTGAGATCTTATCCTTTATTTCTAGGTTTCTCTAGTTCGTATCTCCTCTAGGACAGTGTTTTCAGATGTAGGGTTGGTGGATTGCCTCCTCAGATCTCCTGTGGCCCTGGGGAAATACACAGATTCCTGGACACCCCCCACCCCCCACCCCGCCCAAGGCTGTTGGATCAGATTCTCAGGTGGGAGGCAAGGCCTGCATCTCCCATGTGACTCTTCTGTACTCTCAAGTTTAAGAGTCTCTTACTGAGAAGAGAAGGGAGAGAGGAGAAAGAAGCATGTTAGGTGGCTCCCATAGGCCCGGTACTGGAATTTAAGATGCCTCCATGGATTCTCACACTACTAAAGGTCAATTTTATCACTCTCTTTCAGAGAGGAGTCTCAGATGCTAATGTACTGATATGACAAATTGCCAAAGGCCCCACAGCGCGTTAGTACTCAGACTGGATCCTGATGCAGGTCCATCTGGCCCCATGTCTTCACTTCTTTCCATGACATTACAGTGCTCACCCCACTACTACCCAGGGCACCTCTCTATTTGCAGACATTTGAGATCCCGGGTTCCAGTTGATACTTTCTATGTCGACCAAAAGAACTTCTGAGATGCTATCCTCTACAGATCATTTTCTAGGAGAGCTAAAAGCTCAAAAAGCTCCTGGAAATTTCTCATCTACCTATGATGGGTATGTGTTTATCATCTCTCTCCCAACTGCAATATCACATGGGTTGGGTATGAATCCTCCACACCTGCCCTTGGCTCGCGTGCGTGCGCGCGCGCACACACACACACACAATTATACCTGAGCTTTATGGGACAGGCACTCTATATAGACGCATGCTGCTATGGGAACATGGGTACAGAATATGTAGCTGGTTTTCCTCTTTCTTGTATAGATATTTTCAAAACAGTGTTTCTTTGGTGGTATCTTTTTTAGTCTCCTTGTTTCCTTGACTACATAATGAAAGCCTCTGGGTGCTTTTTAGTAGATCCTTCTCTACTGAGCTTGGTGGCTGAATGAGTATTCCTATTCTTGATTCAAAGTCTATTGTATTAATTATATCATTCATCTATTTGCAACTGAATCTCAGAATATGTTTGCATAAAACACCTCCCTGCCCAAGAATTTACGATCATATCCTTCTCTCTACTCCATCAGCTCAAAATCTTCTGTTTTCAAGGGCTGGTGTTGCCCTGTCCCTATCTGCTCAAACTTTCCTCTGACACCTCTATTCCAGACCCAGGTGTTATTTTGAAACCCTATGCCTATGTTCATACTGGTTCTCTTGTGAGGTTCTAATCCAATTTCTAATTAAGTTGTTAAAACTCTCTAGGACTATTTCTTTATTCACCGTAAAGAGCTTCCATTGATTACTAGAGCTACAATTTGCTACCCTAAGTATTTTATACATGTTTTCTCAAATCCTAACACCCATTAAAAGGGATACTATTGTTCCCACTATACAGATGAAGAAACTGAGACTGATAGAGACTAAGTAAACTGCCCCAAGGGACACAGCTAATGAGGATCCAAGGAATTGGAACCTGTTAAAGGACTTTTCCTTTCCTTTTTTCAGTGAAGTTTTCCTCCACTGTTCTACACACTTCTGTAACCAGCTGTGTATGTGTGTGTGTGTGTGTGTGTGTTGGGGGTGGGGGTCGTTCCCACACCAACCAGTTCTCCAGCACCAGATGGGCATTCTGTTCCATCCAGTTCTGACAGGATCCACCTGGAGTTAGCATTCAAATCCCACAAGGGCCCTGATCCACAAGACTGTCCCTTCAATCCAGATGCCAATTGCACATCCCACATTATCACCTGCACCTCTAACCAACTGGCTATAAATTGGGGTTCCCACAGTCCCCTCCTCGGGTTTGGTAATTTCCTAGAATAGCTCACAAAAGTTAGGGAAACACTCGCTTACATTTACTGGTTTATTATAAAGGCTATGATAAAGGATATAGACTAACAGCCAGAAGAAAAGATACATGGGGGAAGGTCTGGAAGGGTCCTTAGCACAAGAGCTTCTCTTCCCGTGGAGCTGGGGTGCACTACCCTCCTAGCATGTGGATGTATTCACCAGCCAGGAAGCTCTATGAATTGATCCTTTGGGGATTTTTTGGAAGCTTTATGGTATAGGCATGATTGGTGATGAACTCAACCTTCAGTCCCTCGCTGAAAGTTGTAGAGAGTGGGCTGAAAATGCCAACCCTCTAATCACAAGGCTGGTTCTCCTCACCCTTGGGTCTTTCCAAAAGTCACCTCATTAAAATAAACTGAGGTGTGGTTGAAAGGGGCTTCTTCTAAATAACCAAAGACACTCCTTTCCCCTTTATCTCCTCTTATCACTTAAGAAATTCTCAGGGCTTCAGGAGCTCTGTGCTCAACATATGTTCGGTCCACAAATTCTGTGATACCCCTTCCTTTCAAGAATTGGAGCTGAATTCTACTTCTCCTGCTGTGGGTGGGACTTAGTGACTCTCTTCTAATGGCAGTATGTGGCTTCTGAGACTAGATCATAGAAGGAATTAGCACTTTCCCCTTGCTCTCCCTCTCAGATCACTGGCTCTGGGGGAAGCCAGCTACCGTGTTGTAATAATACTCAAACAGCCCAGTGGAGAGGTCCACATGCAAGAAACCGAGTCCTCCTGCCAACAGCCAGCAAAGAACTGAGATGTTCTGCCAACAGCCATGTGAGTGAGCCCTCTTGGAAGAAGATCCTCCCATCTCATTCAAGCCTTCAGATGACTGCAACCCAGCCAAATCTGAATTCCAGCCTCAGGAGAGACCCAAGGCTAGAACCACCCAGCTAAGCTGTGGTAGAATTTCTGATCAGCAGAAACTGTGAGTTGTTTTAAGTGCCTAAGTCTGAGGCCCTTTGTTTCACAACAATAGATAACTAATGGACAGGCTTCGCTATAAGACATCCCAAGCACTATTTCATACATACTCTTTTTTCCTACTCATGTACCTTGAAGTGAAGGACTCTGAACCTCTAGAAGGCCACAGATGGAAGGAGGCAGGATCCCTGAGTCACTGGGAGCAGAGGTACCCTAGAAGGCCATCCCTTCTGTGTTAAACCACAGGCTAGTGCTACTCACTCTGTGAATATACCCTCCTTCTGACTTCGCATAGCCTTTATTATTCTTGACCACACAGGATATAATTATTTGCCTTTTTTCCATGAACATCAAACAAGTGGTTAGAAGATGCTTGGCAATATGTGCTTTGCAAGCGGGTATCAATTAATCCTCATAATTTTTCAGATGTGGAATCTGAGACAGGGAAAGGGACTTGCTCAAGATCACATAGCCCAGAAGAGGCAAAGCTGCTAAGTGTTCTGATCCAAACTCGGAGCTCTCGGCCTCTCTGACCTGCTCCCTCCCGGGGATCCCTGTATCCCACACAGTGCCCAACACTGTCTCTCACATACAGTTGTTGTTTAATCAATGTCTGTGACTGTATGAAAATGTGAATGAACAAATGGTAATATATTAAGAAGGGAAAGGTCACAGAAGTTCACAAATAGTCCAAAAATTCTGTTGTCCTGAAATCTTGTTTTCCTTTTACAAACGCCCTCTTTTACTTATATGCATCTGAACTTTAGGGTATTAGGGGCTAGAACACATAAAGGGATTCATTCACTGGAGGGAAATCATGCTTTGAGAATACTAGGAAATTCTGCATAAAGTCTACAGCTTTAGATAAAGAGCTCAAAGTGCTTCTGGACATCAAACAAATTCGGGACTTTCTGAAGAGCCGACTCATAAGGAAAGTCACTCAAAAGGCCCCCGTAATTCACGGGCACCTTTTAAGGAGAGGAGAGGAACTACTGTATCGATGGGTGCCCATTTCTCTAGAAACCTGTGTCCATTCACGGGGCCTGGGGGGGGAACCTCAGCATGACGACAAAGGCCGAATTGTTCTCTTCAGAACAACACGCTAATGCAGTGAAAGAGTGGGTGCCCTGTGTACCAAGGAAGAAAGGCCGTAAATGAGTCCCTGGCACCAACACAGCAGGTCAGCCTTTACAAAGATGAGGACAGAACTCCCTGCCAAAGACCAGTCTCAGCAAGCTTGCTCCAGGAGTGAAAACCCTATCAGATTTAAACTAAAACAGCTTCATTTCTCAAGTATGCAGGCAGTGCAGCCTGGGAAAAAGAAGACTGTCCCTTCCTATGGAGGGGAGATAAGTAATGAATAGTCTCAAAGTCCAGGTCTTTCTTTCTGATTTATTCGGAATTGGTATTAGCTTCAAGCCACTGCCCTATTTCCAAGTTCACACCTGTATCTATTCCAATCCCCCCAAGGAGAGCTTAAACCTTCCTGATTATAAACATTCTTTTTCCTGAAATAAAAAAATGTTTAAAGTGGTTAACTTTGGGGAGAGTTAGAGGGATAAGGGAAGGGGGAGACATTTGTTTTCCATTTTTACCTTCTTTTATTAATGTTTTATTGCATGTACTTTACTTCTTTAAATGTTAGAGTCCACCAGGGTGAGGATTTGACTATTTGGGTCTTCATTTTCCCATCATTCTGTTTCAAAGAAATTATATTTAATTTTTCTAAGTTTTTTAATTACAAATCTCTGCTCTAAAACAACACTTCCTGTTCCAATAAACAAAAACCTTGTTTCTCAGAGAAAAGTCCATTCAGTGTGTGTTCCTCAGAGCAGAATATTACAAAACACCTTCACTGAACAACAACAAAAAATGGGTTACTGGGTTTTTCTGTAATTTTACTATTGTTTAAGATGGCATAACCACATACTACTCTTTTATAGACAGCCATGGTTTCTAACTCAGGGTGATTCCCCCCCCCCAAAGGATGTTTGGCAATGCCTAGAAACATTTTTTGGTTGTCATAAGCAGGGGTGTGTGTCCTACCAGCACCCAGAGAGGCTGCTAATTACCCCCACGGTGTACAGGGCAGTCCCCACAGCAAAGAATTAATCTAGTCCAAAATGCCAATAGTGTCCAGGTTGAGAAAACCTCACTTGTTGACTCCATGGCATGATATGTAGAAATTAAACTTAAACTTGTGTTCAAGGAATAAGTGATTCGATGCGAGGGGAATCATCTCTTATTTGGATGACACAGCAAGTGTATGGTTGAGATTGGCCAGATTCGGGAGGAGTTTGTGTCCATTCTTCCTGGATATACCAGGTACTTGATAAATGCTTCGAAATGGAACTGAAACTCTACTATAGTCTGTATTCATTTACATAATAAGTATTTGTTGACTCTGTGCTGTGTTATCAGGTCGACACAGATAGTAAAAGACTGTCCAACTATAAGCACATCTGTCTTAATAAAAACAGAAGTGCTCAGGCCGTTTCTAAACATTACAATAAACATTTTGGCCAAGATAAGTCTTGGGAGAACTAAAATGAAATGAGAATGAACCTGAACCATTCAGCAATTTTATATATTAAACGTGCATAGGATTAATTTCTAGTATGGCTGATTTCATCATACAGTAATTATAAAAAAAAATAAACAACCACCCTATCCTTTGGGGAGAGTCAGGTTTTCAAAGGGCACCAATTCAGGGGGCTTAAGTAGGCTAAACGAATCAAGTAAGAATTTAAGCCCAGGACACGGACAGAGAGAGCTTCTGGTATTTTGCTTTGTATTTCTGACCGCTCCCCACCCTAACCAGTTGTCTCAGGACAGGAGGTACTCCTGGACTTTCCTCCACAGCTAGAATAGCCGGAAGGATGTGAGTGTGTGGTCCCAGGGGCTGGACTTGGCTCCTCACTCAGAACAGAGTCATTAGGAAAGTTCCCAAACTCTCCCTCCCTTAAGCAATCATGAATCCACAATTAATTCTCCCCCATCAAAGTAAGCCCCATAAAAATATTTTCCCTTAAACTTAAAGAAACCCCAGTAGGATGAATTCTCTCAGAAGTTTAAATAGTTGTAGCATTATTGATCCATCAACAATGCCTTGAATTAGCACCTAAGAGCACAAAGAAGCCCCTGTACTTTTTCACAAGTCGCTATGGAATTTTCTATGCCAATGAAAACAAGTTACACTTTAAAAAGAAATTTACCAAGAGCATCATTTCCAAGCACCAATGTAACCACTTAATACAGTTTTTTGTTAGTTTAGGATTCAGACTTTTTTTAAAGATTTTATTTATTTATTTGACAGAGAGAGCACAGTAGGCAGAGCGGTGGGCAGAGGCAGAGGGAGAAGCAGGGAGCCCGATGCGGGTTTCGATCCCAGGACCTGGGATCATGACTTGAGCCAAAGGCAGATGCTTAACTGACTGAGCCGCCCAGGCGCCCCTAGGATGGGCATTTTTTTTTTCCTAACAACAACAACAGAAATGCAGCTACAAAGTATGATGATCAAGTGGATGTATTTGCAAAAACCATATTGCAAAGGTAATCCTCTCCTATTTTTGGTTACTTTCAAGGAAAACTTTAAGTTGCAAGAGCAGCACTGATACCAGCTCAACTGGGCCAAAACCAAAGCTGACCCAGGGTTGGCTGAATCCATGGAGCTGAGGTCAGAACAAGTGCTGTCTGACCTCCCTGCTGGGCAGGAGTCTGACATGGATTCTATCTGTCTCAGGCCACCCGGGCTAGGATGGCTCCTGCTTGACCTTGCCTCCTGCTCCCAGTGGAACTTAGCTTGGACCCAGCCCTAGTTCTGTGGATGGCCAAAGCCTGAGTCAGTACCCAGAGCCTACTCCCAGTCTCAAGGTGTGGGTGCCCTGGTCTGGCATGCAAATAGCCTCAACTCCTTGGGGTCCTATCAGCAGATGCTGGGTCCAGGACCAGCCAACGAGTCCTGGGTGAATCCCACAGCTTCTCAAATCCAAGGGCTTTGACTGGAGCCAGAAAAAAATTATGGGAATGCAGCAAACCCTTTGCCTGGTTGCATTCAGCCCTGGGTCAGTCACAATGGGTGTTCAGAACCCCTAGTCCTATGTCATCAATCAAAGACAGACAACTTCCACTAAGAGCTAAAACCCTGGGCAGGTTGTCTGGCTTTAAATCATACGTTGTGTCATTTTGGAACTATGGAAGGAGTTAAAGCTCAGCATGTTCCTTGACTTTAACTCATTCCAGTTTCTGAGATGAGAACAAAGAAAACATCAGCAGTTGCTCATCAGCAGAGAAGTGCACTCCACTCTGGGCCCAGCGCTGTATTTTTGCCCTTAACTCGGAATTTCCTCTCACCTACAGATTCCACACGAATCCTTTGTTTTGCCAAATGATGGCACATCTATTTGTTTTTGTTCACTTACTACGTGCCAGACAGTGTCTTTAGTGCTTTATACACACTCATGTATGGATATTTATGTATTTATACATGTACATATGTAGAATACATAAATTTATCACAAAATGTACATATAACGGGGTTGCATAAATTCCAACAAAGCATGCACTTTTTTCAGTTTTGTGACTAAATGTACTTCCTAATATTTTTAACTGAAGTCTCACATGCCTATTTTAAGGAAGTAAGGAAAGTTTTATAAAGAAAAAGCGAATTACCTTGTTGTTCCCTTCCAGACCCGTCCTCCTGAGGTAGCACCGAAAGTTCCAAGAGTGGGGTAAACCTTCTGATGGGGGCACTAAAAAAGGCTTTAAAAGCAACCCAAGCCTCAAAGCAAACAATTAGCATGGAAAAAAGCATAACATTCTTTCAAGAAAAAATTAAGAGATGAAGTGGAAAACAGGATAAAGGAAAAGACCCACAGCCCTGGCACAGAAAGAGGTTAAAACGCATAGCCGTCATTGGTGGAGGTAAGAGTGATGAAGAATGGGCCAGAAGTCGGTGTCGACCTGGGGTAGTGGGGAGAGGGGGCGACGCAAAGTTTTGGGCCTTCCATCATTCATCAGTGAGTTTCTAATTGTTAGAGAAAAAGAGCATCTAGTAGTTACATTCAGCAGACATTTCCTTTCAAGTTGGGACACGTGCTTTTTTGAAAATAGCCCCTTTACCTTCTGCTCATACACCCCGGGACTGTATCTGAACAGTCTGCCAATGCCAAAAGGAGATCTTGTCCTTCTTCCCTGGAGAGAGGAATAGGGCAGCCTCAAAGGGAAATCTGGAAACACTTGTCAACAGAGACCCAGCATCTTCCAGGAACCTCTGTTCTTCCCTGTGATGTGTGCTGGAGACTTTTGGCCCTACCTCCAAGAAGGCTTCGAAGCCGAGGGAAGTTCCCAGATGCCCTGGAGAATAGGATCTAGGGTGGTCAGTGCCAAAGGGGTCCTTTGTGGAGCCAAAATGCAGCACAACATAGCAGAGGAGATTCTCAGTACAGGGATTAGCTGGAAAAGAGAGAAGGGAGTAATCAGGACAGAAAAATACTATAAATCCTGCAGGGTCACCATCACAACCCTCAGCCTAAAATGAAGGCTTCAGGCTCCAGGGACCACAGTTCCAGCTGCAAAAATGTTATAGACTGAGCATCTTTGTCTTCCAAGGAGACCAAAACAAAGATCAAATAATGGAGGGCGTAGGAAATGGGAATATAGAACTCCCTAGCTTGCTGACCTCAACGCTGCATGTGATTTAGAAGTTTGTTGTATCACATAGTCATCAGTCTCTTGGCCTTTTAAAAATACATGTGTTTATAGTTATTTCATATCTGCATAGAGAACTCTTAACGTCTCCCCAGAGCTAATTAATAATTCTTAATAAGGGCAGGTGTCTTGACTTAAACTTCAAAGTGTGGAAAGTAACAACGGGCTGTGGTTTAGAGGGTATTTGTTGAAGGCCGTGGTTCAGCATCCTAGCTGCACATTAGAATCACCTGGAAAGTTTTAAGATGTTGATGCCTGGAATCCATCCTCAGAAAGTCTGATTTAATTGTTTTGGGGGTAAAGCCAGGTTATCCATACTATTTTTGCAAGATGCCCCAGGAGATTTGAATGTGCAGGTAGCCATGAGAAACATAGGGTTAAGATCATTGGGATCCTAAAATCTTCCTAAATAGCCATCCGTTCCCATGAGGTGCACAGAGAAGAAAACAAAACAAATAACTCTTTTTGAGGAGGTTCAAGCCCCAAATCTCACTGCAGTACTGTAGTGAGCTAGGCTGGGCCTAATGAATATTTTCACCTGCACCTGAATAGCCAAAAACCGAAGCTAAATGAAAAGCTAACTCTTCCTCTCCATCCCCAAGTCCAAACCAAAGTGTCTGTTGATACCACTTTAATAAGAGAGACAGCCACATCCACCAGCAGAAAGCAGAACAAGTCATATGTTGCCACTCCTATTTTAACCAAGAAAGGATTAATATCTCAAAACAGAAAGAAATACAAACCCATAAGAAAAAGTCAACAACCCAGTGGAAAAATGAGCAAAGAATAGAAACAGCTACTAAAAGAGAAGCCTCTGAAGTCCAACACACACGAGAAAATCTTCATCTCTACTGACCAGGGAAATGCCAGTTATAATCACAAAGGAGATAGATACCATTTCGCACTTAGCAGAATGACTAAAATCCAAGTTTGATAATACCCAATGTTCGCAAGGATGTTGAGCAACAAGAACTCACATATTACTAATGGGGTGTTGATGTGCACAGGCACTTAGGGGGGCAATTCTGCAGTCTCTGTGAATGTAGACGATGCTCACACCCTTCGAGGAATCCATTTCCCCTTCGGAATTTGCCAGTTGGAGAGGTACAGGAAAAGACATACAGGCATGCAAACAGTCCACTGCAGCACTGTGTGTCATGTGACTCAATTAGAAGGACTGTCCTCCAACAGTGGAACAGATAATTGTGGTTTCAGCATCATACGACGAAATAGTATACTCAGTTAAAATGAATAAATATCTACATATTTCAACAGATTAATCTAAAATATAATGTTAAAAGTGCAAGTTACAAAATGTCATTTTCGGTATGATACCCTTTATGTAAAATATTAAAACACACACGTGTGTGTGTATACTTATGAACAAATATATAGAAAAAGTATAAAAACATGAGCAGGAAAAAGGCACATAAATAAAAAAGTTATTACCTTTGGGGAGACGCAGTTATCGCCTCAGTTGAGATTGAGGAGGCATTTTTGACTCCAACTAAAATGTTCCTTCCTTCCTTTCTTCCAGTTTTTTAATCTAAGCACATGTGGCCAAATGTTAATAATTTTAAAACCTGGGTAAGGTAAATGTGTACTGTTATGTTTTTATCTGTATCTTATAAGACATTTGAAATATTTAATAACTTTTTAAAAACTTTTTCAGAGGAAAAAAAAAGAAGCCATGAGTACCTCCTTCTCGAGGAGCGCTGGCCTCTTCCTTTAATACTGAGCTGGCCAAACAGCTGTGCTGGATCCACTGGCCGATGGGGGCGGAGACTGCGGGGTCCCAGGTGATCCATCTCACAGCCATGCTGCGTCAGGCTCATGCTGCCTCACCAGTGTCCACTTAATAACTCAGCTTTGGAATGTGGGTGAGATTTCATCTGATTTCCAGAGCAACACACAAACCCTGAAGTGAAGGAATCTCTGTACTACTATAACGGGTGCTTTATGTGGATTAACTGTTTGAATTGTATTTAACCTATTTTTGATGTGTTTCAAATGCTCTGGCCCCTATAAAAGATCAGGTTATGAGTCATTCACGAGCGAGTCGAGGGGAAATTAGAAGCAGCTGGGAAATTAGAGCCCGTGCCCAGGGCATCTGCTGGATGAGAAAAACCGAGACTGGGGAGGCACCGGGGCTTGTCGGAGCCTGTGGCTTTGCCATTGCTGGACCCAGGGCTCTGGTCTCTTGACTCCCTGCCCAGTGCTCAGACCCCTGGCTGCCATGGGGCTCCTTTTCAGGGACAGGTGAAATACTCGGAGGGGAGAGAAAACTTGAAAAATCTGAAGCTTTTTGCCCATTCCTTTTTTTCTCTGTGGTGTTGCTTTAGCTCTAAAAATTTACTGAAACTAAATTATTACATATTTTAGGTAACCAGTTTATTTGAGGAGCCTCAACTTGAAGAAGGAGATGGCTTTATATATATTTTTAAAGATTTTGTTTATTTATTTGAGAGAGAGCGCACGTGAAAGAGCACAAGCAGGGGCGGGGGCGGGGCTGGGGGAGGAGCAGAGGGAGAGGGAGGAGCAGACTGCCCGCCCAGCAGGGAGCCTGACCAGGGGCTGGATCCCAGGACCCTGGGATCATGACCCCAAACGAAGGCAGACACTTAACTGATTGAGCCGCCCAGGCGCCCCTGGCTTTATATTTTGTTAATTACTGCTTTCAACCTTGTCCTTTCATATCATCCGTTTCATCCCCTAGTGTTATTTTAAGCAGTTTCGACATCTCTCAGGTCACTTTTAGTTACTAAAATTTGTCCATATTAACCTCATAAGCAATTCAAAACTTGACGCCCCTTCTCCAGAGTAGGCTTGGAATGGGTTTGTGTATTTGGTGTGGGGCTGAGACTTACTGTGACACCACCACCCTCTTTCTTCTCAGGGGCTAGCTCTCTCTTTATGGGGGGTGGAGGCACTAGCTCTCTTACTGGGGGCTTCGAGATGGAGAGACTTAAGGAGTCCGTTTCTGTGGCTAGAGGCTCTCTGTTGGGGATGGGGAGGTCACTGGTGTCACACCAGTTTCTAATGGTTTTCTCTGAAACTGGAGGCCTCTATTAACCAAGAACCCATTGTGGTGCCAGGGCCAATTAGAAACCGGTGCCCCCAGGGAACATTCTGGGCGCTGTACGTGCTTATCTACCTTGCCCTCCTTTCCCCTAAGGCATCCATAGGAATAGTATGGGTTCATCAGTCAGGCCTCTCAAAGCCAAGGGTACTGCAGAGAGCAGGCTGTTGGAGAACATGCACTAGACACGTGTGGTTTTCCAGGCTCTGACGCTATCCCAGCAGGCCTTCTCTGATCCAGTGTAGCTGCCAGAAAGGGGTTGGATCTCTCACAGTGGTTAAGGCCTTGCTTTTACCCTGAGAGGAATTTACTCCATTAAACTAAGGACTGGTCCTTGAGTCCCAATGAATAATTTATCAGTAATTGCATCCACGTTCTTTCAAAACCAAGCTGGGGAAGGAGGAAGAAAAACACAAGAGGCCTCACGAATCCAGGTGGTAATGTCAAAGGTGAGAGAGGAAGCAGTCAAAGCATTCATTCAAACGGCCATTTTGTCCTGTTTGGTTGTAGGGAGGAAGGAAGAGAGCAGAGGGGAAGGAAGACAGGCCTGTTCTAATAAACCTTTTCTTTTCTTTTCTTTTTTCTTTTTTTCTTTTCTTTAAGAAGGTCACTAGGAAGTTACTTTTGGAGACAAGGTGGTCCCCTCATCTGACCACACCCATTGCCTACAGCCTAACGTTAGCTGTCCTGCCTTATTCTTAGGAAGGCTCTGGGGAGTGATTCTGTCTGAGGCCATCCTGTGTCTGAGGCTCCTCCATACCAAGAAAGCAGTGAGCAATCTACCCTTGAAAGAAAGCTGTGTTCAAAGACAGCATCATTTATACTAAATGGCAGGTCTGTTTGGCTCTTTGGAGCTTGTCAGGGACCATGCATTTTGGATGGAACTTGGACATATCTTAATCCCTGTCAGTTTAGAGCCTTAAGCAGCTAAGGTTTCATTCCTTAGGGCTCTTATTTAAAATTCTGTCTTTAACGTTAAAACTGTCAAACATTTCTATCCAGAGATAGAAATTGATTTGAACTATATAGATCTTGAAATAATCCATGGAATACTTTGGGTAAGTACAAGAAATCATGTATTAATGTTATTTCAATATTTTTTTTATATTGCTGAGATGTTCAATTGTTGTTATGTGTTCTGTGCTCGGAGATGTTTCCAGGTCCTGTCAGAAGTTAAAGAACTGGGCGCCTGGGTGGCTCAGTTGTTAAGCGTTTGCCTTCAGCTCAGGTCATGATCCCAGGGTCCTGGGATCAAGCCCCACATCGGGCTCCCTGCTCAGCGGGAAGCCTGCTTCTCCCTCTCCCACTCCCCCTGCTTGTGTTCCCTCTCTCCACTGTGTCTCTCTCTGTCAAATAAATAAATAAATAAAATCTTTAAAAAAAAGTTAAAGAACTGAAATAGTCAATATAAATTGCACTCACACCTTGTAAATGTAGAGGACCAGTTTCTGTCAAACATCGGAAACAACATTCTGAGGCTGATGTGGGATGTCCAGGGAGAGATTTTGTTTCTTTAGAGGGTCAACAAGATGCCTATCTTTTTACCAATTAAATAATGTATTTATTTTATTTTCCCCCCTCTTAGTTTAAATTTGCATGGCGTTAATTTCCCCTTCAAATATACAGTCGGGGTGCCTGAGCGAGTCAGTTGGTTAAGCGACTGACTCTTGGTTTTGGCTCAGGTCATGATCTCAGGGTCGTGAGATCTGGCCCCGTGTGGGGCTCCATGCTCAGCATGGTGTCTGCTGGAGATTCTCTCCCTCTGCGCATACCCCTGCGTGCATGCCTGTGCATGCTATTTCTTAAATAAATAAATAAAATCTTCATATATATATATATATATATATATAGTCGTGGGCCTTCTGGCTGGCTCAGTTGGTGGAGCAAGCAACTCTTGATCTTGCAGTTGTGAGTTCAAGCCCCACGCTGGGTGTAGAAATTGCTTAAAAATAAAATCTTAGGGGCGCCTGGGTGGCTCAATCATTAAGTGTCTGCCTTCGGCTCAGGTCGTGATCCCAGAGTCCTGGGATCAAGCCCCGCTTCGGGCTCCCTGCTCAGCCGGGAGCCTGCTTCTCCCTCTCCCACTCCCCCTGCTTGTGTTCCCCCTCTAGCTGTCTCTCTCTCTGTGTCAAATAAATAAAATCTTTAAAAAAAAAATCTTAAAAAATATATACAGTCATTATTTACATTTTATGTCATTCATGTCAGTTAAAATTCTTCTCCCCTTAAAATATTATCATAAAAACCAAGATATAATAAGCCCTGGCTTTCTCTTCCAGTTGTAACGTGCAACCTGGTTTGCAACCCAGAGAGGAAAGGATGAATCCCAGTCATCTTCTCAGACTAGAAGCGCATAGACCTAAAATATTTATAATGTGGGCAGGTCAAGGATAAGTGCACTTGAGGGTAATTGTATGTATGCAATTAGCAGGATGCAGAACCTAATGATATATAGAAAAAGTGACACTTCCAAATAACAGAAGCCTCTCCAGTTAAAGCACATCTCCCAAATGTCTCTGAAACACTTCAGAATGTCTGTCATTAGCAGTTATCACAGTGATGGTTTTAAAGGCTGCCTTGTCCCTTTGCAGAAGTGGCTGGTTTGTTCTACCCATCTGGTTACGACTCAAGGCTCTGGTTTCCCATTAGAGAAAATTGTGGGGGTTGAAAAATGTGAAAGAGAGGAGAGAGTATGAGTGTGCGAGCATGTGTGTGTTAAGAATTCCAGAAACCCAATCAGAAATCCACCTCTGGGACCCCCAAATGACTAAGGATGTGACGATACTGGCAGGCCATGGATTATGGTACATTACCTCACTTTATCCTCTGGATGATTTAGCAGAGGCACCTTCTCTAGAGATGTTGAGAATTGACAGGGAGAGCTGGATCTCTTTCCTTCATAGGGATTTTTATAAGTACAGAAATCCCCTGATTTCCTCTCTGGTACATTCCTGCTCGTTCAAATGGATGTCGGTGAAGACCTAAACGTCCTTTCCGCTGGTGCCCTTACTGCTATTGCTACTAGAGCCCTTTCAAGGAATCTTCTTTCCCTAGGGCAGTTTGTATGCCTTTAACACTTTGATTCTATTCAAGGTGTCTATTCATTTTCTCCGTATCTTTTTATATTTTAAATTGTTTTGAATAATTTATGCTGGGCTTTTAGCTTTTCTATGCCCCATCTAAGATTCCTTTTGTCATGTAAAGTGAAAATGTCCCATTTTCCTGCCCTCGGTTGACCTGGCTACTTGACTGTAAAGCACGTTCGGCTTCCCATCCAGAAACATAATCAAGATACTAGTATTTCTACAGTGGAACCGGCTGCCTTCTTCCTCTCTGGGGTGGATGGGTATTCTGTCAGTTTAGCTAAGTCGGGACCATATTTCCCAGAGACCTCCTCCTTGCACAGTTGGCTTGGGTCAGAAGAGAAATTTTGTTTGAGATTCAGAGGGCAGAAGTGAAGTAGCCATTTTCTTTTTGTGCTCAGAAGGTTGGTGCCAGCCCAGGGCGCTGGGGCCACTCACACCCGTCCTTAGAGATTCAGAGGCTCCACTGGATGGCACTGGGGCAGCGGCCAGACCACAGTGCTCCCAGCTACCTCAGGGTGTCCTGCATCAGCTCGTCTGGTTCCCGGGCCAGGTGCGCACTGTCCTCCAGGACAGAGGGGCTGCCGGCTTCTTCCCCAGGTCACCTGCGCTATATAGACTTGGCACCTTGAGGGTAGTTGAGAGTGCCTGTTGAGGTCCAGCCGTCCTTGCAGATGCTGCATCCCCCTCACACGGTCCAGGTTCTCTGTGCTTCCCCTACCTCCCGCCCATCTTTTCTCCCCAGCTGCCTGCCTGCTAACTTTGAGTTCAGGTACCAGAAGCAGAAGCAAAGCTTCACAGAGACTGTTCAACCAGTCCTACACTGCATAAGGTCAAATCCCTAAAATCAGTCCCTTGTTATTATGTCACCCCTAGTGATGGTGCTTCTCTGAGAAAACCTTTGTGGATACACTCATTTTACTTGGTGGGGTACATTTTGGCGAGTAAGGGTAAAAGGGATTTAGGATACAATTGTTAAGGTCAAGGTTACCTGTCCATTAGCCTCACCTGGGTGAGAAATCTGCAATTTCATTTAACTGTTTCTATTTGGGTCAAACCTCTGGAATTCAAACTAATAACGTTCCATGCAATCAGCTTCCGTCCTAATGCTCAGAGCAGTTTAGGGTTTTTTCAGCAATTTTGCTGTAGGTTCTCTTATGGGAATAACACCAGCACTGAGTGGCCAGGGTACAAACGGCACCTTTGGGAATGCCCTGTGCCAGTCTTCTATCAGAGCTGGGCGGTTAGGGGCACACTGCCACCCTCTGATCTGCCCAGTCATCCTCCCTACCACATTACAGGACTCACACATCCTGTAAAGAGGTCTTCTCAGGGAAAATCATAATCCTGCTGCGCAGCCAAGCAGTGAGAATTTATTTAACTCTTCTACATGGGTGGGTCTGTTGAATTTTAAAGATATGATTTAAATTATGAGAGTTGCCCAGAAGCCACAAACTACATTTTGGCTACATGCATATTTATGCAAAGAGAGCTGGTAAGATCTGGAAAACACTTTAGGAAATTCTCAGTATTGTTCTCGGAGCTGAACTTTCCTGAATATAATGCCTTTTTTTTTTTTTTCATGAGAGTTTCTTTTGGATCAGACTTAGGTATACGGGTCATGACTTGTACAGGATCTTAAGTAACCCCAAACCTAGATGAATAAGAACAGTTTCCAAACACAGCTGCTTAACAACGAAGAATTGCCAATGTTGTTTTTATGAGGGGAAGAAAAGGATATTTTCAGAAATCTGTTTTCTTTCCTCTGGAGTTTGTTTTTCACTCAATCCAAGAATGAAAACTTATTTTTTTGTCAACTAAATGTCCATCCTTGAAGTAATTTGGGGGGTGGTCTTACTGCCTTCATCATCTTTAAACCTTAGCTAACTTATGTTGGATTCACTTTGTATAAGTTCAAGCAAATAGACTAATATCAGTCCAGCTGAGCCTAAAAGCGTTCAACTACATGATCCTTGCAAGAAAAAAAGGTCATAAAAACGGAAGCCAAACATTATTCACATAAAGGAGACTGCATCTTTTGATGGTATCTTCCATATTTAGGTTTATCAGTGTGCATCATGAGAGCTTTGAGTGTCCCAGGGCCATACTAGTCTGAGGAAACACAGAGGCTCATGCACGGAGGGGTATTAGGGTGTACATACATATGACCTCTCTTTCACCCATCTGAGTTCAATAATAATTAAGAGCTAGACACAGGTGTCAGATAAGTGAAAATGAAAATTATCGGCATTCTTACTGAGAAATGCTAAATTAGAGGACATAGCTAGTTGTGCAACAATAGGCTTATTCCACATTGCTCCCGGTCACAGGCACAGCTGGACCATCTCAGTTCTCACCCATAGGGTCAAGGACTGTCCACTAAGCTTCCTGCATGATCAAGAACAGATGAGTCAGGAAATCCCAAAGGAGAGGAGGGAGGAAAGGAATGATCAGAATATGCCTGGTTCCTTCCTCTAAAATCCCTCATCAGAGAAGTCATTATTCCTTTCATGGCGAGAAGAGAGTAAAGGATGAGGAGAGAGGCCAGGTTGTTTTTCTGGGGGTGCCCTCCCCATGAACACTGCTGCCTTTTCTGGGCTCTGCTGCTGTCTCCTACCAGGTTCAACCATGGCTTCTGGAGCCCTTGAAGAACCCAAAGTGGACTAATGATCTTTAGCAGGTTAGGAGAGAATGTTTCTATTCTTTCTATATTTTTGTAGCAGCATCTTACTAACAGAATCCCAATTTTGCTCAGGCAGGCAATGTGACAAGCTATGTCTCCCCCAGCCCCCTTGCATCAAGGGATGGCCATGTGACACAGTTTGGACCAATGACACATAAACAGAAGTCTCCTGAATTTTTCTGTGAAATATTTTGCTTTCCAGACTTTAAATATATATATAATATATACACATATTATATATATATATTTCTAGTAGTATCTTCCTATCCTATTCCATTCTTTCTGCCTTGGCTTCAAATGATGGAGTATAGCCATCTTGCCATCATCAGGAGTCAAAGATGCAGGTGAAGACCGGCACGTTAAAGATGCTACAGCTGATATACAGAAAGAGACTAGGTATCTGGTGCTACTGTTGATCAGCTGAGTTAAATGAGCAACAGCCTACTTCTGGGTTTCTTGTTATGTGGAAAAACAAAAATAAAATAGACATCTGTATAAGACACTTAAAGATGGGTTTTCTGTTACTTGCAGATAACTTTCATCTAAACATCATGAAGAAGTAAAGGATGAAGGAACCTCCTTTCCTCTCTCCCCCCACTGCTCGCAGTCAGCCAGAGCATCCAATGACCACAGGGATAAAACATGTTGTGATCACTTCACTCCCACCCCATCATCATTTAAGAGCACTGTGGGGCAGAGCCTGTGTCTTCATTTTTATCACTTATGTTTATTTAAATTCCACTTTCACTGTCTCTACAAAGCCAAGGATTCACCACCTCGCTGACAATAATCACAGAGTCCATTCTCCTGGCTTTTTGTTTAACTGAAGGGTCATCTACTATTTAGAAAAAATAGGATACATTAGAATTCTACTTCTAAAGTCTATTTATAAAAAGCTATTTCATCACCAACTTCTCCAGCTTTAGGCAATCAGTTTCGTTTTCAGCAAACTCAATTACTCGTTATCATCTTCAAAAACAGATGTGTATTGAGTAGACACAGAGCCTGAGTTGAAGAGACTCTCAATACTAGATCAATAAAGAAATCACATTCTTACCCCACCCCCACCAGGCAGTGCATCCTCAAATCCCAGGGAGCTCCATCTTACATAATTTAGTAGTATTCTATAATAATAAAAGAGGTCCGAGGATGTAGAGAAGGAGAGAAACCACTACCATATCATTCCCAAAAGGCTGCTTCCTGAGATATACACACTTGAAAAATATTACAAGCCAAAAAAGGTAACCGGATGCTTGTTTTATTTTAATCAGAAATGTAAAGTAATATTTTTTTCTACCAAGAAACATTAACAGATCCAGGGAACCTTGCAACAAATAAGTACGTACTGGGTTATTGGTTTGTTTTTTTGTTTTGTTTTGTTTTGCTTCCTTCTATAAGAGTGTAACATTCTTTTAAATTCATCTATATATTTATTGTGATTTTCCTGTCACTTTGTGGTTTCCATATATTTAGATAGCTCTGTGTGCAAGTGAGTCTTATTTTTATCTGGCTGTATTGGTTAGAATGCATTGAGCTTCAAGTAATAGAAAACCTAATAGTGGTTCAAACCACAAGGACACTTATTGTTTAGTTATCAAAAAGTCTTGAGGCAATCTGTCCTTGAGTTTGCTCAGTAACTCGGTGGTATTTTCTAGTACTAAGGGTCTTTCTGTCATTCTCTGGCCCTCCTCAAAGAGTTGGTGATGTTTCAAGATGGCTGCCACAGCTTCCAGAATCAATTTTCGTAAGCGAAAAGGCAGAGCTAAAAGACAAAGGCAGAAAGGGTCCTCTTAATGGGTCTGACTTTGTCAGCGAGGACACTTTTTTGCAGCTGTAGTCCAACAGGCTTCCCTTTGGATTTCATTGGCCAGGAGCAGGTCATGACAAGCACTGGCTCTGAAGGGGGCTGGGAAGTCCAATATGGCATTTCCAACTTTTTTATGTAGGAGACGGACAAGGAGGAAGGGGGCTGAGAACAGCTGCTGAGGTGGTCACAAACATCTGACACAGAGTATAAACTCTTAGAGATCAGCAATTGCATATTTTTATAATAAAACAAAAAATATATCAAAATAATAGCAGTAAATATATTAAAATAGTACTTTGAAAAAAGAAAAAAAAAACACTCATTATCCCATCCCCTTATTACAAAGATTTCTTTTTTGTGTATTGTCCTCCACTCCTTGTCCAGAGTTCACATTCTTAAATATTTTTACCTATTTACAATCTTGTATTTTTTTCATTTAATATTACACTATAATCATTTTCCTATTTTCCTATTTGTTTATAATTATAATTGTGAGTGGAAAGTTTTTTCTTTAGGATATATCACAACTTAACCATTTCCTTATTATTGAACTCAGATGATTTTCCATTTTTTGGCTAAAATAGATTATACTATTATATTTTGGCTAAAATAGATATACTAATAACATCTTCCTGTATAAGTTTTTCTGCTATTAGATTAAGTTTAAAATAACCCCTGAAGTCCTAGGGATGTAATGTGCAGCATGATGACTTAGTTAATAATACTGTACTGCACATTTGAAAATTGGTGAGAGTAAATCTTAAAAGTTCTTATCACAAGAAAAAAAATGTTTAAAGTATGTATGGTGACAGATGTTAACTAGGCTTCCTGTGGTGGTCATTTTACAATATATACAAATATCAAATCATTATGCTATATACCTGAAATGAATATAGTATGTCAAATATATCTCAAAAAAAAAGCTATGAATATTTTTTATAACTTATATTGTCAATCTTTCATATAGTCAGAATGACTGTTGCAGTTTAAAATTCTTGAAATTAGGGGCACCTGGGTGCCTCAATCATTAAGCATCTGCCTTTGGCTCAGGTCATGATCACAGGATCCTGGGATTGAGCCCCACATCGGGCTCCCTGCTCCACAGGAAGCCTGCTTCTCCCTCTCCCACTCCCCCTGCTTGTGTTCCCTCTCTCGCTATCTCTCTATGTCAAATAAATAAAATCTTTAAAACAAATTCTTGAAATTATATATATGAAATTATATACATATATGTGTATGTATACATTTGTAAATTTAACCACAACATCACCAGAATGGTACTCTCATTATTTAGATGTGTTTTTTGTTTTGTTCTGTTTTTTTTGCTGAATCACAACTAATAAAATGCTACATTATATTTCACTTCCATTCTTTTCCTTTTTTCTGGCAAGGGGAGGTTTAGTCCCAGAGGACTAAACCAGCCAGGGAGGACTTGATATGACCATAGTTGGGGCAAGGTAGCTTCTTACCCAGAGCTAAGTTAAACCAAAATGCTAGTAGTCTTTTGAAGAGTATCTCTGAAGAGTATGTGCAAGAGTTTTGTCTAATTTATTTTCTACCTTGTTTTTTCTAATTATAAATTGAAATGTATTGCTTTGATAATGACTATAAAAAATGACAATATATTATCTTACTAATGAGTTGAGCTTTGATAGTGCTGCATAGATGTGCAAGTAAAGAAAAGGGTCCACACAGGTCATCAGAACATGGAAAACGTAAAATGGGAAGACAGAGGTGGAGAGAAGGACACATAGCCAAGGCCTGGGG
The DNA here is from genome assembly GCF_009762305.2 of Zalophus californianus. Classification (NCBI taxonomy): domain Eukaryota; kingdom Metazoa; phylum Chordata; class Mammalia; order Carnivora; family Otariidae; genus Zalophus; species Zalophus californianus. The sequence goes on along the minus strand of NC_045602.1, from coordinate 66,860,406 downwards.
AGTCCACTGAGACCGGAGCAAGGGACAGCATGACAGTGGAGCAGATGGGAAGTTAAAAACAAGGACATGAGGACTTCTCATGAGCAACATGAAGCAGGGCAGGAGAAAGTCCAGACCTTTCAAAGTCAAAGGAACAGATGTGTCTTTGATTGCTGCCGAGGTCTTTTCCTATTGTTATTGTTTCTCCTTCACTGAATTATCCATTCACGTCATAAAACTTGCCTTTGTAATTATAATGTCAATGTACTCACTCATTCCACAAATACTTATTGAGCACCTGCTATGTACCAAACGTTGTAACCTCAGGGATGGAGCATTGAACACAATAGACAAAGCCCCTAACCAGAGAAGAATGTGAACAGTTACAAAGAAGGAAAAGGAGGGGAAGGGCATAGAACGCGTCTAGGAGAAGGGCGAACGTCTTTCTCATAGAGCAGGTCAGAGGAGACTTCTCTGATAAGTGCCATTTGAACGGGACCTGGATGAAGTTAGAAACTGAAACATGCAAATATCTGGGGGAAAGCTTTGCCTGACTGAGAAGAGAAAGTAAAGAGGTCCTAAGACCTAAGCCTACTGGATGTGTTGACAGAAAAGAACAAGTCCAGGGTGGCCAGAGTGGGTAAGTGAGGGAGCAGTGTCAAGAGATGGGGATGCAGAGAAACCTGGAAGCCGGATCCCACAGGCCAAGCTACGAATTTGGGATTGTGTTGCCAATATAAGGGAGGTCCCTGAGTTTGCAGTGACGGGCATTTTAAAGGAATCACTGGTTGGTTGCTGTTTGGAGAATAGATTGGAGGCCAGGGTGAAAGCTAAGAGACCCATCAGAGGTTATTGCAATAGTCTCAGGCAAAGCTGTTAGGCGTGTGGGCTAAGGGAGGGGTGATGGAGCCAGTGAACAACCTTCAGAGTCTGGATAACTTTCCAGGCTTGAGCTGATGGAATTTGCCGATGGGTAAAAGGTGCCATGTAAGAGAAAAGGAGGAATCCAGGATGACTCCTAGTTTCTTGGCTAGGGGCACCCTAGTGCCTTGGACTGCATTTTGGAACATGGGGTGCGGGGCAGGTTTGGAGGAGAAAATTGAAAGTGGAGATCTCTTAAGTTTGAGATCAGGTATCCAAGGGAAAATGTTGAGTTGGCGGTTGAATATATTTGTCTGGAGTTCAGAGCAGAGTTCCGGATGGAGATTTAATTTTAGAATCATCAGCATATAGGTCCTATTTAAAGCCACAAGGCTGGATGAGATCACCAAAGAGTGAGTGCAAGTGGAGAAGAGAAGAGGCCTTTCAACAAGTGGGGACTGGGAAGATGAGGAGAACCCAACAAAGGTCACCAAGAAAGAGTGGCCAGAGAAGTGCCAAGAGAACCAGGCGGGTTCAGGGCTGTGGAAGCCGCATGAGGCAATTGTTTTAAGAATTGTTTCAATCAGGGCGCCTGGGTGGCTCAGTTGGTTAAGCGACTGCCTTCGGCTCAGGTCATGATCCTGGAGTCCCAGGATCGAGTCCCACATCGGGCTCCCTGCTCGGCGGGGAGTCTGCTTCTCCCTCTGACCCTCTTCCCTCTCATGCTCTCTATCTCTCATTCTCTCTCTCTCAAATAAATAAATAAAATCTTAAAAAAAAAAAAAAAGAATTGTTTCAATCAACCACATCAAATGCCACCAAAAGTCTCAGAAGATGAAGACAAAGAATTTATCTGCTCTGGGGCTTGGTGAACACCTAAACAAATGCCAACGGGTGATAAAAACCACGTAAAGCAATCCCAGCAACCGTCTCTCCCTGCACTACTCCAGGGTGGGATTGACAGGCTTTAGATCTCTCTTTATGCAGGTAAAGACCTGTCGGTTGGTAAGGGAAGTTCCACAAGTTGTTAAATCCCTTGTTTGAGATGTATGCTCAGGTATTCCCGAGGTTGTTCTGAGGATTGAATGGATAATAAACTCGAAGTCTGAGGGATGGGGTCTGGTGCAGTGGGATCGCTCAATAATGGCAGCATTAGCTATTAGTGACCCTAGTGAGTCCCATTTATTTTAAGCTCTCATTTCAGGCTGTTGCTTAGTACTATTCCAAAGACAAGCCCTAAGTTTTCTGGAAATGACTGAAAGTAATCACAGCATCATAGAACTGAAAGGACTGTAGAGATTTTTTACTCCATTCTCCTCACTTGACAGGTAGGAAAACAGATGCAGTGAGATTAGGTGACTTTCTCCAGATCACACACACCCACCAAATTAGGAGCAGAACACAGGTCTCCCGGTGCCGAATTCTACAGGATTAGTGACAGAAACACTCACAGGGAGAGACTGAACATTCCATGTCAGGGGATCTATTTCAGATAACTGAAGCTTGTTCCTTTTAACTACCAAAACTTAACAGCAATCATTATGACCATCATTATCGCTCTTGATGAACATCTTCTACTGCTTTGATGAAAACACTTTTCCTACACAATGGAGTTGTGTTAGTCTAGAAGACTTGAAATTCTTGAAGTCAGCTTTTCTTGTTACCTTATTTCTTTGCAAGCTGCTTTAAACTTTGAGAAGTCCCTTTGACTTGTAAAGCAAGCAACAACTTTGTATGATAGGGTTACACAACATCATCAAAGTGATCACTTGATATTTTCTGGAAAAACAGAAATCTAAGGAGTTCAGAGCAGCAACAAGCACATGATTCTGCATCTAAGAGCATCCACAACTCTAAGAGTGCATTTATTTATATTTTATATACATGTAAAATCGTAGAATTCAGGAGATTTCAGTGCACAACACTGATCTGAAACTCATGGAGAAATGAATCTCAAATGAGTCTGCATTATCTCTCCTTCAACTCTTCAGAGTACACATGGAGTTCATATGTATTTAGTTACTGAAATAATTTGTATCTCTGTAGCACTTTTCCATAGAGAAATTCCAAATACCGCTTTATTAAACACCCAAATACTCCAGTGAGAGATGAAGAATCAGATATTATTATTCCTATTCTAGAAATGAGAAAACTAACATCCAAAAATGTTAATATGCCCAGAGGACTTACAGCAACGGTAACAAAGTCCTTTCTCTTTCTCGCCAGGCAATCTTCGAGTATCGTCTAGAAATCTGAATTTAGCCCTCAGCATTTTCAACATTCCAGGAATGGACCTTGTGAGAAAATAAGGCTCATTGATTTCTAGTGCTCACAAATCCACTCTCAACATTTCCTATTACTAGTGACGACAGGCTCAGCCTCTGCCTGCCTCTAAGGTCATGTGGTCTTTGTTGCTACAACAACCATGAATCTATCGAATTTCACTATTAAAAAGTAAATTGTCGGTCACTTACATTCTATCTAATCTTGTTAGAACAACTAAGCTGTGCATCTCTAGAGAGTGAAGTCACAAATAACAGATCAGCAAAGCATTCCTTCTCTCCCTACCTAAATTTTGGTGCCTGTGAGTAACTAGAGATATTGTTGGATGCTGGGTGTGTAGAACGTCCTGGAGGAATAGGGTGGTTGGGAGGATTAAAACTAAAGTAATGCACATGAAGTGCTTACCAAAGGTTCTTGCTCAAAGAATATGTTCAATAAATATTAGTGTTCGTTATTATTAAATTTGTAGCTTAGCTGATAGAATTTGGGAAGAGCTAATAATTACAGTTCTGGCTACCATTTATTAAATTAGACTTAAATCTCATGAAAAGGTTACAAAGGTGATTATCATATTCCCCATTCCACAGGTAAGAAAGTGGAAGACTTGGGATTTGACTCATGTTTTACCAAGCTTGTTTATTTGTTCATTTGTTCATTCATTCATTCATTCATTCACAAATACTCATTAAGCTCCTAGGCACTGAGCTAGGCAAAGCGGTAAACAAGACAGACCTGGTCTCTGCCCTCACAGAACTTGGAATCTAGGGAGGAGTACAGGCAAGTGAAACCCAATGTCATGATGTCCCAAGACTTGCTCCCATTCTTGCCTACCATTTTGAATGCAAACCCCTGTCCTTCTCTTCATGTTCCTAAAATAAATTCACTCTATTAGGCTAAGATGAAGGATATTTTACTGAGGAATGCATAGAAGTAGTTTACACTTCACAATGCACAGAATTTCTCTCCGAAAGTCCCCATAAGATCTTTGTCCTCATACTACATCAATCCTTAACCTCCTCACCCACCTAATTCCACCCCAGTCTCCCAGTCTAGGAATAGGCCCCTGGCCCAGGGTCTGCCCTGAAAGCTGCTCTATGGATCTTTCTTTATGCAGACTACTTAAGTCTTACATCTCAAATGTCCAATGAGGTTCTCCCATTAGCAAGATATATCTTCCTTATAAGATAATCGGGGATTACAAGTACATTATTATTTTTCTGGTCCCATAAGTAAACAGGAAGGTCTACTGTGGTATGATCCCCTGTGTTAAAAGAGCACATTAGAGAGATTTGGAACTTGGATTTAGGGCAGCAAGGCAGGTGTCCTGGAAAAAGCAACATCTAAAGTGTGGTGGACGCTACAGTTGCCTCCTTGTCTATTATTCAACTCTTGGTAACTACACTAATGTGGTGGTAGAGATTGGAGCTGGTTGTGGGGGGGATAGTCATACCTTCCAAATGAACCCCACATGCTTTGGGGGGAACAGTTTCACCATCCTCAACTCAAGTCTAATAACATAAGTTCATCCCTCTAGCCAGTTATTGGCTCAGGGGTAAGCAAGGACCAAGCTGCAGTAAGACTGAAAAAGATGTGGAAAAGAGGGAAGTTTGGGTGGGAAGAAAGTCTGGAAAAGAAATGCTGTTTTTTCTTTAATGGACATGAATAAGGAAGTGCACAAACTTTTTTTAAAGATTTTATTTTTAAGTAATCTCTGAACTCATGACCCCAAGTTCAAGAGTCACATGCTCTACTGACTGAGCCAGCCAGGCCTCCTAGGAATTGCACAGACTTAGTCATTACTGTTGGCTATTTGATCACCACAAGGACCAGCAGCCTCAGCTGGAAGCTTATGTTACCCAGCAGAGTAAAGAGCTAAATAGAAATTAAACCCTTCGTTATCTGGTAGAGCTGCTGAACTAACCTCAGTGATGTGAACCTCTCTTGTGTAGGAAAGCTTGGCTTGAGTTTTCTCTTACTTACAATCAAACCCAAACTAACAGATACAGAAGGTGAGATTTGATAAACAAGTAGTCAAATCCCTTACCTATAAGTTACAAGTTCATTTAAATGAGGCAGTTTGATTTTCAAGAAAAACATAAAATACAAGACAACTCCTACATACACTTAATTACCAGTCTGATAAAAAATTTTAAAAAAGATCTGATTTATTAGCATGCACACACACACACACACACACACATATCACACTCACAAATTTCCAAACTTAAAATGATTAGGAACTACCTAAGGTGACATTTAAAAAGAAAACTTCAAAAACTTTGTTAGAACATTTAAAAGATGATAAGATGGGGGCACTTGGGTGGCTCAATTGGTTAAGTATCTGCCTTTGGCTCTGTCATAATCCTAGGGTCCTGGGATCCAGCTCCGAGTTGGACTCCCATCTCAGCTGGAAGTCTGCTTCTCCCTCTCCCTCTGCCCCTCCCCTCCACTTTTGCTCTCTCTCAAATAAATAAATAAATAAATAATAAGATGATTCAAATAAGAAATAGAGACAATTCCAAGGTAAAAAGACAATAACCGTAAAATATCTGAACCAATCAATAGAACTGGATTTAAGTTTAATTAAACTTATAGATTTAGGGACACCTGGGTGGCTCAGTCGTTAAGTGTCTGCCTTCGGCTCAGGTCATGATCCCAGGGTCCTGGGATCAAGCCCCGCATCAGGCTCCCTGCTCAGTGGGAAGCCTGCTTCTCCTTCTCCAACTCCCCCTGCTTGTGTTCCCTCTCTGGCTATGCCTCTCTCTGTCAAATAAATAAATAAAATCTTAAAAAAAATTATAGATTTAACACTGATTGAAGCCCCAATAATTATGTTCAATCCACAAAATTATTCTAAAATGTATGCATAAAAATAACAATACCATGAACAGGGAATATAGAAAAAAAAGGCAGTGGGAGTTCTGCCAATATCAGCCATTAAAAACTCCTATATAATAGAATAAGGATTAAAGTAATATGCTAGATAGATCACAGATTAATGGAACCAAATAGACTTAAAAGGCCTAACAATTTATAGAAGCATTTGTGTAGAATAAATGGAAGCAAAACTATATATACATGTATATATATATACACATGCATATACATTTAAAATATTTTAATGTATTATAGTTTTTTTAAATATAAGGAGAGAAGGAAGATGTGTGGCAGACACTTCTAGTTGGCTGATTCAATGGTCTTTCTCAACCTTCTTCTCTTCTTGTTGTCTTCTACTATTAAAGCAGGAAGAATTAAATTCAGCTAGATGTGACCGTATGATGCAGTTCTGACTAATGAAACATAAGTGAAAGTTTGCTAGTAGGTTTTTGTTTTCCTGATAAAAGAAACTGATTTGGTTCCCATTGCCCTTCCTTCCTGTTGCTTTGAATGCAACATTCTTCCTGCTTTAAATATAGATGAGATAGCTCGAGGTTCAGCAGCCATCTTGGAACCAGGAGGTGGTAAGCATAAGGGAAAGGCAAAGAGAATTTTAGAGTTTCCAGCCCCAAATCACTGAGATGCTGAAATGATGGCAAAAGGTACCATATCAGTCATGGTTTGTTTTGTTTTGTTTTGTTTTTAAACTTTTTTGTATCTGATGATGTCCTGGCATCTTAAAAATCTTACTGGCCAGGGAGAATGACCTTCCAGGGCTAGCTAATATCTCAAGACAGTAAACAACTTACTTGTACTTCTCTCATACATACCAACTACCCCCTTTATTTAACTCTGACACACCAAGCCAATATTTCTCCAGTCCAAAATCATCTCAGGGCCAGGTAGCCTGCAACTAGAGAGACCACCCTAATAGTCCAAAACGCACCAGAATTATTCAAACTAGTCGTTCCTAAGCTGTTTACTCTGACCTGCCTTGTCTTGCCTGCAGAAACCCCAGTAAAGGCTCTGGCTTAGGCCTTCTCTAGCTACTGCTTCTGACCAAAACCTGATGTTTCTCCTGTGGTCCTAGTGGCATGGCGTGCCCTCTTCAATCAGGAAATGTAAGTGGTAAATTCTTTTTTTCAATGGCACAGGTCTCTCAGTGTCATTACTCAGTCACCTCTGTAAAGTAAAATCCCACACGTACATTTCAGGAAAGCTACCAACCTCCGGACTTCCTGTAGAGTGAGAAAACGAAACCCCTATTTGTTTAAACCATTGTTATTTGGATTTTTGTTACTTGCAGTCACATAATCATAACTGACCCAAGGACTATTTACTAAGAGGTATAGAAATTAGTGATAAAAATTTTAAAAATAGGATATAATTCAGCTAGATTAATGAATTAATTTTTTTATTATGAGAAAAGAACAGAACATTCAATTAAAGACTTAGCGGATCTGTGAAAAAGAACTCCTTTTTTCCCCTGGAATTCCATAAGGAATCGTAAAGAAAGTGATAGGTAGGTATGTATATAAATTTTAAACTTCTGTACAATGAAACACAGCAAAAATGTAAGAAAATAAAATACAGAATATGAAAAATATTTATCATATGTGACAGCATATAGGGTCATACATAAAACATAAAAGGAGCTTATTCAAATTTATATTTCTTTACTCTGATAGATAAATGGACAAAGAATATGAACAAGCAATTCCCCCAGGGAGAAATAGAAATAGTAAATAAACACCTGAGAAAATGTTCAGCCTTGGTAGTAATCAAAGAAATGCAAATTAAAGCAACCTTGAAATGTTATTTGACCCCTACTAAATTAGTTTTTTAAATTGATGGGCTGGCCAGGTGCCAGTGATATGGGTGTTCGTTTCAGGTGGTGCTACAGATCAGTACCAGCCTTAAGAAGGTATCATGGCAAGTAAGGAGAGACACTCGTGCCCTTTAACCTAGTGATCCCAGTCTTTGCAGTTAGCCCTAAGGAGAGTAATGAACAGAAGCAGAGAGACACCCTCAGCACTGTTCTTCAGAATCTTTGCAATTCGATTCGATTCAATTAACATATATTTTACACATTCCACCTGCCAAGCAGAGGCAACAGGAAATTAGTAATTAATAAGACCTTGTGCCTGACCTCAGGGGGCTCACAGTCTGGCAGAGCAGTCAGGTAAATAAATAACATGACAAAATAGTGCAATGAGTCCAGCAAAACAAACACAGATGAAGTCAGATGAGCTAGATTTTTATGATGAGGCTTACCTAAGGGGACAAGGTGAAACTATAAGCAAAAAGGTACAGAGAGTTAAAACAGGGACAATGAGTCATCCAGCACTATGAGAATAGAGATTCCGAGAGTAAGTTTGTGGAAAACCAAGATTTGTGGCAGAGTGCAGAGAGTATTGACCTTGTTTGACATCTATAATAGTATAATGTGGAACATTCGTAAATCATCAGCATTGGAAATCTCTTCATGAATTATGATACACAGCAGACCATCATCCCACCATAAGCATGAAAGTTATGAAAAAGTATATAAGACACTTAAAAACATTTACAATATGCAGGCAGGATACCTGGGGGGAGAGCAGCTGTTGGCCTCCACAACCCTGAGCATTGGTCCAAATTCACCTTTGCCCCCTTTTCCCCCTCAAATTTAAAAAATCAAAATATAATTCACATGCCATTTGAAGTGTACAATCCAATGCTTTTAACATATTTACAAAGTTGTGCAATAATCACCACTAATTCCAGAACACTTTCATCACCTGAAAAAGAAACTCTGCATTCCTCCTGGCCTTCAGCAACCAAAAATCTACCTTGGATGTCTGCAGACTTGCCTATGCCTTGCCCTGCAAGAAGCCTCCCCAGTTACTGCTGCCCTCCCCAGGTCTGGGTATAGAGGGGCAACAGCCATTCAGTGCTCTGGCCCCAGTGCGGATACTGCCCCCCCTCCCCGCCCCAGTGCAGCTGCGTGAAAGCCAGTAAACACCACCGATTAAAGGTTCAGACACAACGCAAGGGAATTAAATGTAGACTTATGTAAACCTAGAGAATCTGCCTCACAGACTGCACAGCTTGCTCTGTGGGGCTCTCAAGACCCATCATCCTAACTTGAGCCCCTCCCTGAAGTGAGGACCCCCTCAGCTCCCTCCCTCAGGGTGAGAAGAGCATGATGCTGGGCAGGAAGCACACGTTCTGGTGGAGCATTTTCATTTTTCCACTAAGAAACTTGTAGGAGACATGGTGAGTGTGGTAGCTTGATCTCTGGCCGCCTTCCCCAAATTCATTACCTCTCTTCCTCGCCAGCCTTCCCTCCTGCCAGACGCCATTTTGTTCCTTTCCCAGGGACACTGAATGCAAAAACTGTGGTTCTCTGTGGAAGTGACCACAAATGTGTTAGCTTGCAATTTGTGTTTGCTGTGTTTTCCTGACTAGTTAAGGAGGATACTGTACACATGGTGGTGAGGCTTGACCTTTCTGTTTTATGCACTATGACATACTCTCTTTGGTGGTCTCAGGGGTTAGAAGACCTTATCTCACTCTTGATGAGCAAACTACAGCAATAATTGATTGTCCCATTTCTCCCAGCCCCCCCCCCAATACAGCATGAGGCAAAGATGGTGATGAACCACGACACTGTCAAAAGCGCAGACACACAGGCAGCTCAGCGATGTGTTAGGGGGAGCACCGACGGGAGTCTGGATACGCAGCTTTGGGTTTACTCTCTCTCAGTTCGTTCATCAATAAAGTGAGAGTTGGAGTAGAACGAGGCTCCAGTAGTTCGGCTAGATTAAAATTCCAAAGTTTCTGTAAATTAGTAAGGTGAGGACCAACCTCATTATTTAGGACCCATCTGGTCTCAGGGACCTTGTGAGAGAGGAGAGAAGAGGAAAGGGGGGAGGAACAAGAAAGGAAGGAATTTAGGGGAAGGGAAGGGGAGGTTCAGGAGACCATGTGAAGGAAGGGGACAAAGGGAGATGGGAGAGGTGAGGACAAAAGGAGGGAGGGTAGAGGGCAGAGGGGATGAGAGAAGAGAGGGAAGGAGGGAGGGGACAGGAGACGAAGGTTGCACGGACTGGAGGAAAGAGGACGGAATGAAGGGGCGGGAACACGGGACCAGTGGAGAGAAGAATGGCGAACTAACGGACTCGACTGGAAAGAAGACGGGAAGAAGGGAGCTAACATTTCTGGTGTCCTACTAAATATCAGTTCTCAAAACCACCTTCAAGGGCAGGACCAAAACTGCACTCTCACCAGTGAGGACCCCAAACTTCAGATTCTTCAGGCCCCTCTCCTGCGTGCTGAGTGAGCTAGACCCCTCTGCCTCAAGGGATTCCCGTGCAGTTAGGGAGACTTCATACCACGCTGGGTTAAATACTTTGCCCCCAATCTTCACTGAGTTAATCATGGTGCTGAAGTTCAGACTCGGGACTATCCAGTTCTGAGACCTGTGTTCCTTCCAGAAAAGAAACACAAAGAGATGTGAGGAAAGGTTTCAATGCATGTAATAAAAAATGGGCTAGGAAACAGTCTCAGCGAAATCCACTCCAAAAAAGGGGGGGGGGGAGAGGCGGAAGGAAACCGTAGACTAGGTTAAGTAAAACCTATTCAGTTCAAGGGAACAGATTTAAGATAATTGTCTCAGAGGCGTTCCCAGGGCAAGAGACCTTTTCCATAATTAACACATCTCCCTCTGGGCTGGCAATAACTCTTACTGCCTTATTCTTTAATAGGGATCTAGATTTAACAATAACACTTTTCATTCTCTAGCACATCCACAATCTTCAAAGCACTTTCGCATTCATTATTCCTTTTGACCTTTCTTTTTTTTTTAAGATTTTTATTTATTTATTTATTTGACAGAGAGAGACACAGCAAGAGAGGGAACACAAGCAGGGGGAGTGGGCAGAGGGAGAAGCAGGCTTCCCGCTGAGCAGGGAGCCCGACGCAGGGCTCGATCGCAGGACCCTGGGATCATGACCTGAGCCGAAGGCAGACGCCCAACGACTGAGCCACCCAGGCGCCCCTCCTTTTGACCTTTCACATAATAAAACAACAAGAGTTCAAACAAAGATTTTGGCATAAGACCTCAGCTTGATTGCCACCCGTCTTATGAGCTGTGTGACCTTGGGCCGATTATTTAACCACTCTGAGCTTCAATCTTCTCTCTCTTACAAGATGGGGATAATAAAAGTGCCTGCCTCACAGGGTTGTGGTGAGCGCCCAAAGGGATAATATATGTCAGCACTGCCCAGCATGTACTAAGTGCCGAAGAAATGCTAACCAGCATTATATATGTATTTGTCTCAAAAATTATATATTTGAAAATAGGCAGAAAAGATTACTGGGACTTCTGTCAGTGCAGTCCTGAGATTAATTTCCTATTGACTTTACAACTCTGAAGGTATAGGGGCTAATGTGAAAATTTTTGTCTCGTCAAGATTCAAGTAATTTCTGTCCAATAGAGTAGATAAGCACAAAGATCAGTTTATTGTCCTGTTGGACATTTACCAGTTTTGTATCTACCTTGACAATCTTTTACTTTTTGTATTAAATTGTGTACACACACACACACATCTCCAATGCTCTTTTGACCAATTTTAACCTCTTAATGTCCCCCTCGATAAATAAAATCTTTGCCATGTATTGTTATTATATTTGCCTGAGAGATAGGATTTTACCCTTTTGAAAATTATGCTTTAACCTATGAGACAGCTCCTACAGGGAAGCCTGTCCCCCTTTCCTGGAGAGACTGAAAATCAAAGAGATTTTTGACTTGCCCAGAGTCAGGAACAGAATTTGGTTTTCTCAAATTCCAATCCCAGGACTTTTTGGTTCCATCATATGCCTTTGCCCAAATGATATACAAAAAGAGAATAATAACGATAAAGAATTTAATACAAGAGAATCTAAGGCTTCAGCAGTTTCCGGGCTATCTTCACAGGCATCTCTCCATCAAAGAGGGATGTGAGAAGCCCCATGTGAAGCTGCTTTCTGAATGTTCTGCTTCTCTGCCTGTTTTTCAAACCCAAAGAGGAAAAAGGGACAGTCTTTAAAGCCAGCAACGGTCTAAAAAAAGGAATGAGGAGGGGAATCTGATCATTCACTAACCTAGTTAAAGGGAAACCAAAACTATTCTATGCAAAATAAATTTAATCTATATTGATGAGGTGGAGGGAGCGGCGTTGAATCTGTCTTGGAATTGGAGCCGACTCGGCGTCTCAGAAGAATTTATATTCTCTTTTCTCAGCATGAGAGGAACGTAAGCCTTCAAAACCAGAAGGGTAATTAAGAGTGAACCCTGTGTCAGTGAGCTGCACTCTCTGCTGGGCTCTGGATGGGGAACGTACCTCAGCCTAGCATGCTGCTCAGCATCCAGGGGCCCCAGCTGTTCTGGAAGCAGAAGCAGCAAGCAGAGCCGAGCAGTGGGTAGGTGAACGTGGAACCAGGGTTAATTTAAATCAAGCGGTGCCTGTATCAAGTGGAAGGAGCCCCCTTTACATGTATTATAACTGCAGGTATATTAAAACAACATAAATGAAGAGTGCATTTTGTATTTTAAAACAATCCTATCCACATTATAGTTAGGCACAGTTGGCCCTCATTTGTGCAATACTTTCATCTCTAAATTTCCTTGGATTTCCTTCTAACTCGATAGCTGCCCCTTCTTAGTTTCCTTTGCTGACTGTTCGTCCTTGATTCCTCAATGTCACTCCACACAAGGGTCATTCATTCCTTGGTCCTATCTTTTTCCCCATTACCTGGATAAATGTCAGCCATATGCTGATGCTTCCCAAATTTTATCTACAGCCTCAACCTCTTGCCTGAACTCAGAACTAATTTATTCAGCTACATATGTAAAATCTTCACTTGGATGCCAATGATCAACTTAATATGTTTAGAACAGAGTTTTTGCTTCTATTCCGTACACTTTACACCTTTTACCCCCAAAGAACAATCTCTGGGTCAGGGCCTTTGTACATGCTGTTCTCTGGGTCTAGAACACTCTTCTGCCAGTCATTTCCTGGAGAGCTTCTTGTTGTCACTCAGATCTCAACTCAAACATCACCACCTTCGTGGAGTTGTCCCCACCCCCACCCCTGTAAAGCAGCCCCCCCCCTTTCCCCAGCACCACCAACAGTCATTCTCGTAGTCATGAAGATAACCTGCAACGGCTCCATAGCCTCACGTTTATCACTACAGAGAATTCTGTTACCTAAGTGTTTGCTTGTTTCTTATTACTCACCCCCCCCCCCAATAGCTCAGCCCTCCACAGAAAATGAGCCTCTAGTGAGTTGGGACTCATCTGTCTTAGTTACTGCTATTCCACTAACATGTAGGCCCTTAACAAATTGTTACTGAATGCATATATGCATGAACGAATGCATCTCTGGGGATCTGTTTTCCTATAAAACCAGAGGGTAATATCACAGAAAGTCTGCATGATAACTGGGAAGGAAGAAGATATCAGTTCAGTCATGACCTTGAATTTCTAAATTGATTCAGGGATAGTAAATGCCATAGGGACAGTAAGGAGGGCAGAGGATGGTGGGGGTATAGTAAGCAAATAGAAAAACACAAGGAATTAAATTGCTCACTTTCTAGACTTTGGGATTACAATAATCCCTAAATGTTCAGAAAACCTTTGAGAGACAAACATAATCATTTTATTTTTATTTTGCTGAGTAAAGATATTAGGGGGAAAATTATCATCTATTGTTATTATCACCATCATGCCATAAAATAAAGTCCATTTAACTTCCAAAAAGGAGAAAAGACATAAATAAACTTCACTGGGTTTTTTTTTAAAGATTTTATTTATTTATTTGAGAGAGAGAGAGAGAGAGAGAGCATGGTGGAGGGGGGGGCAGAGGGAGAGGGAGAAGCAAACTCCCTGCTGAGCAGGGAGCTGGACGAAGACTCAAGGCTCCATCCTAGGAGCCTGGGATCAGGACCTGAGCTGGAGGCAGACACTTTACCTACTGAGCCACCTAGGTACCCCAACCTTCAGTGTTTTTTTTAAATTGAATAAACTTTGTTTTATGAAAACTACATATTGACTTCATTTCTTCATTCGTCCCCTTTATCGACTTAATTTCTCTCACTGCGCCATCATCTTTCGGAAATGTCATCCCTGACATCATGGGGAATCATGGACACAAGTGACTGGTTCAAGATCAACAAGCAATCATTGGCAAGTCTCCTAAATCTACTTCTTCACGCGTCTTTGGCCAGTTAAAGCTCTCTAATAAATGTTCTCTATTAGGGTATTGTAATGCGCATGTGACCTAAGAAACCTAGCATTGAAATGTTACTTAGAAGTTTCCCCATACAATAGCCAATTACAAGGCCAGACATACCAAAACAAACAAACAAGAACCCATGTAAGATATCTGAAGTAAATAAATATGTATCGTGTGTACACCCAGGTGTATGGGTGTGTGTGCATGTGTGTGTGTAATGCATTAAGAAGACACTAGTCTTCTAGTGGATTGATAGAGTTTTCTTATGTAAAGAAGAGTAGTAGTAGTTTCTGAAACTAATAACCACAACATTCAGGATCACAGTCATGGTACATAGAACACAAAGGAGAATTCCCTTTCATTTTACTGTAAATGGTTTTAAAGATAGATGTCTTTTTAAAGAATAAGATGAAAAGGCACCAGTAACAGAGACAACTGAAAAGAGAAGTGTTTAGTCTACTGAGGAATCTAAGAAACAAAACCAAGGGAGGCAGATGATATCAAGCATTGTTTACATTCACTGCTGAACCAAATTATTTAGGAGTAACGCCCACATGAGAAGGAGAATACATTTTGCAAATGGAAATGTGAATAATTACCTTAGATGGCCTAAGCAGCAAACCTACTTCATATGAAAAGAGGAAAATCTGCTTGCGGAGAACGCAGAATGCAAAGGACAGTGAGTGGAAATGTAGTTGTAACGGGAGAAGGAGAATGATTGTGTGCTGAGGGGGCATTAGCCAGCTGCAATCTGAAAGAAGTGGGGGCAGCTGGGCTATGTGTCACAGTCCATTAGATGCCATTTTAAGAAATTAATTCAGGATTCAGGGGGAGCTTTGGGTGACTATAGCCATACATAAGAAGCAAATAATAAGGACTAAGCGTTCTGGGCATTTCACTGACCCACAGGCTTCTGGAGGGCAATAAACAGGGCACTCTCTGGCTCACTAGATAAACAACAATAATAAGAGGAATCACAAGAGTTCCAATTTGGAACCCTAGCTCTGCAGGTGGCAGCTGCATGATCCACTCAAGTCAAAAAGTAAGAAAACTCAATTAGCAGCTCTCTGCCCCCAGCCCCACCCCCTCTGATGAGGGGAAGGAGTAGAATGTTCTCCCACACTCTCCCTAAGCCATGGGGGGTGTTTTTTTGAGCTTCTGAACAGCAATCAGGAAACGAGGCTGTTCAGCAGGTTGATACTGTGAAACACAGTTCCCCTGAAGCGCTTCTGTGTTAAAGGATACCAGTGGATAGATCTGAATTCCCAGTAAAACCTATGCTCCCTATTGAGTTCTAGTAGAAATTGTCATATTTTAAAGAAACATGGCATAATATGTATGATTTCAAATCATATTCAAAATCTTACCTTTTGATTCAGGAAGCAGTCAGCAGGCCTCTTCCTGGTACTCAGGACTAGCAAAGTTAATGGGTACCAACTTCCCAGACCCGAGAACTGCTGCACAGCATGGTCCTCCTGGAAACACCTTGAAAACAAAGTAACTCCCAGACCCTGCCGCTTCCCTTGGCTCCTGCAGTCAGAGCCCACTGTGGGCTTCACTCCTGCATACTCCTGGAGATGTATACATAAGCAGAAGAAAATAGGGCCAGTGACCCTGGCTTATTTGAATTTTAATAGAAAGTTTGCAAAGAGTGCTGACATTTTTGCTTCAAGATTCATCTCAGCTGGACTTAGGTTAATCTTTCCCTCCTGGGGAGAGTCACTATGAAGAGGTGGGGCCAGCAGGTGAGAGGAGTTGGCCGATGGGATCTAGGCTGTCTGTACCAGCAACCGGCCGTGTGTCCATCCGACATGCCGCGTCACCCTTCTCTGAACTGTCGTTTTCTTAGCTGAATGATTAGAGTATTGATAATCTTTAAGGTCTTTTCGAGTTCCAGAATAATACCATTTGATGTTTATAACTCGGTGTGATTGGACAGAAGTTCTGAATAGGTCTATTGCCCAAGAATAAACCGGTTACCTTATTCCCTTGTTGCAATGACCAAGATAACTGGATTTAAAAATCCTTGGCTGGCCATTTCAGCAACTGTAACCACTTACTGGCTTGACCATGCTTTGCCTAAAACAGCTTTTGAAAGAGTCACAATAACTTTTTAGAAAATAAGAATAGCCACTTTTGATCAATTAGTCTCCACCACATCATTTGACCTTGTGTGTGGACTTCTTGAGACACACTACCCACAGGGTTATTTTGTAATCTCTCCTCAATGTCTATAGCCCAACCTTTTGCTGCATCCTGGATGCTTTCTTGCTCTATTTTACAACTCCCCTTTCTCTGTCCACTCCCTTAATGTTACTTCCTTAGCACTCCTTCTCGGGCCTTTTCCTCTCTCATTTTATTTGCTCTCCTTGGATGATTTCATCCTCCACCCACGACAGTGTGCAATAAGCGTTCGGGTTTGTGCTGTTTGCTGATTTCTGCGGTGTAAATACTCTCATCACTGCTGATTTCAAGCTACCAGTCATTGTGGAGTTGGGAACTGATGCACAAAATTGGCCCTTCAGCTGTGAGAGCCAGCCTCCAGTGCCCACCACCCCCATCACTTCCACTACCGCCTACATCTGAAATCTCCCTCTCTGTGTGTGTCTCTCCCACTTCTGAGTTTGTTTCACATTCAAATCTACTTGAATGTCACATCTTCTTAACATCATCAGGAGCAAAAATGGACACACAGTCTTCCTATAAACCTTTTCCTGGATTCCCAGTTTAACAAGGTAACCCTGGATAGGAGTGAATGACCCAGGCTAGGGAAAATATGCTAACCTTCAACTCTTGTGTGGTTGTATCTTTTGAGTAATGGAATAAAAACCACATGCAGGTGTATGGGGAAGGAGGTTTCCCAGCAGAGAATGGGTGTTCTGGCTCAACCATCCTGTGAAGTAGTCTCTCTGCGGACAAGAAATAAAAGGTGGGGAATCGGAGTAGAGAAAGATCTAGTGCCTAAGACCAGCTGAGTCTGAATCTGAGATAGGGAGAAGCCTTGAGTTGTTCTACAAGAAGAGGAATTGCTGTTGTCACATGGAGGCAGTAAATGATGACACCGGATTTCTGATCTAGCCACAACGTGAAGGCTGACAAGGCAAGGCCAAAATGGGGCGAGTTTCTGAAGATGCCAGACTGAAGTAGCTGTTGTGGATCTGGTTAGTCTTGAGAGGGCACATCCCGTTTTCAAGGCTGGAATGGGGCCCACAGGGAGCGGTCACACGGACGTCAGCTGACCCCACAGAGCAGGGATCTCAGAAGGGCACGAACAGCAGCAGCAGCAAAGCAGCAAGATTAGGAGGTTAGAGGGGAAAGACCCAGGGACTTGTTCTGTAGCTCAGCTGCACAGCGCTCCGCAACACTGAGCCATAACAGATAGGACACTCCGACGGGAGCTGGTTTCCAGCAAGTAGCACTGGTGCAGGCTCTAGGCTATAAGAATTTAGGCATATGAAGGAAGAAGAGTAATTTTCTGTCATTGTCACAGGCTAGTGGGGCCAGGGTATTCCCCTGGATGACATTTATTTCCATCGAATTAGACCAGTTACTGCAATACCTAAGCCAGAAAATGAGGAGTCGTTTGGTATTCTCTGCCCTGCCGCGCGCATACTCAGTCACAAAGTCAGGTCAGTTCTGTCGCCCAACATTGGCTTGAATCCATCTTTGCTCTTCATGCTCATAGTCATTCCTTCAAGCTCAGGCCTTTCTCTGACAGCACGCCCCCCCCCCCCCCACCACCTAGCCTCCCTAACTTCTGTCTTGCTTCCCTCCCATCATGTTGCTGCAGAGTGATGTTCAAAAACAAAAACCAAAACAAAACCCAAACCAAACAAAAAACCTGTTCAAGTCACTCCTTTGCTAAAAATTTTTAAGGATAAAATCCAGACCCCTTGGAATGGTCTCCCGGCTCTGTCATGATCTTTCAGGTTCATCCCACGCTTCCCTCCTACCTCCAATACGTAGAGTCATCTAGATTATGGGAGGGTGCTCTGGATCTTTTCCTGACCTTCTTATCATGATAATGTAGTCTTAAACGGTCATGCCTTTCTTCCATTATACTCCTCCTGGTTGTTCTTTCTCACCTTCTTCTTTCTCTATTCATTCCTTAAATGTTGATTTCCTGGAGGTACTTAGCTCAGCTCTCTTTCCTGTCTTCCTGGAAAATGTAACTCATTCCTGGGATCTCTGCTTCCACCTAACGCTGGATCCTCTTAAATCTCTGCCTCCAGATCAGACTGGACTTCTCAACACCTCTGCAGAATGTTTCCCAGCTACCTTATACTCCAATTTCTGAAATAGAGCTCTCCCACATTCAGATGGGTGCTCCCTCCTGTATTCTCTACCTTAGTTTATGGCTCTGTTGGGAACTTGTATCTGCTATTTACAGCTGCCTAACAGATCACCCCCACACACTGACTTAATACAACAGCCATTTATTATTGGCTAACAAGTCTATGGGTTAGCTGGCATTTCTGCTGCCCTGACCCAGACTCTGCTGATCCTGGCTGGGCTGCTCGCACACGTCTGGAGCCTCAGCTGGGACAGCTGCACCAACCTGCCCATATGGTCTATCCTCCAACAGGTTAGCTTAGGTTTATCCACAAGGCAGAGGTGCGGAGTTCCAAGACCGAAAGCAGAAACCATTCAAGGCTTCAGAGGCCTAAGATGGGAACTAACACACTACCACTCCCAAAGCCTTCTATTGGCAAGAAGTCACAAAGCCAGCCCAGGGTCAAGGAATGCAGAAATACACAACACCTTTTAATGGAAAAAAGCTGCAAAGTCAAATTGCAAGTGGTGTGGATACAGAGAGTGGTGCAGGAGTGCAGGATTTTTGCAATCTGCACTGAAGTAATCCTAAATACTGCCATATTGATAATGTGGTGGTGGGTGGTAGTGAAGGGAGCTAGCTAATGTTCACTGACGCCTAGCACATACCCTCTGAGCTGATCTCAAGGAAAAGACGAATCTTGCATTGTGTTTAAAGCTAGTCATTAAAATCACCTTTTATTTTATTTACATGGGAGTTTCAACTTTATTATGAGATGATACAGAATATGTGTAATTTTAACCTAAATTTTATGGTAACCAATATGGAAATACAGTAATTACTAATTTTTGTATTTAACACTAAAACAAACATGGTTACTAATCTAATGCTTTGAATTCTCAAAAGCACTTGGGTCAATAACTTCTCATTCATACAAACAACTAAATGGTGTCAAAATTCCTCATTCATTATTATGTCCTTGTCCTAATAATGAGAAAGCTGCTTTGAGCAAGAATGGTTTGAAAACACAGTCACATAGTTTAGTCAACTTATTTCACAAGGATTAAATCAAAACAAAACATTTGTCATTTAATGTACCTTTGATTTATTAATCCCCTGCCCTGGACTGGACTAATTATGGCTTTCAGAACTTTCTGGATATTTTCTCCTCTACTTTTCATCAGCTAAATATGGGCAAAGAAAACCAAAAGATACAATCTTGTCAAGATATTCCATCTAGAATAGGATACAAAATATACAAAATTTATATGTATTCCACAATTATAAATATTCACAAAAAAAATAATAGAAAACAAGTGCTCATCAGACTTTAAAAGAATTTTCTCATTCTTGCAAGTTTAACAATAATAAATAATTTTAATAATAAATAAATTGTAGCCTCTGGTTTTAACTTTATAAAATTATTAATTTATATAATTAATGTATATTATTATATAATATTAATTTTATAATTAACATCAAAGCATATTATAATTTATATATTAATTCTAGAATATATAATCAATATAGTGATATTAATCATAAATTAAAATTAATTATATTGATTATAAATATTAATATATTAATGTATTAATAGTATATATTGATTTTATTTTATTAATTTTATATATTAATTTTATATAAATATGTCAATTACATATTAATTATATTGATATAGTTATTTTATATGTTAGCTTTTTTTCCCAATAGGTACTTAATGTTATTTCATTTAGTTTTCATAGTAACTCTCGAAGGAAGTGGTTATTTATATTAATTCCTTAATTTACAGTTGAGGTCATGAAAGTTTGGTATGGTGAAATATGTTAGCTCAAGCCCGCACAGCTACTAAGTGATAGGGCCAGGTTTTAAATTCATCCAACTTGACTCCGGGGTCACTCTTGGACAAAATGCTACATTGGCACCTCTCTCTCCTTTATTTTCCACATCTAAATGATTCACCAATTCTACCTCTTTTCCATTTACTGTTCTAGCTCCTTCCATCCAATGCCACTGGCCCTGACTTTGTTCAGGAGCTCATAAATTCTTGCCTAGATTATTCCTTTAGCTTTCTTTTTTTTTTTTATTATGTCCTTATTTCTAGTCCTGCAGCTACAGTACAAACCTAGCAACTTCCCTCTGTTATTTAAAACACTTTGAGGAGTGACATACAAATTAAAACTACGGTGAGATTCCTCACTCCATTAGCCAGCTCGGGCTGCCATAACAAGACGCCACAGACGACGTGGCTTAAACAACAGATATTTATTTTCCCACAGTTCTGGAGTCTGGAAGTTCAAGATCACGGTGCCAGAGGGTTTATTTCTGATGAGGACTCTCTTCCTGGCTTGCAGATAGCTGCCCTTCTGACTGTGTCTTCACATGGCCTTTACTCTCAGATAGATAGAGAGCTCTCTGGAGTCTCTTCCCCTTTTTATATGGACACCAGTCCTATCAGATTAGGGTCCCCCTGTTATGACCTCATTAAACTTTAATTACCTCTGTAAATGTTATAACTCCAAATACAGTCACATTGAAGGTTAGGGTTCAACACATGAATTTGGCAGGCTGGGGCTGGGGGCACAACTCAGTCCATAACAACCCCCCCCCCAACACACACACACAAACAATATCAGTCGTTGGAAACTAGAACAACTGAAGTTCTCATACAGCGCTGCTAGGACTTTAAATTAGTCCAATCACTTTGTAAAACCGGCAGAATCCCTGAATATATACTAAGGTCATGACCCACATATTCTACTCCTAGGTATTTTATCCAGTGGACATACATATACTCACCAAAAGACATGCAAGAAACTTCACAGCTGCACTATTCCTAATAACCTCACACTGGAAATAACTCAAATGTTAATATGTAGTGGAAAGCATAAATAAATGATGGCAAGTGCATATAATGGAATATGATACAACCATGATATTGAATGAACTACATCTCCACGTGACGGAGTGGATGATGTTCAGAAACATAATGCTGGCTGACAGAAGCCAGACAGAAGAGTACACATTTTTAAATTCCACTTAAATAATGTTCGAAAAAGGCAAAACAAATCTATTGTGTTAGAAGTTACGCAGGCAGTCCCCCTTGGAGAGGGAAGTAGCAACTAGAAGGGAGCAAGATGGGCCTTCAGGGGTTCTTGTTACATTATGATCAAGTTTCTGGTTGCCCAGCTGTGTTCAGTTCATGAAAATTCATCAAGCTGAACACTTATCATATGTGCATGTTTCTGCATATATTTTACATTTCAATAAGATGTTTTTCTTAAAAAAAAATATTGTGACGATTCCATATCACCCAAGAATAAAGTCCCAGTACTTCAGCCTGGCCTAACGCCCTTTGTGACCTGGTCCCAGGCCAACCTTTCCAGCCCTATCTGTACAAATCCTAGCTTACACACCAGTCAACATAAGCCATCACCAAATACCTACAATGCATCATGCTCTTTCCAGCTCATCCCCTGCCTGAATACCATTCCCATTTCATCGAGCTGGTTAACTCCTTTTAAAACTTGGATCAGACTTCATTCTCCACCAGAATGTTTTTCCTGACTCCACCACCCCCAACCCAGACTGAGTTAGGAGTGCCTGCTCTGTCCTCCTTTATCATTCTATGGACTTACTAACCCTAGTCCATCACACTGTCATTTTCAGTTTCTAAATCTATCTGATGAACTGTGAGTGTGATGGAAGCAAGGATCGGATCCTTTATCTCAGCATACACAGCATCTAGTTCAGGGACCAGCATATAGCAAATGCCCAATGAACAGCAAATGAATTAGTAAAGTGATTAATGAAATTTAGCTGACATCTTGATTTTGGTGCAGAACATTTCTTCAGTCATTCCAGCAAGAAGAGTTGAAGAAGGAGGAGGAGGAGGAAGAGAAGAAGAAAAGAAAAAAGAAAATAATAATCTGGTAGCACAGACTATACCATGCCCAAAATTTAGTTTGCAATGAGTGCTTTGTTCCCCATGAACATTAATATCAGGGAAACCAAATACACATTTCTTAAAACATATAATAGTACTCTTGCCCATTCCCTAAAGACTGCCCAACTGTACAAAATGACTGCATTCCTCTGAAATATGGGTGAAGTGTTAATGTTCTTGGTTGGCTTGAAACTCAAGAAATTCCTCTAACATCAAGATTGGCCATGTTCCTTGGGTGGATCTGCCAAAAATTCCTCAGATATCCCGGTCTGGGATTTATGGACTGAGAGGTTTATGATATTTCAGAGTGGAGAATGGGCTATTGTTTTACATATTAGACAAGTCAAGTAAATGCCATGAAAGCTGTTATTGGGCTCCGGGTCTAAAAAGTGAATCAAATTGACAGCAGTCATTTTTCTATGCAAGTTCCAAGCAGGCTTAAACCAGGCAAAATGCTAAGCGGTGATCATATTGGGTTCTCAACAATGTTTCTTCCTACCTCTGAATTTGGCCTTCAGGCATGGCTCCACAAAAGAAAGCCAGGAAAGGTATTAATGACGAGAGGTAGGGCGATGAGGATATTGCCATGATGACGATTCCTGGTAAGTAAGCATGCACGATGTGTAACGGAACACGCATAAATGTGAAACCCGACCTCAGCAAGAGTTAGGGCAACGGTAAAGAAGTACTCACGTACGCATGTACACTCTGGGTAGTGACGTGAGGCCTACGGTGAGGGCATTGGCCCACCCCAACTTCAATGAGGACTTCTTACCCACTCCACTACGCCCAGACCTGACTCCACCCATCTTCTTGAGCCACGGCTGATTGGACCAGACATAGGCACCTGACTCAAGCAGGGCCAATCAGATGCTCTCGGTTTGGCATTGGGCCGCAGGTAAGCCGGTGCTCTCAATGAGGACCTGTGAGGCTGCCTGCCCAGCCATTTGGGGTGCAAAGGAGTAGGGAAGTGGAGAAAAGAGGACCGTAGGGAGAGAGAAGAGATGTAGTAAACTATCGAGGCAGGATGGGGGTTGACGAGAAGAGAGATCAGTTCCTGACAGCTTTCCTGTTCCTGTTTTCAATCCTCTGGAGGGATCTGGATACATTCTCTGGCCGAGTCTGGCCTGCTTTTATGAGAGAAGAACGTGTTTCTTCTGCTCATGCTGGTTTGGGTGGGTTCCCGAGGTCACAGGACTAGGGTACTTGCGCTCTGGTATTCTAGCATGAAGTCTGGCTGCACTCCCTCAGTTCCTTTGGAGAAGGACAGAGGGTGCAACTGAGGCCCCGCTCGGGTGAGGGGGGATTGCACTGCAGCAGTCGGGGGGCTGGGGGAGTCCCGAGCCCTTGCCCTTGCCGGCTCTAGTGGTCTTGGCTCTGAGTACAGCCGGAGCTTGCGAGCTGTTGGCTAGTGGGGGTGTTAATGTAGTTCTTTAAAAAGGGAAGCAGGACACTGCGAATGATGACATCTGAGCGTCAACAATACAAAATTAAGCCTGTGGAAAATGTCAATTATGATGGCTAACACAGGAAATTGCATTTATGTATGGAAACTAAATTTAGAAGCCTGGACAGATTGACAGGATCCTTCCTAAATCCACGTAAATAGCCCATGCCAGGTGCCAGGAAGTAACTGCGGGAGCAGGACCGGCTAGGGGGCAGGCCCCTTGGCTGTCCTCAAAAATCTGAAGGAAGAAAAAGGGCTTTTCTCTAACGCTAGATAATTTTTCAGAAGTCTTATCCTCCAGGTGAAGAGAGAATTAACAGTTTCTGAAAGCATCATTTTCAAAGCTGTTGCTATTCTCTCCCTGCTTTGTGTCCGTAAACAAGGAAAGGGTGTGGTCAGGATTTGGATTTGCTCTAGGCAGTGTTTATGCAGCCCTTGTTGGCTGCCTGCCAGAGGCCAACCCTGAGGAAAAGGGGAGTGTGAGAGCGGGTAAGGGGAAGTCTCTCAGGCTCCCTCCCTTCACCCACTGCACCCCCCACTCTTAGGGTTCCCTCCTTCGCATGGTGTTCCTCTATCACTTCAAGCCCCAGTGACATGAAAACTGGAGTCGGAAGCAGAGGAATGACATTCATGGTGCTTGAGTAGGGCAAGGACATTGGAGTCAAGCAGACAGGTTTAAAGCCCTGGTACTATTACTAGTGCTTCTCTCAGACCCCCACCAGAAGGGCATCTGCACTGGGCTATGAGGTCTAGAGGGCCCTACTGTAGCCCTCCTCATGGCATGCTTCACCCTGTGGAGGCAAGAGTCCACTCGGTCAAAGGAACTTGCCCACCAGAGCCTATATCTCCCTCTGTAGAGCATGCTCCAGGTACTGAGACACCAGAATTCCCTGTGCCAATGGCCCTGAGTCTGTTTGCAGGACCTGTGCAGGCCTCTTCCCAGGTGTGTCCTCCCAAGGGTATGTATCCACTAGATTTCAGGGTGGCTTAGGGGCAGCAGTTTGCAGAGAGTGCAGATAAAAGTTGGACAGTGTGTGCCCGAGTGTCTGTATATGAGTTTCAGGGGTGGGACGAGAAGGGCACCAGGCCAAGGGCTGGGGCATTACTCACTGTGCACTACCTCTTTCTGGCTCCGACCAAGAAGTCTGAAAATTCTAAATTTGAATCTGGCCTTCCAGGTTGTTATGAAGCAGGAGAAGAGAAGATATTTTATTTAACCATAAGCTTGATGTATAGTTTTTGCCACGGAATATGGGTCTCAACTTGTTCTCTTGCTGCAGGCCCCCTAAATGTTAGGAGTGGGCCACATTACCACTTCAACACTGTGTGACCTTAGGTAAGTTAGGTCAGGCTTCTGAGCCTCAGTTTCCTTATCTGCAAAATGAAGGCAATAATAGTAGCAGTTATTTTGAGAATTTAAAATGTAGTTAGTTTGGGGCACCTGGGTGGCTCTGTTCGCTGAGTGTCTGCCTTCAGCTCAGGTCATGATCCCAGAGTCCTGGGATCAAACCCCACATCAAGCCCCACATGGGGCTCCCTGCTCAGTGGGGAGCCTGCTTCTCCCTCTCCCTTTGCCCCTCCCCCTGCTTCTGCATTCTCTCTCTCTCAAGTAAATAAATAAAATCTTAAAAATGTATATATATAATAAAATGTAGTTAGTTCTATTATTGTTATGTGCCCTTCGGCAAGTTACTTAAGCTCTCTGCGCCTCAGTTTTCTCATCTGTCAAATGGGAGGATGCTAATAGTACCTATCTTCTGGATTGTCATTAGTTAATGTATGTAAGGGTTTTAGAACAGCATCTGGCATGTCATAATGCTATGTAAATGCTGGTTGTTGTCATCTACTACCCATTATCACCACTACCACCACCTGGCCTGTTGGATTAGAGGAAAGAGTATATGCAGTGAGGTCACAGTGAGGCACACCTCTGCCACATTTTTTAGTTACTTTGAGACTTGCCTCATACTCCAGACTCATCCTGTGATTTCAAAATCCCTACCAGACTTCTTAGGAAGCATGAAGCCTGTTCCTGCTTCCAACTGAGACTGTTGCTTTGGCCAAGTGTAATCTGATGAATACAAACTAAGAGTCCTGTCCTGGGATAACCCTCATTCTTGTCTGTCAAGGGCTTTGAGATCCACTCAGAAAGGTGCAAAACAAATCTTAAATCTCTGGGCAGAGACACAGTGGTGGCAGCAAGTGAGGAATGGGGGAGGGATGTTGGCTCTTCTCCTGAGATCCATCAATTGCCATTTCTTGCTTAATGGAAGTTTCTCCAGCCCGGTACATTGGAAGGCTTGGTTGGGTTTGGGAATTAACTTGAAATGCTAATTCTGTAAATATCTAGAGGGTGGCTGATCCTCCAGTCCAGGGGACTTGATCCCATAGAAAGAACCTGTAATCCAGAGAGCTACCAAAAGGTTTTCCAACCACAAGCCCCATTTCTTTCTGCTACACAACACTACCTCTGTGGATCAGCAGCTCTTTCTTCTGCTTGGCACTCAGGCAGCCCACTCCCCATTTGCTTCAACTTTGTAAGGGATCACCAACAGGCAGCTGAGATACTCCTGATCTCCATTGAAGTGAAACTTAAGAAAGATACCAGCAAGGCCATTATCAAAACATCAAGCATCAAACCTCCAGCTCCTCACCTTTGTAGCATCCTCTTCCCAAGGAGGTTCTTCCTAAGTCCCTGTGCTCTATAAACACATTTTATCTTAGGAACGTTCTATTCCTTCCTCACATTAAGGCATGAGTTACTAAGAACAGCTATCACACTAAGGTATTATACTAAGAACAATATTATACCTCTCTCTCAAATTATTTTCACCCAAAAAAGCCTTAAGAAAGCTCTAAATGAAAGAAACAAGGCAATTTCAGACAGCAGTCGGCAACTGCAGAGGGCTTTTGTCAGGGTGGGGGTCCTGGGGATGGCAGGCCTATTCCAAAGTGCTTCTCATCTCAGAATCCATTTATTCAGCCTAAATGCATTTCTACTGTGCTTTCAGGTATGCTATCAGGGACTGACTCCACAAGTTTATTGGCATCACTGTGGTTCAGGGCTGGTTGCACACCTCTTCCGCAAGGGCCCATGAGCAGTGTTCACTAAATCCCCATGGCCATGGTTTCCAATGAGACCTTTGCGGTGGAATTCCTTTCTCCTTACGTTCAACAGCTTTGAGTTGTACAGACAGCCATGGCATGGTGCCCTGACCACCGTTTGTTTGTGTTTGGTGGTTCTGACACATACATGCACTCCTACAGCATGGGAATGGAACCATTTTAACATATAGAAAAATGTTAGAGTGAGGAAAGCAGCGCCATGGTGTTGCCAATGAGGGAGGGTCCCTGCTCTGATTGGCTTAGTGGTGCCTTTGTTTTTAAGCTCATATTTGATATAGGATGTACATATGTTAAGTTGGTTTGCATGCTATGCTGAACATGCCCAGCAATACACTGTAAACATCCTTGTGACATTTCTCAAAGGAAATAGTTGCTATGTGTGACTAGTCACCATTTTTGCAAAAGTTAAACATCTGAGCTGTTTAAATTGCTCTGCAAAGTATGAAATGCAAATTAGGTAATCATGGCATAATCACTCAGATCCAAAGAATGAGGAGTGCAGTAGTTGGTTGGTTGGTTCGTTCTTCTTCTAACTGGTGGGGTTGTAGGGGAACATCAAATCTGATGGTCAAAATTCAATCAAAATCTCTAGCCATTCAAAGTTTTTGGAGATAAATGATATCCCTTACAGATGATTAGCTAGGATGAATATCCCTGTGGCACAATCAAATCAACATGTACTTGATTACTGTTTGCTCTGTACTACAGAATGAGTGTATAAGTCCAGGGTGTGGGGAGACCACTGTACGAGTGTGGTATGGGTGTGTCTGTGAAGCAGCAGGAATGTTTTTCTCAACATTCTGTTTATGAAGCCCCAGTTCATTGTATAGTTGCTGAGGAATGAAACCAAGGGATATGATAGTCAATATGTTTCAACCATAAGACCTAGTTTTTTAAATAAATTTATCGTAGTGCAATAAACCGTATTCCATGTGAGCTTTTCTCTGATCAAAGGAAGCGATATTGCTCATTTATTTTTCACGAAGAAAACGTTTTGATTTCACTGTAAACATACCTTAGTTTATTTGTAGAGCTGTTTCCTATTTTTCTTATCAAAATATCTCAGCTGTAGCTCAATAAATCGAGTAGGTATAGGAGGTTCTGTCCCCACCAAGTCAGATGAATGTTTTTTATCACAGCCCTGAAGCAGATCCACTAGGTTAGCAATTACAGCATTTTAGAAAAATAAAAGGGAAAAGTATTTTTGTTCCAGTATCTCCTGTGGGGAAAAAAGGCAGATGGAAAGAATAGCAATGATGAAACAAAATTAATATATTTATATTATATAACCACCAAAAAAGCTGCCATGCAACATTTCTTTGTTTCATTTTACAAGTAATGTGCATTTTTTCCTTGAATATGAGTTTATGCTTGAGTTGGTGGCAGTTTTGCCTTAAAGGCATGGGATAGATCATTGATTTCTGCCCCTTTAAAAAGATTTTGTGTATCTCTGCCCAGTGCTGTTATGTGCTGATTTCATAGGTTAGCAGTCAGAAAGTGTGTTTGTTTCACTATTTCCTATTTTTTGGTTCTATGTGTTTCTCTATTTCCTATTTCTTGGTTGTGTTGGGGATTGGGGGTGGCTATCTTACTGTTTGCCCTCATGGACCGCCTACATGTATGAAATCAAATTCCTAGGAAATGTATTCTAACTGCCTCTAAGCAACATATGAAAATGCTTTATTATTGGAGACTGAATGTATTCAAGTTTACTGACAAATCCAGCTCTGGAGTATCAAAAATTGGATTATTTTTTTCTCCTGTTTCTTTCTATGGAGGAATCAATAGTATTGAACAAGAAAAAAAAATTGTGTTACTCCTGGGCCAAGGAGTGAGTGTAGCACTTAGGGTAGGTGAGAGAGTTAATCATGTGTCCTAAATTGATCTGGGGGCGCTGTACCTAGTGCATCCAGTTAACTAATCTTTAATTTTTGTACCAGGAACACAGCCAGCACGTCCACTTACCCAGGATAGATGATTAAGAAGAATGTTGTAAAAAAGCTGAACATAATTCACAATCACCAAATATAGGAGGCGTCTCTGAAGCTGACAAATTTGCTCCCACAGAATGCAATGACATAATCTAAATTGTGAGGGAAAAAATCCAACTTGGTTGGGATAGGTAAGGCAAACCAAAAACAAAGAAAATTTGGCCCACAAGTCATTTCCGCTTGGAAATATTTCTAAAGATTGAGCTTAGGCCGGCGGTTCATGTAACACCACCACCTGCACACTGCCAAAGAGCAGCCTTGGCGCTGAACCTAGAAGCTCAAGGTGGGAGAAACGTCAGTGGACAGAATCGAACTTCTGAAGATGCTCTTCTCAGAGCTTCCTGAGACCTTCCGGGGGGATGATTTTCAAACTATGTTTTGGCTCTAAACACTGGGATTTGGTTATCTGCAGCTGATTTCCAGCTTCAGAACCATTTCTGCTTCTACCTTATAACCCACCACAGCCCAAGATTTTAAGAATTTTATCTGAAAATATCTCAACATAGTTTATTTTTTTAAAAGAAAATTAGCACAGAGAAAACATTATTTTAAAAAACCACTTTCCAATTATACATACAGTGTCCAGTGTACATGTTATAAACATGTAACTTATATTTTATTCACCCATAGGGATTTGACTCAAGTAGGTGCCCTGCCCCTATTCCCTGTATGGAAAGTTCGAGGAGAACCTCTACATGATATTACTTAGATGCTTCAATTAACTGGACAAAACAATTATTATACCTACAGAAAACAAATGGCTATGGGGTACCTGAGTGGCTCAGTCGGTTAAGTATCTGCCTTCAGCTCAGGTCATGATCTCAGGGTCCTGGGATCAAGCCCAGCATCGGGCTTCCTGCTCAGCAGAGAGCCTGCTTCTCCTTCTCCCTCTGCCCCTCCCCCCTGCTCATGCGTGCGCACGCGTGGTCTCTCTCTCATCAATAAATAAATAAAATCTTTTAAAAAATAAATTAAAAAAAGAAAAGAAATGGCTAATTTATTTAACATAAAAATGAGTGTTACAAGCCAGTGAGAAAAAGATAAACAATCCTGTGGAAAATAGGCAAAGGATAGACACAGATAATTCAGGAAAAACAAACAAACAAGAAACCGAGGAAGTAGACATACAAAAATATACTTAACCTTGCTCATGGTTTAAAAATTCCAGGGATGGGGATGCCTGGGTGGCTCAGTCCGTTAAGCATCTGCCTTCAGCTCAGGTCATGACCCCAGGGTCCTGGGATTGAGCCCTACAGCAGGCTCCCTGCTCGGTGGGGAGCCTGCTTCTCCCTCTCCCTCTCCCTGCTGCTCCCCAGCTTGTGCTCTCTCCCTCTGACAAATAAATAAATAAAATCTTTAAAAAAATTCCAGGGATGACGAGATAGCAATTTTCACTTTCAACTGACAAAATCAAAAAGAGTGATGGTAAAACCAGGCGAAGATGTGAGGAAACAGTCCCTTTCGTACATATCTGTTGAGTGTGTTAATTGATACAATGTTTGGTGGTGGCAGTTTTGCAATGTCAAAGTTGACCCAGAAACTTCACTTCTGGGAATATAATCCACAGAAAAACTCCCCGAAGTACACAAAGACAAAAATGTACATGGATGATGATTGCAGCATAGTTCTTAGTAGCTAACAACTGGAAACAAACCACTGAAAAGAATGAGGTAGAGCTACAGGTAACACACACAGAAAGCACAAGAGGCAGTAAAAAGGAAAAAGAACCAGTTACAAAAAATGATGTAGAAAAGGATTCCATTTTTGTTCTGTGTGAAAGAAAAAAATGTAATAGCATATATATTAAAACGTAATGCTGGTTGTTTCTGGGAGTTGGCATTTTGGAGCACCTTCCATTTCTACCTTGCATATTTCTGTCAGATTTGATCCCAAACGAAAGGTAAAATAAAAAGAGTCTTAAAAAATAACAATACGAACATCACTTACGTAGTTTTCTTGCCAAACATGTTTGTTCTGAATCTAAATATGAGGAAACAACCACATAAACCCTGCTTGTGTGATATTCTGCAAGATAACCAGCCTAGACTCCTCAAATTTATCAATATTAATGAAAAATGAAAAGGAGACTATTCAAAAGTAAAAATAACTAAAGAGAGCCAAAAACTAGAGGCACTATGTGATCCTTGATTGGATCCTGAATGCATAAAAAAAAACATTATAAAGGAACTTTCAAGACATAATTGCCTTGGTGAATCTAGGTGAAAGAATAGCGATTCTAGAATTATGTTTTGGGAAATTCTAGTATAGAAAATGCCCCATTAACTGAAATATATTGTGCCCCTCCATGCTAGCTGTTCCCATGGATATATTATCTCATTTAATTTTTGTTATTTATTGAAGAAAAAGATGGTTTCCTTTTGAAGCTAAGACTCTATTACTGTGATTGCTGAGGGATACCGATACATTCAATTCTAGAATATCTTATCTGGTTTATAGATTTCCAGTCAGTGCCTAGATGCCAACTAGGGTTTACTACAAAGTTAGAGAATTTGAAAGCTGGAGGGTATCTTTGAGGTGCATGGATCAACCCTTATAGTTTTACAAATGAGCAAAGGGCCCCAGACAGGCGAGTGACCTACCATAGTTAATTCAAAAGAGCACTAGTTTTGGAAATCTCTCCCCTAAGTTTAGAATTCTTACAATAAAACCATTAAGATGCATTTAACTCTTGCTGAACATCACCAACAGAGTAGGCATCATAACGGCCTGCCCTGAGATGGGCCCCTTCTGCTTGGAAAGAGGCTTACCACTTGGGGAGGAATTGCATGGTAATCCTCAAGGAGCAAAAAGCCTCAGACTCCCAGCACTGCAATAATGCAGACAGTCTGCTGAGTCCAAGCCGAACCAAGACATGCCCTTTGCTTGACTTTTTTATTACATAAGAAAGCACGAGGAGTTCAAGCCAACACTTTTTTCTCCCTAAAAAAAAAAAGAAAAAAAGAAAAAAGAAACGACTGCTTATGGAAGATGGATAACAAGAGTCCTGGGTCCTTTACTTCTCTTCCTGATAAACATGTCCTCACAGCACATTCCCAGAAGGACTCATCCCATCTGGTAGAATGATGAGAGAATGATTAAATCACTTCTCCTTTATAAAATGTGTGTGCCTCCTTCTTACTGGACTGAGACTCCGGATTGACATTCCCCATTTTATATCTCTCTCTGAGAATTATTGCCTGACCTGCACAGCAGACTTGAGAAAATCAAAAAGCTCTCCCTGACTGGTTTATCAGGAAAACAATTCTCCTGATTGGCTTATGTCCACTCCTCAGGGACCAGTGGAATGTCCCACAGGGGTGATGGTGACACTGTGACTTCTCCTTGCGGTGGGCCGGGTACTGGCGGGGCAGGGCAGGCAAAGGGCTTGAGAGGGCACAGGGAGCCACAAAGGTGCCCAAGGCCAAAGTCTGTAGAGGTAATCTGAGTCTAAATATCTGGAAGAGCACATGCAGGGTGAAGTCAGGAGGCTACTGAAATTGGAGTTGCTAAGTTAAGGGTGTGGATCTGAGCAGAAGTGGGCTTGTAGCACAGGCAAGTCAGGACCAGGCAAGAGGGTCTCTGGAAGACAGCGCCAGATTCCAGCTAGCAGGTGCGTCTTGCCATGTGTGGTTGGCAGCGCCTGGTGTTTTGAAGTGGCTGAAGTGGCCAGGATCAGTGGACCTGGAAAAGCCACTGGTCAGTGAACAAAACTAAGAGCACCAGGGTCTGAGTTAGGTCTGAAGTGAAAACTGGATCCCCACATCCAAAGAGGTCAACAGGATGTAAAGTCAAGGACAAACCCATTGCTAGTCCAATAAGCCTGTTTGACAAATCAAGGGAGGAGCAAGAATGCAAGTGTGAAGCCAGGGAGAGCAGGCAGCCATAATGGTCAATGTTGGCAGAGTACAGTACAGCACTGGGGTGGGATGGGCTATATTTAATGATTCCAGGGCCAAGGAGTGGAGGGTACAGCCACTCTTCATTCTGATCCTGTGCTCTGAATGAGATGTGTCTTGTGCCATTAAAAGTACCACCAGAGCTTTCTGCTGTAGGCTTGAGAGGCTGGTATCAAGATGGGCAAGTTCACGAAACCTCAGAAGGTGGTGCTGGTCCTGGCTGGATGCTACTCTGGATGCAAAGCGGTCATCATGAAGAATATTGATGGCGGTACCTCAGACCATCCCTACAGCCATGCTCTGGTGGCTGGAATTGACTGCTTTTCCACAAAGTGACAGCTGCCATGAGTAAGAAGAAAATGACCATGAGGTCAAAGATCAAGTCCTCTACAAAAGTTTATAATATGATCACTCATGCCCACAGGGTACTCTGTGGATATCCCCTTGGACAAAACCGCTATCAACAAGGATGTCTTCTGAGACCCTGCCCTTAAACGCAAGGCCTGACAAGAGGCCAAAGTCAAGTTCAAGGGAAGGTACAAGACCAGCAAGAACAAATGGCTCTTGGTACAAGGGCAGAGGTGGAGCAAGATGGCAGAGGAGTAGGAGACCTGGATTTCATCTGGTCTCAGGAATTCAGCTGAATAGGGATCAAACCATTCTGAACACCTACGACCTCAACAGGAGATCGAAGAGAAGAATAGCAACAACTCTCTGAACAGAAAAGCGACCACTTTCTGGAAGGTAGGACATGCGGAGAAGTGAATCTGAGGCGATAATCAGGAGGATAGACGGCGGGGGAGGGGCCTCCGGCGGCTGCTTCTGGCAAGTGATAGAGCAGTGGAGCACAAAATCGGAACATTTAGAAGTCAGCTCCGCTGAGGGACGTCTCTCCAGTGGCTAAGCAGGGGGTGCAACCCTCGCGGGACAGTGTGGTCTCAGGACTCTCGGGGGTCACAGAAAGACCGGGGGGTGCCTGACTGCGGCAGAGCTCCCAAGTATCAGAGCGGGGAAGCCGGCTACAGAGACAGAGCCGAGGCGCGGGCTCTCAGCTCAGGGTTGCCATAAACTGTGATCCGTGGCACAGTTGGACCACTACTCCTCCAGCAGGGACCCAACAAGCGGCAGATCCGGGGAGACTCCCCTTCCTCTCCCGGGAGGAGTGATGTGGGAGCGCACCACAGGGAACTGCTGGGTTTGGAGACTCCACACGGAGTCGGGTGCCAGAGATAGAAATGCTCAGTCACAGGCCGGGTGAGCACAGAGTGCGGCCAGAGACCGGGGACACGGGAGTGACTGACTGCTTTTCTCTGGGGGCGCACTGAGGAGCGGGGCCCTGAGTTCTTGGCTCCTCCGGGCGGAGACTGGGAGGTCGCCATTTTCACTCTCCTCCTCCAAAGCTGTACCGAAAGCTTGCAGGGAACAAAAGCTGGAGAGCAAACCCGAGCAGCTTGCTTAGCCCAGACCGGCAAGGGCGGGGCAACTCCATCTCCAGCAAAGCATTTGGGAACCACGGCAACAGGCCCCTCCCCCAGAAGATCAGCACGAACAGCCAGCCAAGACCAAGTTTACCGATCAAGGAGAATGGGAGAACTCCAGAGCTAGGGGAATACTGCACATAGAATTCATGGCTTTTTTACCATGATTCATTAGTCTTTCAAAGTTAATTTTTTTAACTTTTTTTCTTGAACTTTTCTTTTTCCCTTTTTCAACCAACATCTTATCAATCCCTTTTCTTAAAAAAAAATTTTATTTTTCATTTTTAGAGTCATATTCTATTCCTTCATAGTAGTTACCCTTATTTTTGACATATATATATAAGTTGTTCTCTCTTTAAAATTTTGAGATACAGTTTCTTCTAACATATCAAAATATACCCTAAATCTCTAGTGTATGGCTTTGTTCTACTCTCCTGCCTGATCACATTCTCTCCCCCTTTTTTTCCTTTCTTTCTTTCTTTTTTTTAAATCCCCTTCTTTCTTTTTTCAAGAACCTTATCAATTCCTTTTTAAAAATTTTTTATAATTTTCATCTTTACCGTCATATTCCATCCCTTCATTGTTTCAACCCTTATTTTGTACATATATAAGTCTTTCTTTCTTTAAAATTTTAGGAGGCACTTTCTTCTAACAGACCAATGTGTCCAAAATACACCCAAAATCTAGTGTGTGGCACTGATCTATGCACTAGCCTTATCATATTTGATCATATTATGTTTTTTTGTTTTGTTCTGTTTTTGTTTCTTTTTACCTTTTTCCTTTCCTTTTTTTTTTTTTTTTCTCTTTCTTTTTTCTTTCTTTCCCTTTCTTTTCCCCTGGTTTCAGGTCTTTTCTGATTTGTTTAGAGTATATTTTCTGGGGACGTTGTTAACCTGTTAACATTTTGTTCTCTCATTCATCTATTCTCCTCTGGACAAAATGACAAGGCGAAAAAAATCACCTCAACAAAAAGAACAAGTGGTAGTACCATCTCCCAGGGACCTACTCAATATGGACATTAGTATGATATCGGACCTAGAGTTCAGAATCATGATTTTAAAGATACTAGCTGGGCTTGAAAAAAGCATGGAAGTTATTAGAGACACCCTTTCCGGAGAAATAAAAGAACTAAAATCTAACCAAGTCGAAATCAAAAAGGCTATTCATGAGGTGCAATCAAAAATGGGGGCACTAACTGCTAGAATAAATGAGGCAGAAGAGAGAATTAGCGACATAGAAGACCAAATGATGGAAAATAAAGCAGCTGAGAAAAAGAGATAAACAGCTACTGGCTCACGAGGGCAGAATTTGAGAGATAAATGATACAATAACACGAAACAACATTAGAATAATTGGGATCCCAGAAGAAGAAGAAAGAGAGAGGGGCAGAAGGTATAATGGAGCAAATTATAGCAGAGAACTTCCCTAATGTGGGGAAGGAAACAGGCATCAAAATCCAGGAGGCACAGAGAACCCCTCTCAAAATCAATAAAAATAGGTCAACACCCCGACATCTAATAGTAAAACTTACGAGTCTCAGAGACAAACAGAAAATCTTGAAAGCAGCTCGGGAGAAGAGATATGTAACCAATAATGGTAGAAACATTAGATTGGCAACAGACCTACCCACAGAGACCTGGCAGGCCAGAAAGGACTGGTATGATATCTTCAGAGCACTAAATGAGAAAAATATGCAGCCAAGAATACTATATCCAGCTAGGCTGTCATTGAAAATAAAAGGAGAGATAAAAATCTTCCAGAACAAACAAAAACTAAAGGAATTGGCAAACATGAAACCAGCCCTCCAAGAAATATTGAAAGAGGTCCTCTAAGCAAAGAGAGAGCCTAAAAGCAGCATAGATCAGAAAGGAACACAGACAATATACAGTAACAGTCACCTTACAGGCAATACAATGGCACTAAATTCATATCTTTCAATAGTTACCCTGAATGTAAATGGGCTAAATGCCCCAATCAAAAGACACAGGCTATCAGATTGGATTAAAAAACAAGACCCATCGATATGCTGTCTGCAAGAGACTCATTTTAGACCCAAAGACACCCCCACATTGAAAGTGAAGGGGTGGAAAACCATTTACCATGCTAATGGACACCAAAAGAAAGCTGGGGTGGCAATCCTTATATCAGACAAATTAGATTTTAAAACAAAGACTGTAATAAGAGATGAGGAAGGACACTATATCCTACTTAAAGGGTCTATCCAACAAGAAGATCTAACAATTGTAAATATCTATGCCCCTAACATGGGGGCAGCCAATTATATAAGGCAATTAATAACAAAAGCAAAGAAACACATTAACAACAATACAATACTAGTGGGGGACTTTAACACCCCCCTCACTGACATGGACAGATCATCTAAGCAACAGATCAACAAGGAAATAAAGACTTTAAATGACACACTGGACCAAATGGACTTCACAGACATATTCAGAACATTCCATTCCAAAGCAACGGAATACACATTCTTCTCTAGTGCCCATGGAACATTCTCCAGAATAGATCACATCTTAGGTCACAAATCAGGTCTCAACCGGTACCAAAAGATTGGGATTATTCCCTGCATATTTTCAGACCACAATGCTTTGAAACTAGAACCCAATCACAAGAGGAAAGTCGGAAAGAACTAAAATACATGGGGGGTAAAGAGCCATTTCTACTAAAGAATGAATGGGTCAACCAGGAAATTAAAGAAGAATTTAAAAAAATTCATGGAAACCAACAAAAATGAAAACACAACTGTTCAAAATCTTTGGGATGCAGCAAAGGTGGTCCTAAGAGGAAAGTATATAGCAATACAAGCCTTTCTAAAGAAACAAAAAAGGTCTCAAATATACAACCTAACCCTACACCTAAAGGAGCTAGAGAAAAAACAGCAAATAAAGCCTAAACCCAGCAGGAGAAGAGAAATAATAAAGATCAGAGTAGAAATCAATGAAAGAGAAACCAAAAGAACAGTAGAACAGATCAAAGAAACTAGGAGCCGGTTCTTTGAAAGATTTAACAAGATTGATAAACCCCTGGCCAGACTTATCAAAAAGAAAAGAGAAATGACCCAAATCAACAAAATCATGAATGAAAGAGGAGAGATCACAACCAACACCAAAGAAATACAATTATAAGAACATATTATGAGCAACTCTATGCCAGCAAATTAGATAACCTGGAAGAAATGGATGCATTCCTAGAGATGTATCAACTACCAAAACTGAACCAGGAAGAAATAGAAAACCTGAACAGACCTATAACCACTAAGGAAATTGAAGCAGTCATCAAAAATCTCCCAACAAACAAAAGCCCAGGGCCAGAGGGCTTCCCAGGGAATTCTACAAAACATTTCAAGAAGAATTAATACCTATTCTCCTGAAACTGTTCCAAAAATAGAAATGGAAGGAAAACTTCCAAACTCATTTTATGAGGCGAGCATTACCTTGATCCCCCAACCAGACAAAGACCCCATCAAAAAGGAGAATTACAGACCAATATCCTTGATGAACATGGATGCAAAAATTCTCACCAAAATACTAGCCAATAGGATCCAACAGTACATTAAAAGGATTATTCACGATGACCAAGTGGGATTTATCCCTGGGCTGCAAGGTTGATTCAACATCCGCAAATCAATCAACGTGGTACAATATATTAACAAAAGAAAGAACAAGAATCATATGATCCTCTCAATAGATGCAGAAAAAGCAGCCTCTTCAACCTCAGCCGCAGCAAATTCTTCCTAGAAACATCGCCAAAGGCAAGGGAAGCAAGGACAAAAATGAACTACTGGGATTTCATCAAGATAAAAAGCTTTTGCCCAGCAAAAGAAACAGTCCACAAAACCAAAAGACAACCGACAGAATGGGAGAAAATATTTGCAAATGACATATCAGATAAAGGGCTAGTATCCAAAAATCTATAAAGAACTTATCAAACTCAACACCCAAAGAACAAATAATCCAATCAAGAAATGGGCAGAAGACATGAAGAGACATTTTTCCAAAGAAGACATCCAAATGGCCAATAGACACATGAAAAAGTGCTCAACATCGCTCGGCATCAGGGAAATCCAAATCAAAACCTCAATGAGATACCCCCTCACACCAGTCAGAATGGCTAAAAGTAACAAGTCAGGAAACAACAGATGTTGCCGGGGATGCGGAGAAAGGGAAACCCTCCTACACTGTTGGTGGCAATGCAAGCTGGTGCAACCACTCTGGAAAACAGTATGGAGGATCCTCAAAAAGTTGAAAATAGAGCTATCCTACAACCCGGCAATTGCACTACTGGGTAATTACCACAAAGATACAAATTCAGGATCCAAAGGGGTATGTGCACCTCAATATTTATAGCAGCAATGTCCCCAATAGCTAAACTGTGGAAAGAGGCAAGATGTCCATCGACAAATGAATGGATAAAGATGTGGTCTATATACACAATGGAATATTATGCAGCCATCAAAAGGAATGAGATCTTGCCATTTGCAATGATGTGGATGGAACTGGAGGCTGTTATGCTGAGTGAAATAAGTCAATCTGAGAAAAACATGTATCATATGACCTCACTGATATGAGGAATTCTTAATCTCAGGAAACAAACTGAGGGTTGCTGGAGTGGTGGGGGGTGGGAGGGATGGGGTGGCTGGGTGATAGACATTGGGGAGGGTATGTGCTATGGTGAGTGCTATGAATTGTGCAAGACTATTGAATCACGGATCTGTACCTCTGAAACAATAATGCAATATATGTTAATAAAAATAAAAAAAAGAAGATAGCAGGAGGGGAAGAATGAAGGGGAGTAAATCAGAGGGGGAGATGAACCATGAGAGATGATGGACTCTGAAAAACAAACTGAGGGTTCTAGAGGGGAGGGGGGTGGGAGGATGGGTTAGCCTGGTGATGGGTATTAAAGAGGGCAGGTACTGAATGGAGCACTGGGTGTTATGCACAAACAATGAATCATGGAACACTACATCCAAAACTAATGGTGTAATGTATGGCGATTAACATAACAATAAAAAATTTTTAAAAAGTTATGATGTAATGTATGGTGATTCACATAACAATAAAAAATTTAAAGAAAAAATAAGTAATAAAAAAAAACAAATGGCTCTTCCAGAAACTGCAGTTTTAGATCTGTTTTGTTTCAGTCATTAAAAATAACACAAAAAAAGTACCACCAGCATGACTATAGTTAATAACACAGTATTACATATTTGAAATTGCTAAGAGAATAGATCTTAAAAGTTCTCATCACAAGGAAAAAAATTTTTGTAACTATGACCAATGACAGATATCAACTAGACTTAGTGGTGATCATTTTCTAATATATATTTGTATAAAATCATTACAATTTCATTACACTGAAACTAATATAATGTTATATGTCGATTTTACCTCAATAAAAAAAAGTATCAGCAGTAACTTTGTTTATTCTTTTGCCTTGCAATTAATTGAGAGTATGAAGGAGAAAAGAGAACTTTGCTTATGGAGAAGAGTATGTTTGTGTTGACTGAAAGTACTATTGGGGACTTCCAGAATTTCAAACACACAGGCATTCCTAAGGGAATATGCTGGGACAGTAGGAAGTGGGGAATATGGCCAAAAGTCTGTTCCATGACCAGCCATACTGAGTTCTCCAAGTGCCTGGTTAGAGATCTCTGCATCTGGTTGAGGTGCTCTCTTTAGAAAAATTCCATGAGAAGGCACACATTTTGGGGAGGGGGTAACATTAGCACACTGGAGAGTCCGAACAGTTCAGTTCAGATACATCTATGCTTATACCTGGAAGGAACGGAATGAGGCCGCTAAGGTACTTGGAAGGCTATGTTCCCAGCCTTCGGGAACTGTGGGGATGGTCCCACATCTATGCAGAGAGGAGGGTAGGGAATGGGGTCCAGTTTATGGGATGCCGGTATACCTACCTTAACCCCAACTTCTACCACACTAGGTCAACTTTTGTCTATTTTGCACATAGGGTTTCTGGGATTTTCTTTCATTTGTCTTCAGACTTTTTGAAAACCACTGCCTTATATCAACCACACTA
This sequence comes from Zalophus californianus, assembly GCF_009762305.2. NCBI lineage: Eukaryota > Metazoa > Chordata > Mammalia > Carnivora > Otariidae > Zalophus > Zalophus californianus. The sequence continues at coordinate 66,819,937 of NC_045602.1, read as the reverse complement.
AGCACTGTCCATGTTCTTAGCTCTGTGTTGGATACTACCTTGGCTGTATCATGCAGGAGGCTCTCCTCAAGGAGTTCACAGTCTCTCTGGAAATTCCAGTTTTATGAAATGCTATAAAGGAGAAAACAAAATAGGGTAGGACTTAAGTGCTGAGTGATGTGTTGGGGGTACAAGTGACTCACAGATTTGAGGGGAAAAAAAGATTCCTGGGCTTTGGTGGGTAAGGAGTCACGTCAAAAGTTTTAGAAATTTCTACCTGAAAAAAGTGATATTTGTGCAGAAGTTTAAAGGAGGAGAGAATTTGAGTGAGTGGGGAAGGCATTCCAAACTGTGGGGAGAGCCTAAACAAAGGTATGGAGATAGGAACGCTCAAGGTCAGTTTGGGAAACAATAAATAGAGAAAACATATGGGTGACTGACAGTGTTTTCCATTTTTTAAATTACTTATTCAGACAGTATCCTGAGCAAGAACAATTTCCTGTGTTTTATAAATAGGTCCCAGTTATTTTAGTGGAACGTAATGCTGATGATCATTCATGGAATGTTCCACAGAGACTTTAGTTTTGTGAGGACCAGGAGAAAATGTGTAAATGTGTAAGGAATGGTCCAGAACATGAAACACCATTAATAAAATTCGAATACCAAGTTTATGCAGAAACTTAGGTTCCTAACCAGGTACTTGTCTCCTTCGCTCTTTCTCCCTCCTGGATTTGTTCCTGATTTATGATGCAAAGTGCCCAAGGCTTCAGATGACATGTACCTCTGGATATGAAAGAACGAGAATAGGAATGGGAGATAATAAAACAGGCACAAGAGATGAAGTCATTTGTCTGAGCTCATAGGGTGGGTGGTGCCAAGGTTATAATTCAGGACATCCATCTCAAGTTTCCTTTCACCCAATATTTCCTACCCAGTTCCAAAACCAAAAAGCGACTAGAATGGTACAGAATCCCAATTCCAGTGATTCCTAAGATGAGAAGTTTTTCACTAGGCTGGTAAGTTTCATAGGTTTGGGATTCCTGTTGCCCAGGCTTGAGAAACATCCCAGTGCATATGACTAGGTTATAGGGTATGCAAAAGAAAGAAGATATTTGAATTCATTAGATTATGGATGGATTTGTATTTTATGGCAATTAGTCAGCGTCATGCTCAATTTTCCTGTGCTGTTCAATTTTCAATGTGTTTCACTAGCATTTGTATCTATATATTGTTCATGTTGGCCTACAAAAGATTATGAGTGAATACATCTTTTTTATTTGTGTTTTTCCTTTGGGTTCCCCTTCCTATAGACGAAGGGCAACAGGAGTGATGGTTATCCTGAATATTCTACCTTCCAGTCAGAGTGCAGTGGTAAAAGAGGAAGTTTGTACTTCACTCACAGCCTGAGTCATTAAAATTAAGTTTTAGAGAAATAGCAGCTCAGCAAAGTACTTCATTATAAAAACTTTCTTAGGAAAAATATCCAACAGATAATCTTGTCTGTATCTGAAGAGACCCCTACCAAACATCTCCATAAGTATGAAATGACACTACTCCTAGTGATTTTCCAGGTTTTTGCAAGCACTTGGATTTGTATCTAAGCCTCCACCCACACCCCAGCTCTCAAAATAAGAATGAATGTTATGAATTTGTCCTCTCATTCTTACAGTTGGATTATTTTATGGGGTAATAAAACCAACACCGATAGCATTTCTGGCCATTCTAATAATCCTCCCACAAATTAAAAAAATACTCCTAGAATTGAAAAGGAAGCTCCATTCAACTTATCAAATGTAATAATAATTGCCTACAAAAATGTCCTTTGACAGGCAGAATTTGTAGTCAGTAAAATAATATTATTTTCACATGGTGTTTAAGATTTGCAGAATCCTTTCTTAGTGACAAAGGTTTTCCTTGGCTTACCCATGCCGTGTAAGTTTTACATTTCATTAGGCAATTTGAAGGAAGGGGTGAAGGTATACATTCATTCATTCGTTCATTAAGACCAAGAGCATGTGCAGGAGCAGGGTGGGGAAGTGGGGTAGAGGAAGAGAGAGAATCCCAAGCAGACTCCATGCTCATTGTGGAGCCTGATAAGGGGCCCAATCCCAAACCCTGAGATCAAGACCCCAGCCAAAATCAAGAGTTGGACCCTAACCAACTGAGCCACCCAGGTGCCCCAAAGGTATTCTTTTTGAACATACTCTCTTTTATGGTGATATGATAGTAACATCAGATTATAAATTAAACCACCAGCTAATCAGAAATTAAGTTCACAGGCATAACCTAAAAGGCATGGCCCAGCATATACTTTTGGTTCCCAACACCCCAACATTTTTAACTTGGGGTGTGAAAGAATTAGAATAGAAATTAGGAGATTTCTGCTTTAGAAATCAAATCAGGTTTTCTCATTTTGACCTTAAATAAGGACAAAAACCAAAATGAAAACAAAACAAAACACATCAGTTTTCTGAGATATGGAAGTTTGGATAACTTCTTTTCTGTGCAGTCCTCAGAAAGGAAGATCCCAGTGCTCTTCATATTTTAACATTATAGATCTGTAAACAGTGCGTGTATGCTCAGCTAATCAGGAAACACAGCTTTCCTTCCTTTCTCCGGTATGTTCTATTCAGCCTTTCCCAAACTGGTATACCTCTCAGCACTGTTTCCACTGAGTGTGACTTGAACAAAGAGCTAGGGAACGGTGGGAGAGGAGAGAATCGTGGTGAGATTTGTTTTGGAAATGTGAGATGTAACATCTACCTCTTGGGTGGTTTATGAAGCATGGAAGTATATTAAAAGCTCTGAGAAAATCTGCAATTAAATTAAGGTCTAACTTTGTTTATCTTAGCATTTCCCAAGCTTAGTTGACCACAAACGCCAGTCCCCTCTAGGCTACGCACTAGAATTCTGTGGGCTACATTTAGATAAACGTCAGCCTGTCACAAGCACTGGCTTTCATTCAGACATGGGCCTCAGAGGCTCTCTTTGCCACCTGACAGCTTTGAGAGTCTGAGCAAGTTACTTTTCCTCTCAGAAGCCTGGTTCCCCATCTGAATTATATGGGAAATAATATCTATCTTACATGATTTTTTTGAAGATAGAGTGTATGCTCAAGAAACATTTACTTCCTTCTGTTTACAAACATGGTAGTATAAGTCTTTCTGTGTTTCAACACGTATTCCAATATTCTCTCTAATAAGACTATCTTTTTCCAGTCTCATCGCCCAGGAACATGGGGAAGTGTTAACACTGCTTTAGAGTCAGACTCTGTAGAATATAATCTTACTGTGTGACTTATGACTTCAGGCAAGTTATCAACTCTCTCTGTGCCTCAGTGTCCCCACCTGTAAAATGGGTTTAATAATGGTACTTGCTTCTCAGGTTGTGAAGATTAAAGGCTAGTATTGATAAAGCACTAAGAATAACACCTGGCATAGAGTAAGTGTTCAATATTCTCATTAAAGCTACTAGTAGGGCACCTGGGTGGCTCAGTCAGTTAAGCAACGGCCTTTGGTTCAGGTCACGATCCCAGGGGCCTGGGATGGAGCCCTGCATCATGCTCCCTGCTCCACAGGGAGTCTGCTTCTTCCTTTGCCCCTCCCCCCACTTGTTGTGTGTGTGCGTGTGTGTGTGTGTGTGTGTGTCTCTCAAATAAATAAATAAATAAAATCTTTAAAAAAATAAATAAAGCTACTAGTAGTCTCATTTTCTTTTTTTTAATTAATATTTTATTTATTTATTAGAGAGAGAGAGAGAGAGCACGAGCAAGGGAAGTGGCAGGCAGAGGGAGAAGCAGGCTTCCCGCTAAGCAGGGAGCCCGATGCGGGGCTCGATCCCAGGACCCTGGGATCATGACCCGAGCCCAAGGCAGCCGCTTAACTGGCTGAGCCACCCTGGCACCCCAGTAGTCTCATTTTCTAATCATACACTAAGCTCCAGCCACACTAGGCTCCTTGCTACCCAAAGATACCTGATGTTTTCCCATATCCACATCTGTGCTTTTGCCTTTCCGCATCTTTTCTTCCTGGTGAAATCTTATCCATCCTTCCAGGCCTGCCATGAATGCTACCTCCTTGGTGAAGCCTAACCAGATGTCTTCCTGCTGGAGGCTACCCCAGCTCCAAGGGGCTTTGTGGTCTCCTCCTGGCTCTTACCATGTTTGACTTTGCATTCAATGAGTTTTATATTCCTGGAGGAGCAACACAGACACACACACACATACACACACACACTCAGTAACCAGCACCCAAAGTGTGATCTAGCAGGTACAACTTCAGGCTGAGAATCAGTAAACATGGACTCTGGTCCCAGACCAGCCACTCTGTAACCCTGGACAAGTTGCTTTGCAGGAGCTTTGGTTTCCCCTTTCTTAAAACAGTCAGTTGGATTAAGCCAGCTCTAAAGCCTCTTCTATCTCTACGCTTCTGTAAGTCTAGTACACACTCCTTGGGCAGCCATCTAGAAGCCTGTGGAACATCCAGAAAATAGAAGGAACAAAGTTTGAGCCAGAAATGTCTGATCAGAAACACCTGTTGCACTATTTATAAAAGCAAAAGACTGAACAACCCAAATAAATAAAGTGTGGTGTATCATGAAATACTATGCAGCTGTAACAACAACAACAAAAAATAAGGAAAGCTGATGAGGAATGATCTCTAGGATGCATTAAGTGAAAAAAAGCAAGGTGCAGAACAGTGTTTGTAGAATGCTCCCTGTTGTATGTTAGAGAGAAATTATAAGAATATATATTTGATTTTGTTTATATGTGCCTAAACAGACACTGGGCAGGTGCCCTGGAAGAGGACACAAGAAAATTTTAAAATGGTTACCTATAGGAAATGGGGTGGGGTATGGGGTGGGTGGGGCCAGGGTGACAGAATTTCAATGCATTCCTTTTAATACGATTTTATTTATTTATTCACTTATTCATTTATTTATTAATCTCTACACCCAATGTGGGGCTCCAGCTCATGACCCCGAGATCAAGAGTCACTTGCTCTTCTGACTGAGCCCAGGCAGGCATCCTTACCATTTTGATTTTTTAATGATGTGAATGTATTGCCTGTGAAAGAAAAAATTAAAAGAGAAACCGTGACAATGATTTTTAGCAAAAAACAGATATTTATCTTATTTGTTTATTTGCAGTTTTTAGTGAGGCTCAGGCTGAACTAAGGAATGATGTACTAATTTATTGTTGCTGTTTTGTACTGGAATATGAATCCCTACGGCACACTTGTCATTGGAAAGGTGAAACTTTGGCCGTTTGGGTATTCTTGGAGTTTTCTTCTCAAGCTGGCCATCTTGATTCCCCAGTTCATGCCTCCTGATGCAGATGCTCAGCAACCAGAGGTTTCCACCCATCTGGGATGTAGCTGGAGGTCATGTGAATGGTCTCAGTGTGTTCTTTCTGGAGGATCTGGAGAATTCTGTTGAGGAGGAAGGGAGGGGGCAGCCTAACAAATTCTCAAATCCTCTTGGAAGGCAAACAAACAGAGGAACATTGGAATCAGAGAAGGCTCTGATTCTCTTTTTAAGGATGGTTAAAGATGATAGGTAGCATCTACACTCCAACAGCTAAGACACAGTTCCGGGAATACTTCTGGATAACTTTTCCAGCTTGCCCACAGAATCTACCCCTTGGAGAGCATAAACCTTCCTCCCAATAGGTGAAATCCCATGTTTTTCTCAAATTTAGGTAGCCCACCACCTTAAGAAATTTAGACCTGTAAATATTTTTTGTTTCTACCACAGGGTCTCACAGCAATGAGAAATCCAACGTATGGCATTCTCAGCTTGCTTTGGTCCAAGGTCCCATTTGGAGAGATTCCTGAGATTAAATTACTTGCAGCTGAGGCAGGCCCACACTTAGCATATATGGCATCAACCCCAGCACTCCCACTTGGCTGCTCCTGGGAAGGCTTCAGAAGAGCTTTTCAAAGCAGACCTCATAAAAATAAACACCCCCACCACTACGTAGCCCCATCTCCTGTCCCCTTCAAAAAACAAACAACAATACCCCTCTGTTCAACAAACACAGGGGGATTTTCTGTTTCAAGTATTTTTTCTTATTTCATATTGGCAGCACTTGTTAAGAAACCAATGACTTTCAAGTTGAATAAACTTTGAAACATAAGCACATAAGAATTCAGGTACTTAAAACTTCCTCAAACTTAGATACATCCTTACAGGCTTCACCTAAAAAAGTCTCTTTAAAGTTTTATTAAAATTATTTCAGTTAAAAAAAGGGGTACCTTTAACCCCATATTTTGAGTCATTATGTTTGCTTTTAAAGCTAGCAAGAAAAATATCTTAAGATCCTATTTCCTGGGCACCTGGGTGGCTCGGTCAGTTAAGCGTCTGCCTTCGGCTCGGGTCATGATCCCGTGGTCCTGGGATCAAGTCTCGTGTCAGGCTCCCTGCTCAGTGGGGAGTCTGCTTCTCCCACTACCCCTCCCCCCTGCTCGTGCATGCACTCTCTCGCTCACTCTCTCAAATAAATAAATTAAAATTAAAAAGTGCTGAATACTTTCCAGGCACTATTCTAAAAAAGATCCTATTTCCCTTTTTCAGTCTTAGAAACAAACTTAGAAACTTGGTGTCAGATCTGGGTTTGAGTTCTGTTTTCATCACTTACTAGCTGTAAGACCTCAGACAGCTAATCCAATTGATTTGTAGCCTCAATTTCCTCATTGGTAAAATGGTGTAAAATAGTATGAGTACCTGTAATAAACAAACAGATATAAGCAATAATAAAATGAGGACATGTATCAAAGTGCCTAGAGATATATATGAGTGACAAAAATAACAGTGTTAAAACAATAACAAAAAATTATTATGCTTCGGGGCATTTGGGTGGCTCAGTTGGTTAAGCGACTGACTCTTGATCTCAGCTAAGGTCTTGATCTCAGGGTGGTGAGTTCAGGCCCTGCATTGGGCTCCATGCTGGGCTTGGAGCCTACTTAGAAAAATTGTTTTATTATACTCCATATCTCATCTGGGGGGAATGCTTACTAACTAAAATTGAGCAAATACAGTATTTTCTTTTTTTTGTGATTCTTTGAGGTTCGAATTTCAGTCTTAAATAAATGCTTATCATTAAAATTGAACTCTTGTGTGGTCTAGCCTGTGTATAAAAGAAAAAACCCTAGAGGAGAAACCAGCGTACCAACCATGAGAAGCAAGCAAGGAGAGAATTTCATTGCCTCCACAGCAGATGTTTGGATAGTTTTAGTGTTTTATTGTCATGCCCTGAGAATGAGACATAGCATTAATGCTGTGACTGGGCATCCCTACCCCCTGAGAATCCACTGAGGATACTCCAACATCGGAAATATAATTGGGGGCAAAGTGGACAAGATCTAATCACTCAATCCAGACAGAATGAAGGTTTCTCCTCAAACCGGTGGCATATTAAACTTTTCTGACCTCTGTGGGGAAGGGATTTTTCTTTTTCTCTCTCTTCTTCACCCATCAGCCTATGAATTTCTGCAATGTCTTGAATGAATTCTAGGCATGAATCTAGCCTACTTCTGGAATCCTTTACAGTAAACTATGTCACATTGGTGGGGTGGGGTTATCTTGAGGCAATGGTCCTCTATTATTGCCAAGGTAATCTTTGGACTTCCGAAAGAATGACACCAGTCATGAAAATATTAGCCATGTCTGCCTTCTGCTCACAAAGAGCACCATGGCTTGCTACCCAGAGATACCAAGGCCATTGTGAAAGAAGCACTACGGAAAGCCTGGAAGTTGGAAACTTGACGTCACTTTGGATTCTCACTTGGTAGCGTATTCCAAATTCTAGTTGCCTTTCTTCAGTTTTCCTGAGTCTAAATAGTGAGGATTCCAATTACTGGAGTCCCCATTGACAATATCTGGAACAAAGTTGTCAAATAGAAATAGAATGTGAGCCACGTATGTAATTTAAAACTTTTGCAATAGCCTTATTTGAACAAATAAAAAGAAATGGTGAAATTAATTTTAAAAATAGGTTTTATTTGACCCATTATATCCAAAATATCATTGCAACATATAATAGATATTTTAAAAATTGAGATATTTTACATTATTTTTACCAAGTCTTTGAATCCGGTATGTATGTAGATTTCACAAAATTTACAGTTAAAATAAGTAGATTAAAATATACAAGTTGTTCCAAACATAGTTAAAAATTTTCTAATAACTGAAACCAAGAGCCAATGTTTAAATTTAAATCTCAGTTCATTAAAATTAAGTAGAATTAGAAATTCAGTTTCTCTGTCACTCCAGCTATATTTCTAGAGGCTACTGTATGGGACAGTGTAGGCTGAGAAGATGAAGAAAGAGGGTGCGATGTTTTATGGAGGGCCATCACACTCAGGGCTCTTCCCCTCACCCTCAGTTGGTACGTGCCAAAGGGAGGTTCCAACAGCTTTTTTTCCCCCCAATTTCTTGTTTGTTCCCAACAATAAGGACTCAGAATCACTTTTATATTTCTGTGGTGGGATAATTAGAATCAAGCTGTCTTAAAATAGACAAGTAGAACAATCAGCTTGTATATGAGAGGTAAATTGTGACAAACCCTTTTTCAAGAGGAGCATATAGGAAAGTTTTAAAGAACATGCAAGGGCACCTGGGTGGCTCAGTTGGTTAAGTGGCTGTGTTCGGCTCAGGTCATGATCCCAGGGGTTCTGCATCGGGCTCCTTGCTCATTGGGGAGCCTGCCTCTCCCTCTGCCTGCTCTGCCTGGCACTCCCCCCCCCCCCCCCGCTTTGCTCTCAATCTCTCTCTCTCTCTCTGATAAATAAATAAATAATAAATAAATAAAAAAAATCTTAAAAAAAAACAAAAAGAGAACATGCAGAAGCCCATTTCCCTGATGTGACAAGTTGTTGGTTGGTTATTGAAAAATGATGTTAAATGAGGAATAAAAAAGACTTTCACTTTTGAATTATATTTTTTTAATTGAAGTGAAATCCAGATAACATAAAACTATTTCAAAGCAAACGTTTCAGTGGCATTTAGTATCTTCATCATGTTGTGTAACTACCACCTCTATGTAGTTCTAAAACACTTTGATCACCCCCAAATAAAATTCCATACCAACTAAGTGGTTATACCCCATCTTCTTCCCTGCTCCTCCCCTAGTCCCTGGCAACCATCAGTCTATGTTCTATCTCTGTGGATTTACCTATTCTGGATATTTCATAAAAATGGAATCAAATAATAAGTGACATTTTGTGTCTGTTATTTTTTTTTCCCCCACATTGTAACATACATGATTGCTTCATTCCTTTTATGGCTGAATAGTATTCCATTGTATGTATATACCATATTTTGATTCATGCATTAATGGACATTTGGGTTGTTTCTACCTTTTGACAATTGTAAATAGTGCTATTATGAATATTTGTGTACAACTGTGTGAATACCTGTTTTCATTTCTTTTGGGCATATACCTAGGAATGGAATTGCTGGGTAACATGGTAATCCCATTTAACTTTTTGAGGGACTGCCAAACTATTTTCCATAACATCTGCACCATTTTACATTTCCACCAGCAATATATGAGGCTTCCATTCCTCCACATTGTTGCTGATACTTGTTATTTTCTTTCTTTTTTTAAGAAAATTAAAGCCATCCTAGTGGGTATGAAATGGTATTTCAGAGTGGTTTTGATTTGCATTCCTCTAATGACTAACGATGTTGAACATATTTTCATGTGCTCAAAGGCCATTTGTATATCTTCTTTGGAGAAAATTCTATTTAAGTCCTTTGTGCATTGTTGAATTGGGTTGTTTGTTGTTGAGTTGTAAGAGTTCTTTATATATTACGGATAGTAGACCCTTAACAGATGTGTAATTTGCAAATATTTTTCTCTTATTCTCTAGATTGCTTTTTCACTTTCTTGATAATGTTTTTCGATGCACAAAAGTTTTAAATTTTGATGAGGTCCAATTTGTCTCTTTTTATTTTTGTTGCTCATGGTTTTGGCGCCATATCTAATAATTCGTTGCCTAATCCTTGAGACACATTTTGAAAAAAAACAATAGATTTATATCCGGAAAGAGACATAAAATTTTACTTTACTTGAAACTTATAAATGTATGTTTACCTGCTAATATCTTGATGGTCGAAGGGTTTCTTCCAACATGTTTACAGAGTGAAAGGCCACTTTGTCTTGCATAAGCCACAGCTATCTGATACACTCTTATTTCTTTTAACTTGACTAAGAACTTAGAGACACTAGCAAAGCAACTGGACTCTGGATATTTCAAGGTTTTTATGATTTCCATTCCTCCCTACATTTTATTATCTTGCCCACCTATAATTTGATGGCAATATTTTTAGCCTTTAATCAGACGTTTAAAAATATGCAACTTACTTATCACTGAAAGGAGTCTCTCTGCACACTCATATTTGATTGATGTATTAATTATAAGTATAATTATTATAAAATAGTTCAATTGTCATAAGTGGCATAAATAAATTTGGGAATAAACCCAAATGACTTGGTAAATATATAGCATAATGGTGAGACCTGAAAATACAGGTGTAGCAGAGGATAGCCTACTGTCAGAATGTGCTTGGTGTGCCATGGACATCCATCAGCATGCTCACAATACAGAGGGAATGAACAGTGTAATCCAACAAGTGTATTAACTGAAGAAGAGGTGAGAAAGCATTTATTCTATTCTTCTAGAGGTCTCGATTTAGAATTATTTTTAAAACATTTTTATTTTTATTTTTTGAGAACATTTTTAAAACTTGTGGTAACATACATAATGTAAAATTAACCATTTTTTACCCTTTTAAGTGTACAGTTCAATGGCTTTAAGTACATTCACATACCTGTGCAAATATTACCACCATTCATCTCAAAGAACTTTTTCTTTTTTTAAAATGATTTTATTTATTTGACAGAGAGAGAGTGCACACAAGCAGGGGGAACAACAGAGAGAGAGGGAGAAGCAGGCTCTCCGCCAAGCAGGGAGCCCAATGTGGGGCTCCATCCCAGCTCCCTGGGATCACGACCTGAGCTGAAGGCAGACGCTTAACCGACTGAGCCACCCAGGCGCCCCACAAAGAACTTTTTCATCTTGCAAACCTAATTACTTTTTAATAATATGCAATGCCAAGCACACAGTTCTGATATGCTATCTTCTAAGCAGATACCAGTGGCATTTAGTAGCAGTGTGAATTTGGGCAACTCATTTAACCTACTGGTTGTCTTCAGTTTTCTAACCTATAAAATGGGGTTAATATCTATCCCACAGAACTAACAAAAAGGACAAAAAATATATCTGCTAAAGCGCTTTAAAAACTAGAAAGCATTTTACAATTGCTACTTATGGTTATTTTTATTAATAGAAAATTTGAGGATTCTTTCCTAGAAAGCTGAGGCTACTTATCATTTTATAAATATTATTTCTACACATTTAGGTTATTCAGATTTATCATCATATATATATTTTACATATATGAATAGTATTCCATTGTATGTATATACCATATTTTGATTCATGCATTAATGGACATTTGGGTTGTTTCTACCTTTTGACTATTGTAAATAGTGCTATTATGAATATTTGTGTACAACTGTGTGAGTACCTGTTTTCAGTTCTTTTGGGCATACATATATGTATTTTACTTGTTTACTTATTTATTAATTGACTGATTGACTTCCATCCTAGTAGAATGGAAGATCCAAGAGGGCAATGAGTTTTTTACTGTTTTGCCCACTGCTCTATTTCAAAGCCTAGAACAGACTAAGGCATATATATTTCTCAAATAAATGAAAGAATGAATTACGTTATACAGCAGTAAATGTGTTACTAGTGCTTAAAAACCATTCATTCATAATATTGACCCCTCAAACATATAAGTCTTTAGGCTTTCCCAGTGCAAAATCAGTATGTGTGAAGCTCCAAATAGAATATTTCTACTAGGAGGAAACTTCCCAGACTAGTCCGAGTTGAAAGGAAGTCAAGTCTAGGAGTGAACAGAGATGAAAAAAAAATTATTCAAATTTTCAAAATGTGTTCTGAATTTAAAATTTTAAGCTATTATCAATACAATAAAAGATGGGTTTAAATTGGGTTAATTTAATGTAACCAAGGAAATACTTTAAGTGTCATTCTCTCTTTTCTAAATAAACAGGCAGACAATACTATTATTTATCAATATCTGGTTTCAAGTGTAGCTATGTGACTTGCTCTGGCAAATAAAATGTGAGTGGAGGTAACCTTGTGTCATTTCTGGGTGGAAGTATTTAGTTGCTGGTACTTAGCCCTCCATCATACTCTTCCCTTACATTTGAGATTGTAGAAGTATGTACTGACATGGGAGAACCATAATATTAAAGTATTCGGGAACACTGAACTGACATATAGAAGACAGCTTCCCCAGAGAGTCTCTTGGAACCACAGTTGATTTTATATAAGAAATAATTTAATTTTCGCTGATTTGGAACTTGTGTATTATACTGAGATTTGGGAATTTTGTATTATAACATCATAACCTAGTCAGTCTATAGTGACTAATATATATATAGAGAGAGTATTTTCCCCTACATTTTGAATGGAAAGTTAAAATAACAATTTATATCTGAAAAAATTTTGTAATAAAGTACTATTTCTATGGGAGACAAAGCCATATATAATCACATGGTTTTAAAAATGGAGAGTAGTATTATAGTATGTTACACACATGGTATCAATAGTTCTAGATTCCTTTAAATCATCTTGTGATGTGAGGAAGAACTTCAACAAAGCTGCTTCTGAGATATTTGAGAATAATCCTTTTGAGTTATCATAATTACTAAGGCTTTTCATCTTTTTCTAGATTCTTGCCTTTCACAGAAATATACGCCTTCTCCAATAATCTCTCCATATTTAGATTGTCTTTTCTTTGACCTGTTACTTTTTTGGGGGGGTTCAGTAGTACCCTGGACTCTCCTAGATGATGATTTTTTTTTTCCACCAAAGGGTAAGAATTCAAAATTGTGAGGTATTTATAGTGAAAGTCTGGTGAAAACTCAGGTATTTATAGTGAAACTCTGAATCCTTGCCTTTTACATTTTTGGAATACTTATTGGCACTTTACTAGAGTACTTTGCTAAGGTTGTGTGTGGCCTTGCTTTTTGAAAGAAATTTTTAAAAAAATTAAGGGAGGTGACTCATTCAGCAAATGTAGAGTTAGTCAAGTACTATTATCTGTGATAAAGGAAGCTGTTAAGAGTCACCATTTCAGAATAACACTGGAAGAATTTAAACAAGCATTTTCCCGAATTGCCATTGTTTTCTTTGGTATTTCATTAACATTGTGGGTGGGGAGGTGCTGAGGGCTATGGAGCAAAATAAATAAAAGGGAAACAACTTTCATTCCTGGTGGATTTCCTGTATTACCTAATGAGGGCGGCCGCTTACATGTTGATTCTATACAATTCAATTCAACAAATATTTTTCCAACACCTCTTAAGTGCCTGCTATGTACAAACAGCGAACAAACAGACAAAAGAACCCTGTCCTTGAAGAGTTCTTTCTGGACGTGTTGATCGATCCTTTGAGAAAAATGCTAAATTATTTGCTTTTCTCAATATTTTTTCATATATATCAAAAGCAAACATTGGTACATTCAAACTGATGGTGAAGCACTAAAAGGAAGAATCATCTTCACTTTGCTTGAACAATTTCATTTAGATTTATTTAAAAATATTCATTTAAGGTCCTGAGTTGTTTCATAAAAATAGTCACATAAAAATACATGTAAAAAATACAAACTCATCAGCCCTCGGGTCTATTGATTTCAGATATAAGCATGATCTGAACTATTTATCTTTCATTTTCTGTTTTGTTTTTCAGTTCAGGGGTTGAGGGTCAGATCTTTTTTTTTTTTAAAGATTTTACTTATTTATTTATGAGAGACAGAGAGAGGGAGAAAGAGGCAGAGGGAGAAGCAGGCTCCCAAGGAGCAGGGAGCCCGATGCAGGACTCGATCCCAGGACTCCAGGATCATGACTTGAGCCGAAGGCAGACGCTTAACCATCTGAGCCACCCAGGAACCCTGAGGGTCAGATATTTAGGGAGAAAAGCCTTTGGGCTATCGAGAAGGGCCCCTCCTCCCTCTGAAAGCTTACAGTGCCGCCGCTGGGCACCTACATAGCAGGCAGAACGTCAGTTTCCCTAGACTCTGCTCTCTAAAGAGCGTTTCTATTCGTGGACACGGTGATGACACCATCTTTTCTCCCTGACAGTGGCGGTTCCAGAATTTCTACATAGCTGGGGGATTGGGTGGGCAAGCTGGTTGAGAAGGGGCGTTGGCACTTGACAGAAACTCGACTGAGTGTCCGGTGTCCATCTCAGGGTTTGCGCGTAGGGGGAGAAATCAAACCCTCAAGCCATCAGGGGGCTTGTACTGAAGCTTGAAGGACCCCACTACGCAAGGGTGGTTCGGGAAGAGCACACAGTTTTAGGTTAAAGTGAGCCAGAACGCCCAGAGGCAGGAGTTGGACAAACCACTTGTAGGGTCTGTTCGCAGCTACCGGGAGGGACAGGGTGAAGAAGCACTCACAAGGGGGTGGGGGGAGGAAGAGCTTGACTTCACCGAGTAACAATTCCCTGCCCCCATCGCCCAAGGTTTCCCACGGAGAGGTCCCTGTCGCTCTTCATCAGGCTGGGCGGAACCTATAAGGCATCACCACTTAAATTCTAAAATCAAACCAACCAAACCACGTTCTAAAACCTCCCTCAACACTCTCCGTCGCGTTCCAAACCCAAACATCGCGGGCGACAAGAGGCTGCACAAATCACGTAGAAAATTAGGCTGCCCCTTTCCAAGGCGATAATCAAATTAGCCTCAAATTAAACGTGAAATTGGCCCTCGCCGGCTGTGGGGACAAAGCCCCCATTGTCCCTTTGCCCGGGTAGCAGCGGCGGCGGCGGTGCCCACCCTGCCTAGGCCAGCCCTGGTGGGTCCCCGCGGCAGAGGACGAGGTCGGCGGCGGGCTGGAGCAGAGCCTGGGCTGGGGAGTGCGTGGACGCGCCCGAGGTTCGGCTAGCGCGCGCAGCAGGCGCTGGGTGGGCGGCTGCGGGGCTCCGGGCAGGCGCCGAAGGCAGGCGAGGGAGGAACCGAGTGAGGGAGGAACCGAGTGAGGGAGGAACCGAGTGAGGGAGGAGCGGCGAGCGGAGCGGAGTGTGGAGGGTGTGCGGGAAAGAGCGTGTGCGCGCGCGTGTATGCGCACTCCCGGCGCCCGCGCGCTCCCTCTCCCCGCCCCTCGCCCCCTCCCTGCCTGCTCCCTCCCCTTCTCCCCCCGCCCCGCGCTCCCGCCCAGCCCCCGGAATCAGTGCAGCTGTTGCCGTGCAGGCTGCGGATTCCTCCAGTCCCTCCCTCGGCCGCCTCTCCGCCCGGAGCGAGCGCGCAGCCCCGCGCAGCAGCGCCCACCGGTCCCGTCCTGTGAGCCCCGGCCCCAGCCGCGGACAGCCCCGCGGAGTCGCCTCCCGGCCCACCCGCCCGGCCGCCGAGGAGCGGGAGGAGGACGGGACCCCGGCGCCCCCACCCCCCTAACCGCGGGAGGTAGGTGGGGGGCCTAGGCAGGAAGATGCCAACTCACTGGGGCTGCCTCCCGGGCGGGCTCCTGGGAGGCGGGAGGGCAGGAGGAGGGGCGCGGGCCCAGGCCGGGAGGACGCCGCTGCCCCACCGCTGCCCCACCGCTGCCCTGCGCCCTGAGAGCGGCGTGGGGGCGGGGAAGCTGCAGAGCCCGGGCGGGGGCGGCGCGGGGAGCCTGGGTCTCCTGTGCTTATTAGTACGCGGGCTTTGCGGGCAGGGGCGGCAGGCTCCGCAGTGAGGCGAACGCAGCTTCCCTGTGCGCACCGCGGCCGCCCAGCCCCATCGGGCGCAGCGGCGCGGATTCCTTCTCGCCTCCACCGCCTCCTCCCTCCTGCAGGGCGCATTGGTCCCTGGCGTGGGGGTGGGTGCGGAGTGGGCAGCAGGGAGGGCGTATTCTCGGGTGCCCTCCCTACAGCCGGGGCTGGTGGGGAGCGGGGGCGGCGTTGACAGGGCCCGACTCTGCTGCGCGTAACGGTACGGGGATGCGGCCAGGCGTGGTCCCCGCTGCGCAGCGCTGCAGCTGAGCCGGAGGCGGCGGCCCTGCGCCCCCCCATACACCCCCCCCCGCCCATCCTTGCGCCCGCCCCCCGCCCTCACCGCCGTCCCCACTCTCCCAGGGCTGGGCGTGAGCCGCCTCGGGGCGCGGAGCCGCGGCGGCGCCCGCCCTTGAGCTCCAGCCACCCGCTCTTCAACAGGTTTGTACCAGCGCGGGGACCCTCCGGGCCGGCCTTTGTGGGGGGGGGTGGGCTGGAAGCCCCTCTCGTTCTCATCCTTCACACCACGCCCGAGGCCCTCTTTTTTTCGTGGGGAGCCTTCCCTTTGTTTTTATGAGAGGAAAGATGCCAAGTGTCTGCCGTCAGATGGGGAGGGGAGTGTTGTCGATGTCAGTATACAAACCAAGTCCATTATTTTTCCAGTCAAACCCGGGCCACAGAGCGAGGAGAGGGCGAGTGTGGGGGCGCTTCAGCAGAGGAGAAAAATGGATTCGGTGGGTTTATTTGGGCGGGGATGTGCTTTTTTGGCAAGATGGATGGCTCCCAGTGCCCTCGCGGTGATGCAGCACAATGCAGCAGCATCGCAGCCTCCCCTGGTTCTCGCTGCCGGGGCTTGGCACGGCCACTCGGCGCCTGCGGCCCCCGCCCGGCCCCACCCAGGCCCGGGGCTGCCCTTGGCCGAGGCCGGGAGCTGCTTCTACCTTGTCATGCTTGCTGCTTCAGCTGGATGTGGCGTCAGGAGGACCAGGTCACCTAGCCGTGAAGTGGGGGGGGGGGTTGGTTTGGGGTGACCCCTCCCGCTCCACCGGTCGGGCAGTGCTCGGACGAAGGGGCGTCCTGCAGCGCTAAGGGAGCCGGCCTGCGGCTGCGGACCGGAATCTGATCTCCGACCGAGGGACCTGAGCTCTAGGGAGGGGCTGCGGGGAGGACAGGCCCGGTGGTGTGCGGAGGCAGTGGTGCAGTCAGTATTAGGAGTCGCAGTGTTTTTCTGTGCATTACCCATAATCTGTGACTACAACCCAACTATCCATCTATTTCTTCATAGGTGAAAAGTTGATTAATTGAAGCTTTATGGCGATTACAGTACCTCTGTCTTTGGTTAATACTAAGAATGTGAATTTTTCCTGTAGGAAAACATTTTTTGAAATAAAAGGATTGGTGTGTTTTAGTTCTTATGGCTCTGAGACATTTTTAAAAATATTAACATTCAGTAAGTTTTTTAAAAGCATATTTTTTGGTGGATAGTAAACTGTTTCTTTAACCCGTATTTGCTTTATTTTTATCATTTGCTTTTTCTGTAAATCAAGCACAGTTAGAGATTTGGATTCTTTATTAAGGATTATTAGGTAAGTGAGTGTCATGATTGTTGATAAATTGGTATTCAGATTGATTTAGGTAGCCCCAGTTAAGTATCCAGTCATGACTAATGGGATTATCATGGTAACTGCATTTGTGTTTGTTTATGTGTATTTTTTGTGTACATATTTTTTGCAGATGTGGCTGGGGAGGGGAGTGGAGAAACGGGGACCACCAAGGCCTCTGGCTGGTATCTGGTTAGAAGGAGATGATGCCCAGTGTCCCCATCTGTTTAGTCTGGGAACACCGGGAATTTCTCTTCCAAATGCCACTTCTACAATTCATTTATTCAATGTGGGATGACAAAGGGGACACATCTAAGTGTCACCTCTTCTAAAATGTATACCTGAAAAAGGGCATTTCAGTATGCTAACTGGAAGGGAAGGTCAGTGTTTCAATGCAAGGGCATATCTACTTTTATTTTAAAAAAATCTCTAATAATGAATCCAGCATTTGATTTTATGTGGTTCTGCCGAATAGAACTGAATGTAAGTTGTGTGGTTTATGTGCATTATTTTGACTTTCTCTAGTAGAGGGCCATTAAAATGCAGAATATTTTTGAATTTGGATTTCATCGTTGCTTTGCTTGTATAAAACTGTGATGCATAAAGATGTTTGGGAGTATTGTTTCCATGGATTATCCAGACATTTTGGATTTATTATGTTGTAAAAAAATACCCTGTGTTGATGGCGCAGGGGGTTTAGCTGTTCTTACACACCAGGTGCAGAATTCTGTTAGGCTACGCTCTTTGTGACTGTCCCCTTTGGACTAACCAAACCCTTCATCTGAGGGTATTAGGACAGCGAGGAAACTGCTGTGCAGAGCATCTCTTAGGGTGAGCCTAGTAACAACAGCCTGTAATGTTGTAGGAGCAAGTGAAAAGACCTCACTCTCTACTTGTGACACATCCTTAGCAGAGACTTGGCATTGGCATTTCCTTAGAAGAGTTTGAGTGGTTATTGAGTGCTGTATGAAAGCATGACTCTACGTGCAGAACACTATTTTGAGGTGGAAGGATTTTACTACTACTAAACAGACATGGTGAGTGGAAATTATTTGATGTGGTTTTCGTTAAAATAATAAGCCTTTCGTTTTTAGAGCATATTCTTAGAATTCTAGAGCTATTCACACACACGTATGTATGTACTATAGTGATAATACTCCTTTAATTATGTTGGGCCATGACCAACATCTGCATTATGATCAGTCTTTAATTACTGTTCTGTGGATTTCCTTTTGGTAGTCCTGGTTTAATACTACTGGGAAACCATTCTTCCATAAGGAAAGAGTTAATATCCCTTCTAGAAAGGCTACTTCTGTAGGTTTGTTGAAGTGAGTAAACTTCTCATGGATTTCTCTTTTAAGTTTTCAGTCTTTGCTTGTCTCTCAGAGCACCTTTTCTTCGCAAAAGACCTAGTTTAGTATTCTTGATTTTTCTCATAACAGTTATTCTGTACCCAAGTTTATATAGTGTAGGAATAGTATCAATTTCTTTATCTTGGTGGGTAAAATGAAACTATCCCAATTAGAGACACCCACACATCTGTTTTTAGTCCTTGCTGGAGAAGGTGTTTTCATAATGTCTCTTGCTACAGTAGTGAGGTTTGTGAAACAGCAACATCAGGAGCTTGTTATAAATGCAGATTCTTAGAGGTCTCATCCCAGGCCTATCGAATCAGAATTTGCATTTTAACAAGACCCCTAAGTGACTTGCATGCATGTTAAATGGAGAAACTGCTCTACTCGTTCAGCTAAGGGACCTCCATATTCTTCTAGTATCTTTCTTTTGTCTTTACTTTTGCTGAAATATCGGCACATTTTTTTCCCTTGGGTCACTAAGTGGTGTGGAAGAAAGGGATACACTGGCTGTAAATCATTTAATACAGAAATACTTTGTAAAGTTCTTCAATTTTTAAATGGAGGAACCCTATTTTTTTTATAGTTTATTTAGACTAGTCAGGTTTTTTAGTTCTTTTCTAGAACACCTCTAAAGTTGAAAAACAGTCTCCCCTCCCTGCTTAGACAAAAAGACATTGGCTTTGAGATAGCAGAACTAGAGTCCAGGAAGCTAAGCCCCTGAGTGCAAGGGCCCCCTCTGCTCCCTTTGCTCTTCTCTGACCTCTTGTTCTCTGTCATCAGTTACTTCTGGTATATTCAGTGTCCTGCCCTTCTGGTCCATTGCCTTCTTAAAGTTCTTTATTAAGTGATTTGTACATACAAAATAATGCTCATAAAAGATCTGTGACAGAATCATAAATCAGTGGGCACTCAGGCACCCATCACCTAGTTCAGGAAGAAGAACCTTGTCATCATGTATTCACAGCCCCTTGTGTGATCCTCTGTGATCCCATCTGAAGCAGCCACTGTCTTGAGTTTTATGCTTGTCATTCCCTTGCTCTTCTTTATGGGTTATCCTTTTAAAAATTCTTATTTTGTATGTTTTTGAACTTTATATAAAAGAAATTACATTTTATGTATTTTTCTGTGACTTGCACTTTTAGATTAACATTATATTCCTTAGATTCATTCATTTTGTGGCTGTGATTCATTCATTTTTACTGCTGTGTAGTATTCCACTACAGCTTATTATTCCTTCTGCTGTGGATAGAGATTTGGATTGATGCCAGTTTTTTGCTCTTATAAAAAGGCTACTGTGAATATGTCTTCTACATGTCTCTTAATACATATGTGGAGACAGATGCAAATGCACACATTATCTGTCGGTCTCTTTCTCTCACGAATGAAATTTGCTGGATAACTGGGTATGTGTACCATCATCAGCCTTACTAGATATGCCAAATGGTTTTTCCCAAGTGATTGTACTACTTGTGTTCCTACTAGTAGTGTACATGTTATAATAATTCCACAACTTTGCCACTGCTTCATTTACCAGACTTTAAAATGTTGTCCAGTTGATATTTATGAAATGTTATCATGCTTTTTATTTGTCACTTCCCTGATTATTGAGGTTAAGTATATTATTGGCCATTTGGGTTCCTTCTTTTGTGAAGTCCCCATTAAGCTTTTGCCTATTTATCTTTTAGATTTGTTTCTTAATTGATTTGTAGGAGTTCTTTGTGTAGATTGCCTGCTAATCCCCATGGATTCTATGTGTTGTAAAAATTACCTCCCAGTTTGTGTTTGTTTTTAAAAACTCTTTGTGGTTTCTTTTGATGAACAGTCATTTGTAATTTCAGTAGAGTCATAATCAGTTTTAGTCCTTTAAGGTTTGTGAGGACAGTTTTGTTATTGCAGGAACTTTTTTTTTTCAGTTGGGAAAGAGCATTAGTTTTGGAGTCAAACTGATCTGGGCCCAGATCCTAAGGCTGTTGTATACTAGCCATGTGGCCACAGCTAGGTTCTGGCCTTGGGATAGTTCATTCCTCTTGAAACCACAGTTTCCTTATTAGTAAACTTGAAATGATAATACTTTGTGATACAGTTGTTAGACAGCAGGGTACAGTGCTAGGTACATAGTATGTGTTCAGTTAATAACAGTTCCATTACTTTCTCTTCAAACTACCTAAGCGGTATGAGCCACTGACCTTTTCTAAATGTTTTCCCGAAACTGCCATGATATTTTTATGTCAAAAGAGCTAATAAATGGTTTATTCTTTTATTTTTTTAAAAGGCTGTGTTACAAGTGGAATTTATATATTGATCAGCACAAGCTGTACAAGACCACTTACTGGAAACCCTTTGTCAGCTCAGGTTCCTGTTCTTGAAAATAGTGTAATTATAGTTCTTTTTACTAGAAAGCATTTAGACTACTGTTTTCCCTTTGCTGCTACTCAAAGATTACCCTGTGGTATTGTTTTTGAGGCAGTAAACAAATTATTGGATACCTTCTCTTGCCAGGGCTTGAAATTGGGTTAGAGTGATGGTGGTGTGGGCTGGTCTAATGGTGAATAAGATTTAGTTCTTGAATCTAAGGACTATATACTCCATAGAATATATTCTCTATATGTTCACAGCAGATAAAAGACCTCTTACTGACCCGGTGTGTGACTTTGGCAAGTCATTTACCCTTCTGGTCTCAGTTTTAAATTTATAAAATGAAGGACGTAGATGAAATTATAGTGGGGGTTAAAACCTGGCACATGGGCACCATTCCCTCCCTCCCTGGCAGATCTAGAAAATCAGCCATGGCATTTTTTTTTCCCCACAGAGTTGAGGTAGAGCCTCAGTAACATTCTCAATATAGTGTTCTAGGCAGTAACTACCAGTTGATTGGATCTCATGCTTAATTTGTAAGATCCTATATATCCCTAAAATTCTGTGATGGTAAGATATTTGAGTAACACAGCTCTCTGGCAGAGTTCAAAATACAGTGGAACAGGAGGAAATCAAAAGCAGGGAGACAGGAAATAGGCGATTGTCGGGGGGGGGGCGGGGGGGGGGGGTCCAGAGGTTAAGGGAGCAGGTTATGGTGGTAGCCAAGGGAATGAGAAGGAGGGGAGAGATGGGAGAAGGGCTGTGATGGCCCAGCCCTGTGCCAACTGCTCATGGAGTGAATGGATGGGAGGTAGACCTAAGTGGATGAGGAGCTAAGGTGACCTGGGTTTCAGATTTGGATGATGACCGAAATAGACCTCGTGAAGAATGGAAATCTGGTTGGGAAGAGAATCAGTTTTGTCTTTGAACATGTTAAATTTGAGATTCCAGCAGAACCCTTAGTGGAGATAATGTTGGAGGAGTTGAGAGAGGTCAGGGCCAGTGTGGCTGATGGGAGGCTGTTGGATGCAAGGGTCCTGAGCTTTAGGCTCTGGAGTTGCACAACCTGGTGACTCCATGTACAGACTAAGTGACCTTGGGCAAACTACCCTGACCTCTCTGTGTGCCTCAGTATCTCCATCTGCATGGTGGTACCTATCACAAAGGATTATTAAAGCTAAGTGAGATAATCCACTATCACAGTACATTTTAATTACCATGAGACATGGATGTTTTGCTTAGTCTTAATTTTATGCTTTCTTTCAAATATTTTGATTTATTCAGAAAAGATACATTCCAGTAAACATACCATCATTCAGATAAATAATGCTAAGTTCAGTCTACAGTAAACTTGTCCTTATGTACCATGTCTAAATTATAGGAAAGGCAAACCTAACTAAAGCCTATTTTTAACAAATAAGGAAACACTAAAATCCTACTATTTGGAGGAAAGGGTATGAACAGATAGTTTATAAAAGAAGAAATCAAGGAAGACAATAACTATAACTATATTAAATTGTTCAAACTCACCAGTAGTTTGAAACACAAAACAATTAGATTAATTTTTCCGCTTTAATTGGGTAAATAATGCTCTCTGGGATGCTGTAAAATAGGAGCTCTGCATTATCTGTTGGGAGAATATTTGGATTAATACAAACTTAGTAGAAAAAACTGGGTTATATATTTATATAATAGAAACAAATGTTTATATTTTTTGGAGTTAAATCCCACTTGTAGTTCTGTAACCTAAAAGAAATAAATAAAAATAAGGACAGAAGGTTTTAAACAAGGATTTTCTTACCGTTATTTATAGTGAAAAAGTGAATGGGACATACTCAAATTATGGCACAGGGACAGAGTGGAATTCAGTATAGTGCTTAAAATAATAATGGTTAGAATATTACTGAAATGAGAAAATGCTAACGATATAATATTCAGTGGAAATACCTTTATGTAAGGCTATATAATAGGGTATAAGTCCAGTTTTGTTATAGTAAATAAAAGACTGGAAGGAAATACATTAAAATGTTAATGCTTTGGATGGTGGGTTGATGGCTGATTTCCTTTCTTGTAAGAAAGGAAATTCCTGTGACTTAAAGTTTCTCATTTTGAGTTTTGAAAAATTTTATAAATAGAGAAGGGTACAGTAAATCTAATAGACTACCATGAGGACCATTTTTTTGATAATCAAAAAAGCAAGCAACAAATTTGTTAATTGTTAGAAAAAGAAAGAAAACAAATCTGGCCACTTATAGGTCATTATTAAGGAATAGTTTAAATTTCTAAAGAATTGTCTTATCTGTCCCTTTGCACACTTTTCTAAGAGCAGAGGAAAAATGAGTAAGTTAGGATCTTCAGGGTATAGGTCTCAGAGAAAAGTAGAGCATTTAGATGTGATGGAATGCTAACTTGACTCTGCATTAACCTGGGTCAGCCGAGAAGGTGGGGAAGGCCAGGATTCTTTAGTATTTCCAAACCACATACTTACACAGAGAGGGCAGTAGACTTCGGTGACATACTTGTTCTCACTCGTGGAAACTCAAGCACAGCTGCTGAAGCTAATTTTGTAACCATTAGACCGTCATGTTTCTTTGAAATTGGTCAGAAAAGATGAAATTCTGAGTGAAAATTTTAAAATAAAAATAACTCCATATTTATATTACTTCCGATTAATGGTTTCTCACCATTTGGGAATATTATAGGCTAAGGGAGAGAGGAATGAATTTTAATAATATCCTTCCTTCTTTGTATGAAAGGAAATTCTTATGTATGTATGTATATGATATTTATTGCCTCTCTCACATAGGTGAGACAGAGGGATGTATGTATGATTGAGTAATCTCTACCATAAACAGAGGCAGAGGGCTATTTTAAGACTTTTAAAGTGGGGAATTTTGTAGAGATAACATTTTGAAAGTGACTCTCAGGAATGAATCACATTGCCCTTCATCTTTGGGGGAAATATTTGGGAGGAAATAGTTCTGTTTTGTGGCCCAGATTCCCAACTGTGTTGGTACTTTGTAAAATGTAGCTTGTAGAAATGAACTATTTACTTCCATGAATTTTGCGGGTTTTTTCTGCTGTCAATTTTAAGTGGTTGATTGAGGATTTTAGGTTAAATGTGCTTTGAGATCTGAAAGTAAGATGTTACAATTTCAAGATTGCTTTAAAGTTGACCCTTGTTTATTGGTGTCATGATTCCATTCTTTATAAACTCTAAACTATGAGAGTAAACACCTGAATGATTTTGAGAGCCATTTGACATCTCTGATCTAGAATCTAGAGCATCCTTCTATTTCTGATCTTTAACATAAACTTGAAGCCATTGGTTGGGCAGTAAAATCTGTATTAAAACATAATTACAGATTTACCCAACAGATGAACTAGGGTGAAATGCAGAATGATATATAAATAAGAATTTATTCTTTGGCAGTGTATATGTATAATTAAACATGTCTATGCTTAGAAAGTGGTTATCACTTGGTGATGTGGATTGTGGAAGAGCTCTAATTTCATCTCTCCACATTTCCCAAATTTTTGGAAGTACTTAATAAACTCTTGTTCTTTATCAAAAATATCCTAACACCACAATAAGCCTCATTTTAGATGGATAAAAACTAATAAATAAAATGATTAATCAGCTACATATGCCCTTTGCTATTCCGTTTTTTTTTCTGCCAGGACTTACAGAAAACCAGTCTAAAGGCATAGGAGCACTGAAATTTTGAAAAGATTTTTCCATTCCTTATTTAAATATGCAATTTGTTAGAGCCTTGGTATTTTATTACTTCCGTGGAGTGTGGGAAAAGATGTAGGAACTGGGCCACAAGGGAGCAGGGTAAAAAACATCCTCCAGGAGATCAGCCTCTATGGCTATTGCCTCTGGTTCTGAGTGAGGTTTCTTGTTTCCTTACCCTCTTGGGTAAGGAAACAGGAGCAGGTACAGGGATAATTGTTGTCCTAGTGTGTTTGCTTCAAGGCTAAATGTAAACATTCAGGGGCTGTACATTTTTCTGGAATGTTCTTCAGCAGCTGTTCAGTCTTTGGGGTGGGATAATGCATGTTCTTATTGTGGTTTACTCCCCCGCCCCCTTTTAGCCCTTTTATCTTATTTAAAGAGGAAGGAAAACCTAGATGCTTCCCTAAAACAAAGCTTATTTATTTTGTTCTGTGATGTTTAAACATTTTCCATTATATTTTTAAATCTGTAGCATGGGAGTGCTTTTATAGTGAGTACAATAGTCTTAAAAGTTAAAATATTCATTCTTTTTTACCTTCTTAGAATCCCTGAATATTTGACAGTGTCTGCTACTCAATACAGTCTGCATAGTTTTTTTTTCTGAATGGCTTATGAAGAATGTATACTTTCATAAGGTTATAAATTAGCATAAAATCATCTAACGTAAAAATTTTTAAGTATTTGATTACCAAAATAATAAATGTTTATTGTAGATCATATGGAAAATAAAAGTGAATACAAAGAAGAAAATTGAAATTACCAGATATTTAGTGATGCCAGCAGCATGCAATTAACATTTTGGTGTTTATTCTTTAAACCTTTTTCCCTGTGCACATACTTATCTCACAAATAAGGGCCACATTCTCAGATCTTAGGCTAAAGATGTCAAGTTTTGACAGTCTAAATAATCACTTGATGATGTTTATTACTCTTCCTGTCAATACATGTAGCATGACAAAACATAAAATCCTATTACTGGTCTTATTTAAAGCTATGGCCTGGACATTTTTGCCCTGAGCTGTTTTTAGTGGTAGGGGTGCTAAAGAAAAATGGTAAAGAAATAGAAATCCAAATTTTATTATATTTTTCTTCTTTGACAAAAAATTTTTATAGTGGAAAAATACCAGAAATTAAGTTCTCATTAGATAATGTGTGCTTTCTGTTTTGTTTTGGAAAAAATTTTCATCAGGGTTGCATTAATTCCCCTTAGGGACATCTCCATATGCTTTGGACAACATCTGATTTTACTTTTATCTTCAGATTTCAGAGACTCTTTAAAACAGCTACCCCATAACAGTGTTACAAATGAAATGGATGTGGTTATTAGAATCTTGATTTTAAAGGTATTAAATTTTACTGGGCTGGTTTTGGTTGTAACTGTTGAAAACATACACTAAGAACTCAACTTTCTTAGGGTCCTTGTATTGGCTGAATTCTTTAAAATTCTATCTTTGAATCTAGGATCTGTTTCAAGGAGAAAAAGCAATATAGTTATTTGATTATGCAAGCCAGCTGTTTAAGCCTTGGGACATTGGATGGATGGAGGTGACTTGCTAGCACCTCTTTGCTGCCTTAATTCTAGTATTTGGCCTTTTCCTGAAGGTGCTAAAAGGGTTTTTTCATGTGCTTAGGGAAAGGAGTGGGAACAGGGGAGAAACACCCTTTCACTGGAAGAGAAAGAAAGCCCTTTCTAGCAGTTTCTAGGAGGGACTTTGTGACTGTTACTGGTCTTGTCTGGAGTGGTGGGCCTGGTGGAAACGGCAAATGTCCTTCTTCCCAGGTTTAAACACTGAAGGCCTGTGGTAGTTCCTTTTACAGTTTATTTTTTTTTTTAAATTTTTAAAGGATTTTATTTATTTATTTGAGAGAGAGAGAGTACAAGCAGAGGGAGAGGGAGAAGCAGGCTTCCCGCAGAGCAGAGGGAGCCCGATGCGGGACTCGATCCCATGACCCCGGGATCATGACCTGAGCTGAAGGCAGCCACTTAACCAACTGAGCCACCCAGGCACCCTCCTTCTACAGTTTAGAGGGAAACTCAGCTGGGTTGGCTGATGGATGGATCAGGATTGGGGGTTGGAGCTCAGCTGCACTACATGGACTTTCTCTCTCCAAATAAGGGATTCTTCAGAAACTCCCAACCTGATGGGAATCATTCTTTTTGAGGACGGTCACAGCTCATCAAGGGAAATGCTTTGATGGTTAATGTACCTGGCCTATCTGAAGCCCGCAGTAGGGATCTCAGCTGAACCTCCAGGCAGCTGCACACATTGGGTCTAGCACTTAGGGAGGCATTGAGGTGGGACAGTGCTCACGGTGGTCCCTGCGCCCCAGGGTGGTGGGGGGAGCAGGGGGCTGGAATGTGGCCTTATCCGGACCTCTGAATGGATGAGTACACCTGTCACTTTTTTTAGGAAGTGAGTGGGGTCAGAGGTATCAGTTGGGTAACTTCTCTGAGAGGGGCCTGGTCCTTCTCACAGCGAGGCTGACAACTCTGTGCTGCTGGCTGTCCGTAAATACCCGGCTTATCTCCTGGGCTGGAGTCAAGGATGACCAGGATCCTGGAGCACAGACATTCACATGCCCTTTGAGCAGGAAGGAAGCCAGCGCACACCTTGTGTTTTATTCTTTGTTTTAAAGGTCGGTGGTATTTTGTTTTTTGCCTGTTTGCTTGTTTTTAAATCAACACCCCCTGTTAAAGGAATTTCTGAGTTTCCTTGATAATCAGGATGATTTTTCATTTCAGAATGCTTATTTTGCTTTCCAAGTGTGTGTTCCTGACTTTAAGAACACCAGCTTTCATCCTAGCTCTTAAAATCTCATTTGATTCATAAAGGGGGAAAGTTTAATTAGAGAGCAGGTTAATTTATTGTCTTATTCCTGAGGAAGACTATTCTTAGCTGTCAGTTGAGTATTATATATATATATATATATATATATATATATAAAATATATATGTGTATATATCATGTATATATTTCTAGCTCTGAAGAATTACTTTTTAGTGTATGTTGCATGAATGTTTTATACCTAATTATAGTATGTATTTTCGTTGGACTACACTCTTGTTAAAGGAAACTTTTGTTCATGTGAAATAAATCTTTAGTGGATCGTATTTGAGAACTGGTTCTCAGTCTTCTTAACTTTTAAAGTAAATAGATAGTTAATGTAAAGTGTATATTGATAGCTGGCCTATCACTAGAAGTTGTGCAGCTGTGCAGAGCATGAGGATCAAATTTGCTAATTAAATAGATTTTTTTTAGCAAGAATGGAATGTAGCAGCATGTGGTTAACCATTCCAGGTTGTTTTTGAAGAGGACTTTTTTGGCCAAATATTAACAATTAGAGAGTACATTGACTTAGAGGATGTATTGCTAGGTTAAATTATTTTTTTAAAGGAAGTAATGGGACTCATTAAATACTGAGATGATCCTTTAAAATATACACTGATTAAGAATCTGCTTCAAGATGTAGGCAGTGGGAACATGACTAGGGCTTAACATCTGTAGTTAGGGCATTTCTTTTTTAAGATGTGACCTTGCTTTTTTCCCTTTCATGTCAGTTCTCCTTCCTTAGTTGGTGAGTACTCAACCTTTTTTTTGGGCAGTGGAGTATAGCATTTCCCCCCAGTTTGAGCAGTATTCTGTTATTTGTTTTGGGGACCAATGTAAGTTAGATTATTTGGATTAAACTGTATCCACACAGATGGTGGTCTGATTTTTTTTTTTTTTTTTTTTTTTAAGTCAGACATTGTGCAAAGTGATCTGTTGGGAATAAATGGCAGGTTGGTTGTGTAATGTGGCAACATCTTACTTAGTGTGTCTTTAGAGATAAGTGGGATGTGATTCCAGCAAGGCTGTGCATAAGAAGTTGGAATGCATTGGAGAACTGCCAAGAGATTGGGAGCAAGCTGTATGACAAGCACTAATGCAGCCTTGGCCTGCCTTAAAATAGCTACAGTTCAGCAGAATAGCTTGAAACTTGTCATTTCACGAGCAAAATCACTCCTCTAAATGTATTACCAAGAAATAGAAATGGTAGCTATCCTCTTTAGTAAGGTTTATTTTTATTTATCTTTTTGTTCCAGCAGTCTTAAAATCTCTTGCACCTGTATGTAGGAAAATACTTCTGTGTCACATATTATCTTGCATAGTTTTATCTGGACTAATTAGTGATGCATTATCCCAAACTTCACACTGAGGTTCCCCTGCCCCACTCACCTCACTTGCTAATTGCGGTTTGAATAGAAATTTGGGCCCTGAAGGCTAAAAAAAAAAAAAAAAAAAAAAAAAAAGCCCTGTATTTTATATGTCTGAT
Source organism: Zalophus californianus (assembly GCF_009762305.2). Classification (NCBI taxonomy): domain Eukaryota; kingdom Metazoa; phylum Chordata; class Mammalia; order Carnivora; family Otariidae; genus Zalophus; species Zalophus californianus. The sequence continues at coordinate 66,790,752 of NC_045602.1, read as the reverse complement.
AGTCTTGTGGATATGAATTATTGATGTTTGAACGTTAGAACCTTGTAGAAGCATAGTAAGGGGCATTGGTTACTGTCCTGCAGAATCTTTTTTTTTCCCCTTATTCCTTTTTTGACTCCATATTAAGTTTTTTGCAATTTATCTGCAGTACTTGATTGTAATTGATTTACTTTCTGATTCTGGTCTCTCCATTTAAAAGAAAAATGGGCTTGTTTTTTGAAGTCAGGACGACGAAAGCAAAGTAGGAGGGGGGGTGTGCAGCTTTTAGGAGGGGTCCTGTACAGGTTTGAGCCCGATAGTAATATGATCAGCACCTGCAGAGGGTGAGGGATGGCTAGGTAGAGGTGGAGGCTGCCTGAGGGGATAATCGAATGAACTTATTTATTAGCTTAGGTGCTGTGAAGATGAAATTTTTTAAAAAGCAATATTTAGATTACTGAATGGAAATAAAATAAGAACAGAGAGGACTTAGATGTTAAACATAATATGAAAACAGTGAGTGAACTTCCTCTAGGAGGGCTTAAATACAAACCAAATTTCTATTAAGTATTTCCTGAAAGATGGTATTAACAGATATCTTAATTATCCTCTAATTTAAAGTCCGTTAGAAATTTGGACTTAGACTAATTGCAGTAATCTTATAGCCTTTTAGGGTACCCTGCAAAATGGCTTTGTTTCTTATATATTGCTGTCATTAGATTTATAAGTCCTGAATTTTGCTTTGTCACTTTCAGTATCTTAAACATATTTCAGGGGGGATACTTAGCTTCTTTAGATATATTGATCTTTTCATTCTTACATGGCAAATGAATTCTCTATATGGTATTGTTGACAGTTCGGAAAATTTCTTCATTGAGCCCATGATTTCTAAATTTTTTTGTTTTTGTCTTTCCCTTCTTTTACACATTCTTTGATTTTTATACACACTCTTGAATAGCCAGATTGGTAAACTGAGTTCAGAAGATGTGAACTATAAGCTAGAGCCACCAGCTTTTTTTTTTTTTTAAAGATTTTATTTATTTATTTGAGAGAGAGAGAATGAGAGATAGAGAGCACAAGAGGGAAGAGGGTCAGAGGGAGAAGCAGACTCCCTGCTGAGCAGGGAGCCTGATGTGGGACTCGATCCCGGGACTCCAGGATCATGACCTGAGCCGAAGGCAGTCGCTTAACCAACTGAGCCACCCAGGCGCCCCAGCCACCAGCTTTTTTACTTAACACTCCATTATCTGATCTGCTTGTGAAACTCTATTTTGGATAGTTTTCACCTCAGATCATCCATTGAATTGCAGTATGTATTCCTTTAATCTTGCAAGAGATTTCAATCATTCACTCTAAGATAAAAAAGCAAAAAGTAAAATATTTGAATATCCTTTTCTTGGGTTATTGTCTGAATTAAAAAACTATTCATCTTAATTTTATACCTGCATATTGGATGTCATCTCTCTGTGTATGCCTTGTATCGGCACAGGCTCATCAGACTGGGAACAAATATTTAGCATTGAAGATATTCCAGACATAAGAATTTACGGAATTTGCTTATAAATGTTAGGGGATGCACAGAACAGACCCAGGGTTTTAGCTGGCTCTTTGTGCAGTGTGAAGGCAGATGGAAACATTACAGAAATCTGCTGCAGATGGCAGTGAAAGAGACAGGTGAGGACCACATGGAAGTTCATACCAGGGGTAGATGGAGTACTGAGTTGGTTTTTGAAATGCTAGCCATCTGAGATGTTTCTACAGCTGTTGTCAGCTAGCTGAAAATAAATTAAACTTGTTGGAATGGTAAGAGTTTTGCCATCTGAATAGGCTTAGATAAAATAGTGCTTCAGGTGCCCATAACATGGTCTATTATAATACTGTAAAAGAAAAAAATGGTAATAAACCAAATGCCCATCATTGGTAAGTTAGAGGAGAAAATATCATGGAGGCAGTACAATGTAGTGGTTACATGTGCTGACCTAGGGGCTGCCTGGGTCTGAATCCCTAGTCTACCTTGGACTCACTTTGTGACATTGAGCACGTCATTAACCCTACTCTGTCTCACTTTCTTCACCTGTAAGATGGGGGCAGTGATAATACAGATGTTAGAGGGTTCTTATGAGGATTAATAAGTTGATAGAAGTAATGTGACAGTCTAATGCGTGGCAAGTATTTATTAGTTATTATATTGATAAAAATATTCTTGAAAACATTCTAATAACATAGGGAGCTTCTTAATATAAAGGAATAAAAGCAGAACACAAGGTTATTTAAATGATATGCTCTCCACTATGTGGGGAAAAAAACACACACACAAAAGAAGGAAATATTCCAAATCTTAATTTTTTGTAGAGTGTGGTAGTATTGTGACTTCTGTTTTCCTCTTAAGTGCTTTTCTGTATTTTCGTGTTCGCCAATAATCATGTCTTACTTGTATAATTTGAAAAAAATAAGCTTTTTTTGAAAAGTCCATGTCACCCCTTGCAAACAGTATGTTAATTATAAGAACATCCTGTTTATTCTTTGAAAGCCCGGACCTACCATTTCGCCAAAGGTTGCCTCCTTCTGATTGTACAATCTTTTCACATTCTTACAAAAGTGCCTCCGAGTAATGAAACTCCAAACTTTTTTTTTAACTTTATGACTTAGATTTTTCTACTAATTCAGATTAATGATGTATTAAAAACAACATAGACACCTGTCGCTACATAAGTGCCATTTATTAGTGATATGATCTTGGACAAATTATGTCAGAGAGTTTTGGTTTTCTCATACAAAGGGGAGATGAGGCCAACAGTTACCATCTACCGAGTATCACAGCACCAGGACTAAATGCAGTAATACATACTCATCACTTCTGGCATATTACAGGCACTTGGTAAGTGATGCTGCTTCCCTCACTGCCCATTCTTGCCAACAAACAAACTCAGTTTGGTCACTTCACATTAGTCCATACAATGGTGTTTAGTTTTAACTCACTGATCTTTAGTGCTTAATTTAAGATTCTGTAGACCAATGTGGCTTTCTTAAAGATTCGTCCTTATAAGCTTATTCTTCCTTTTGCCTCCCCATTCTTCACATATTTCCATCTGTGTTTATTTTGCCGCTTTCAGCCAGTTTACATAACTCTATTTAAGAGCGTTCCCTTCCATAGTGTGTCAGGCAGTTTAGGCTTAGTGCAACAGGAACAAGCATCTCTGAAATCTCAGTGGCTCAAAGCCGTAGATGTGTATTTCTCATTCATGTGATATGTTCATCATAGGACGGCAGGGGGCTCTGCCTCACACTTTTTGAGCTTGGGAACCCTGGCTGATGGGTCATACAGAAGCCATTGGCTAGAACTAGTCACATGACCTTGCCCAACTGCAAGGGGAGCAGGAAAGTGTAATCCACCCATATGACCAGAAAGAGAAGAGACTGGGTATGTGTCATCATTAGAAATTTCTGACCAAACATAGATAATGGTGTAGCTGCTGTAGTCTCACTTTACATTTCCCATCAAGTTCTCTGAAGCAATAGCTTTGCAGTATGTTAACATGTATTATTTAAAAAGAGAATGCTAGGCTAAGTAAAATGTAATAGGTTTCTTTAGTGAAGCACTTCTCAGAGTTTTCATAAGCTAATAGGCTTTCTAGCAGGGAGAGAAATAAATGCATGGTGTTTCCCAAACTTATATTAACTTGGAATTCTTTTTTTTTTTTTTTTCCCAAAGCTTCTCTTAGGCCTGGGGTTCATAGAATATGCTTTGGAGTACACTAGTCTGTTCTCATATAGAGCAAAAATACTAGAGATTCATTTTAATTGTTATATATATTAGGAAGAAGCTTTGATTTTATTGTTACTAGAGTTGATTATTTGAAGAGTCTTATTTCTACTATTATGAATCAAATGAATTTTTTTTTTAGTTATTATTGGTTATATGCCTGTGTTGAATCCATAGGATTTTTTCTTCATTTAGTTGCTTTTGTGTTTTAAACTTACCATTGAAAAGAGGAAGGAAAACAAACCATGACCAACATCTTAGTTGTTAGAAAAGATTAAATTGGTTTGAACAGATGACCCAAACACATATAATTTTTTATTGGCTTCAAAATTTTTTCTTGGTTCCCTCTGACTTTCCATAACAAATTTTCTAGAAGTTTTGACACTACTGAAATGAGGGCTCTGATAAGAAGCAGAAAGACAACTTTTGTTAAGAGGTATTACATATTTCTCTACCAGAAGGCTTTGGATTTAAACATGGTATTTGTTGCCAGGGATTTTATGCCTGCATATGTAACAAATCTCAGTATGGAAGTTTTCACTTAAATGTGGCTGTAAACTTCATGTAATAAACCTTTAGGTAAGAAGGAGCTCTTCCTGTTTCATAACTATGCACAAGTAAAACTTAATCATATATGACAAACTCCCCAGACCTTTGAGTTTATGGCTTTTCTTTTCTTTTTTCTTTCCTTTTTTTTTTTTTAGTGATGAATTCAGTTGTTTTTTTTTTAAAGATTTTATTTATTTATTTGGCAGAGACAGAGACAGCGAGAGCAGGAACATGAGGGGGAGTAGGAGAGGGAGAAGCAGGCTTCCTGCCGAGCAGGGAGCCCGATGCGGGACTCGATCCCAGGACCCTGGGATCATGACCTGAGCCAAAGGCAGACGCTTAACGACTGAGCCACCCAGGCGCCCTGAATTCAGTTTCTATTAGAAATTATGAAATCCAGGCTGAGAATTCAGTTTTCATTTTGTCTTTTCTTTGTTTTTTTCTTTTGTGAGTGAAAAGGTGCAGAGGGCAATTGTTTCCTGATAGGAAAGACACTTTTAAATCTGTCCGCTAATTCAGCAGCAACCTATCCGGCCCCTTTTCCCTGCCATTATAGTCAGACCTGACCAGTTCAAACCTGCCTTTTGAAGGTGACTTGCTAGGATTTGAGGCAGGAAAAGCCTTCTTTAGAGCCATGGTTCCCAGTCTTGTCCTTTTTGTTGACTTTAGTCTCATTGTAGAGAAAGCATTCATGACCCATCACAAAAACAAACATTAAAAAGCATTTTTCACGTGGCCTGGAGCTGACAGAAGTCAAACTTAATATATCAAGGAGTATTACAAACATGAGAGCCATCACTGTTTACCACAGGGCTGCTCCCAAGCCTACTCCCAGGACCTTTGCCTGTGGCAGGTCTTTTAGGCGTTTGAGGACCAGCTATTAGGAGGTTTTGTGGCAGAGTAATGTTTTCACATTGCAGGCTGCAGCTCATGGTCAGAAAGATTGTAGAGAATACATAGAATTAGAAGCTTTAGAGCTGGGCGGGACCCTGTGGATCTCACTACATCCATGCCTTTGTGTACAGGAGGAGACAAGCTCAGAGAGTCCAGGTGAAGCCACACAGCCTCGTGGTAAGGGCTGAAATTACCATCTCTGCTTATTTGGGCCACTTGTGATGTGTTTTAAAATTAGATACATGAGGTGAAGCTACAGGTTTAATGCTCATGTTCTCTGTTTTCATGCTGTCAAAATAGCATTAATGTTTATTGGGAAATATTTATTGGGAAAACAGTGTTTTCCCATAGATTAAAAATACAAGAGACAGTTTGTTTTTGATTTAGGGAAAGAAGGAAAGCCCATTGTGTATGGAACTAAAAGATGGCGCATAGAGTATATCCACCTTTGTCTCTTTTAATTTTTAAAATTTAAATTCAGTTAATTAACATATAATGTATTATTAGTTTCAGAGGTAGAGGTCAGTGATTCATCAGTCTTCTGTAATACCCAGTGCTCATTACATCACGTGCCCCCACCTTCATCTTAATAGAAATAGCAAACAACTGTGCCCTGGCTGCCCAGGCTAGGCTGGAGGAAGGTGAAGGTCGTTCCAAAGTAGAAAGGGATCTGGTTAAATATTACTTTGATAAGTTGAATACTTTTAAAAATGTGCAGGCCCAGGAATGTGGATAGAGGCTGACTGAGGAATTCTGTGTGTCCACAGATGGTTTGTGCTATGATTTAAAGGGGGATAAAGGACAGTTCTGAAAAACATGACCCTCACCAGCCCCGCATCCCCTCTACCCCACGTTGATTTGTATGCATGCAGGAAATCTAGGGTATGACAGGTAAAAGTAAAAAGAATGAATCCCATCGTCCCAGTCTTCTATGGAAGGTAAGACTTGGGAGAGTATCTTACGGTGGTTGGGTTCTGTTTCTGGAGCCATACTACCTGATGGAACCCTGCCTCTGTTGGTTACTGAGTGTGGGTCTTTGGTAAGTAAACATATAATTTATCGTCCAACCTGGGTAGTTTGTGAGAGTGAAAGGGGTGGGGTGGGGGTGTGCTTTTAACAGTTGTACCAGGACAACTGGCATAAACGGGGACTGTCTGAGGCAAACCAGGAAATATGGTCACCCTGGTCTTACCATATTACTCCATCTCTGTGTCTCCCTTCACGTTGTAAAATGGGCGTGATGATAGAACTCCCTTCTTTGGGGATTCAGATTAAGTGCAATAGAACGTGTAAAGTGTTTGGAATGTTGCTTGGCACATAATAACTGTTCAGCAGAGTGAGCTATTAAAAACAGACTATTATTTAGGATTATTTGATTCACATAATAACCACTTATATATTCAGTTTACTTTCTGCTGTCTTCATATTATTTCTCCATGGCAAATGTTGCTTTTAATTTTACTGATTGAATAATCACATTTACTAATGATTTCTTCCATTTATGGCACCTACACAGACTTAATTTTCTTGCTTTATCTGAGCCCTTTACTCTGATAAAGGCCCTGAAAGTAAAATTTACTGTTACTGTGTCAGGTACCCAGGTGTCTGCCACTTAGTTATGTAATTAGCATCTGTGGACCAGAGAAGGGAGGACATTGGGGGCACTTGTTTATCAGGTGGTAGCAAATTAGTATTCATACTAAAGACACAGTTTTTCTAGTTGGCTCCGAGATACAGGAATGGTTGGGTGGTTGAGTGGGGGAGGATGCCAAAACTAGGTCTCTTCCTTGCCTCTCTCAAGTTGGATTTTCCCAGCACAGTGATATGTAGGATTGCCAGATTTAGGAAAAACAAAGAACCCACAATGCTCAGTTAAAATTGAATTCTAGACAGCACTTCTTTTTTAGTATAAGTATGTCTCATGGAATATTTGGGGCATACTTACACTAAAAATTCATTGTTTATCTGAAGGGCATCTTCAATTTGGCATTCTGTATTTATCTGGCAATCTAGTTGTATAGTCTAAAGAGACTTTTTACCCTATTCAGTCTAACCCACATTTAGATAGATAGACGAAAGTATATAGTCCAGTTCCTTTTGTAAATTTTGTGTGAACTTTAAAAACGTCTGTGTGTTTTACTCTCGTTGGAATGGACAGTTGAGAAGTTGTTATGAGGAGCTGCTGCTGGGTATCCACCAAGGCCAAGATGAAAATGAATATAGTCTGGTGTGCCACAGCAGCAAGGATGACATTTGCTCTGTGAGAACTTCTTGGCTGTGAGTATGGACAGACTTAAGCCAGCTCTTTCTCCTTGAAGGGAAGTTATTTGGTTAAAGTGGGTTATTGAAGCCTTGGTCAACTTAAGGAGTTCTCGGTTTTGTGACTGAATTACATTAGTAATAATCTGGGATAGTTGTGGGGGCTTATTTTGGATCATTTATATTTCACTTCTCAGTATAGAGGGAACAACTTTTATTGTCATGAAGAGTGACCTTCAAATACTCTTCCCATTAAAATCTCCTCTTCCTATTTTTTTTTAAGATTTTTATTTATTTGTCAGAGAGAGAGAGAGAGCACAAGCAGGGGGAGCAGTAGAGGGAGAGGGAGAAGCAGGCTTCTCACTGAGCAAGGAGCCCGACGCGGGACTCGAACCCAGGACCCTGGGATCATGACCTGAGCCGAAGGCAGACGCCCAATGACTGTGCCACCCAGGCGTCCCCTCCTCTTCCTATTTTTGACTTTCAGTGCTGCTGCCTAGAAAATGCTGGTGAATTTTTTGCATCAGCCTTGGAACTCTGTCAGCATTCAACCTGAAGGGCACTGTGTGCCTCTGGGAAATGCTGATTGGAAGATTAGAGGCTGCGGGAACCTGAGTGTCAATTTGCTTTTTTTTTTTTTTTTTTTTTACACTCCGGGTATAATGCCTCTGTTAAGTCTCAGAGAAAAAGCTTCACCAGGTTAATGTTACACTTGGTGAAATTAATAATGGTGAGAGAAGGTTGGGATTGTGCCCTACCGGAGAAGAGTGAGCCAGAACACATGGGTTTTGGACCAATACTGGCTTTTTAATTGCTGCCATTTAAAAAGTTTAATGTACTCAGTGAAAAGGTACAAGTTTCAGTTGAAAAAAACGAACAGTGGCAAGAGCTTACTGTCAGACACAGATAGTATGTGGGTGGGTTAGCCAAGGGAAAATAATCCAATTAGAGCTGTTTGTGCAAAGAACCAGATTCGGAGGTGTATTTTGTTAACTGGTGGCTTTCCAGAAAATAAATTATTTATATGCAAAGACTTAGGCTAGCCAGGCTTTGGATGCCGATAGTTATTTTGAAAACCTCTTTTCCTTCCTTGTTCTGCTTTCCTTTTTGAGCTGTCTCCTTTTCTACTCATTGCTTTCTTTAGTGGCCCATTCCTTTTGGATGTGGATTTGCTCTTGAAGAAATTCTTGTAAATTTGTTGTGATCTCATAGGATTGATTTGCATGATGAGTGGACTGTTTGGCCTAATTGCTTACTTAGCTTAGTGTTTGTAGGCATCTTGTTGGATGAGGATTGGCTATTAATGGTAGAAGTGTTCACACTTTAGAACAGTGATTCTCTGTCTTGGCAGCACCACGTTGGTATCACCTGAGGAGCCTTTAAAAATGCAGATGTCTGGGTCCCACCCCCACAAAATTTGGGGGTACAAAATGGGCAGTGGGACTTGGAAGCGCCCCCCAGGTGATTCTAACGTACAGTCGAGTTTGCATACTATCCTTTGGTCTGCTCTCAGAATCACGGCTCAGCGTATGCTGACCATTAGGGTAGCCGTGAACGGCATGTGGCTACTTATATTTACATTCATTAAAGGTAACTAAAACTAAAAATTCAGTTCCTCAGTCACACGAGCCACATTTCAAGTGCTCGCTAGCCACATAAGGCTCATGGCTAGTGTTTTGGACAGTGAAGATAGAGAATGTTTCCATCACAGCAGAAAAGTAGATTTAGGCTCTCCGTAGGGTGTCAGCAAAACAGAGTGAAACATTTGAGAGGTCTGACACAGGAAAGACAGGCTTGGAATAGAGCTAATCCTACAGGACCTGCCAATACTGAATTACCACATACGTTTTTAGCAGCCTTTTTCTCAATGGCCTTTGGCACCAGAAGCCCTGCAGCAGTTGGTGCGATGGATTATGTGCGGTATCTTGCTGAAAGGCCCTGTTTCAAACGGGCTGGCCTGAAGGGGTGTGGTAAGGGTGGAAGGCAGGAAAAATGTGAATGCCACCGGGGAGTCCAGGGCCAAGAAGGAGAGAATTAAGCTTTATTCCTTCAGAGCCGAGGAATGCCCTTAAAAGGACGGAAGCATGAGAATTTGGGGTAAAACTAGGTGAGAGGGGAAAAATCCCTTCTGTTGAAGAAATACCTTCCCCAGTTGTTTGCCCTCTTGGCTCATCTCTCGTGTGTGGGAGAGAAGGGTGGTGCTAGCTCATATTTCCAGGGAACTTTCCATCGTGGGTTCCTGTGTTCTCGGGGAGGAGGGGGCAGGTGGGCAGATGGGGGTTGAGAGAATGGGATCAAACTAGATCATTTTTTATTCAGACATAGCACGTGAATCCAAGTAGGGTAGGGTTAAGAAAAAGAGAAACTGGTAGGGGAAAAATGAAATATGCTGAAGGATGTGTATTTTCTAAGTGATGCTTTCCTCAGGCAAACCCTTTTTCTAGAATCTGTTTCTTTCTGAAACCTACTTCTTTTCATTTTATTTTTATTTTTGGCAGTGTGTTGAATTCTGTTCCTTTCATTCCCAGAGTGCTGTTTCTTGCTTTAGGATAAAGGGTGGCGTGTCACATGTCCTGCGTGGTCACACAAGCTGGGTGTGAGCGTCGAGGGTGATCTCTTGGGACCCTTTTCCTCAGATTTCAGTGTTCTGCATTATCTCATCCTAGTGGCTTTGTGATTTATAGTTTCCTCCTACCCTTCACCATTAAAAAAAAAAAAGGCCTATCTCTTGTTATATTTTTGGCTGCAGAATATCTCCAGATGGTACATTTTGTATAGGAAAAAAATAACAGAATTTTTCACACTTTTCCGTGGATTATTTTCCTACTTTCAATTTTAATGAAGTTATTAATCTTACAGAGGACTCATTTGTAAAAGAGACTAATCATGAGCAAAACACTTGTATACAATATTCCATTGGCAAAAATTGAGAGTATTATTGTTCTTATATCTTTGTATCATTTGTTACTGTCTTACATCTTCAGCATCAGTTGCTAAAATAACAATCCAATTTTCTAGAAAAAGAAAATTAAGAAAATGAACTTTTAGTGATTGGGTTTGACATTGAGAAATGAGTTCCAAAAATGGATCAAATAAAATGATGTAATTGAAAGTACTTTGAAAAATACATGGCAATATAGAGATGTAAGTTACTGATTTTTACAGTTGTAATTCTGACTTGAGAGCTGATCTGTTTTAAATGATGAAGCACTTTTGCAAAGAGCATGCATTCAGAAATCTTTAATTGGGCATGTTTTGCAAAATATTACTGAGTCTGGATTATTTATAGAAAATGTTCTTTCCTTTGAAATGATCTTTTCACTGTGGTTTTGAATTAGTTGGATTTTTCTGGATCAAGGAGAGGACCTATGATCTATTCTTTGAGCCTAACTTTTTTTTTTTTTTTTTTGAAAGAGAGCTCAGGAGAGGGGCAGAAGGAGAGAGAGAGAGAGAATTTAAGCAGGCTCCCTGCCCAACATGGATCCTGACGTGGGGCTCGATCTCACGACCGTGAGATCATAACCAGAACTGAAATCAAGAGTTGGATGCCTAACCTACTGAGCCACTCAGGCACCCCTGAACCTAACATATTTTTAATTCTCACTGTGTTTCTTTAAGAATACAAGAAAAACCTCAGCATTCATTGTTCATGCTGATCTCACAGAGCCACCCTAAGAATCTGTTTAATTTTTCCAGGTTGATGATGCAGAGAATAAAAAACAAGTTTCAGAGATTTTATAGACAGATCTTTTATTTCCAAAAATATTGAAAGGGTCTTCTCTGGTCATGCTGTAATTCAGTTAGCTCCACAAAAAAGGAAACAGTCTTGAAATCACAGAAATGGTGACAGGAAAGTTCTTTCACAAGGCACTTTCTCCAGAAATTTCTGATTGGGAATAAGTGCTTTAAAATAACTGGATTCTCTGATTAATCTAACACATGTGAATTTTCCCTCAGTAGTGGATGTGTTTTATGGGACTAACTTGGACAGTTGCCTCCACAGCCTACCTGGGTGTGGAGCTTCAGTTAGAATGTTGGGTACTTCCCTTTGCTGGGCTCTGTGCTGATACCAGGGCCCAGAAATGAGGCAGTTCTGCCCTCATAGACCAAGTGGCCAGGGGAGGAGGAAAAGGGAACCAATGGCGACATTGGTTTAACTGTGGACACAGAATTGGCATGTCTTATTCAGGTAGGTGAAAGATAGGAGGTGCTAGGGATAGCTTTCTGAAGAAAGATGATGCCTGAGATGACCGTGAAAGAATGAATGGTGTTAGCTGGAGAGATCAGGGTGTGGAGGAGTCCCAGCCCAAGAGAATAGCACGCACAGAGCCACGGAGAAGGGTAGTGTGCTTGGGGGAAGTGTTCTGTCATGGCTGGAGTAGGGAGTGTGTTGAATGTGACTGAGGCAAGGTGAAAGGTCTTACGTACCTTGAAAGGAAGTTTTACCTCAGAGATGAAGGGGGATGGCTTTGAAAGATTTTAGGCAAGTTTGTGTATTTTTCAAAGCTCACTTGAGCTCCAATATGGAAGAGAATAAATTTCAGTAGGGCAAAATGCAGAGTGGTTAATAATTCCGTCAAGAAACACTGAGGGACTTTACCTAAGTTAGGGTTATACTTCATAATTTTGGGGGGTCCAGAGAGATTATAAATAATAAACCTGACTGACAGCAAGAACTGAATCTCTAAGGCATCATAATTTGTCACTTTGAGGGTTTACCTTCTCTTCTACATAGTCATACATTATGAAGAGTCTCTGAATCCATATTCAAAGGTTGAAGACTGTCCACATTATTAACAGGTCTTTATAATTTTCAAATATTTTCTCTTCTGATTGCTCCACAATTAAATAGAAAAAATTTTGTTACCTACTAGGTATTATGATTTGAACTGTGGTGGTGGTCAATGTTCTTGGTGAAGAACTGATTGGAGATTGTTGGTCACATGTAAGAATAATTTTTTTTAAAGATTTATTTATTTATTTGAAAGAGAGAGAATGAGAGAGAGAGAGCACATGAGAGGGGGGAGAGTCAGAGGGAGAAGCAGACTCCCTGCTGAGCAGGGAGCCCGATGTGGGACTCGATCCCGGGACTCCAGGATCATGACCTGAGCTGAAGGCAGTCGCTTAACCAACTGAGCCACCCAGGCGCCCCCTGTAAGAATAATTTTTTAGAGTAAATATGTACCTGAGGAGTCACATGGAAAGTAAAATTTTGAACATCACATTTTAAGTGTCTTATAGCTATGCACCATTTAAATTAATTTTCTTGAAAATTCTGTCGTTTGAGAAATCATTTTTAAGTAACTGGCTTTTGATTTCTCTCTTTTCTAAATCCAGATTTTCTTATTAGGCTTTGCTTATAGGCCCTTAAAAACAGACATTCTATATTTCTGGTGATCATAGTTAGTTCTTTAGATGTTTCCAGAGAAATAATGTGGTACTTTAAGAGTAAAAAAAAATAACCCTATAAAATACTTGTTTTGAAGAATACATTATAATTTAAAAAACAAAACCTCCTGATTAGGAAAGTAAAACATTTAAGAATGTTCCTGCGGAGGGTCTTGGGTGGCTCAGTTGGTTAAGCATCTGCCTTCGGCTTAGATATGATCCCAGGATGCTGGGATCCAGCCCTGTATCAGGCTCCCTGCTTAGCAGAGTCTGCTTCTCCCTCTGTTCCTCCCCCCTAGCTTGTGCTCTCGCTCTTGCTCACCCTCTGTCTCTCAAATGAATAGTAAAAAATCTTGTAAAAAAAAAAAAAAAAAGATTTTCCTGTAATCCTGAGGCTGTCCCTTGTTAACATTTTGATATAAGTACTTCTTCCTGGTCTTTTTAATTCGTACTGGCTCACACGCATACACTCACATAATTACACTGCACTTTAGTTTTTATATAATTGTGCTGCCTTTGTTACATCATGAGTTGTATCCATTTGAAAATATGTTTTTGAACATTTTTTTCATGGCTGTGTCAAGTACCTGTACAGCACTCTATTACTGGGCATTTAGGTTGTATTCAACTTTTTTGCTGCTATAAAAAGCCCTGTGATGAGCATCATTGTATTTAAATTTTTTGTTATTTATTTTATTTATTTCAGAGAGAGAGTGCACAGGTACGTGTGCACACATGTGTGAGAGGGTGAGGGAGAGGGACAAGCAGCCTGTGCGCTGAGCAAGGAACCCAACACGTGGCACGATCTCACAACCCTGAGATCATGACCTGAGCCAAAATCAAGAGTCAGACACTCAACTGACTAAGCCACCCAGGCCCCCAACATTATATTCAAATTTTTATCTGATTTCACCTTTCCTGTAGATTCCTAACAGGGGAATTCCTGGGTCTAAGGAGTTTTATTTAACACCTGTTCTAAGGTTATGTGTTCCTGTGACCTCCTTGCAGGTGTCTGATTTACTCTCCTGGTGTTCTGACTGAATTCTGTGGCGGATGCCTTCAAGCTTAAGCACGCTGGTAACAATTTTATATGGGATTTGGTTTTTGTTACTTGAAAGGTTTGCTTCTGTAACATTTACATAAATCGTGGTGGTCTTCATGCTCAGGAATCATGGCTATGTGCCTTAGGTCTCAAGCAAAGGTACTCCCAGCCTGCAGTAGAAATGTAATTGACTGCTGGGTAGATTTCCTTTCTTTTCCTGTGGAATGAGAATGAGATTTATTGGTTTGTGTAAACTAGAGCAGAAAAGTTAATAGAAATAATAAAAGCTGTCAGACTCTGTTTAGCTCTATTATGCTTTTATACTTAGAGTCCTTTAAAACTGTGTTTAGAAAATTGTGCAGTGTAACGCATCCACAGAATATTGAATACAGTGTTTACCAGAAAACCCTATCTTTGAAATTTAGATAGAACCGAAGAGCAGTTTCTTATAATTTCCTCTGTGTTCCAGATTACTCTTTTAATTTTATATTGTGTAAACTCTATGCTTTTATCTGTTCTGAATTTAAAATAGTTTAAGTTGGGGGAGAGGGTCCTAGACTAAGAATATTTCCATATAGAACTGCTTTTTCTATTTTTAGCTCAAGTTGTATTTCCTGCTGAATAGCCTTTTAAAGGAGAGGCCCTTAACTCTCACATCTAATTTTGGGTGCCAGTAGGGTGGCTATCAAAGGCACAGAAAGTTAATATAACTTCCCCAAAGTCACATGAGTTGGGTTACTGTCTTTTCTTGGAACACATACAAAGAAAGTGTCCTTCTTCAAGACTGATATAATCACAGTGTCATGCTCTTTCTCACAACACCACTGTAGAGCATTACAGAGAAAGAAGCAATTAAATGGTGCCATCCAAATCCTGAAAAGAATGAGGTTCAGTGTAGGGGAATTGGGCATTGGTTACAGTGCAAATTTTTATATAACTCTAATTGATATAGGCATGACTTATTTGAAGTTAAAAAACTTCAAATGTGAAGACTGAATTTTAAAAGTTACAGAGAATGATTATTCACATTATAAAGTGACTCATCCCTTATAAAAGGATTTATTATCTTTCTTTTAAAAGGATATTCCCTTGGTGCATTTGGGTACTTGTTTGCTCATTGTCTTTTGTTTTTTGTTTTCTGTTTTCTTTTTTAAAGATTTTATTTATTCATTTTAGAGATAGAGAGAAAATATGAGCAGGAAGGGCAGAGGGAGAAGGAGAGAGAATCTCCAGCAGACTCCTTGCTGAGCATGGAGCCCGGTGCAGGGCTTGATCTCAAAACCCTGAGAGCACGACCCTAGCCGAAACCAGGAGTTGGACGCTTAACTGACTATGTCACCCGGACACCGCTGTTTTTTTTCATTCAATTAAATTAGAATACTCCATGATGAAGTTCCTTAAAAAATTACAGTTATGACCTGTGATATAACCCAAGTGTTCCACTCCAGGGCGTTTATCCAAGAGAAATGAAAGCACGTGTCCACACAAACACTTGTACACAAATGTTCACAGCAGCTTTATTTGTAGTAGCCCCACACCAGAAACAGCTCAAATGTCCATCACAGGCAAATGTATAAACAAACTGTGTTGTATGTGTACAATGGAATACTACTCAGCTATAGAAAGAGAATGAACTGTTGCTGTCTATAACAACATGTCTGAATCTCAAAATAATTATGAAGAAGCCACACACAAAATTCATACTATATGATTCCATTTATAGAGAATAAACAAACTATAGTGATAGAAAGATCTCTGGTTGTCTGGGGTGGGGAGTGGCACAAGAGAATGGATTGCAGAAGGGTATGAGGAAACTGGAGTGATGGATTTGCTCGTTGATTGTGGTGGTGGTTTCACAGGGGTCTACATATGTCAAAACTTAACCAAATTGTGTAATTTATATACGTACCATTCATTGTATTTCTTTTCTTTTTTTTTTTTTTATGTCATCTCTACCTCAGTAAGTCCCCCGTCCTCCTGTCTGCTGGCTCCACCACTCTGTTGTATCCCCCCCAACCCACTCAAAGTCAAGAAAGTAGGCAAGAATGGGCCTGCAGTGTAGTCCGGGGTGCAGGGTGCTGTGTCAGGTATGGGTGTCGGGGTCCAGTGAAGGCCCTTGCAGGACGTGAGCTTGAGCTGAATGTGAGAGAGGGTGTTGAGCAGTATGGGAACTGCCTGGAGTGAGGGTGTGTGGGTTTGTGTCAGGGCATGAGACAGGGAGAACAGGGGCCTTGTGTGCTTATCCTAGAGTTTGGAGAGTGTTGAAAGCCCTGGAGCATGGCTGATGGCTGGTCAGCAGGGGAAAGACAGAATCAGCTCAGAGCCCTGACCCATATCTGGGAAAATGAGGAGGCAGGAGTGTCAGGTTTAGAACTCAAGGGATCCTTAGGCGGCGCTACTCCCCAGTCTGTCCAAAGAATGTTTGTGCCAGAGAGAACCTTGTTATCCAAGAGGGACCTGTCTTGCCAGGCTGTGCTCTGTCCAAGAAACTGCACACCACATTGGAATCCCACCTGTACAAATACTTAAAATGTCTCATTTCAAAAATTAAAGTGCTCTTTGTAGAAACTAAGGAAAATAAAGTTTTCTTAAGAAAAATAAGAAAATTTAAATTGCCTTTTGTACCACCACCCGGTGCTAACTTTTCACATTTTGGTGTATACTATTCCAGATAAATGTGTGTTTTCAAACAAAAATAGAATCATAACATACATATTTTGTTACCTGCTATTTCATCTGAGAATTGTCCCATATTTGACATATATGTATAAAATATCATTGTTTTTATTTTATACATGAGGGTCTACATTTTATATATATATATCTATCATGATTTATTTAACCAAGCTCCTTTTGGGGATTTTTTTTTTGTTAAAACATTTTTAAAATTCTGAGAACATCAGGATTTTATTTAAAAAGGAAATCAAAGAATATACAGTTTATTAAAATTTTATTCAAACATGTATTTTTTTATGTTACAGAAAAATAGCCTTGGTCTACTGGATGTTATTACTAAACAAAGGGGAGGGAGGTCCATTTTTAGAATTACACACAGGTACATACAGTGGTTCTTTTTTACTCAGTGATCATTATTTCATCTGTGGTGTTCACAAAAAACAACCACTGATGTGAACTCTCTTGTTTCAAAGGAAGATTTTTTCCTTATCAGAATTAAATTAAAAAGTATAAATAAGGGGTGCCTGGGTGGCTCAGTTGTTAAGTGTCTGCCTTCAGCTCAGGTCATGATCCCAGGGTCCTGGGATGGAGTCCCACATCAGGCTCTCTGCTCCGCGGAAAGCCTGCTTCTCCCTCTCCCACTCCCCCTGCTTGTGTTCCCTCTTTCACTATCTCTCTCTGTCAAATAAATAAAATCTTTAAAAAAAAGTATAAGTTAAAAAGTATGAATAACAATAATAGTTAATATTTTTTAATATTCTTTGTATTGTAAATATTTTATGTGCATTAACTCAATTATCAAAACAGTTCTATGAGATAAGTATCTGTTTTACAGATAAATAAACTGAAGCACAGAGAGGTTAGTAGCTTATCCAAATAAGTGATCCATTTAGATTATGAAAACATATTCAGTGTCATGTCACTAGTTTAAGTACCGACATGCAAATTAAAATAACTGTGAGATACTACTTTAGTGACCTGTAGTGAACTTAAATGTAATGGTTGATGCTGCTCATAGTGGAGGGGGAAACAGGCCGTCTTGTGTAGTTCTGGTGGGAAAGTGCCTTTCTGTAGAGCGATAGATTTCTCTTCTAGAAATTTATCCTAAGAAAATAATGGACAAGGTTACAATGATACTGCCACATTCGTAAAAAAATATTGAGAATACTTGTGCACGAAGTTGTGTCTTATAGTAGGGACTTGGTTAAATAGTTGATAGTATATCCATACTGTAGAAAACTGCTCAGCTATTGAAAATGATTGGGCGTATGTTTATGGAAGTAGTGGTTGAGGGAAGTGTGGTGTGGAACGTGAAGATCCAACGTCTGTGCACTCAGCTCCTCATTGTGGGTATTTGGCTCCCCACCAGGAACCAGCATACCAGCTTCCTTTGTTTTTTGCAGTGACAGAGAAACTAGTCATCTTTTGACCCAGAGGATGCATGTCCTTTCAGGGAACCTCTGAAGTTTCTGTGAAGAACCCTCTAGGGTTTTCTGAAAATGAACATCATAAGAAATGCTTGGCCTAGAAGAGGGAGAGAAGGAATGATGACTATCTTGTGTTATAGATCTCCCATTGACTTCGTTTAACAAATGCAGAATCAGAATTCTACAGCTGGGAAGGTCAACTACAGCAGAGCTGTGAATTTGTTTTCTTTCCCCAGTCTTCCTGTAAGCCCACTTGAGATCCTTCCTTCTTCCTTTGAGACTTGCCCCCCCCCTATAAATTTTCCTCCTTACCTCTTGAAAGTCATGCCCGTTGGTGCCGGGACTTGACTTTACCAGAATTTACCTGTCCAGGGTCTCATTTTGCCTCACGGCCCTTTGGATTCAGATGTTGTATTGAATGGTGACTTGGTGTGTTACCCTTCTTAGGTAACTGACCTTTAACAACCACCTTTTTCTTAAAGGTGCAACTATTTTGGGAATTGGAAGAAATCATAACCCCCTCCACCCAACCCCCCACCTTCCTGGCAGCTCACCCTGAATCCTTCTCCAAGACGTAGAATTTAAAGGGTGCCTCAAGAACAAAAATTTCGTTTCTTGTGTTACAGAAAGAACCTTGTGTGCTGTGCTTTGTACATTTTGAAAAATATCTGCAAATATTTTGAGAACTGAATTTTGGGAATGGCTACCCTCTGGCTGAACTCTGCTTACAAAATCCATAAATACAGGGTTTCAGTCCTTCACAGCAGGACAGGTGCAAGTGTGGGCCAGTGAGCTTGCAGCCAGAGACGGTTTCTGCAAACATCCTGCCAGGAGAAGAGTAGAGAATAACAAAGGAAAAAAAAATTTTTTTTTTTTTGTTGGCTTTCTTGTTGAGGACATCCATCAAGGCTCATGCTGCTGTCAACCTGCTTTTATATATTTTTGCTTAAAGAGTAGGTGTTAGAGTCCCCATTGGAAAAACCCTTTGCGTTATGTTTTATTAGGTTAAGTTAGGCTAGGCATGGAGATGGGACTTCAGGTCTGGAGTCAAACCCGAATCATGAGGCAGCGAGAGTTTTAATCTTAAGAGCGTAGACTAGTGCTTCCAATGGGCTTCCTGCAATGATGGAAGTGTCCTATATCTGCACTGTGCAGTATGGTAGCCACGAGCCACGTGTGGCTTCTTAGTGTGTATGGCTAGCATACTGAGGAGCTGAATTTTAAATTTTATTTAATGTATTTAAATGTAAATATCCACATGTGGCTCTTTGCAACCATATTGGACAGCATAGTAGACTCAGGATTTAGATCACTTGGGTTCAGATCCCAACTCCACAAAGGTTACCTCTTTGACCTTTGACCTGTGCCACAATTTTCTCATCGTAAAATACAAAAGGTTGAGGATTAAATGAGTTAATGTGTGTAAAGGGCTTTAGGCCTGGCACATAGAGCTATGTAAACGTTAAATAATGCAAATGTACATACCTCCATAAAGTTAAAAATTAAACCCAATTCATATTGTATTTTCTTTCAAGAAGCTCCCAAGCATCAGTGATCCAGTGCATTTTTCTTAAAACCCTCTAAATACTGTGGAGATCAGGAAAGTCATTCATTCCATAAATATTTATCGAGCACTTACGTTGTGCCACGTGTAATGCTGGGGGCTGGAGATACACACTGGAAGGGCAGAAGAGACCTGCCTGTTCCTGTCCCTCATCCCAATAAAATACATAACGGTCTGGCAGGGTTTTGTCGTCTAACGGGTATGGAACTTTTAGAAGAGGATGGGACTTCAGAAGGGGGGTCAGTGTTCGGTGTGGACCTGGAAACCTGGAGCATTTGTGCCTGCTCCCAGCCAGCTAGTCGTGCTTTCGGCTTTCGTCTTCTCACCACTGACTCCTGCTTCTGGCTGCACCTGTGGGTCCAGGTGTGTCGCGAGGCGCTCACGGCCTGCTTCATAGGCCTGGGTGCAGAGTTACCCTGTGTTCTCTGCAGTAAAGGATTGATCTTTCCATTTGCAGGTGATTATCCTTCTCCTGTTTGGGGGTGCCGTTTATAAAATAGTGGCAATGTGATTGAGTGGTTTTTGTGTTTATTTTAATTTCTACTCCTTAACCAAATAAAAGTTGGAAACCCACGTTGGTCCCTTCATTTTTTTGTTTATTTGTTTAACTTTACAGGTTCATGAAATTGAAAAGTCTGTGCTGGACCATGTCACTACATTTGGTTTGTATAAACCTTTAAAAAAAAATAATGTCCCAACATTTATGAAGTACTAAAAGTGAGAGGCTTTTGAACCATAATTGATTTGACAAGAAGTGGACATAATGAAGGAAGGTTGACTGGTGGTTTGCCTGTGGATTTGCTTTCAGCTCTTGCTTAAAGAGGGGAGGGAGGGAAAGAGAACCCCGCAGTTTGCTTTACATATGAAAAGTATTAAAGTGTCAGCCACTGACATAAGAAAAATTGTTTCAAGTTAAGTCTTTAAATGATGTCCTAAAAACACACATTTGTAATTATCTAATTAAACTAATAAAGGCTACAGGTAATGGAAGTAATATGGGAGGCATTTTCTGGCAGATAAACCTTCAGGAACGTTCACATCTGCACATGATTATGAAGCCCTGTTGTTCCTTCACCTTCTCCCTTCCTTAGCCCGCATTTCTCACTATGAACTAATAGTACATAACAATAAAACCCTGGATGGCAGCCAACCCCGAGTTTTGGCTAACTTTTGGAGTGTTTGTGAAAGTTGAAAAAGCAATGCAGCTGTTGCACTGGGTACTTTCCAGTGAAGGGTATGTTTTCCAGATGAAAGCGCGAATAGTAATTGAAATATAATCAGTATTTTTGGCATCTTGGTATTATAATTCTTTTCATTTTTGTTATGTTAATTGTTCATTTCTTAAGATTTGTTTTGTACTTTTCTGTGGTCTATGATAGGCTAAAAATCAGGGAATGAACAAATGTTTTAGGCAGTTGGTCATTTTAAAAGAAAATAATGACACGTAGTCTCGTTTGTGAGCTGAAGACCTAAATAACCACAACATTTTCATTTAAGATATTTTATTGTGAGATTCATGTATCGGGCAACAAGAGGGAAGAAAATCTAAATCCCAAATACACCTGAGCCTAATTAAGTCACAGAATCATCACGAGGGATCGAGATGTGCGGCTGGGTCTGGGACCCACTGTTCCGGTCCAGACTTCTCTCTTTACAGATGGGGAAACTGAGGCCTTGAGCCTCAAGGTGACTTGTCCCAAGGACCCTTCTAGGACCGACCTGAACATGGGATAACTGGTTTCTGGAAGGGATGTCAGAGTCTCTGATTCTAGATCTCTGGTGAGCTCCCCAGCCTCCTGGCCCTCAGGAGAGCCTGGCCAGGCAACAACAGAGTAGGACCCCAGTGAGGGTTGAAGTATTGATCACCCTGTTCCTTTCATCCAAGTAAAAACTGCCTTCCTCCGTGTTCCTACTGGAGCTACCACATTCCTCAGTGAGAGGCCTGGTAAATGGCCTCAGCTTCTCCTTTTTTTTTTCCCCCCAGAAACAAAGAGGTTTGTAATTAGCTAAAATGAGATGTCAGCTTCCAGATCAGTTGCTATTTATCACAGAAGAGTCTTTGGAATAGCCACTTTCACATATCTGAGAAGCCTCTTTCTCCCCTTTTAGGGGCTAGTACGTATTATTTAGGCAATGTTTGGCATAACTGACAATTTCTAATGCTATTTGTATCCATTAAGGATAGTTTAAAGAATTAAGTGCTAATGGGGCTGGACAGCAAGGTGCAGGTCTGCGGTATCAGAAAGAGGATTGGACCCCACGGACTCTGGATTGGTCTGTTCCAGCCCTTATTGTGTTGGAGATTTTGTCTAAAATGCTCTCTTTATGAGGCCCCTGGGTGGCTCAGTCCTGTTAAGCGTCTGCTTTCGACTCAGGTCATGGTCCCAGGGTCCTGGGATGGAGCCCTGCATCGGGCTCCCTGCTCAGCGGGGAGCCTGCTTCTCCCTCTCCCACTCCCTCTGCTTGTGTTCCCTCTCTCGCTGTCTCTCCCTCTCTGTCAAATAAATAAATAAAATCTTTAAAAAAAAAAAATAAAATGCCCTGTTTGCTCACCTACTTCTGCCAGCTACTTGATCATCAGGTCAGTGCTGCCGCTGTGCAGTGGAGGGTGGTAACGGGGCACGCCCCTGCCCCAGCACAGGGCACCAGCAGGGCAGCCTTCCTGCGGGGATGAAGCCTCTGAAGAGCGGAGAACACAAGGGTGGGGCTAGGGAGTTGTGGAGCAAAAGGAAGCTGAGATACGGAGTGACTTTTGTGCATAGAGACTTTGAGACACATTTGGTCACGTTTTTGGTAAGTGCACAGCTCCCTGAAAATTTGTGCTGCAGGTGATCATTAGCGTATTTTGGAACATTTGATAGAAAAACACTTGCATTTTAGAGCAAAACTGGATTCAAGGGCTTTGGTTCATTTCCAGACCTGCCATTGATTCTTGTAATATGACAGCATCCATTTCCAAATGTAAAACTCGGAGAAATGAGGAAAATGAAGAAAGCAAAAATGTGTATTTTTCTTTTTCAGGATGTCAGAGAATTGATCCATCTCTTATCTAAAAGGCACTCACTGGCCTCTGAAATGCCCCCCTCCCCCTCCCATGAGAGAGGGTAGCTGTGATGGGGAAACTGGTGGTTTTCTGCTTTCTGGCCCTAAAGACCTAACCTCTGCTATGATCTGGAAGCTGATGGTGAAGGTGTGTTATTCTTGTCAGGAGCCGGTTCCAGAGACCTGAGCAGTGTAGCCGGTACTGGGCAGCTGGCATCAGTTTCGCGCTGTGGGATGGTCAGGGTGACAGAGTGGTCTGGGAGGAGTTGGTTTGCATCAGAGAAGGCTGCTCCTGACATTGCTGTCTATTTCTGGCAACGGAGGCATGGAGAGGCATGGCTGAGAGGCAGGATACCTCCTGCTGTTTAGAGGAAATGAAATAAATACTTCAGAGAATACCTTTTGGGGCTGGGATGTGTATGCATGGGTGACAGATCCCAGGCTGCTTTTCCTGCAAGGTCCTGTACATAGAGAAAGATTAATGGATTTAGGTTGAAGTCAGGTGTGTTAATGAAAAATCTGTCTCAGTGCAAAACCAAGGGCGTACTCTGGCTTTGCTCGGGGTGTGTGTGTGTGTGTGTGTGTGTGTGTGTGTGTTTCTTTTTGGAATGTACACTAAAAGCAACAGGGAGGGTCTCCCCCCTCATTTGTAAAGCCTGTTGAGCTGGTTAGCAGGAACTTTCTGGAACTTCTTGAGAAAGCAGGAACTTTCTGGAACTTCTTGAGAACTTTCCTAGAGAGTGTGAGTGGTGAGCAGTTTGGTTGAAGAGGACCAGTGCTTGTTGGCTTTGTCCTCATTAGGAGTCAAGAGGGAGCGCTGCAGACTCCTGAGCTAATACATCAGCCCACTCACCTCAAGGAAAGTGCACTTGTAGTCACTACCATGTTCCCTCTGTGGTCATGAGGCAAGAGGAGCACTGATATTCCCTGCCTCTATAGCTGGCATCTTTCCTGGCACTGCAGTCAACCTGGATTTTACACAAAGAGGGGTTTAAACCATTGGGTACGTTTTAGTCTTCTGCTCAGTGATTGCTAAGTTAAAAAATCTTGCCCTGTGGAGCTCACTCTATTGAACTGATTAACTAAAAAAAAATTTTTTTTGGATCCTGGTCAACTAGTCTCGCCTGCCCCCAAGACTGGAGTCTCCATGTCTTTGCATGCTCCATTAGAAGATAGGATGATCTCATGGGAACTTGGCCAGTCTTTACTACACTATGTAAGCCACTGGCCGCCTTCCATAGTGTGAGGGGTCTCTGCTCAGTGGGTTAGTGCCTTTGCAGTCAGAGCAAATGAAGCAGACCGGTTCCCTCCCTGTTGTCCTTCTCTAGGCCCAGTGGGGCAAGTTGTGTTTCAGAGAAGTCTCTGGCACTGCTGCCTGCCTACTCCTTCTCCTGGAGGATCTGCGGGATAAAGCAGAATTCAAAAGTATCCAAAGCTTAGAGGCAAGAAATCACCATAAGCATGAAAATGACCATCCTTGTAGGTCACTGTTTTGATCCTTGCTCTCATCATCACTAGTCTCAAAAACAGGTCTTTTGTGCCTAGTCTTTGAACATACCAACCCTTTTTGAGCAAAACAGCAGGATCAAAAACAGGCACATCACCAGAAAGTAAAATCAGCCAACTTCTGGCAGAGAAACTGCTAAATGCCTAATTTTTCATCATCCCATAGCTGAGTGTGGTTACAGTGAATGACTTTCCCACCCTTTCTTGGTGCTTTCAAATGTATCAGTTCACTTTTTTCAGAAATGTTTTGGCGCAATCATGATCTGCCTATAGAAAGCAGGTGAGATAAGGAACTTCTAGGAACTGCATTTAAAACAGCCATAGCAAAACAAATTCTGTAGTTCATGTGTGGTACCTCGGTTATTTTTTTATTTTTATTTTTTTTAAGATTTATTTATCTGAGAGAGTGAGAGTGCAAGTGGGGGGAGGGGCAGAGGGAGAGGGAGACAATCTCAAGCAGACTTCCCACCAAGCATGGAGCCCTACATGGGGCTTGATCCCAGGACCCTGAGATTCATTACCTAAGCCTAAATCAAGAGTCAGATGCTCAACCAACTGAGCCACCCAGGCACCCCCAATACCTTGGTTATTTGGTTTGTCACCAACTCATTTTTTTGAGTATCAGCCTCATTTTGTCAGCATGTAGCTGCAAAATGACCAATGCTGGATGTGTGTGCATTGACTTTTAAGTACCCTTGCTGGGACTGATGAGTTTAAATCCCCTCCACTAGAGCAGAAATCTGATCAGGAGGATCACAGAGTAATTTCTTAAGGAAACGTACTTGAAACTTAATGCCCTTCCCTCCAATCTGAAGAGGCAAAGAGAGGTTTCATTTAAACAGTATAAACAAAGGATTTATGAAGCACAACTGTTTTATATTTTGACATTCCAACTTTCTTAAAAACTTTTGCTTTTTCACATCTATTAAGATGTCAAGAATGGGGGCGCCTGGGTGGCTCAGTCATTAAGCGTCTGCCTTCGGCGCAGGTCATGATCCCAGTGTCCTGGGATCGAGCCCCGCATCGGGCTCCCTGCTCAGCGGGAAACCTGCTTCTCCCTCTCCCACCCCTGCTGCTTGTGTTCCTTCTCTCACTGTGTCTCTCTCTGTCAAATTAATTAATAAAATCTTAAAAAAAAAAGGACCTTTCTGTTAAAAAAAAATGTCAAGAATGTCTCTGCCTTTTGCTTAGGACAACACGAGTCAGTAATATGCTCTGAGTGACAGAGATATTATGCCAGCGTAGGAAGTATTTTCTAATAAAATTTTTTTTAAATGAACCTATGCTTTGGTACCCTATGATATTAATAAAAATATGAAGTTGCCTACTAAAATAATTGTTTTGATAAATATTTTCAGCGGTGTGCTTAAGATTAATGTTTTCATCAAAATGTAAAAGCCAGTTTCGAAACTTTTTGCCCATTTTTTTTTCCCAGCAGCGTTGTGCAACCCAATGAAAATATTTATAAATGTTTGCAGAAGAGTACTTTTGTTTTAAAGAGAATGCAGATACTTTATGTGGAAACACAAAGAACGGCTATAATTAAGGTAGTAGAGATTCGGTTAAAAATAGGAATGGAAAAGTCATTCTTTTGAAATATCCCTTGAGCCCCATGGAAGAGAGTATCGCGCCTACCTTGGGAACCACATTTCACGTCCTGTAGTATTACTACAGTGTACTGATCACAAGAATGGTAAATACTTTGTGGTTAACCAAATCATAGAGGCCTGCTGGTTGGAAGGGCGCTTAGCATTCATGTCCCCCGGCTTCCCACACAGTACTTGGTTTCCTCTCTAGCTTCCCTGTCAAATGGTACTTCCCCACCCTGAGTGAACCGCTGGTGATAGGGTGAACTCCCTGCTCTCCGGCCAACCCTCTGCATTTTTTGGAGAGCTCAAGTTGTTAGAAAGTGCCTTCTAACCCTGAGTCATTCTGAATTTGTTGCTTCCTGTCTGCCAAGGAGTTTGTGCCAGTGCCCACATGAGGCCTCCTAATGAGGATGCCCTAATGAGTGTCCCTTTAAGACTTTCTCCCCTGGGAAGTCCTGGCTCCGGGATCTGGACTCCCAGCTCTCTTACAGCCTGCCTACCCCCTTCTCAATACTCTAGGATTGGGCAGTGCCCTGGCGTGATTGCTTCATTCCTAACAACTGAGCCAGCTAGACTACCTTCTGCTGGTACTTTATTTTTTAATTTTTTTTTTTTAAGATTTTATTTATTTATTTGACAGAGACACAGCGAGAGAGGGAACACAAGCAGGGAGAGTGGGAGAGGGAGAAGCAGGCTTCCTGCGGAGCGGAGAGCCCGATGCGGGGCTCGATCCCAGGACCCTGGGATCATGACCTGAGCCGAAGGGACGCCTTAACGACTGAGCCACCCAGGCGCCCCTGCTGGTACTTTTTTGTTGAGTTTACCACATTTTCTTTGGACTGCTGTTCATTTTCACGTCTTCCGATTTGGGGTATTTTAAATGTCTAAATGGGCTATGGTGTGTGTTTTCGAACAGTTTTGAGTCTCTTCTTGGTCCAGGGTCCTTTACTGTGCTAAGTATACTTTCTGAGGTAGTGAGGAAAGTATTGTTTGTGCCTGGGCCCTGGGTTACGAACCTGCTTCACCACACTTTCATCTTCGAGTCAATACCCTTTGAGGATGGCTGTTAAGCCCGCGATGAGATTTTTACTTGGGAAATTCATCTCTGTAATTGAAATAGAAATTTGAAGTTGCCGTTTGAAGTTAGTTTTTCTTTTGGTAAGTAAAGGAAGTTAAAAGTTGTAATGTGGTGGGGCGCCTGGGTGGCTCAGTTGGTTAAGTGACTGCTTTTGGCTCAGGTCATGATCCTGGACTCCTGGGATCGAGTCCCGAGTCCCGCATCGGGCTCCCTGCTCAGCGGGGAGTCTGCTTCTCCCTTTGACCCTCCCCCCTCTCATGTGCTTTCTCTCTCTCATTCTCTCTCTCAAATAAATAAATAAAATCTTTAAAAAAAAGTTGTAATGTGGTAAATACAGTAAAAAAAAAATGCAGATGATTCTTGACCATTTAGGGTTTATTTCAGATTTTGGGTTATATTTGTTTTTAGTGTTTAACAGCTTTCATTTGAACAAATTTGCCTTTGGATACATTGGATTTTTCTTTTCCCTTGTTACAGCAGTTCTGGTAGGGAAAGTGCTTATAATACTCTTGGAAGGTGAGATAATTTTAAAGTTTATTCACTAAATGTTTATTGTCTGCTATGTGCTACGTATTGTATCTAGGGATACATGGATAAAGAGAGAAATGCCTAAGAGTTCATGGAGAGTATAGTATATAAGGTGAGATAGTCATTTAACAAATAATCACATATGTAATTATTTAAATGCTATAGGTATGTGCCATGAGGAAAAGACACAAGAGCATATAACGGGGGTCCTGGGGTTGGGACTGGGAGCTTCCGAAGAGCCTTCCTAGGTTTAGGCTGACCTGGTTCTGTTGTCCCAATCTTTTAAAATCACAAATTATTAAAAGGTAATAGTTCTATTGCTAATGAGATCAGAAAGCCGTCCTTGATTACAGGATCCTTTTTGGATTGGCATTAGCATTTGATGGCGTGAAAGAGAGCATCAGAGTTCGCTCAGACATCCCTAAATATCCAGCCACTGCTGGGGTACCCAGCCCCTGATTTTTCTCTCTGCACAGAATCAAATGCTGACAGAATTTATTGCCTCCAGCCCTCATTTGCCCTGCCTTCCTGTTCATTCTTTACTCTGTTGCTGAGTTTGGCACAGGAAGTAACAAACTTCTTTGAAAGCATTTGGAAACAGGATAAACAAAGTGCATGTTATGTTGTAGATATTTTGGGAAGTAGAAAACCAGTTTATTAATAACATATTTCAAGGGGATGAAAGTCTAGGCTTGATTTTGTTCAGGCGAGGAGTTCAAAAATGCAGTTTCCAAAATCATATCACTAGGGAGCTTTTAAAGAGAATGCTCTGGATGCTCTCATTCTTGTTCTTTTAAGCCTATTTTCTGCTGTTGGGGGAGCAAGGAAAGTTGCTGGTTTCCTTTGCCCTTGAACCTGATTAAGGACTTGACCAGCTGAGACCTTACTCTCATTTTGAAGTGATTTGAGCAATAGCAAATTTGAATTGCAGGCCCATGGCCCTGTAGCTTTGGATAGACCATGCTTTATTCTGTGCCTTTGTGACAAGTTTGGTGGGGTGCTGGGTTGTCGGCTCAGTTGGTCAGATTATGGTCTGGCCCTGTGGTAGATACATACTTACTTGTGGTTGGTCACCTATGATGAATGTATGCTCTTAGTTACAGGGTCAGAGAGCTCCTCCGTGATTCTAAACTTAGGGGAACATTTTAAACCCTATGGCTCCTTTTTCTCATATAACAGTGTTTAAATATTCTGGAAAGCCAAATGGATCTTCGCATTTACTTTAACTGACCTTTGTTACCAGACTTCATATTGAGCACCTTTGGAATCAAGCTTTTGAAAGTAATGTGCATAATTCTAATGGATTTCAGCCTGTATAAATTGTTAAACGTTGTTGTTGTTTTTTTCAGTTTCTTCAAATTGATCAGATTTAAACAAATTTTAGTAATAGAAGTTTGATCATGTTAAAATGATAATTATATGAATGTTTTTTCTGGAATTAATGTCACTTTTTCTTTTCAAGTATCATAGCCTAACCTTTATTCATTTTGTTCATTTGAAAGGTTACAGAGTTCTAAGTAAGTCTGGGAAACATTTACCAGGTATACATGGGAAAGGCTTGCTGCCGAAGCATTAACCCAAGCAATGAGAATTGTTTGAACTGTTCTCTGAGAAAATTTAACTAGTAATATTTAAACCTTTGGAAATTTGGATATTAGACATGCCTAGGATTTAGGTCACTTTGCAAAGCGTAATGATTCTTAAAGGGGCATGATTCTTAAAACATTATTTAAATATTTATATCTATAATAAATATTTATTAACATCTTAATAATAATATATACTATGTATATAAATTACACGTTTAAATTTGTCAGTATATTAATATTAATATATATTAATTTATTATGTTAATATTGATAATTTATATACTATATATATCCCAAATGAGATTGTGAATTAGTGGTTATTCCATTCCTATTCAAATATGACCTGTCTCATTTTGCAACATTTGAAAACAAACTTCTTGCAAAAATTCATCCTTTTCTAAATGAAACCGAGTGAAGGCTGCCCCTTATGTGTAACACTGAGAATTTTATTGAGGTCCAGGATACATATTGTGTAGGCAGAAAGAAGCATTGTTTTTCAGAGTTAGATTGCTCTGGGGTGACACTGCTCCTACCACCTGCCCATTTTACTTCATAATTGTTTTTGAGCACCTGCTTTGTCTTGAGCACGATGCTGGTGCTGCTGGTATAAAAATGAACAGATCAGAGAGGATCCTGAGCCTTGTGGAGCTTAGGGTGTGTGTGTGTGCGCGTGCGCGTGTGCGTGCCTCATTCATTTCCTATAGTATTGCTTGTCATTGCAATTTTACATATTTCCTTCATTTGCACTATTCCAAGTAGTAGAGAGATGCATTTTCATGTGATAGATTTGCAGAGAATTTTGGCACTGGGCTGCTCTAGAAGGAAAAGTCATCTTTCCAAATAGAAAGCACATTATTGTTTCTCTATTGTTTGGGCACACATGATACTGACTTATGAAATGTCACAAACAATAACAATGAAATGCCAAACTCACTGAAATTCAGGATCAGCATTTTGGCAGCAGTACCATTACGCCTATATTGTAATGTAATTTAAAACTATCTGGGAATAAGAGTAAGACCAAAATAGTTATTTGTGGTGACTTAGAAACCCCACATTGGCCATCAGATCATAGTGTTAAGTCTGCGTTGAGTTAATGATTTCAATTTTGCTTCTCTCCAAAAGGAGAACAAAACCAAGTTTGGCCTTTAACTGCTAATGAGGATAGCTATACATTTAGTAGAAATTATTAAATTTCTTTGTTTGATTCAAGTTAGGTTATTTGGAGACTTATTGATAGACATTGGAAGAGCTAATCTTTCTCTTTTCAAAATAAAGCTAGTCTAAACAAATTTTAGGGCTTGCAGATACATATTTAGAATCTAAATGGTATCATAGGCAGGCAAAGAAAAGAAATAAGGTACTTTGTTTAAAAATGTAACGTACAAATAATAAAAGAATAAATTTTTATTCAGTATATTAAGAATTTTCCTTTCATTTAAGGCACTCAAATAATAATCTGTTTATAATTCTATTGTTTTACTGTGCAATTTACCCTATAAAGTGGAGGGAGGTCAGAGAGATGCCTTGTTTCCTCCCTACGTTATACTCCTCCTTGTTGTAGAAATCTGTTCTTGGTCATTGTGTTCTATGTTATTAAGCCATAGTGATGGAAGATTCTTTTTAATAGATTGCTCTAAAAGAAAATGAATTATGGTCAGTGTATTGTTTGCTAGTGAAATATTTTAAAATAATTAATTTCCTTTATAATAAGGGTTAATTTTGCTCCTCCAAAGAGTAGAGCCTGGCTTAACATGCCCATGTTAAAAAGGAAAATTTGTCCCTAGAACTTTGTTCATAAAACGAATCAGCCTTCTAGGGGCATCTTTCACCTGTGTAGGAAAGAAGTTATTTCTGAATATTGGGAATGAAGGGGTCTTAGTCCCTTTGGGCTGTTATGACAAAATACCATAGATAAACAATAAATATTTATTTCTCATGGTTGTGGAGCCTGGAAGGTCTAAGATCAGGGTGCTCGCAGATTTGGTGTCTGGTGAGGTTGAGTGTAGACATTACTTTAAAAAATATATTAATTAATAAAGTAGGGCTAATAATATTACCTACCTCAAAGGGTTTCTGGGAAGGAATGTATGAAAAAGCAAGTAAAGCCACTATACCCACATAAAGTAAGCCAGCATGAAAATTAAACTATTTTAAATGCAATTAGCATTTTCTTTGATTGTTAGACTTATCAGCTTTCTGTATTTTAAAGATTAGATTGAGTTCTTGTGGCTCAGGATTCAGAGGTGACAAAGATACTATAGATATTGGGCTCATAGCTGTGTGACATGATCCAGTTGTTTAATTCTTTGGCCCCAGTTTACCTATTTCATTAATTAAGATAGAAAGCAAGTTGGTTAAAACATCAAATATGGCCCTAATCCTAATCAATGTAAATGGATTATGTTTGCCCACAAAATGACAGAAAAACTTGGATTAGATTTAAAAAATAAAAGACATAACTAAAACCTATAACAAAATAGAAGGCGAAATAGTAGAATGGAAAAAAATATACCAGGCATATGTTATTATCAATAAACGAGTTAATGTGTGAATAGGGAGAAAATAGGCTATTTCAATGTTAACAGCCCACCGAGAAGATAAAATAGTTATAATTTGTATGTATCCAGGGAATTATAAGGAAAATTTGATAAATCCACACTCAGAGTGGGAGATTTTAACCTATTCTGTCATTGATAAACAGACAAAAGTTAGCACAGAGTATTTGAGGACCACCTTTGTTAACAACGGTTAATTATTAAACAGGTCTCTGAGCATACTTCCTCTCAGAATGGTCTAATTCTATGAATTTTGGCTAGTTTGGACAGCTGTGTCATGCTTTTTGTATAGTTCATGTGTTTCTGTAAAGCTGCAAGTCAACTGGTAATTTTAAAAAGTGAGTGATACTGGGGTGCCTGGCTGGCTCAGTCAGTAGAGCATGTGACTCTTGGTTGATCTCAGGATCATGAGTTCAAGCCCCATTTAGGTCATAGAGCTTACTTAAAAATAAAAAAGTGAATGATACTTTTATAAAAGACTGGGTGCATGACTTTGTTAGTTGTCACACTAGAACTTATCATTTATGTCTTGGTTTTGTGAGTAGAGAACTCTGAATATTTAAGATGGAATCTTGGGCCTTATTGTGAAACTAGCTCTGTGAACCTGAATAACAACAGGTTAGCTGGGTTTATCCATCCCTGTGGTTTCTTGCAGATATTCCTCTTCGTTGGCCATTTTATTCATGCTGCAGAATGCCTCAGTGGGCACATTGCAAATACGGTGTGACTCAAGTCTTACTTTTTGGAGACAGAATAGTTGAGAGGATTGAGGCAGGTCTCTCCTGGGTCTGTTCCTGGAAATTGTCAGACCCCACAGCTTGATCCCTTCAGAGTCCCTGAGCAGAATTTTTTTTTTTTTTAGAGATAGCACACCAGCAGTCCAGTGTATGCTTTTTCAAGTCTTTTATGAGTAAAGTGAGAGGGTTTTTAGTGTTTGCAGAACATTTGGGTCTGTGGCTTCTGCCAAAATAGTTAGCATATGGTTTTCTTCCTCAAAAAGGATTGGCAAATGTTAGTTACCTTTTTCATTTTAATTTAATTTATTAGAGCCTTTACTTAAAATTGGGTATTAAGGAGGTGTGTGTTTGTGTGTGGGGGGTGTGTGTGTGTGTATTTAGTGCCAGTGAAAATCCCATTTTCTTCTCATTTTTTTACTTTCTGAAATCTGAATAGTTCAGACAAAAAGTAAATTCTTTTGATGGGTTAAAACTAAATTAAAAAGGGAAACCTAAGTGTTAATATGTACATGGAGAAGTACCTTATTAAATCTATGTTCACGTTTAAAATTGTGACTAGTCTAAAATTGTGACTTCCTTGAAAGCAGGGCGCCCAGGAGATCTGTGTAGCTCCAATGAGCGTGTGTTTTGGCCTTTGTGCCTGATGGAGTTAGTACCAGAGTGGCAGCTTGAATTGACATTGTCCCCGTGCCCTCACCTTTCTGACCTCTACCTACCAGTCTCCCACCCACCCACCCAGCCAGGCATAAATAAATAATCAGGAAGCATTTAATGTTTCTGAGCACCCCACTAGGAGTTGAGAAGATATAAGAACAGTATGATGGGAACATGACCTCGAGAGCCTATGGCCTAGTGACAATAAGTAAATAGAAGTTTAGTACTTATGAAACAGTCTTATAATGCTAAGAGATAGGTCAGTGGTGTATAAGGTCTGGGAGGGGGAGGACATATTCAGGATTCTCTAAGGTTGTCTTAATTCAGACCAGGAGGTAGTGGTGGTAACTGATAAGAGGTAGTTACAGTAAGGTGATACCTAAGCTAGGATTTGTGGGTAGAGGAAAAAGCTGTTTCCCGGTTGTTTGGAGGTAAATCAAGAGCCTGACTTTTTTCCTTCAGGAGCTACAAGAGCTTAGGACAGGAATATTGAGACCACACTGGAGAGTTGGTCAGAATCCCCTCATGAAGCCCTTTTGCTTCAAAGGTTTCTGGGCATTTTTCTGAAGGCTTGGGCCTCAGTGGGTTTTAGTCACAGGAATGAAATGATTGGACTTACATTTGGGAAAGGTCCCTCTGGTGGCAATGTCAGGGAAAGGTCCCTCTGGTGGCAATGAAAATTGGAGGTGAGTTGCTGGAAAAAGAAAAAACTGTTTCGGGGTGCCTGGGTGGCTCTGTTGGTTAAGCGGCTCAGGTCATGATCCTGGTGTCCCTGGATCGAGTCCTTCGTCGGACTCCCTGCTCAGCAGTGAGTCTGCTTCTCCCTCTGACCCTCCCCCCTCTTGTGCTCTCTTTCTCATTCTCTCTCTCTCTCAAATAAAATCTTTAAAAAAAAAAAAGAAAAAACTGTGCTTGAGCTAACTCCTGATCGTCAGGAGGTACAAGCAGCCTTGGGGGCTGAAGATGGAAGGAGAGGGAGAGATGAGGGAAGACTACAAGGTGTCTAGCTGAGGTAACTGGGAGAAAGGAGAGTGCCATTCAGTGAGGGAGTGATGGAAAGGAGATGGCGTCTGGAGGGAGAAATTATGGGTTTATTTTTAGACACGGACCCTGATGATCCTTAGGACCCCTGCACTTAGCTGTCCAGGCAGCAGCTATCAGCATAGGGGAGGAGCCAAAGATTGGGGGTGGGTAACATCACCCAGGGAGATTTTATACAGAAACAGAAGAGGGCAGTGGAAGGAAACTTGGAGATAACGATAAAGAATAAAAAAACCTGTGCATTTGTCTAATACCTGTGTCACATGGAAAACAGATTTGGCATCTTGGGAAGTAAGCAGATAAGATATTTTCCCTCTGGACTTTGCCAGGTATTGATATATGGAATTTTAGTCAAAAAAGAGGTGACCTAATAGAACACTACTGAAACTTGGAATGGTAATGTTCTGGCTTTTTTCTTGGTGGTTATGACAAGAGCTGGCGGAACCTATTTGCCTTCTGGGTCTAGGGTAATCATTTCCTGATCTGTTTCTGTTTTGGTCTGCCAGTTGAAGAAATAAAATTACTGTCTTCTTATCGAAGTATAAAATGATGAGCATTTGGAATTTTTTTGTATCTTTTGGAAAATTCCAGTTTATAGGATGTAGGGTTAGAGAAGAGTATTTGGTGGACGGGTCTTGGACTTACATATTCCTTGTTTTTACGCGCGCACACACACACACACACACACACACAGACTTAGGGCAGGGAAGGTAGGTATGCGTTTTTAACCATCTTCCCAAAACCTAGACACAAAAACACGGGTATTATTCATATAGCACCCAGGATATTATTGATTTTTATTCATTCAGGGATTATTTAATGACTTCCTGCCATGGTGATCAAGTCAGTCAGAATCTGGGCCCTCACTGAGCCCGTTGGGGCAATGAGAGCCGTTCTCTGGGAGAGGAGATTGTCTTGTTTCATGCCAACCTTATATAGTCCTCTCATGCTTTCCAAATGGCAGACCCACCAGGCAGAGTTCTAAGATGGCCGGCTCTCCACTCTTCTCTCCTCCTAATCTCCCCTCAGCCATTTAAGAAGCACAGATTACCTTACTGGCTGTGGAGGACACATGGCTGATAGCACCTTGGGAAAATCTAGCCCTCTGTAGATAACCTACTGGAGACACCTCCATGTGAGATATAAACTTCCCTCTCAGCTGGCGCTTGTTGAAGTAGATTGGGGGTAATGGTGTTTATAGTGTGCTGGGCTTTTTGGAATCCCCATGCTCTGGGCACACTCATTCATTTCTTTCCTTGACTCTGACTTTTCCTTTACCCTTAGGTTACTCCATTGTTGCTATTGAATACCTAGAAGCACACTTTCACTGTGGCCCTGGTGGGGGTTGGGATGTTTTGCTTTGACATTGCCCTGGGGGAACAAAAAAGATCCCATTATAAAAAATCAGCTGTTTGATAAGGATATTATCTTAGGACAGATGGAGCATTTTGAAGAAAAATGATCCTGATATCCAAGTTCTTAGACACTCAAGTGAAACAACTGAATAAAAAGAATAACTGATAGCATTGATATTTCTTTTGTACACAGACTTTTGCTTCCCACTTTCCTCTTTAAGGAAGAATGGTGTTGTTACAGAACAAACACCATTAAAGAATTTTTAGGACAAAATATGCTTAGGTGGTTTGAACGACTTATTTAAGGGTTAGGGAAAGGATTAGCACTTGCTTGTTGAGAAATCTGTGGGAAGCAGTCACTGATCTGGGGATAAGTCAGTGGTAGGAAGAGGGACACATGGGGGAAATGGTGAGGGTTGGGCTCCCTTAGGAGTCAGGTGTGGAGGGAGTTGGAGCCCCAGTTGGCGGCTGCCTTGGAGATCCTAGGGTGGCTTGTTCTCATTGGTCAGCAGGTGGCACCAAATAGCCAACACGGATCCCGAGAGGTATGTAGTGTTCAGATTTCACCTTGGGTTGGGTTTAAATTGCACTTTCTCTACTTTGAGAAATTTGGAATTCATAAGCACCTTCACATTCTTTTTTTTTTTTTCCCTGTAGAGATGGCATCCTCCAAGGCTGAATTTTATGTAAGTCTTTGGTATTGACATAGTTATGAAAATTAACCACCTCCAAGGTCAAATGGTACATGACACGATCGACTTTTCTTTTTTTGAAGGGGGTTATGACTTGGTGTTAAAAGTGACAAACACTAAGATCAATATAACATACTTATTGGTTTAGGTTTCTCTCATTTTTTTGTGTGTTTTTATGAAATCTGGTATATACATTGCTAATGTAGGTGTTAAAATTAATCTACTGATAAGTCTATATTGCTGGGATTGATTATGTCTACATGATTGGTATCCAGGATTTTACTCCTACCCAAATGCTTGTGTTTGAGCCATGGTGGGTGATTATATGGGTCATTGACTTCTTCATTCCTCCAACAGGCTATCCTGCTTCTCAACATAAAGGCTTTCCTTTGCCTGGAAATGCTATTTCTCTTGATCTGGGCGTGACCTGTTCCTTTTTGACATTGAGATCTCACTTTAAATACTGACTCAGAGAGGCCTTCCCTGACCACTAGATCTGAAATATGAAACAGTCTCAATCTCTCTCTCTCTCTTTCTTAAATTGAGATATATTTGATGTATAATGTTGTGTAAGTTTAAGGAAATCAACATGTTGATTTGATATATTTCTGTGTTGCAATACGATCACTACTGTAGCATTAGCTAACGGGTCTGTCACATCACGTAATTAGCATTTCTTTCTTTTTTTTTTTTTTTTGGTGGTGTGAACAGTAAGATCTAGTCTCTTAGCAGCTTTGAGGTTTATAATACAGTGTGGTCGATCACAGCTCTATTGCCTCCGCTTTTTTATTTTCTTTCAACTATTTTGCCTTTTCTTGTGTGCTTTTTGTCCGGCTCCTCCTCCTCAGCTTCCCTGGAGCTGAGTCCTTCTCTTGTTTACTGTTATCCCTAGCATCTGAAACAGTACTGAGCACAGAGTAAGTCCTCAGTACATTCCGGTTCAGGGGATGCATCATAGCTGTACTGAAGAGGGAAGAAGCTATATTTAAAGCTAAATGTATTCTCATAATTCTCTGAGGGCATTTTGATAAAGTGAAGATAGAAGTGGACCAAAAGTTGAGGCCTAGGTTCTTGTTTCTTATTTGTTCCTGTAAAATACTGTGCCCTGGGTTGGTCCCTGAGAACTGGGTCTTGGTCATAGGATTTGTAAATAATAGCAATTTAAATAATTGCAGTCGTTCCTTATGAAGCCTCTACTGTGTACTGGAACTGTCCTTGGTGACTTACATTTACTAACTCATTTGATCTTAGGCATCTCTTTTCTAATAGGAAAATGAGATATTTAGGTGAAACAACCTGTTCTCTTATATAACATTTTATGAATTTCTAGGAGAAGCTAAAAGGTTATAGTTTATGGTGGTACAGAGTAGAAATAAATGAGTTCATTCAGAAGCCCCAAGTAGGTATTCATCCAGCTCCCATAAAACTTTAAAATTGCAAAGCTTAAACTTTACAAAGAGGGAAGAAACCCACCCTGGATTGGGTGTCTGTCATTTCATTCAGTCCTTCCCACAACATGGAGACTATCTTTGCTTTCTAATGGTTGGGGAAGCTGAGGCTCAGAGATGTTAAGTACCCTGGCCCACGTCATACACCTGTTCTGAGGCAGTACTGATGTTCAAAATCATCTTCGATTGACCCCGGAAGTCTGTTCTTGACTTGCAGGAGTTGTCTCATCTTCTACTCACCTCTAACCCAGCAGGTTTCTTAGGAACACGGCGTGCTCTAGACATCTAAATCGGGTCTTCTTTCCCTCTGTCACAGGACTCTAAGAAGGAGCTGATGTGGAGGAGCAGCTGAGACAGTTCAGGATGACGACCACAGTAGCCACAGACTATGACAACATTGAGATCCAGCAGCAGTACAGCGATGTCAACAACCGCTGGGACGTGGATGACTGGGACAATGAGAACAGCTCTGCGAGGCTCTTCGAGCGCTCCCGCATCAAGGCTCTGGCAGGTGCGTCTCCTCCTGCCCCGCTACAGAGGCCCAGCAGCCCTTAGGGCTCCTTTTAAAATCACCCACCCTGTCTTCCCCTACAAGAAGGTCAGCTCCCCTCTCCATCAATGTGTGCCAGGAGGGCAAGCTGACCGTTGCATGAGATAGCCAGGTCCATATTTGGAGAGCCGTCCATCCTAAGGCCAAAATGATTGAGTGATTTTTGGAGCTGCTCTAGGTTTGTAAGAATTCTTTGACTCATCTTACGTTTCAAAATAATGCAGCCTACTGGACTATATACAGAAAAATATACACATTAGCCTGTGTGCTTAGTTCCTGTGATATCTTAGTTGATCTGACTTGTTACAGTAGTAGAGTACTTACTTTGGGTGACCAGGGGTAGTTAGTATCACATGCAAGGGTTTTAGATGTAAAAAAGCAATAGCTTAATCTGGTAAGGGCATGTTTAATGCTATCACAGGTCAGTTTGCTATTGACTCATTAAAATTAGCATAAACACATCCTTCCTTTGTGATTTCTCACTCTCTTGTTGCTGTTGAATGCTTAGAACACGCTTTCACCCTCGCCCTAGTTGGGGTGGGTAGTTCTTGCCCTGAAATTGCCCTGAAAATCCAGAAAGGGTTCCATCATGATGAAAACTCAGCAATACTGAATATATGTAAACCAGAGACCAAAGTGGAGTCTATTTAAGGTCTTGCATCTATACTTTGAGATTTCAAATCAAATGGTTTCCAAATGAGGAAAGTGGGTTAATGATTTTTTTTTTCTTAATGTCTTTGATTATCACCCATAAATTGTAGCTGTGTTAGCCGGGTAAGTTTACTGTTAATTGTTCATATAGCTGACTTTTCTTGTTACCTTTACGGTGTCATCTGATTATGATGCATGTATCATTCAGAGTTCTCTTGATTGTAAGCAAAAGGAAACCTAACCTAAAGTGGTTTAACCAACTGAGCCACCCAGGCACCCTAACCTAAAGTGGTTTAAATGATAAAGAGAATGTATTGGTCACATTGAAGACAAATTTGGCCTTTAAGCAAGACTTACTCCTGGGCTTAAATAGTGTGACCAGGGCCCAGTTTCTTTCTCTACATTTTGTGGCCTTGTAGTTCCAAGATAGCTGCCCCAGGTCCCAGATATGTCTGTAAGGATATCCAGGAGAAAAGAGCACCCCTGCTGCCCCAGTACTTCTACCATGGCCCTCAGAGCAGTCTCACTGGCCTGATTGATCCTGCCTTGGGCCAGAGGCGTCCCTCACAATCTCTCTCCAAGTAGAATCAGAGAAGAGGATATGCTGATTGACATCAGCTAATCCTGACACGCTCTGGAGTGAGGGGGGGGTTGTGGGGTAAGGTAGGGAGGGGTCAGTCTCATCTGAACAGCTTGGCTAGAAAATTTGGAATATAACAGGAAGGAGGAAGAGGGAAGTGGATACTGGGGTGCAGCCAACTAAATGCTATAGGAAAATTCTCCAGTTGCCTTAGGATAAATTGTCTCTTGAGTGGTGGTGATTTAATGATCTTTCTTGAGCTTCCCTGATTTGAGGGCATAAATGAATGATTAACCAGGTAGTCACTCTAGAAATGAAGATTTTCTAGCTTACTCATTAACATGGAACCTTATGGAAACCTTGATCCTGGCTAGTGCCAGTGGATCGATTTGTACTTTAATCTGTTACCTCTTTTTCTTGAATCTTCATTTAGTCTTTCGATCAGTATGATATTGGTGGCCAGTTACCTTTGATCATGAGTCATTTACTTTCTGGTTCTAGGCTACTACGTATTACCTCCCTTGTATGGAAAATTGTACCTGCAGTTGTAGAGTAGTTCCTTGCTCTTTGTATCTGATCTTTCCTGCAGTTCCAGGGGAGATCCACAGCTGGCTTTAGTATCGATCAGTTGTCCTAACACTTCCTAGGGTGGCTTTCCCTCTCTGTTATCTAGGTCCCTGAGCTACTGTAGTTATGATAGTAATAGTAAGCATTTAACATGGTGATTGTGTGCAGGCGCTGTTCTAAATGCATTGTATATGTAAACAGTTAATCCCATAACAACCATATACGAGAGACATTACTATTATCTACAGTGTATAGATGAGGAAACTGACACATAGAGAGATTAAGTAGCTTGCCCAAGGTCACACTGCTGTTAAGTGGCTAAGGCAGACTGGCTCCCAAGTGTATACTTCCCTATTTTTCTATATTCAGTAAAATATAAAATGATTCAAAGCTCATTGGTATAGAATATCGATAATGGGTAACTGAAACATGTTTTAAAAAAAGATCTTTAAAAGGCTCAGGAATAAATCTTGTGGTTTAGAAGAAGCCATTTGATTGGAGGAAATTTTCTTGTTATCTGACTTCCTATTCTGTGGGACCAAAAAATCTGAGTTCTTTAAGAATCTTATATGCTGAAAACAAGAGCAACAGAATTAAAAAAAAAAAAAGAGAACAGTTCAGCAGTGTCTGAATCCTTCTAGAATGTGAGCATGCATCATAATTGCCTGGTCATCTTGTTAATTGCCGGGCCCACCCACAGAGTTTCTTATTCAGTAAGTCTAGGATAGGGCTTGATAATATGCATTTCTTTTTTTTTTTTTGAAGAAGGAATTTGTTTATTGAGGGTAAGGGTGCAAGCAATATAAAAATCAAAAGCTTATCTGACTTTTCTTTCTCTGCTTCTCAAATAGGGGTTGGATTTTATTTGTACATTTTCTGAGGGTCCCAATCTGCTCATGGAATCCTTTATACAGGGGGAAGCTGTGGGACAGATTCCTAGAGATCCTTCGGGAGAACTCTCATTGGGCCGGCGGGAGTGTTGCTCATGTTGCCTACTTCTTTACCTTCTGCTTCATGTGTATTACAAAATAGTCATTGCATGCGATGGTGAGCCCAGCAATTAGCGAGAAGAAGCTCTGGAAGCCCACTTTGCCGTCTTGGCACTGGTCCAGGTCCTTCATTATTTTGTCCACGGCCAGAGGGTCTTTTTGATTTTCCAAAAATCCAGGGAACTCCTTTTCCATGAGTACTCTCAGGTCCTCCTTTGTTAAGTAGCCTTTATCCCCAGCAAACTTGTGAAACGTGAACATCATGGTTTCCATGGCATGTTCCATTTGAGATGGCATTTTGGTGAGGTCTGTTGAAACCTTGGCCCAAGGCGCGGCTGGGACGATTTGCTGGCTGG
The DNA here is from genome assembly GCF_009762305.2 of Zalophus californianus. Classification (NCBI taxonomy): domain Eukaryota; kingdom Metazoa; phylum Chordata; class Mammalia; order Carnivora; family Otariidae; genus Zalophus; species Zalophus californianus. The sequence goes on along the minus strand of NC_045602.1, from coordinate 66,749,701 downwards.
GACGCACGGCCAGTGAGCGGATAATATGCATTTCTAACAGGTTTCTGGGTGATGCTAATGTAGCTGGTCTGGGGAATCACATTTCAAGACTGGTGTGGAGTCTTGGTGGTTGACTGGTCTATTTCCCTGAGTGTCTGAGACCATTACATCTAGACCCAGCTAAAATCTAGTAAGGATTAAAGTATCAAACTCAACAGAGTTATGTTAAAGGCACACTTTAATGTGGGAGTGGTGTGGAAGGCTGGCATCTCATTTTGAGAAAAGAGAAATATCTTACTGTCTCTTACAGGGAAGTAATATAGTGATAGATCCAGCGTGAGGGAATGCTGTTGTAGGGTTTCTGTTACAAATGCATGTTCTTAAAGTGGGAAATCTTGGCTAGCGCAGTGGAAATGTACATAGCAAGTTACCTGTCCCTCTTAAGTGCTCTACATGTTGAGTCTTCTCTAGACTCCAATCTGAATTGTGAGGTGATCTATAAAAGACATTACTGCAGGAATTCATCTTTTTACAGCACATCTTTTTTTTTTTTTAAAGATTTTATTTATTTATTTGACAGAGACACAGCAAGAGAGGGAACACAGCAGGGGGAGTGGGAGAGGGAGAAGCAGGCTTCCCGCTGCTGAGCAGGGAGCCTGATGTGGGGCTTGATCCCAGGACCCTGGGATCATGACCTGAGCCAAAGGCAGACGCTTAACAACTGATCCACCCCAGGCGCCCCACAGCACATCTTGTATTGACAGTGTAAATACCACCTTGGATTGTGTCCTTTACTAAGTGGCTTTAAATGTTTGTATGTCGGGGCGCCTGGGTGGCTCAGTCAGTTAAATGTCTGTCTTCAGCTCAGGTCATGATCCCAGGGTCCTAGGATCGAGTCCGCCATCGGACTCCCTGCTCAGCGGGGAGTCTGCTTCTCCCTTTCCCTCTGCCTGATGCTCTGCCCGCTTGTGTGCTCTCTCTCTGTGTCAAATAAATAAATAAAATCTTTAAAAAAAAAAATGTTTGCATCTGAGGAAATAAGGTGAAGTAAACTACTTGCTACTAATTTTTACCCAGTTGACAGACATTTTCTATTACTAGGATGCTATGTATATATGTTTTGCATATAGGTAACATATATTATGTATATGTATATATTCTTCCTTGAGTTGTAAAAACTGTTTTTAATTTCAGTTTTACTTGCCTTCATCCTCTTCTTGCTTTTAACTTTGTGGTATAATAAGAGATAAATTTTGTTTTTGTCCTCAGTCCTGGCACAGAACTCCCTAAAACCCTTGGAATTTGCTGTCTTTTGTTATTCATGAAAAGCCTTCTTTCTCACACCTGGATTTGTGCTGGTGGAGGTGACTTAGGGTGAGGCCTTTAGATAGTGTTAGAATGGGCTGGTCACTGAAATGACCAAAGAATGAGAAGGTGGGAACTTTGAGCCTACCTTCTGGGAAAGAGGGGGGCCTAGAGATTGAGTTTAATCTCAATGATTGATTTAATCAAGCATGTCTACATATTAAAACTTCTCTAAAAACCCCTAAATGACAGTATTTGGAGAGCTTCTGGGTTGGGGAACACATTAGTGTGTTGGAAGGGTGGTGGGTCCTAAGAGGCCACGAAAGTTCTGCACCCTCCTGCACCACACCTTGCCTATACACCTCTTCCATTTGGCTGTTCCTGAGTTGTATCCTTTATAATAAACCAGCAAACATAAGTAAAGTTTTTTTCCTGAATTCTGTGAGTCGTCCTAGTAAATTTTTGAACCTGAGGGGGTTGTTCATGAACTTATTGCTGATCAGTCAGAAGTGTGGTGGCCTGGGACTTGAGACTGTCATCTGGAAGTGGAGGCAGTCTTGGGGTGACAGATCCCTTCAGCTGGGGGATCTGCCCTCACTCCAGGCAGTTAGTGTCAGAAGTGAATTGCATTCTGGCACACCCATTTGGTGTAAGATGTTTCACAGGGGAGATGCCTTCTCTGGTATAATGTGGAACACATCCATGTTTTATTTTTTTTTTTTTTAAGATTTTATTTACTTGCCAGAGAGAGAGAGAGAGCACACACAAGCAGGGAGGAGCAGCAGGCAGAGGGAGAAGCAGGCTCCCTGATGTGGGACTCGATCCCAGGACCCTGGGACCATGACCTGGGCCGAAGGCAGACGCTTAACCGACTGAGCCAGCCAGGCATCCCCATATCCATGTTTTAAAAACGTAGGAATCAGGCCTGTGGTCACTTGTCAAGTGCCAGTTTATCATCACGAAGATGGCAGAGTCTGGAGTTGGGTCGCTTCCATTGCCCAGGGAGCTTTGAATCTTTCCATTCTCCTTAAGACTTTTTTGCTTGAAAATTAGTCTGATTCACCTCGCAGTCACTCATCACCAGCCCTCCCGGTCTTTAGTATCCGAAACATCAGAGGAAAACACAAGTTGGAGGCATAGGGAAGTGAACTCTGCTGTCTTCATAATCTGCCTAAGGAATCTGCCGGTGGGGACAGAAGCAGCTGCTTTTTCTCACAGTAGAGAAAAGCTTCATCTGAAAGTTTCCTCCCTCACACAAGTTGGGTGTGTGGGGGGGGTCTCTCAAATCATTAGCTTGCAAAAGGTCAAGACTTAGAAATGCTTTAGAAACTAATTCGAATTAAGATGGATTGTTGCCCCATGTTCACAAATTTTATATATACGAGGCTGGGGAGATTTATACTTATGCCTAAATTGTGTACTCCCACGTATAATTTAGAAGGAAGATGAGGAAAGCCTTGGTGCATCATGTTGTGTAGCGGAGAGATCGTACCATGCCGATTCAGCCTTAAGGCAGAGTGCTGTGAAGTGACTTTTATGCATTCTGTAAATGATTTCCCGCATCCCATGATGGCATACCCACATTCCTGACCTCTGACCAAATTGCCCCAGCAGTGTGGAACATGTGGTGGTGAAGAAAGTGATTCAAAATAAGTGGGGCTTTTTGCAAAGCAGCGTTTTATTTGAAATAAAAATGTAAAACTTAATCTTTTAAAGAAATGTAAAAGGTAAATGTTTTCTTTTTACAAGCGATAAGTGTTTATGGTTGGAGGTTATATTTTGTACAATCAACACAAATCCTTTAAAAAGTACAACATTTCACTTGAAAATATTGATAAAGTTGGGGCGCCTGGGTGGCTCAGTCGGTTGAGCTTCCTACTCTTGGATTTCAGCTCGGGTCATAATCTCAGGGTCATGAGATTGAGGCCCCCTCCTCCATGGGGCTCCGCGCTGGGTGTGGAGCCTGCTTAAGATTCTCTTTCTCCCTTTCCCTCTGTTCCTCCTCCCCCACACCCCCAGCACACACTCTTTCTCTCAAAAAAAAAAAAAAGATAATGTAATTAGAATTAATCTTTGTATCAACACTCATAAACAGTGAATTTTAAAAATTGGGAGGATATACACCAAAATAGTGTTTATTTCTGAGTGACTTTCCTTTTTACTTAACTGAATTTTTTTCCTGAAGTAAAATCTGAACTATTTTGTAATGAGGAAAACAAGGCATAAAAACATCTTAACATCTAATATCACATTTAGAAGTTTTAATTTTTCCCCCCAAAATCATGACATAGAAAAGTGGTAGGAAAAAGCCTGTGTATAAATAAGTATTGAAAAAAGAAATTAAAAATGAAATTCCTTTGGGAGATGTCACTCATCAACATTTATGAGCTAAAATTATGCATAAGAGCCTTTCTGCTAAACTATGGACTTAGCAAAAGGAACTGACCTTGAGCTTACATGGTTAGTGCAGACAGAATCAAGGACAGCTGATAGCCATAGAAAAATGAGCTGAAGGCATCTAATTGTATCCTTTACATCACATCCATAAAGTATGTGTTATTAGTTATTATATGTATAGGCCAGACTCTCTTTAAACATAGTCATTTGAATGACCAAGAATTTTGGTGGAGCATTTTAATCAGCTAAACCGCTGATATGCTTTAAATATTTAGAGCAGTATTGCCTAAAAGAAATGTAATACCAACCACGTATGATTTTTAACTTTCTAAGTAAGATATTTCAGCTAATCAAATCATCCAAAATATTATATCAATGTGCAATCAGTATAAGAAATTAGATAGTTTACATTTTTTTTCTACTAAGTCTTTGAAATCCAATATATATTTTACTAGCCACATTTCTTATGGTCAGTAGTCACGTGTGGCCGATGGCTACTGATTTGGATGATGCAACTGGAGTGCCTTCACACGGACACTTTTATTGGCTAAAACCTTATAGATCCTGCCAAACAAATGTGAGCTTTAAAATACCATCAAGTATTTAGTCTAGGGTATATTTGTAAAGCAGTAAGTGGTTGGCCACTTGGCTAAATGTGAATTTAAATTCTGATCAGGAATAATGTATCAGTTGAATTGTTATTGTAAAAATGAATACTTCTGGGCGCCTGGGTGGCTCAGTTGGTTAAGCGACTGCCTTCGGCTCAGGTCATGATCCTGGAGTCCCTGGATCGAGTCCCGCATCGGGCTCCCTGCTCGGCAGGGAGTCTGCTTCTCCCTCTGACCCTCCCCCTTCTCATGTGCTCTCTCTCTCTCATTCTCTCTCTCTCTCTCTCAAATAAATAAATAAAATCTTTAAAAAAAAAAATCTTTCCTTTAAAAAAAAAAAATGAATACTTCTCCTTTTTGTGCTTTCCAGTACAACTTTTCAGTGGATGCAAGGTAGCAACAGTTAGATCCTGCAACACATCTGCACTCTGCTCTTTCAGCTGAAAATTTGGCACTGCTCTCAAGCACTGTTTTTGGATGCAGAAGACTGAACAGCACACTTGTTTAAAAATGCATAATTCAAGAGCCCCCGTAAGTTGAGATTCACTAATGGAGGAGGGAGCCCAGTAGTCCACATTTTTAATGCATATTTGAGAAACACTTTCCTGGGACATGGCCTTAGTAGTCTCACTTATATTTGTATCTTCTTACCTCTGAGTATTTCTCCCCAAAGTGAAAATCAACTTTTTATCTCTTCTTTAAAATGGTAGTCTGCTCTTTCTCCCAGTAAGTAGGTCACACTTTATATTTTGATATCTCGACACCTAAGAAGCCTTCATGTTCCGCCCAAACTGAGTATAGGGCTGTCTCCTGGCAGGAAGAGCACATCCTTTCTCTAATCCCAGGCCTCGTTCCAGCCGCTGTGTGGGTGGATCCTCCTGGTCCCAACGGTGATTGAGACCACCCCAACCCCTGTCACCGTTGAGGCCTTACCATTTGTAATCTCCAGGAGGGCAGAACATTTCTCTGGGCCTAAATTAGAGTGCGCATTAAAATTAGTAGGGAAACTTGAAAAGTATATCCTAAAGAAAATTCTGCAGTGATAGATAAAAAAAATTCAGGTACAGGGTTTCCTCAGGCGGAAAAGAGCTGGATTCTGTACACTGAGAATTAGAGCAGAACTTGCCATCACTTTCTCCCAAGTGACTGCAAATTTCAAGCTATCATTAAAGTTATGTACTTTGATTGTTTACTTAATTCCAGAATAGATAGACCTGCACTTGGACAGAGGAAAACCTACTTTTAAAACCTTAAAAGATTTTTAAGTTTACCTTTTTCTAGAGATATCTTAATGTCTTTTCTACCTACAATCATGAGTTTTTAATGAGATGGTTTAGATATTGGCTTTATATTTTTTGTGGTCTCCTATAATATGATGGCTTTACTTAGAAACCTTCCAGGTTTAGACTGTTAATTCACAATCCACTGCTCCTGCCAAAATGAATAAAAAAAATATATATATATAAAATATATACAAATATATGATATATAGAATGAATATTATAATATGAATAATATATATGAATAAAATATATATACAAATATATATGTATGACATATAGACATATAAAATATTTGACTTCTTTCTAGTGAGAGTTCAAAGCCAGCGTGCTATTGGATATATAAAGAGATCTGTAAAACTTGGTCTAGAATTGTCTCATTGGGAAGATAAAACCTATTTACATGAAACATGAACTAAACTTGTATGCAAGTTGCACTTGTATGCAAGTGCCAGCAAGGTGGTATAGGCAGTTAGTGCTCTAGTAATTTAGAGGCAAGTCGTGGTCACGAGGGAGAACGGCAGTCATTTGAAGAGGATGGATGGAGTCGTGTGAAGATCATTGGAACTTGGGGAGCAACGGGGCCTTGAACCTGGGCACGGCTGCTTTGTTTCCATCGCCGCAAAACCGAAGAGGCCAGGCTGCAGATCCCTGAGGACCCCTCTCATTAAAATAGAAAGTCTCCTTTTGGCTTCTCAAGCTTGGACTCATTCCTCTAAAATTAATCGAGAGCTTTTCTTATTTGCACACCCACCTGCCCTGTTCGGATGGAACACTTCTCTGGCCCAAGGGAAAGGCTTTCTCGTATGAGGGAATGTGTTTTTATAGTCAGGATTAACAGGGCTTTAACAGCTATCCATTATTTTCCTCATCCACTCTTGAAGCTGTTTCCCTAAATTTTTGCATTATTTGGGATTATTTGAGAGAGAGGCATGGTCCTTAGTGCACAGTAAATATACCACCCATTATTTGTGAAATCTGAATCTGAAAGAGCATTTCATCCCAAAGAGGTTCATGGAAACTATTGAGGAGAAAGTCTGCTTAGGTCATTACATGTCATTCCAGGTTATACCTTCAATTTATTCAGTGTGTACACGTGGCTTCAGTCGTTTCCTGACCAGAGGAATGCAGGAATGGTTTCTTTCTTGTTTGGGTACAGTTCCCTCAGGTTTTCTTTCCCTCCCTTTCCTCTGACTGCTAGAGATGACCCCTCCCCACTCTGGAAATCAGCTTGGGTTCCTGCTGCTGTCCCTTATACCCTTCACATTCTGTGCTCCCCTTAGCAGTGCTGACATCCGGGAGTGTCTGAGGTGAATGGCCCCGGCGGGAGCACGGCCAACGCTTCCTCTCTTTCACTACACCACTTAACCACCACCATTCCCCCTTCCTAACCCAGCCCTGTCTTCTAGAGCCCCATTCTCATTTCTCAGCCACCTGGCAGGACTGCCCTTGATCCTCACTCCCTTAGTCTTCTCTTCCTCCACCCTTAGCCTTTGCCCGACCTCCTTTTCCCACCCCACCAGAATACTTTTCCTTAAGTTAGCCTCTTACTTTTAAGGAATTCCAATCACCATTTCTATGAGAAAATCCCATACATTTTATGGTTAATTTGTGAATGAACTTGTTAGGGAGTATAACCTATTTCTTGTTGGGGACTGCCTGGGTAAGCAAGAGGAAAAACAAAATTTTTCTCTTCTCCTAGGCTTTTCCTGGCTCTCTCTGCCAATGTGCCCCATTCCCATCTGTCTGACTCTTAAAATATCAGCTTTATTGAGATATAATTTACATATCATAAAATTTGCCTCTGTCAAGTATACACTTCAGTGGTTTTTCATCTACTCACAGGGCTGTGCAACAGTCACCACTAATTCCAGAACATTGTTATCACCCCAGAAAGAAATCCCATACACATTAGCAGTCACTTCCCATTTTCCCACTCCCCCTCGCTCCAGGCAACCACTACTCTACTTTCTGACTATGGATTTGCTTAAGGGAATCAAGCACTATGTGGCCTTTCATGACTGGGTTTCTTTTACTTAAAATATTTTCAAGGTTCATCTATGTTACAACATGCATCAGTACCTCATTTCTCCCTCAGCTCTCTTATATAAATAATTGTGGTAGAACGTGAGAAAGAACAGGAAAATTCTATGAAAGCTACCAACATCATAATACTTTTTTTATCTGGCAGTTCCTGGAAACAGATGGCAGATCCATTGTAGGTATCTGAAAGTACTGTGGACTTAGGAAGTTTTTCCATTTCGTTGTTCGGTGTCTCATGTGGTCATTATTTGTTGCCTTTATTAAATTCACTTACATAGTTTAACTCCTTTGCCAGTTTCTACTAAAGTAGACCTGTGAACATGTACCATCATAGGAAGATAGAGAAAGTACAATTTACATACAGGACATTTGTAAAGTTCTCTACACTTTAAAAATAAAACATGTCACATGATAAGAAAAAACAAAGTGTCAAAAAAGTAGGTTTTATATTAATGCAGTTCAGAGAGCTAAGGACTTATTTAACTACCATCTTCAGTGATACCATTCAATTTAGTTTTCTGATTTGTAGAGGGATTGATGCCTAGATGTTAGTTTCTTAAATTACATTTTGATTTTTGACACTAAGTTGATAAGAGAAGATGGTTTTGGTTATTACACTGTATATTTGTCAGTTTTGACATGCTCCCATTAAATACTAATCGACTAGGAGGGATCTGGGCAACAAGGTAACAAGCATTTGGTCTGTGTCTGCTCTTTGGCTTCTCCCAGAAGAATCCTGCATTCAAAGTTATTTTTGGTTAGTTCTTTCTGGTTGTCAGGAACAGAAATCCACTTGAATTATCTGAATAAAAAAGGCTGTGTCTTTGGTGGAGTAAGGGAGGCGTTGGGGGAGGGCTAGTGCAAAATTGCAGGCTGACGAGACCTAGAAATCCGTCGGTGACTGCGGCCACTGTGGGGCTGGAGACATGCTTCATCTTTCACATGGGCTGTGTGCCTCCTTCGCTGGGGCCTGTGCATAGTAATGGTATCTGCCGCCTCCTCACTCAGCTCACACATGGCTTTGGTGTACTTAGTTCCAGCTCTACCTCTTGCCAGTCTTTTCTCTTTGGACCGCATTGCCAGAGGACTTGCTAAATGTCCTGGTTTTCTCTAGTTCACATCTCTATGAGGTTGAATACAGAGATGGGGCTCGGATTGGCCCACATGATCTTTTTATTCCAGGCTGTGACCACCTGGATACTTAGAAATGATTACATACGTACACACATTTAATCATTTACTTATTTACATTTTAAATAAACTCCACACCCAGCGTGGGACTCAGACTCACCACCCTGAGATCTAGAGTCATATGCTCTATAGACTGAGCCAGCCAGGGACCCCTACAAATGATTATTTTTAGAAGAGGTATCCACAGGGTGCCTGAGTGGCTCATTCGGCTGAGTGTCTAACTCTTTTTTTTTTTTTTTAAGGTTTTATTTATTCATTTGACAGAAACAGAGGTAGCGTGAGCAGGAACACAAGCAGCAGGAGTGGCAGAGGGAGAAGCAGGCTTCCCCCCGAGGAGGGAGCCCGATGCGGGACTCGATCCCAGGACCCTGGGATCATGACCTGAGCCAAAGGCAGACGCTTAACGACTGAGCCACCCAGGCGCCCGAGTGTCTAACTCTTGATTTCAGCTTGGGTCATGATCTTGGGGTCATGGGATGGAGCCTTGTGTCGGGCTCTGTGCTGGCCATGGAGCCTGCTTAGGATTTTCTCTCTCGCTCCCCTTCTCTCTCACTCTCTCTCCCCCCCACTCTCAAAAACGAAGAAAAAGTAGTAGTAGTGGTATCCACAGTACAGGTGAAGAGCAGCAAGCCATTTGTACAAAACACACCAGCCCTGTCGATCTACAACATAGAGGGCATTTGGCTGACAGTTAGAGGCTGTGGTTGGCATTTCTAATGCAGAACTGTGGTGTGGTGGAAGACTGTACTTTATATTGGGACTTTTGGAGAATGATACTGGGGCATTTTGCATGATCAAAGGAAGAGTTAAACAGCTAATCCGAGGGAAAGGCAGGGTGTAGACAGGCCCTGGAACCACAGAAATTAAGGCTTTCCATCTCTCAGTCTCTTGTTTTTAGCTTCTGTCTCTCCCCTTGGAGGTGGTCTTCCAGGTGACTGAAAGATGATTGCTGTCTGCCCCTGGATGTCACTATCCACCACTCTCCCCATTCTTCTAGTCACAGTTGGAAACATGGCTGGAGGGGGTTTGATAGGGAGGCTGGTTTATTAGGCTTTGGTCAGGGGGCCACTCCTGACCAGTGAACTGTGGTGCAGGGTGTGGAGGGATGTAAGAGCGTGGCAGCTCTCTCTGCAGTAATGGACCTGTGTCTGAAAAAGGAGGCGAGTGCTGGGCAGATGACAGTAAGTAACAAAAATGCACATTTTCAGATAGATTGATATTCTTGATTCAGAAATAAAACCATTATAAAATGATAAGGTGACATTTGCTATTGTCTGATTGCTTTCTTAAAGAAACAAAAAAAGCAGGGGCACCTGGGTGATTCAGTTGGTTAAGCCTGCCTTCTGCTCAGGTCATGATCCTGGAGTCCTGGGATCGAGCGCAGTGTTGAGCTCCCTGCTTAGTGGGGAGCCTGCTTCTCCCTCTGCCTCTGCCCCTCCCCCCCACTTGTGCAGGGTCTCTCTCTCAAATAAATAAATAAAATCTTTTTTTTTTTTTAAGCAACCAATAATGTGCAGCTTCCTTTAAGGTGTTTGAAACAATAAAGTTCACAAAGAGAAATGAACATTAGCATTTCAGTCTTTTGAACATGCCTCTAAGAAGATGCTTTGTTTGCACCTAAGTTGTTAACTTAGAATTTGATAATTTTGTTACTTGGAAACAGGCTGTCCCATTCTGTTTTCTTGAGGCCTCAAGGATCAGCACCATTCTTAGAGTATGACAGGTGGCCAGTAACAGAGCATCATTCCAGATTTTTAAGCATTACAACAATGTAAACACCATATTAGCATGCTCCTTACCCACATTTAATCTATTTCGGGGAAATAGATTGTGTGTATAAAATAAGCAGTGAATGTGACAGGATTACATAAAAGTGTTGTGATGCTTCCCCAAAACCTAAATCTTAGCCTCTTCATTCTCTGGTTGAAAGACATGTCCCAGGGCATCTGGGTGACTCAGTCGGTTAAACGTCTGCCTTTGGCTCAGGTCATGATCCCAGGGTCCTGGATCGAGCCTCACATTGGGCTCCTTGCTCAGCGGGAGCCTGCCTCTCCCTCTGCAGCTCCCCCTTCTCGTGCTATCTCTCTCTCTCTCAAATAAATAAATAAATAAAATCTTTAAAAAAGAAAAAGAAAAACATGTCCCCTTTCCACAGTTCTTCTTCCTTAATTCTCATTGGGGTAATCTTCAAGGGAATTTGCTAAGCGTGAGTTTTGACCTCTTTCCTGCAAACCTGTGAATTTTCAGAGCCCTAAGGTAGTGACATAATTGGGTGATGGACACATGTTAATTGGGTGAGGCTGAGAAAAATTTTGCCATACAGGTTTAAATTTCTGCAGACTCCTTAGATTTCTTGAGCACCTATGTGAAATTGCTTTACTAGCCGCATGATTGTGTCCATAGGCATCTTAACAGCATCAGAGAGATGCCAGGCCATTTGCCAGTCCCCTGCCCTCCCTGCATTCCCTGTTACCTATTGGATCGCCCTGTAGGCCTTAGGGGAAACCCAAGCCTCTCCACTGTCTCCAGCCTGAGCCCCAGCTCCTCCATGAAGCCATCTCCTGTGTGGTTCACACTGAGCTCTTCAAGAAATTTCTTTGGCTGTTGTATCCTACCCCCTGAGTCATATTAGTTTCATGTGTGTCCTCAAGGTGGGTGTATCCATATTCTCTCTCCAGCTGATCAGTAAACCCCTTGAGATCGTGACTGAATAATACTTCTTTCAACATTTCCTACAGTGCATCATAGAAATCAAAATGCAGTTAGGTCCTTTTACTTGTCTGATTGAAGAGCCCATTCATGGTCAGAGCTACCAAGTTCCCACTTCCTCTGGGGAAAATTTGCCCCTAATTTCTGTGATACCCATCAAAGAGTTAGTTCTTTAAGAATTTTACATTAAAATGTAAGAGATAATCCCTTTTAAAAATCTGACGCATATCTTTTGAGATACTTTCCACGCATATTATTGAAACACCTTTTTTTTTTTTTTTCCTAGCAATAAGCAGAAGCAGGGCCAGTTGATAATTAGAATCTGGAGTTTAATCTTTCTCTCACCAGAGAGTATTTGTCTTAAGAGTTTCATTCTTGCAGGATCTCATCTCTCTGCTACAGTATTAACTTATAGAGATGCTTTTGGAAGTTTGGGGCATTATTTTTAAGCTGGTACAAACCATTACACAGAGGATCAGATATCTTTCACATGATGCTCTCCGAGTGGGCCCTGCTTCCTTTTATGTTGCTTCACGTGTCTGCCCCCAGGGTTTTATACTTTTTTGCCCAAAAGAGAGCTAAAGATTTATTTGTCCACTCCTTCCTCACATCTTTGCAGTGTTTCTGGACCTCTCTCAAAAGCTCTCTATCTCTTTACCTTCCATGTTTCAGGATACTGAAGGTGCTTGATGGGGGCATCTCTAAAGAGGCGCACACTCCTAGGTTGGCCTGAAGTTTGCCTGTGTTTCCCCGTGTGTCAGTTAGCCTCGAGTGGGTGCCAACAGTTGGAGTTTGATGATTTAATGGTTCTGTACAGATTTGTAAATGCTGGCCACAGTTGTCCTCCTGGAATAATGTATTGTGACTTTAAGGACATAGGGAATTTGGTGACTGTGGTGGCCAAACATGACAGGGGATGGAATGCTATAATTGTAGTTTATGGTTCCTAGACTACTTCTATTTCACTATGACGGCCAAAGGCCATTCATCTGTCCCTCAGACTAGGCTACACGTGGACTAGAGTGCTATTGTCGTTGTTTTAACTGGTGTTTAATTTAAACCTTTTCTTCTTTGGTTAACAACAACAAAAGCTATCCAGCACCTTTCTAGGTCCATGGGACTGGCAGTGTGTCATTTTTGCTTGGTCCATGGTCAATTTTTACCTTTTTTGAGATGGGTTTGACAGTTCCATGGGTTGACATTCCTAAAGCTGATTTTGGAGAAATTAGCTTACAGACCAAATCAGTTAGCCCTTTATATGTCCCTATGATGAAAACACAAAACTTGATGCCCAGAATTGGTCGCTCTGCAGAGCATTAGTGTGTTCTTCCGGCTTCTTCCCTGAGCCCCTAAACACACCATCCTTGGGTTGCATCCAAGCATTTGAAGGAAGGCTAGTGTTAGTAGGGATGCTTGTAAATAATGTAGAGGTATTCAAGACTGCCTTGAGAAATGCAGGATGGAGAGGAGGCAAGGCTGGAGGATATACTTGATACTAATTCGAAACCCAAAACCCACAGCACTGAATTAACAGGTGTGCTGGTGCACCTTGCTTTGTGCATTTAATCAGGTATAATCTTCAGGTGTGCCCACATGAGGGGTTTTTTTTTTTTGAGAGCCCCCCCACATTCAGGGAGCCATTTTAATTGGCACATCTAACACCTTTATTGTCTGAACTGAATTTTATCATAGAGGATGAAGTTTCTGTGTTTTTTAAACTGAACAGAAGACTTTAGACTGATCATGTTGATCCAGTCTATAACTGACTTAAGATTGTGACAGAAAAAAAATTTGAGCAGAATATCGGTAATCAGTACACACAAAAATTGATGTATATGGGTATGTTTGTGTGTTCACCCACATTTAAGTCCCACAATGTAATGCCGAACTTGAATTCATGAGATGCTATGATGTTTTGTATTCTCTCCCATTTTTTTCAAAATGCTACTATTGATCTACTAATTAGAGTTTTTAACAGGAAACCCTGTGGTAGCAGGTGCATTTAAAGGACATCAAAGTGGCCTCTCTGTTTTTAAATTGTGTGAATCATGATTATTAAATGAGTAAGGTGGTATTTGATTTTTTGTTTCATTCATTATTAGTGAATGACTAAGTGAAATTTTATTGAGCACCTACCAGGTACTGTGATTAATAGTAGCAATACAGAGATAGGGGGCACCTGGGTGGTGGCTCAGTCGGTTAAGCGTCTGCCTTCGGCTTAGGTCATGATCGCAGGGTCCTGGAATCGAGCCCCTAATCAGGCTCCTTGCTCAGCGGGGAGCTTGCTTCTCCCTCTGCCTGCCCCTCCCCCTGCTTGTGCTCATGCTCTCTCTCTCTCTGGCAAATAAATAAATAAAATCTTAAAAAAAAATACAGAGATAGGTGATGAAGTGGACACAAGTCTGTGGTCAGCAGAGAAGAGTCTCACTTCTCACAGGAGAGGCAGTGTCAGTAGATGGAAGGGAGTCTTAAGCTGAGCAAATGGTGCCATGAATGGCGTGATGGTGCCTGGCTCTGTCAGGGAACCGTGTGCAGAAGTGCAGAAGGAGCTCAAGGTAAAACTTGACGTGCAGACAAGGAGGGCCTTGAATGCCATGCCGAGGAGTTCAGCTTTTATCCTTTCGGCCACTGGTTTTCAACATTTAGCTCAGGAGAATTTGTATTTTCAAATGGAATTTAATTTCTTACCTCACTATGTTAAATGGCAAATTTGGAACCAACCTGAATGAAACTGAGTGGTCTCCCCTAGATTTCTACCCCCAGGGGTCCTGAAGCCCCTGGTGACTTAACCTGAGAACCGCTGACAGCACTGGACTTCTGTGTCGGGGGAGCCCTATTAGGAGACATGTTTGTCCAGGGAAGAGACAGGAAGAGGCCCTGAAACTGGGGCAATGGCAAAGGGCTTGAGAGAGCAAGGACGTTAACTGTTGAGGTGGAATCCCGGGAATTTGCTCTCCAGTGGGCTGTGGAGCTCAGGAACAGGAGGAGGGAGGAGCATGAGTTTGGTTTTGGTTATGTAAATAAAAGCCTCTTGCCAGGTTTTTCTTTTGGTTGCCAGATACTTGGGGTAGATGAGGGTTGTGTTGGGTATATTGGTCATGAATCTGCAAAGCAGGCCGCTGTTGGGTTTTTGGGGTTTTTTTTTCTCTATCACGTGGCCTCTAATTTTCAGGATTATATCACGTTTTCCTGAGCTCATACTAGTCTGCATCCTCTCCAGCATTTGGAAACTGTATGGGCCCCAAAGCTCTCTCAGGCTGCCTCTCTGGATGCATGTTTGCAGTCTCCCTAGGGCCTGAGCACCCAGTGTTGCAGGGGTCTGCATTCAGCCATCCATGACTGTCCATCTCAGGGCTGATGCTGAGAAAGGAAGAACGGCTTTAGAGGCCTGGGGTCCAAGATTAAATCCCTGTGCTACCACTTACCAGCTATAAAGTGGTGAGCAAGTTCTATAGGATGAGAGTCATAAAGTCCACCCGGTGGAATTGTTGAGAGATCTTCCAATAATGTGGAAGGCACCGAGCTCCATGTCTGTACGCAGTAGGCATGTGTGTGAGGTGTTCGTTACAACATTTCATTTCGAGAATAAACCTTCTGGGGGCACCTGGGTGGCTCAGTCAGGTAAGCATCTAAGACTCTTGATTTCAGCTCAGGTTATGATCTCAGGGTCGTGAGATCAGACCCGACATCTGGCTCCACACTGCTGAGCATTGGAAACTGCTTGGGATTCTCTCTTACCCTCTGCCCCTCTTGCATTGGCTTGCTCTCCCTAAAAAAAAAGAAAAAAGAAAAGAAACCTTCTGAAGAGAGGGTTCTTCTCTCCTCCTGCAAGGAGGCCTTCCATACTGAGAAAGATTATATTAATGCAAGGTGGAAGAGGAGAAGTCGAGGGGGGGAAAGCAGGAACATTCAAAGGGCACATGTTCTGGTGGCCTAAAGACAGTGGTGACCTGTGGCTGATCGCTGTGGTTTTTATAGGGCATGTGTGACCCTCAGGCCTTCTGGGGGGCCGGAAAAGCACTGAAAAAGACTTCCATTTTCTTAATTAAAAAAAAAAAACAAAACCTGTTATGTTCTGCCCATTTGCATCTTCTCTTACATTGACCTGTTTTATGTTTATACTCCATGCTCATTAAAATGATCACAACTCTAAACATTTACTGAGAGAATGATTCAGGGGGCAAGTGCAGTAAAAATATTTAAAAACTTTTCTTGGAGCGGAGGTTAAGAAGTTACTCCCCACCCCACCCTCCCCCTGCAAATAGCCAAGATGGGAGGGAGAGAGAGAGACCGGGATAGGAGTGAGAGACCTGTGTTCCTTGGAGGAAGAGAGACATGCTTAGCACAGAAAATCCCAGTTGAACAGGCTGGCTCTGACTGGAAGAGGGCTGGTCCTTCGTGGGGGTTATTTAGCTTTCCTGCATGTTCCTCCTTGTTGAGACAGCTGTAGCTTGGTATCAGGGGATAATAAAGAAGAAATATTACTAGATTTCCAGTGGGATTATTTATAATACTTAAAATTTGTGTGTCACTTTCATCTTGGAGAAGATTATAAAAATATTACTATAATATTAACAGTCTTTAGTAGGGGGCATTAGCCCCCATTTTACAGATTTCAATCTGAGGTTTTCCGAACTGGGTTATTTGCCCCAGCCTGCCTGCTTTAGTGCTAATATAAATCAGAGGCTCCTGTGGTCCACGGCGGTAATTGAAAGCCTCTGATACCTATCTTTGGCCTGCCTTTTCTAACTCTACTGGAAGTTGCTCTCCTTCGAATAGGTATTTGTAGGTCTCTGAATGCCCTTTAATTCATTGGGGGAAATACCTTGTACCTCTCTCCCTACAGTTATTCCATATTAGAGAGTCACGAGTAAGACTGAGGCCCCTTGAGTAAACTCAAAAGATGAAAATGGTTGGAGGAACAGAAATTAAGAGCATAGTTTTTTGTGTTTCGGTTTTAAGTAATGAACACTCATTTGTGACATCAGTGCTGATTGAGCTTATTTTAAAACTTTTCCCAATAGGACACACATTACCTGTACTTAACAGGAAAGCAGAGTTAAGAATCTGATATTTTACAGAGTTTTTTTCTTTTTGTTTGGGTCAAGCACAAGCGAAATGTGACCAGTTTAAAAAGGGAGGCCTAAGTGACCTATCTATAAAAAAATAAGGCCATTTATCTGTGTCAAATAGTATATTAAAAAGATACAGAATGAATTGTCTTATATGGAAAGACACACTTAATCCTAGATATGACTGTTGGTGGGTAAAAAACAAGTGTTTTTTCATTTTTAGGAAGGATAAAATTAAATAAATGAAGGTATCCAAAGACCCTACCAAGTGATAGACATTAGCTGGGCACGTTATGTAACATGCCTACTATCTAGGGAAAACTTTTTTTTTTTAAGATTTTATTTATTTATTTGTCAGAGAGAGAGAGAGAGAGAGAGAGAGAGAGAGAAAGCAAGCACACAAGCAGGGTGAGCGGCAGGCAGAGGGAGAGGGAGAAGCAGACTCCCCGCTGAGCAGGGAGCCTGATGTGTGACTCGATCCCAGGACCCTGGGATCATGACCTGAGCGAAGGCAGACGCTTACCCGACTAAGCCACCCAGGCGTCCCGGGAAGACTTTTTTTTTAGGTCACAGAGTTTCAAAAAAATTTTGTTTGTTCATTTGAATGTTCATTTAAAATAAGCTCTACACCCTGTGTGGGACTTGAACTCACAACACTAAAATCAAGAATCGCGTGTGCTCCCAACTGAGTCAGCCAGGCGGCCCTGGGTCGTGGAGCTTTTTTATGGTATTTATAGGAAGTGGCTTCAGACAGCAGGCCATTGTGGGTACTGTTATTGCAGCTAGGACATCTGAGCGCCGCTGGGCCTGGCTAGTGGAGACATGAGAGAAATCCTCCAACTCCCAGCCTCAGTTCCCCCATTTGTAGAATGAGGGGGCAGGCTGGTTAGATCCCAAGGTCTCTTACACCTCTGAGATTGTGTGTAAGCTCCTGGGCAGTTAGCGGGCTAACATCCTCTTGTTACCAAGGTGAGTTTGGGCCTCTTTTCCTGGTGGTTTCTGTGTATGCAGTGAGAAGCAAACTGTGCATGGGCGTAAGTAAGGATGATAGCCACCTTTGTCCTTCTCCAGGAAATAAGAAATGGTGTGTGACTCAGACTCAAGCCCTAGGCGCTCGTGAAGTTTTTGTTACCTTTTTATGTTTGATGAGTCAGAAGTGCAGATTCTTATAGAGTGTTACCAGATCTTTGATTAGAATCGCTTCAAATTACAGACCCCTTTCATGTGTAATGATTTTTGCCATTTGCCCTTTCATCGTCTAATAGTCAGGATACAAGGACATTTTGATCAGTAAGAACCTTGGTCTGTTGCTTCATAAGCCCTTATTACACTAAAACTCTTCCCTTTTTTTAAACTTTTATTTATTAAGTAATCTCCACCTGTAATATGGGGCTCAAATTCACAACCCTGAGATCAGGAGTCACATGCTCCACTAACTGAGCCAGCCAGGCACCCCTACACTAAAATTATTCTTGACAGAAAACTATGTGCCCACACTGACAGGACATCAGTATTCTTTAGCTGGGTGGGCAAATATAAGTATTGCAGGGTAGTTGATGCTAGAGTATTGTAAAACCTTAGGAGTAAGGACAGCTGGTTTATTTAATATGCACCAAGGTGATCCTGTGCACATGTGGGCCCGTGTGCACAAACACACCCAAAGTGTGTCAATGTGCACACTCCCGTTTAAGTACTATGTCTTGCTACTGACTATTCCTAAACTGCCAATTGATTGCTTCTGTGCTTTGGGGACTCAATCTCAGAGATACTGACTGGAAAAAGAACGTTTTTGAACAGTTTCATGGAGGTTGGACTTGTGGAGATGCTAAGGCCTGATCCTAGTGCTAAGTGGTATATGAAGTTTACCACAGTGCTGTGCACAGACGTGAGGCTTGGATTCAGTTTGGAAATCAGTAACTAATTTATTAGGCCTTTTTTTTTAAATACATATAAAAATGAGAGTTGGCATGATCCCCATAAAGATTTTTTTTTCTCAAGGGTTGAAGAGTGGGCTTGGAGGGGGATCAGTGTGTTGGTCGATAGCCTCTGAGAACGTTTGAGCTTCGGAGTCACGCACACAGACCACATAGCTTTTAGACCTGCTGCTTGTCCCCATACCTGGTACTGCATTCCCCTTGACTCTTCAGTAAAATGGTTTCTTTAAAAATTATTTTCAATTGTAGAGAACACATAAAATTTACCATCTTAACCATTTTTAAGTGTACAGTTCAGTAGTGTTAACTATATTTACAATGTTAGGTAGCAGATCTCTAGAACTTCTTCATCTTGGAAAACCAAAACTCTGTACCCACTGAACCACCCCTCATGGCCCCCTCTCCTCAGCTCCTGGCAGCCTCCATTCTGCCTTCTGTTTCCTTGAGTTCTACCTCGATACCGCATGTAAGTGGAATCATATAGTACTTGTCTTTCTGTGGCTGGCTTACTTCATGATGTCCTCATAATGACTTAGCATGACGTCCTCCAGGTTCATCCATGTTGTGGCCTGGAATAGGATGGCCTTTTTTAAGGCTGAGTAATATTCTGTTGTGTGTTTATGCCACACTTTTCTTTATCCATTCATCCATCAGTGGACATCTGAGTTGTGCACCCCTCCGCTCTTGTGAAAAATGCTGCAGTGAACATGGGCGTGCAAATATCTCCTTGGGATCCTGCTTTCAGGTTTTGGGGGGGGGGGAGGGATATATACCCAGAAGTGGGATTGCTGCATCATATGTATTTCTATTTTTAAGTTTCTGAGGAGCCTCCATACCGTTTTCCACAGCAGCTGCACCATTTTACATTCCCACCAGCAGTGCACAAGCATTCCAATTTCTCCACATTCTTTACTGAAGCATTTATTATGTTATAAAAATAAGGTGTAGTGGAGAAAGGCACCATCGTGGTCACAATTTATGTTTTTCCCTGGTTAGATGGTAATTAAGAGGGTGATAGAAATGGTAATAAAAGGCATATGGAGAGGCGGTTGTAGATGAACATGTCAGGTTTCAGAAAAGAGCTTAGTCTCTCTCTTAGCTCACTTCACTCCTTACCTGTCATTAAAATTCTAGTTAAAATCAATGAATCCATTTGTCAGATGATTTTTTTTTTGAAAAAAATGCCTCCTAAGTAAACTTCCCTCAGAACATCCTAAGAATTATAAAGAAAAGTCCAATGCAGAAAACTGAGAGTTTCCTGGGGCTGACACTGTATTTGATTCTGTGTTGGTCTGTGAGATAGGATCGTCAGTACCAGGGTTTGGGTCTTCATTCTTTCTGTGCTGGGACATGCTGGACATCAGAGAACATGGAAAATAAGTGTCATCTGCCACTTAGTAGGAGCCTCTTGGCTCCACCTTGGTGTTGGAAGCTGGAAGGTGAAATGGGAGAGGGAATGAAGATGGGCTTTTCCTGATTTTGAGCCCTGGGCCCACCTCCCTGACAGAGAGCTCTGAGAAATGCCTGCCACCTCCTTTGTCCTCAGCTCCTGGTTTGCCCTAGAAATGAAAGGCAGCAGGAATTCAGAAAGCCTGCTTTCTAATTTCTGGCCTGCGGTAACTTACTCTGTCTCTGGGCATGCCTCTCATCTGTAAATGAAATGGTTGGCTTAGGTGGGTAAATTTTGGAAGGGACCTTCTTGACACCCCTGAGGAGTTAGAGCTCTCAACTTCTTTTCGTGAAGGATTAACACGTAGACCCAGGAGTGTTATGGAAGGTGGAGTAGGCCCTGCAGTTCTCTGAATGGTGCCATCTCCCTCACAGAGCCTTTGCTCTGTTCACGCTTCTGTTCAGTGTTCAGGCTTCTGGAACAGCTGAGGCGTTTTTGAACAGTTGCTTCGTAGAGGATACTGGGCTGGGGGATGCAGAGTGAAGGTTATCCGAGACTTGCAGCTCCCCGAAAACAGGTTGTGATGTATTTCCAAGAGCCTCATATCCAGAGGACCTTCGAGGTTTTCTTGGATTTCGGATCCCTTGGTTTTTAGGGAGAAAATCAGAGAAGCCAGGGGACTGGCTCAGGGTCACAAGGCCAGTCAGTGACAAAAGCTGAGACTGGAGTCCCATTTTCCACTTCTCTCAAGTCCGTAACTGGTGCACTTTCCATTATTTTAATGAGGCTGATAAGACGGGTGCACAAGAAAAGCAATACTCTAGGGCAGGGCACAGGAGGTGCCAGGCGGGGGCGGGGGGCTGATGGTGCGGGTATAGGGTTTCTGAGAAGGAGTAGTCATGTCCGCTGGGATAACCTGGGAACTCTTCTTGGAGGAGGGACGCCTTGCCTTGGGCTTGGCTTATAGGGTGGAGAGAGCTCCGACAGAGGAGGGGAGCAGCCGGAGCAGAGGTGTGGAGATGGGAAGGGCCACAACTGGCGGTGGGATGTGGCTCAAGCTTGGCTGAAGCAGAGGGACAAGGAGGAGGAGACGAGGACTGGCATTATTGAGCGTCTGTCGTGTCAGGCACAGTGTCCGGTCGTTCGCCCGTGTCATCTCAGTGTCCTGAGTGGGGGAGAGACGCCCTGACCGTGCTTTTGTTGGAGGACATCACTTTCTCCTCCCGCCACCAGTACTTGGCATCTGTCTTCCCTAGAGGAAAAGTTGCACTTGGATCTGGTGGGAACGGGGAGGAGAAAAGTGGGAAGAGTGGTTGGTGTCTGCAGAGAAGGTCTCAGAGGTAGTTGACAGTTGGTAATTCTTTCATAGTAGGTCTGGGGCTGGCCTCCCAGTTAATGGCAGCTGGTGGGCTTGGTGCTCCTCAGTGACCGGGCTGACCATGAATTATTCAGGGCCTGTGCCCAGCGAGTGGCTGCCTAGCAAAGTTGTGTGGGAAGGAGGCTGTGTTATCTCATTGAGAGATTGGCAGAAGCTCGGGTGCTGAGGAGGAAGAAATGACTGCACCCTTAAAATATTTCACATTTTAACATGCCGGGGCCGCACCCCATGTTCCATAGCCCTCCAGCTGGGTAATCGGGACCCGCACTTCAACGAGGAAGAAGTAACGCCCCCCCACCCGTAATTAACAAACACAGTAACCTACACTCTCCTGTTGCTGTGGCACTTGTTGGCAGGGATTTGGCTAGGAGCCACATGAGAATCCAGATAAGACAATATAGCCACAGAGTATTCGTGTGGGAGAAATGCCGCTCTGCTCTGTTTTTATCTCAGCCAAGTAGAGAGGTGCTGTTGTTGATCCATTGGGAACGGTACTTTTGTAACTGTCACTGTTCTTCATTGTTACATGCTACTGTGTGTGCGTGTGTCCCTGTCCGTCTGTCCATTGGTCTGACCTATTTTCCTAGCTAGGTTGAAAGTGCCTGCGCAGAAATAACTTCTTATAACTTTGCAGGTCCCTCCAGTGTGGTCTGTGCTCCCAGATGGGCCTGAGCACATGTACACTGGTTGACCTTGACTCCCTGGAGCCCGGGAGGTATGGGGCCTGTGCCTTGACAATGAGGTTTGCATCCCTCCCCTCCCTCTTCCTTCTTCCCCCTGGGGCGGGGGATGGGGGGGCTGTTTAATCTGCTCTTTTCTAAAGCCAGTCTGTGGTAAGCTTCTGGAAAAGGTAACATGGGTATGAAGACCTGAGGGCAGGGTCCAGAGGCCTGTTTTCACAAAGAGTAGATCTGTATCTCCTGTCTTCCAGTTTTTTCCCACCAGGAAACGGCATCTTCTCACTGCCCTGTCTGCTTCCTTGTAAGACTCTGGCCCAGTGGCTGTGAACACCTCTGTGTGTCAGCCTTTTCCCTCCATGTTGGAGGTGGGAAGCAGGACCAAACATCCTGGGCAAGAGCAGGCCTGGCCCCAGCTGCATTCCTCAGATGTTCTTTTCCTTTGAACCACTCAGCCTCTAGCAGAGGAGCCCAGTCTTGGCTCTGGCTGGTGTTCTATTCACAGGCATAGCAACACCTGTTTGCCAAAGGTGGGGCCTCTGGACTGGGGCATTCTTTTGCCCATACAGGGAAGCTTTGCATGGGCAGATAACAGATGTGATAAGAATGCAGGGATAAGGTTTGGCCGGGTAGAAAATTCAATAAACTGCATTCCTTCCCCAGGGCCTTGGGTACTTGTTACTGAATGTAATTTGCCATGTTTCTCCTTCTCAGCAGAGATGTCAGGTACTTTGTATTCAATTCTGCTGTGACCAGCTGAACAAGAAGCAGAAAAAAAAAGATATAAATGGGAATTAGATTTGCCCTGGTATTTCAGATGCAGCCATGTAACTAGATAATTTTGTAGAAGGTGTGCGTTTGTATGTGTGTTTATGGGAGAGAGGGGAAAAAAATCCATATCTCTCAGGAATAGAGAGAGCAATTGCTGTAGATGAAAAATACCTTTAGTCTTCCCTTTAATTTTTTGTCTAGGTATTCTAAATCCTGAACTCTCAAATCTGATTAGCCCCACCTCAAATAAACATTGGCCTTTGTAAAAACATAGGCCCTTTGTAACTCGTTTCATAGTGAATATTGTATTCTTGTTATCTCTGAGGTGTTACTGCTTTATTTTTATTAGGAAATATGATTTTGAATATGCCTTTCCCAGTATAAAATGGGGTGAGTGACAGAAGAGAATGGGGTTTTGTGAGTATCTCCCAGCTGGAGGACTGGTCTTGCCATTTGAATTGCCCTTGTTTAGAGATCCAGAGGGGTACCCGCTCAGGTCCCTGGCCTGAGATTAGTGATTCCACAGGAAACCGGCAACATCCTCCAACCAGTAGGCCAACCTTGGTGGCCAAAGATGGGGGTAGAATTAGTTTTTGAAATTTCTCTGTGAGGAGTTTAAAGACGAGTAACCATAGCTGCACAGACAGTGCGGCTATCTTCCCAACATTTCTCTTTCCTAAGCATTTATCTCAGTGATAACAACAGCTCTATGAAGTTGGTCCCGTTGTGCCAACTTTTCAGGCTCAGGGAATCACGGAGTTAGAAAGCAGCAGAGCCAGATGCCTAGATTCCACGTCAGTCTTTAAGCGCCTTTCTTCTTCTAAACCCTGACCCAGATGCTCCGTGGGTGATGCTCTGGGAGTAAGCAGAGAAGCAGTCTAGGCCCTGATCTTCAGGAGCCACGTGGTCGTGAGGAAGCACTGCTGACTGCTTCGCGCTGCCCAGGCTGTGGGCCCTGTGTGTGCGGTGCCACTGGGGAGAAAGGAGACGTTCTGGAAGGGTGGCGGGCAGCTAGCCGTGAACAGAAACACTAGTGTCAGGGATGTGTTCTGACGGTGGGACTTGTTGAAAATTGTCCTTTTCGGGAGGGCAGGGGAAGAAGGTTTCAGGTAATTCTGTTTTCTGGTTTTGACTGGATTTCATGGTGATATGCTTGGTTAGTTGGTTGAGCTTCCTGGTACGTGGGGCAGTTCCCTTTGAATAAGGGATGGGTTTTTAAGAATACACATAATGGAGGCAGGCTTTGGGAGAAAGGGCAGCAGTAACTAGATAGTTAGGGGGTGGGAGGCTCTCAGGGCATTATACGGTAGAGGGGAGGCAGAAAAAGAATGCCCACAGGTAAGGATTCAAGACTTCGAGAAGCGGGCAGGAGGCTGGTTGGAGAAGGGGGTGGGTGGGTGGGCGGAGAGGTGAGACAGATCCCGTAAGCCTTAGCTCTGGGGAGCATAAATGGACCGGCATGATTTGGAGCCTGCTTCTCTATCTGGCCACACATTTTAGTAATATTATTTTGGTTTCCTAAAAAGAAACGCTCAGGAGAAAAGGGCTGTGGTCCTCCAACTGTTGTCCGGATGAAGGAAAGGCAGATCTGGAAAGGGCAGAGAATTTGGCACAACAGTTTATATGTGAAACCTCATTGTGTTCTGTCCCTCCCTGTTCCCACCACTTTTTTTTTTTTTAAGATTTTATTTATTTATTTATTTGACAGAGACAGCAAGAGAGGGAACATAAGCAGGGGGTGGTGAGAGAGGGAGAAGCAGGCTTCCTGCCGAGCAGGGAGCCCGATGCAGGACTCAATCCCAGGACCCTGGGATCATGACCTGAGTCAAAGGCAGATGCTTAACTGACTGAGCCACCCAGACGCCCCTGTTCCCATCACTTCTTTCCCAGCTCTTGGGTTGGTTTTTCAAGTCCTTGAATGTGTACACATGCTATAACATCTTAGCACGTTGGCAGTCCTCTCTGAAGCATCGCAGTCTTGCTAATGTTTAGATGTTCAGGAAATGAACACTCCATAGTTTATGCTCTCAAGCTTGCTGTGATGCAGGGAAAGCGTTGTCTTTTTTCTTTCTTTCTCTCTCTCTCTCTCTCTTTTTTTTTTTTAATCTCTCAGACTTCATAAAGCCTCTTGGGACAAATACAGGCTTAATCTCATTGCTTAGTGTTTCCATTCACATGCAACATGCTAAATCATATAGGATCTTAGTGTATAGGTCCAAGTATGAGGAAAGGAACAAAACCCAACCAAACAAGACCAAACAAAATCCATTCACAACAAGAGAACCTTTAAAGTAGCAACTTCCATGTGAATTAGCCGAAAATGTGCCTGTTCCTGACCCAACTAAGTGTTGCCGAAGTTTCTGTGGAGGCTTGCTTGGGTTTTAGGTATCCTGATACCACTTACCCAGTTTTTTATGGTTTTTCTGAAAATCTTGTAAGCTGATATTATGCTCTAAATACATGGGGTAAACAGGGCTAACCTTGGTCAGTCTAGGGTCCAGGTGTGGCTCCTCCATTCAACAGCTGTAGGGCCCGGGGCAAGGCATGGTACCTCTCTGAATCTCAGTTGCCTTGTCTGCAAAATGGACCTAATACCTACCTCATAGGTTTAGTCACTTGAGAAAATATATTCTTCTTAGAGCACTACAGATAAACTGTGGGTAGGACCCGTGGTCTTTTGTTTTATTAGGTTAGAGTTGGGTAAATTCCTTTAAATTTCTTTTCTTCCTTACAATGTCCCTGTCCTTTCCCTCCTGCCTCTGAAGGTAAGGGTACCTTCTCTTGGCTAAGGCTGGCTGCCCCACCCATACCTTTAAGCCATTTTCCCACGGGTCTTTTCCTACCTGTGCCAGTTCAGGGCTAAGACCTGTGCACAGAGGATATGCTCAGCTGGACGTGGCCCAGAGCCCCTTCCCTTGCTCCTTTCATTTCTATTCACCACCTCTACTTTCTTGCTCTTCTTCCCTTTGCTCTTCATTCTTTCGTTCCCGGTAGCCTCACTTCAGCTTTTATTACCCCCACTGACCTCCTCATTCACATACTGGATCACATCTTCTCTGACTTCTGGTTCCTTCTTTTTGCAACACATGATGTCATCCTAAGCCCATTCCTCCTCGAGTATCTCTTCCTTCTCTTGGATTGTCATTCCGTACCTCTTTGGTACCTCCACTGTTTTTTCTTCTTCCTCACAGACCCTGGCCTTCCCCAGGGCTCTGTACGCAGCCACTTGCCTCTTACCTTCCTTCCCAGGTTTAAGCCCACTACAGTCTCTCTCACTGTGCATGGGACTCTATCCTCAGCCTTGAGCTCCTCCTCCATCTCCTTGACTGCTTCTGGACCTGTCGCCCCTTGGTGCTGCAGGTAACTCAGATTCAGCGTATCCATAAAGAAATGTTCAATCCTTCCCTCCACCCTGCAGCCAGCTCTAAAAACCCCAGAGTCTTCCGCAACCGTAGCCTTTGAACCTCCCACCCATATACAGTTGGTTACCAGAGTCCTATGGATTAACTCTTGCATCAGTCTGTTCCTTTTTGTTCCTATTGCCTCACACTGACTAGTCCTTTGACCTGGAGAACTCCAGTAACCACTTGAGTGACCTTGCTGCTTTCAGTCTCTCTCCTTTCTACCCATTCTAACTGACCACTGCCAGATTACTCTTCCCTAGAGCCCAACCCAGACCCCATCCTCCTTTGGCTGAAAAGTCTCCAGTGGTTTCCTGCCCAGGCTTAGTTCCCTCAGGGTTTCCGTCCTGCCTGACAGTCCCTCATGCTCCAATCAAAGGGTAGCACTCGCTGGTGCTGTTCCTGGGACAGTACAGTTGGTGCCTTTACGTCCCAACCACCCTTCCCCAGGAGAGGAGGCTTCCCCCTTTCCCAGCCTGTTGCTAGTCTACCTGTGTTTCAAGGTTTGGTCACAATGCTAGTCCCTCCTGGAGTTGTTTCTGCCTGTCTTCCTAGGCAGTTGTGTCTCTCCTCCTTTAGCCCCTATCTGTTTCTCTGGTGTTGGACTGTTTGCATATTTGTCCCATCTCCTTTGGCCAGGAACTCGCCCAGTCATCTCTGAATCCTCCACTGGGCAATGTACCTTGCACACAGTTGGCGTCCAGTAAATACTGAATGGACTAAAGAATGAGTGCCTCTGGCCTTCCTGGACCTCCTCCCCACTGCTGAGTTGGAGGTGGCCAGATGAGTCCTCTTCTTCCCCTGCCCCATCACAGCAAACAGATTCTCACTTCTCACCTCCTGCCCCTGCACGGTTATTAAACCCTTCTCCAGCCTCAAAACCTTTCTTTCCAATACTTGGCATGTGTTCACTCTGCCTGGCTTGTTCTGAGTCTGCTCTTTACTATTGAGTGTGGCTGTCCTAATCCCAGCCTCTAACCCCATCACCTAGTACGTAACCTGGCTAATTAGAAAGCTTATTTCACCTACTTCCCCATACCAGAGGAAGCTGAAAGGGAGACTCCAAGAATGGTGACTCATACTCTATTCACTAAGTGGCTTAAAGATTAAAAATAAAGCATTGTAAATTGGCAAGCACTTTGCAGTCTCATTGTCTTGGCCCACAGCTGGACACTTAAGAGACTTAAAACTTCATATTTAGTAGTGAAGTATGTTTTAATATCAATATATACTGTATTTAATATTAATATACACTGCATTTAATAGGCCTGTTAAGATCTTAATTGAGAAAATTCTCCATTCTACTTTTCGTAGCTTTGATGTGGTATGTGGGGGAAAATATGTAAGAGGTATTTTGAAAAATACATTCCTATTTTGAATAGAACGATCGTTGTCAGGGTATTTTCACATCATTCCCTCACTGACCTTGTAGAGGTAGGTATTAATTATCCCTGTCTGACAGGGGAGGTTTAGAAAGAATCCAGGGTTTCTTCTAAGGTCATAGGTGATTAAGAGCCTTGGCCAGGACTAGAAACTCAGGTCTTGAGAATCCTCGTCCGTTGCTTCTTCCAGTAACCCCACATTTTGCCACATTCCTGTCAGCATTGTGAATTGCAGCTGTGGGTAGTTAAAGGGGCTTACTCTACATCCTGGATGGTGAGAAATGCCTTCAATCCTGGCCCTGGCTTTAGAAAGCTAAAGATTGACACTGGGTGTATTTAAAAGCCTCTGTTGTAGATGTTAGGAATGGGAGTTGCTCAGTTGAACAGCTAGCTAGACTTTGGGTTTGTTTTAACTCTAGCTCGGGACAGGATGCAGTTGCTTGAATTACAAGTGCCCTGGGGACTAAAGTAATCCTGGAGTGGAGGCCCACCTCTTTAGAGCAGATTGGAATCCCTTAGGAATGAAATTACCTTACTCAATGAGTAATGCTGCAGGGCTCCATGTTGGAAAAGCCAAATTTGTGATTTGTTGTCTGCCCACAGTTAGTTGGAGAAGGTGGGAGGAAAAAACTAGGGTCAGTTATTTCCCCAAAATACACCTTGATCACTGTTCTTTTCTCTGTAGAGGATTTTTTTTTTTTTGGGTTGAGATTGGTGGGAGAAATTAAGGAATGTTTTAATATCTTCAAGAACCCAAAAGTTCAGGAGCTTCATTTTACAAATCAAACTAGGATTTGAGGGTAATTTCTGTTCTTTTATCTCCCCATCCGTTCGTAAACTCCTCAGGCCAGAGATCCTTGAGGTGTTTACCTGTGTACCTTTCTCCCACAATGCCTTGCAAATCAGTGCTCCCGTAAATCTAGCATTGAATTCGTTTTACAGGGTCACTGTTACAAACCTCCCGCTAAATATCTCGTGAGGGCCGCAGAAGTCTGTTGAGATTTTTCTGTGCGCTGAACTTACACCTCCCCTCGCTGTGGCCCTGCACAGTGCCCAGAGTGACTTTGTCTCATTTTTACACGGTGGCCGGCCGGTCGGCCGCCGCGTGGTTGGCGCCCGCGCAGTGGGGACGCCGCGCGCACCCAGGTGCGCGGCCCCCGTGCCCGCGTTATCTCCGCAGACGCAGAGCAATGGGTGAGCCGCGCGGCCGGGGACCTGCGGGGCTCCTCACCCTCCCCGGCCGCCTTATTTTCGTGTGATAGTAATCGGAGACTTTTCCGTTACATGAGGCTCTCAACAAAAGATTGTAATTCCAGCAGCTTTGTTTGGGAAGGTACCACCGCGGCGGGCGCGTCCTGGGCCGGGCCCGGGGGTCGGCGTCTCCGGGGCGGTGGAGGCGGCACGGGCCGCGCCGGGGCCGCCTGTGGGTGGGGGGGCCGCGGGCCGGCCGGCCTCCCCCGCGCCCCTCCTCGTGGTACAGCCTGCGTTTCCTCTACAATGCTGTTATGCTAATCAGGTGACATCACCGCCCAGCGCACGGAGAGTGGCTCCTGATTAAATTACAAACCGGCGGCCGCCGCGGGCAGCCGAGAGGAGGTGTGTGTACTGCTCCCGCGAGCTCCTGGGCTCGGCGACCCGGGCATGCTTAGGATTGGCCATATTTAAAAAAAAATTTAAAGTAGGATTTGCACCTCCTTCCCTCCGTCCTCCCGCCCCTCCTCGGTGATTTATTTCAAGCTTCTAGTCGGGAGCCACAAAAGGAAGGAAAGCAACAAGGAATTAGATTCCCAGAGTGGTAACTCCTGGCCGCGCTAGGGTGGACTCTCCAGCCAACTTCCTATCAGATCCGCCTGCTGGACTTCCAGACCGGAATGGGGCTTGCCTAAGGTCCAGCCTTTTTCACCGGGGCCGGGAGCCAAGTCGTGCGGAAGCTGCTGTGTGTTGGATGGGGGTAGGAGGGGGCCGCAGCGGGATTTCCACCGCGCAGCCCGCCAGGGCGGTACGCCGGGCATAATGGAATTGCAGAGGACGTCTAGCATCTCAGGGCCGCTGTCGCCAGCTTACACGGGGCAGGTGCCTTACAACTACAACCAGCTGGAAGGGAGATTCAAGCAACTACAAGGTAAGCCCCCGCCTCCCGAAGGCCAGGCCTGCCCTGGGGCTGTGCCTACGGGGGTTCCGAGATTTTATTTGTGCCATATGGTACGTGACCCTAATGAAGACGGGCCGCCGCACGGCCCGGCCCCAAAGCCTCTGGTTGGCTGCGAGCACCCCATTCACTCCTTAAAGGAGACAGTTTCTCACTCTACTCTAGAAAAGCCACCATTTGGAGTCCCTTTCTCTCTCTCTCTCTCTCTCTCTCATCCTTTTGGCTCTCGGTTGTCAGGTATCTGCTACCCACTGAGTACACATTTTCTGGCCTTTTAGCTATCTTTGCAGCTCAGTGGATCAACGCTAATAGGCCTGTTAGTATGCAAGCGTTTGATTCCGGGTCGCCTCTGTCTCCCAGCCCCCCAGCCTCTTACTCTGGGAATCCTAAAGGTGTAAAGTGCACTGCTCGACACCCAGTCCTGTAGAACAATAGCAAGGGGGAGGAGGGAGTGGTCTTTTTGTTCCTAAGCCTTGGGTAAATTACAGTTTTGATTCCAAAGCCTAATTTTAACTCTTTTGATGTATTGTGTTGGGAAGAGCCTTCCCATCAATTTAGTAGGCTATGTAATTTATAATGAAAGCCAGTTATTGTCATTCCAATGCTATGGGTTGGATTAGTTGGATCAATTACAGGTTTCTTGGCGTCTGTATTAGTCTCAAATAATTGAATGAATCCAGTATTTTATCGCATATATTTTTATGGAGAGCGGGGTCCTGTGTGCAGTAGTGTGTGGGATGATGGGTGTGCAGTAGTGTGTGGGATGATGGGCCTGCAGCCCACTGCTGGGGTGGCCCCTGCAGCCCTCCGCTGTCCCTGCCCTACCAGCAGGCCTGGCTGGAGGTTTCTCAGAGCTTGTACATGAAAAAAGGGCTCATAACTGAAAACAGAACTTCCGTTTGGAAACCCCTGGAATCAGTAGTAGGCCAGGAATGGCTCTAACTAATGTGAAAAAGTGGCCTTCACACACTGTGTTTCTTATTTTAACGCTTCTCAGTGCCACCAGTGTGGTTCCCGTGAGGAGGAGGAAGGAAGGAAGCACAGCTCAATCCTAGAATGTTTTCATTGGGAAGGGGAGGGAGGATATATTTCATTCACAGGTTTATTTGTCTTGTGAAAGAGTTGACAGGAGTGACACTTTTCTGGAAAACAAGAGGCAGAACAGGACGTGATTTTAAACATTGGCTAGTCTGTGCTGCATTCCTGGGGCAGTTAGCTAAGAAGAAGCTCCATTTCCTCCAGGGAATGGTTGGTCTTTGCTTCATTCTCTGAGCTCTTTGAAGGTGGAATTTGCGTTTTTGGGAAAATTTGGGGTGGGGGGGCAGGGAGGTAGGGGGAGTTTGCGGATGGTAAAGGGAGGAATGGTGGTGTGTCTGTTATCTTCTGGGTCTCTGCTGGAAGCCCCACAGTTTTAGGTTTTGAGAATTCAGAATGCACCTCTAGTAAACATCACTGAGTCTCCCTGCTTCGTTGTGTCATACCGTCGAGGAGAAAGCACCCCAGTGGTGGATCCTTGATCAGAAGACCTATTACCAGTGTCCAGTCAGCCCACTCCTGTAGTCTCAGAAAAAATGCAAAGCCAAGGAGAAGATGTAAGAAGGTGTGGGGGGTAGTGTACTCACAGGCCCACCCGTAACAAAAGTCTGTTACCTGAAAGCTTTGAGGATGGTTGTAAAACTGCTCACTGAGAAGGGTGGAGCATACCCACAGGAAATGTCTTAAACTGTCCTCTCTGGATAGAGGAAAATTTAAATTTAAAAAATCACCATGCTCCCCTGATATTTTTGCCTGGTTACTGTTTCTCAAGGAAATCCCTTCAAAAAGGGTGGGCTTCACATTTTGTGTGGTAGCTTTTTTTTTTCTTTTTAAATGACTTTTGCTCCCTAATGTAGTTTCAGATAACTTTTTTATTTCTACATGTTGTGGTTTAGGAGTTACACAAGTTTAGTGTTGGTATTTCTATAGTAGAAAACCACCCATGTTGAGGAACTGAGAAAGGGTGAATTAACTTTCAAGTATGGTGGATCCCAAGAGAATTACAAACATGGTATCCTCCTTAGAAACAAATGGAACTGATGGCATTTTAAGCAACTTTAGGGAGAATTTTTGCTAAAACCTTTCCCATCCCTACCCCCAGTTTGTATTTGTCATTCTTCCAACCACCACATCTTTGATAATGTGTAGATTATATCATCTGATTTAATTTTATACATACCTCCAAAGCTGCCCCCCCCTTGCTTTTTTTTTTTACTCTTCTGTTCTGAGTATCATCCTTCCTAGCACTTTTAACCCAATACTGATAAACTGTGGTCCTTTGAATTGATTTTTTTAAATGCCCGTTAAATGAATTTATTCATTTACCGTCTATGTTGAGAGTCCAAGAGTACTGTGATTTTGTGGGAGATATTTCTGCATTTTTGCAGATTTCAAATATTTTCACACTGGATCCTAAAAATTTCGAGAGGGGCCAGGGGATGAGATATGATGTTCCAGCAAAGGGAAGTATGATATTAAAATGTATTGGGTCTCCTTAGATAGTAAGCAAATAAGTATGACTTATTTACAATCTGATTTAGGGGACTGAGATGCGGAGTGATGTCTTTCACATTAGTGCTCCTGGCATAAGACAAGAGACAGGACCTTCAGCCTCTGATGGCTTCAGAAGTTAACCACCAACACCCAGCACACCTAACAGACACAGAGTGCATGCTTTGTCTCTTTCAAATTGTTCATCTGCAAAATTAAGTTACCACCTTCCTCAGAGCCTGTACATGTACTTTAAAGTTGGATTAGTTTTTTTCTTTTTTACATAAGAGAGAAATGCCGAAACAAAAAACTCAACCTCACGTGTTTATAAAAAATGTTTGTAGTAACAGGTTTATGATACCTTTTCTCCAGTTTCCAATCAGTCAGCTTAATTCTTTATAGGAGAATATTGCTGCTCTTGTAGTCAGAAGCTGTTGCTTGTGCCTAAGGTGTAAACTAAATTCCAGACTCCTTAACTTGGCATTGCACCCTCCCCCAAATGGCCCTACCCCAAGGACTTCCTTTTTGGGCTTTTAATTCCAATCCAGTCTTCCAGGTAGGCAGGCTTACAGCTCTTCATAAAACCAAGCCCTGGGTTTTGGCTTCATTGTCTGCCTTCTGCCTCAAATGCCCCACCTATCCATTTACCTATAGTAGTCATTCCTATAAATTTTTAAGACTGCTCATATTCCAGTTATTCCATAAAGCTTCTGTCTCCTCTGTTGGGGTTGGTGGGAAAAAGGTTTCATTGAGTGCTTACCATGTATCAGACATGTTAGTAGGAGCTTTATATATGGTATCTTATCTTCATAACACATCTGTGAGATTTTAAAGATGAGAAGACACATAGCTTGACCGGGGTCACAGGCATTATTGAGCTCAGGCTGCACATTGTGCTTCTCTAACCTTCTCCTCGACTTACAGATATTAATATTATTTTGTTTCTGTAATAATGACAATAATAATAATAACAACAGTAATGAGGTTACATTGTGAAATGGGCACCCTAACCTGATTCCTCTCTCCTGCCTACCTGCTTCCAGGAGAGCACTGATTCTCTTGGCCCGGGCAGTGGAGTTTTAATGAAGACAGGATCTAGTTGAAAAGCATCAAAATGAACTTCTGCCTTCTTTGCAGCCTAACCCTGACGTCTAGCACCTGGTATTTCTGGAGAAGGTGCTTTTTCTTAGCTGTTCTGGCTAAATGACCTTGTCCCACTGTCTAGAAAGAGGGAGTAGTCTGTGGTGGGACATGGAGACTACAGAGCAGTTTATTACATGCTATCAGAGTTGCCTTGTTGCCTTTTTTTTTTTGGTCCTAGTTTCTTCTCTCAGGGAAAAAATATTGCTGGTCTTGTGCCCACATATTGTGAAGAAAATTTATTCTAAAGTTTTTCAGAACTTGCCAGTTTGTTAGGGTACCTAGGTGTTTGTCTTGCATAATGTCTTAAACCTTATAGAAAGAAGATTACTGGGCTTACACCTCCATCTTGTCATGAAGAAACTTTTAAAGGTTTTAGATATAAAGTATTAGCCTTCAAATATTTCCCATTGTTACAGTGAAAGATTTGGTGACAAATGATAACTCTTATTTGGGGGTGAGGGCCAAGAACTTAAGAGCATTTCTGGATTTAATGAAAACATAAAAGATTGGCTTTTTGGTCTGGATACCTGCCAATACTGTTGCTTTTCTAAGCCCAGATAACTTTGCGGCACAAGTCACCAACTTAAAAAAATATATATATCTTTTGGGGGCGCCTGGGTGGCTCAGTTGGTTGGGCATCTGCCTTCAGCTCGGGTCGTGGTTCCAGGGTCCTGGGATCAAGCCCCACATCGGGCTCCCTGCTCTCTGGGGAGCCTGCTTCTCCCTCTCTTGGCCATTCATGTGCCCTCTCTCGCTATCTCTGTCTCTTTCTCAAATAAATAAATAAAGATCTTTAAAATATATATATATATATCTTTTTTAGCAGTTTACCAGAGTTTCAGCTCACAGTTTTGAAGTTCTTAACAGGTTTGTGAATTAGAATTCTTTTTGAATGCTGTAGTGATAATAATAATTACTATTAATATGTGCAGCACTTAACTTTAATATGTATCATCTTGCATAATTAACTAAATGAGATTATTCAAAGTACCTAGCATGGGCTCTAGTACATAGTAAGTTCTAAATAAGTGTGCATTTATTTAGTATTAATAATAATTCTCTGGGGTAGATACTTGTTTTTTTATAGGTAAATAAGTGGGTCATTGGGTTAAAATCAATTGGTATGAGGTTACATCTCCAAAATCCAGGTTTTCTGACTGCAAATTTGATCTCTTCTAGGACCACAAAGTGTGGGTTAGGTTTGAGCCATAGCACCCGCTCCCTAGATATCATGAATACTTTCTAGTGGCATGGAAAATTAAAGAGC
The DNA here is from genome assembly GCF_009762305.2 of Zalophus californianus. NCBI lineage: Eukaryota > Metazoa > Chordata > Mammalia > Carnivora > Otariidae > Zalophus > Zalophus californianus. The sequence goes on along the minus strand of NC_045602.1, from coordinate 66,715,099 downwards.
TCAGGACCGCTCAGATTTCTGGACATGCGGTGTTCTCAGTTTTTGGTGGGCCAGGAACTCTTAACAGTCAAGGGAATACTGATTCCTTTAGCTTAAATCCAGTGTCTGACATGGATGTCCGTTAAAAGGACTGTTGGAGGCCAGCTAGGAAGAAGAGGAGGTGATGGATTAACTCCCTTTGAGGGAAAGAGACCATTTTTCTTAGAGTATTGAAATGGGACTGAATGACCAGACTGCTAAGGAAGCTTTCTGATGACTCTATTCTTGTCACCTCTTCATATGCCTAGGGCCTGGAAAGGGGTCTGCTCCACTGCATCTCCCTCCGTTTTAGTCTCTTTCTTTGGTTTCCTGAACTACCCCTCCCCTGCAACACTTGGGCCTCCCTAAAGCTGGGCGCTCATTAGAGCTCTGTGCAGAAAGTTTTGGGATTTGACTCCATGGTGATTTGGCTCCAGCTGACATTCCAATGCCTGCTCCTGATACTCCTTCCTCAACAGTATTCAGGATTCCCTAGACCTACCCTGCATTTTCCTGCCCTCGAGACCCTGCTCTTTAGGTTTCTTGCACCGGGAATTACTTTTTCAGTCAGGATTATTACTTTTTGAGTTTCAATTCAGGTGCCACTTAATTCTAAGTATTCCCAGAAGGAGGGGAGGTCAGAATCTCTGCTTGGATTCCCTTCCTGTAAGATTTAAAGTTGAAGCACTTGTTCATTTTGTGATTTTTCACACACTACTTTTGGTTACCATTGATTTACCTTTTTGGGTTTTTTTCTACATTTCACAAAGTTTAGGGGCATAAAGACAAAAGTCTGATATAACCTGTCTGACAGATAGCAGTTACCAAGTCTGTTAAAGAGTAAATAAATGAAATTGTTATTATGGACTGCTTTATTGCATTGGTTCTTGGCAGCATCAGTGTGATCTGGGAATGTGCTAGAAATATAAATTCTCAGGCCTGACTTCTGAAACTCTGGGGTGGGGCCCGGCAGTTGGTGTTTTTATAGCCTGCCAGGTGGCTCTGGTGCACACTCAAGTTTGAGAAATGCTCCCTTATTGGATCATTCCTACAATCTTTGTGATTTGGTGATTGGGGGGGAGGGAGGGAGATGGGGAGGAACTGACTCCTAATGGGAGTCACTCCTAAATTGGACCAGATATTCTGATTTATTGAGGAATGAAGAGTTGTGAAGAAGTATGTTTAGAGTAAAATTAATAGTCGAAAAGGCATTTAATGAGTCAGGAATGGCCTCTCTCCCTTGAAATTAGAGAAGCCATTTAACATCTGCAGGCCTCAGCCATCTCATCTGCCAGAGGTGCTAATTACCTGTCCCAGTTGCCCACCGAATTGGTGGGAAGACCAATCCAGAAAGATCTAAGTTTAAAAAAAAAAAAAAGAAAAAGATAATAGTATTTTCAGCTTCTGTGGACAATTCAGTAAGGTGTCTCATTTGTTCCATTTAGGTTCTTAGTAAAGAATCTGTTGCATTTCACTTGAAAAACAGAAATCCCCACAACTTGGTATCTGGAAGGGAGGCAGGTGGCACCTGGCCACGGCCCTGTCCTGGATATCTGAAGATCTGGGCTGCTTCCTTACCTGAATACCTGTCAGGTTTACCGTCAGGGTTGCGTTGAACAGCAAATGCCATAGTCTATATGATGCTCCCTTGAAAGCATCTGTGTACTATTAAAAATGTCAAGTGTGGTTATTGTTTCCATCATCGTATTTTCTTTTAAAGAAAACTATATATGGATGAACTGTAAGAAGTCCAGTATGGCACAGCAGTTTAAATATGGACTTCAGGGTTTGTTTTCCCCTCTTCTGGAACATGACACGAGTAATGACAAAGCTTCAAGTTTTCAGTTCACGATAGCTTTACAGGCACACCTCTCTTCACAGCTGGAATCACACTTGTGCATGTTTGCACAGTCAGCCTGGTAGGTCTCAGCCGTTTTTAGGTTTTGGTGTCTTTTCTCCCTCTTGCCTGACAAGTTTCTGTCAGTTGTTAGGCCGCCAGCTATGAAAAACTAATGACAGATGAAATAAGTGATAAGGGCATTGTAAGCACTTTTCTTCAATAATCTTTGCCAGATTGGCTTAATTAGAACTGGCAGCTGTTAAACCACTTCATGGGTGCAAAGGACTTGCCTTTTATTTTATTTTATTTTAAAGATTTTATTTATTTATTTGACAGAGAGACAGCGAGAGAGGGAACACCAGCAGGGGGGAGTAGGAGAGGGAGAAGCAGCTTTCCTGCTGAGCAGGGAGCCCGATGTGGGGCTCCATCCCAGGACCCTAGGATCATGACCTGAGCAGAAGGCAGACGCTTAACGACTGAGCCACCCAGGCGCCCCAGGACTTGCCATTTAAAAGCTCCATTGTTGGTCACTAATCTGGGCAACTTTAGAGCAGGAAGAGTCGAAGAAATAAAATAAAACTGATTTTAAAGATAGATGGTTTGCTTTTTTGTTCTTTTTGTTTATTCACAAAAAATTGGTGATTGCCTGCTTTTCAATGAGAACTGTCCCCAGTTAGGAAGTGTGTGAGAAGGTGTTCAGCAATGCCGGAAATGCTGGTTGAGCTTACAGAGGAATAGAAGCAAGTGTACAAAAAACTTGTTCCAGGTTAGGGACCCAAGGTAGGGAACCAAGAGGTGTGGGACCAGGGTAGGGGAAGTGGAGCAGGTTCAGGGTGGCCAGAGTATTTTATAGAGTGCAGAGCCAGGAAGGGCAGGTCGGAGAGGTCCTAGAAGGATAACTGAAAAGCCAGAGGACGTGTGGTCCTGGAATCAGGTTAAGGAGTTCAGAGGTAAGTCTCGCTGTGGAAAGCCACTGAAGGATTTTAGATAGCAGAGTGACTTGTTCTGACTTTTTTTTCCTTCCGAAGAACGGTGTGTCCAACTACTTAGTATGATGATTGCTTTAGAGGGTAGTGGTCAAGAGAGAGGCTGGAGACCAGTTGGGAGGCTGTTGAATTGTAAGGTGACAAACTTAGAAACAGCATAGACTCCTCGAAATTTGAACTGCAAGGTACTTTGAACCTGGTTACTTAGTGTGGTCTGCAGATGACCTGGGAGTTTGTTAAAAATCTCAAGTCCAGAATCTCAAACCCACCCCGGATCTACTGAGTCAGAACTTAGTTGTAACAAGATCCCCAGGTGGTTTGTATGCACGTTCAAGTGTAAGAAGTGCTGCCTTGGAAATAATCTCTACTTGCCTCCTTACCCCGATGAGCAGAGAGGGAAATAGTCCCAGAAAGGTTATGACCTTCCTGAGGTTTTAAAGTTTATGTGTTTTTTTAGGAAGTGTGCAGTAAAGGTAAGATTTTCGTGGGTTTTTTTTTCTTTTAGGTAAACTAGAGCATTTTAAAGTAACTATAAAAATACTCTCATATCTAAATGTGTAAGAGTTAAAGTTTAGTATTACCCTAGGAGATAACAGGGCTTTAAAAGCATGGTTGGCTAATTCCTAGCTTTGTAAATCTTTGTAGAATTTGGCTGGGATTTTCCTACTTGCTAATCCTGCAGTTTTTGAAATTGGTGCGGTTAAAGCACAATTTCTTGTCATTTACCCATTTGGTATTAATGGAGAATTACAAAATTACAGAATTTTAGTATGGTGTTCTGGGAAGTAGAGTCTTGCTAAGTCCATACCTGCTTTATGACTTCAACCTTTTATATACTCACCTAGCAGCGCCTTCAGGTATGGCTGTAAAAGTGGATTTAAAATACACTAAATATCTGTTACTTGATAAGTGCTCATTTCCTGTGAGTCTGCAGGTGAAGCTTTAAAATTAGTGGGTATTGATTAGATAGGGGAGAAAAAGCACCTGCTGAAACTTGTTGGCTGGAAGTTTTTGCCCCTTCAAGAAGAAAGAAAAGGGATGGGGGAGATAAGTTACTTCTCTTCTCAAGTAGCACCACTCCAGAACCTTCCTGATGGAAAGGGCACAAGTAATGAAAGCAGTAGGACTAAAGAGGCCACTCAGATGATGTTCTTACCACAGCTGGATTGATGGTCATTATTAATGGGCAAAGTTAAATTTCTAGTTCTTTATATTAGTCCAAAATTATTCTCATGTAATAATTATTTCATAGCCAAATTATGACACCTTCAAAGGAAAGAATAGTTTAAGATCCTGCAATCCCTGGGGTGCCTGGGTGGCGCAGTTAAGTGTCCAACTCTTGGTTTCAGCTCAGGTCATGATTTTGGGGTCCCGGGATCAAGCTCAGGGCTCTGCGCTCAGCAGCGTCGAGTCTCCTGGAGATTCTCTCTCCCCCTGCTCATGTGCTCTCCCTCTCTAAAATAAATAAATAAAATCTTAAAAAAAAAAAAAAAGATCCTGCAATCCGAGCAGATTTAAACTTTTCGATAGTTCTTACCTATATGCAGGTATAATTTAACCTTATAATCATTATATAGATTCCATTTTTGTTTTGTTTCTGTTTTTTACTTAACATTATATCATAAACTTTCATATATGGTTATTTCTGTGCCTCTTGCCAAATACTGCCAAATTGCTTTCCAGATCAGGGCCATCTTTTTACTAATCTGAGCCTGTTCACTCATCTCTGTGATGAGGGTAATACAACTTTTACGAAGTAAGCTTGTCCTAAGAATAAGTGAGGTTCAGGGCACCGGGGTGGCTCAGTTGGTTAAGCATCTGTCTCAGCTCAGCTCTTGATCTCAGGATCATGAGTTCAAGCCCCACGTTGGGCATCATGCTGGGTGTGGAGCCCACTTTAAAAATAAAAATAATAGTAAAAAGAGTAAGTGAGGTTCTCCACAGGAACTGTCACACTCGCTGGTACCTGGTGGGCCCTCAGTAATCAGTGGCAGCCATTATTACAGGTCCTGGTTAATTGGCAAAGCAAGGCCCAACAGGGGCCAGTCTTTTGAACTTCAGTTGGGTATCTTACCGCACCCCCACCCCTGCAACCTGTTCTGGGTGTGGTTTCCTTCAGTGTGTTAGAAGAGTGGTTTGCCTGAAAATGCACCCAACTGAAACAGCCCCTTTTATGTTCCCCTTTAGAAAGTATCCAAGGCTGACAGCAGTCATTTGAGTCTGATGACTTTTGATGGAGGTTGAAGGTCACAGTAGTGCTGGCTCTAAGTTCATAAAAAGCATCTAGAGCCGTTACTGCCAGAGCCAGAGCATCCACCACTTTGTCAGAGAGAACTACTGTAGCCAAACTTATATTAACCACCCTCCATAGATTGGTGAATGCCTCTACTGTGTGTGCTTTTGAAAGGCCTTTCTTAGCCTTTCTCTGTCTCCCCCAACCTTGTTTTCAAGAGGCATAGGGCCTGTAAGTGGCAAATCCAGTAATCACAGTAGCAGGGAGAAACAGGCCAGCCTATATTTGGCTTCACAAAGGCCTTGTGAAAGATCTGGTCTTAAAGTCTCTTTTAATGCTGAAATGATGCAAGTGGAAAGTTAATTTGAGGATCACCGAGGCATGCTTTATTCATGAAGAATGTGAGCAAAACATAAAAAGTCTGCAGGCTCTGTTCTTCTCTGGTGGTAAGGAAATTACATAGGCTGTGTCATTATTTGGGTGAATTTGCCCCCCCCCCCCCCCACGGAGTGTAATTGTGATGGAATTTTGGAGTGAGAGCTGTCGTGTAAGTACAGGCTGGTTGGAGTGTGTGTATGTTTTGCCTGAAATGCTTATACAAACCATAGACCTTATTTTGGTGACTCCCATGATGCGCAGATAGTGGTTATCTTTTGGAATGTGGCCTTGGCTTTTTTAATTAGGTTTTTTGTTTGTTTTTTTTTTTAAAGAAACTTTGAAGGTCTATTTTAACGTATATGAAGTCTTTGAAAGTCAGCCTGGTCTGTTTGAACTGTTAAATGCCAAAGAGTTTCTGTAGATCTGTAGTTTGAGTGTATAGTAGTTGAGAGGTGAGTGAGAGGCGAATCTAGTGCAGAGCGTGTTTCTGATGCTTGAAAGTGGTGTCCTGATTTCTACTGAAGGAGACGTTTATTCCTACAGAGGTTTAAGTGACTCGCTATAAAAAAATTCAGTCTTGCAGTGCTAGAGGGAGATTATGCATTATCTGCAAACAACTGCCAAGTAGATGAAATCCCAGCTGCACAGTCTGTGGTAGAGACTGGGTGGGAGTGGCGGGGGGGAGCAGAGGAGGAAAGCCATCAGAACCTGGCAGGGATGGTGTGGTGCAGAGGGCCATCGAGGGCTGCTGGAGGCTGTCTTCAGAGTTAGGACATTTTATCTCAGAAACACAGCCTGGTGGAAAGCACTTGGACCCGGGAGTCACATAAGCCAGCATGCAAATCCTGACTTCACCATTGACCTCCCTGGACCCCATTTTCTTGATCTGTTAAAAACTGGGAAAAATTAAATAGCCCTTGGGGTGGCTATAAATCTTAAATTAGTATATCATATTGCTTGGTTGACAAACTCATCCCAGTTTGAGCACTGGCTGTTCCTTCCAAGCAGTCTCCCCAAGTCCCAGGCGAGCTAGACGGTGGGTCGCCATAGTTATGTATGAAAGTGCCTATGACCGGGTATGGAAGACACGGTCTGTGTGTGTTTGCTTATCCCTGTGTGCATTCCTAGTGCTTGGCACGTGAGTAATGAACGAGTAAAGTGAGGAGGGTAGTAACACATATGTAGTTGTTTTAACGTGAGTTAGCTGCTCTTCCTCCCTGTGGCCTCTCCTCCCCTGAGAAATTTGAGGTGCCCCCCGCCACATAATAAATAATGTGTTGAATGAAAGAGTGAGTCACATGGTAATGGTTTTCCTCTCTGATGTGGCTAAACCATAACTTCAGGAAGGGTTTATCTGGGTCTCTACTTTTTTGATAAAATGAAATTTTGATAGGACCTAAGGAACCTCCCTCATGTAGTCCCTGTAGTCTGCAAGGTGCTGGGGAATTGAACTTTGGTGAGGAGGAGAGAGGGAGGCCCATGGTACTGAAGTACTTGGAGAGATAGGAAAGTGCATTAGACATCAGGTTGTCTCTTCTTGCTGTTACTGTTTTTACGTTTTCCCTTTGAGTGAGAATGGGGCAAGAGTAGTTGAACCAGAGCAACTTAGGGTCACACTAATGTAATCCAGTTACATAGGTAACTGGAAGTGTAAGTGTACTTTGTGAAACTGAAATCCATTCTTGTAGGTGTGGTAGCCATTCTTTCAGATTTTTATGTTGTGTGACTGTAAAATGAAGGCAACTTTTCTAACTGCAGATACGTCTTTGCTCACAGTGATGCAGTATGAGTAATGTTCTTCTAGAAGCCCGGCAGTTAATAATACTCTGAGCAAATAGAGGCAGGGCCTCAGAAATGTAGATACCAGTTTAATGTGCAAGCTTAGCCTTTTAAACTGAAGAAATAGCCATGAGAAAACTAGTTTTGGTCAAAGGACTGCTTTCCAGCCCTTAGTGGCTTCCAATCCCCTCCCCACTCCTTAAAAAAAAAAAAAATCTTTGGTTTTCTTCTGCAAATATATATGATTTCAATTTTGAGATGGGAAGTTATTTTTCATTTGAAACACAAGGAAGCAATTTTTAAAAGTCCTACTCATTCAGCAATGGCCTGACTGTAGCCAAGCTTGACTAGGAGTTCTTGGCCACAGAACCACATACCGCAGTCCTTATCAAGGTAGTGAATTCAGTTGGCTTTTTGGAAAGGGAGGGGCCTGGAGTTGAGGGAGGAGCCCTGCAGCCCTGGCCTGCTGGGTAGGGTCTGGAGCTGGCTGCCTGTGGGCCTGTATGTGCTTACCCGTGTGCAATGGTCAGATGGGAGGCCGGTCCAGATACCACTTTAGCCATTGTTGTCATCCAGTGATTCTGAAGTGACCTTTCTTACCTCATCTTCCAATGAGCTCATGTTGTCTGCAAACATAAGTTATGCTATGGATTCTTGCTCACTTTTTCTTTGATAAGGAGCAGCCCTTCTGCTCACCAGTTGTTTTTGAAGAGGAAGCCGAGGCACTGGTCATTCAGTGATTTTAGCAGTTGATTTGTGATCTCTCTTTATCCGTCCTGCCCGGTGGGAATTTTCAGTGTAACTTATTTGCTAAGGTCCCCTGCATTAAAAACCAACAAAACTGTTGGAGTGGGAGAGGTGATCATTAGAGTAATTATCGGTGTTAGTGAACTCCTGTGTGATATTCAGCCTTACGGAGGGAGGCCTCTCTGGCCCTCTGCTAGGCACTGAGGTACAACTTCCAGACCTGTCCTTGAGAGGCTCACAAACAGGTCAAGAGATAGAAAAAACAGGATACAGTTTTTGTGATAAGGTTCGAATGGGTGAATAAGGAAGGGGTGCTTTATACACCTGTGAAATAGAGAACGCCTGCCATCCTTACTCGTCCCGGTTGCTTTCAGAATCAGTTGCAGTAATGTGTGGGAGCACCCCATGAAAAAGACAACTGCCTAATCTAAGAAATTTTTGTTTAGGGAACAAATGGCAAGACTTTCTGTTCTCAGTTTCACTCAACTGGTCTGGTGTCCACTGATGAAGGAAACCGAGACCTTTTCAGTAACAATTGCCAATATTTATTGAATACGTTTATGCCTGACTCTGTGCCATTTATCACATGCATTACCTCATTGCAGACTCAGAAGAATGCTAGAGATAGGCACAGATAGTTATCTCTGTTTACGGATGAGGAAAGCAAGGCTTAAGCGGAGAGATGAAGTCACTTGCTCAGTGTTACACAGCTAGTGAGCGGTGGGCTTGGCCCTCACACCTGGCTGTGCGTTCACAGAGCCCCACTCCGTGCTGTCTCTCTGGAGATGGTTATCTTCCTGGGAGGACCTGGGTGTGGCTAGGTGTGGTGGGAGCAGTTGGACCATGTCTAGCAGCAGCCTACACAGTTTCGTGAGGGTGCTTTGAAGCAGCTTCCTCAGCCCTAGCTCCTCAGAAAGCATCCTCCCCCGTGGGTGTGGGATTTATGATGTGGTTTCCTTCCTCCTGCCTGTGGAGGTCGGCTCTTCTCCCCAGGGTCAGAAAGCCCATGGGTGGTTGAGAATGTGCTTCTGCGCTGGAGTCGGTCGTGCCCACCTTGTGTTCAGGATGGGTCATGCCTGTGTCACCATGTAGTAATAGTAAGCCAGTGGTGCTGTGAGGGCATGAGCGGTGCAGTCTGGTTTGGAATCAGAGGTCACACCCTTGTCACCCCATTGCTCATGAGTCCACTGATAACCTGTGATGTCAGAGTTCACCCATAAGCTTCTTTCTCCTGCACTGAATGTAACTTAAAAAAAAAGAAAGGGCTTTTGTGGGCTTTCTAGCAAGAGCCAGGTATGAACCAGGTGCTTTCACGTATATATTCAGTGTGTGTGTGTGTGTGTGTGTGTGTGTGTGTGTGTGTGTGTATTTATATATTTAGTAGGCTTGTGAGGTAGGTGGTATCATATCTGCCTTGAGGATCCCCAGGGTGAAATGAGGTGGCATGGTCGCTTAGCCAGCAAGTGACACATGGATGACTTCGCAAAATTCTGCAGCAAGAAGGGGCCATTTTCAACATTTCTTTGAACTTAAAGTATATATTTTTTCTATATATATAGAGGTAGATAGCAAGGCAGAGTGTACATATCTATTAACACATGGGTAGTTTTATAGACTTTAATTTCGTTTAAACTTTGAAACACATGTATTTAATTATTCTTATGAGGGATTCAGCCAAATTGAGAGGTGTTTTAAAGTGTCACATTTAACCAAGCAACAAATTGAATACACAGATTAAAAATGAAAGGCTTACCAATCAGGTTTCTCAAGTATTGATTTCTGATAAAACTGCACGCTACTGATGAGTAAATCCTTCCATTAAAAACAATGAAGTCTGCTAATTTGCTTATCCTTGATACTGCAAGGGGCATGACATTGCCAGGAGGGGTAATGCATCTGCCTATCTTGAAGGTCGGAGCTGACATCCACCCACATTTGGATACAGTGTTTGGTAAATGCATTAGGGTATTTGGGAAGACGTTGAACCATGTAATAGCCCAAATTCAGGTGTTAGTAATCCTTGGTCTTTCTAAATATAGCTTTGGAGATGCATATAGATAGGACCCAGTGCTAGTACTTTGAGGGCTTTGGATTTTGAGTTGTTAGAGATAAAAACAAAACAAAACAAAAACCTGCAGCCAGAAATCTCTTGTGATGCAGTGATGTGGGGACTCAGCGACGGTCCATCTGTATGACAGCTCAACTCTAAGGTATCAGGGACTCAGTTGAATCTGTCCACAAACCTCTGAACCAAAAGGAGAGGGAAAATAATGTTTACATACATTTGGAAAACTGGGTCCCAACTTGCCTCTGCTTAGGCAGTCGTGCACACCTTGTCTGTCTTCCTTTCTCCTGGGTGAGACAGGAATTGACCTGTAGCATGACGGAAACATGTTTGGGTCGGTACTTAGGGCAGCTTCCAGAACCTAGTTCAGTTTAGGTTATGGGGGTGGAATTAGAGGGGAAGCTGCGTAATGACGTTGGTCTGTGTTTTATTTTGGTGTCACCGAGATCTGCCTCACCTTTCTGCTGCTGCGTGGCTCAGTTAGTGACTGAAAGCTGGAACATTGATGGGAGGGGAGGTGTGTGTAGGCCCAGGAAGATAGCTTTTGGCTCTAGTTGTTGCTTCAATTTCTTTACTTAGGAAGAATTGTTATCTAGAAACTGACCTAAAAACTCAGCTGACATAACCTGGAAGCCACTTGCTTATAATGTGCTCTAGTTGATGCACAGTTGCAGACTGGCTGTTGGGATAGAGTAGCACGTGCCTACTAAGTAATGAAGAGGATCAGCTCTGGAGGAAGGCAGGATAAAGTTTTAGAACATGCTTACAGCTCTAACATCGCTGAAGGAGCCATCCTACCCATCCACCTGTTTAATCAACAATTCAGCGAGCACTCGAGTGCCGTGGTGAGCAAGCTAAGATGCTAAGCACTCTAAAAACACAGGTGTAAGACAGTCACTGCCTTCTAAAAGGGAATACTGGATAGAAAGTGGCAGGTGTTCTAAGATGTGCACATGACATCCCTGGGTTGTGAGATGTGAGAGAAACTTTTTGGAGTTGACATTTGAGCTGCAACTTTAAGTAGGACCAGAATTAGATAATGAAGTAGTGGGTGCTTGGGGGTGGGGATGGGACATGACCCGAGAAGGCCACAAAAACAGTGAGACGTGTTGGGAAAATGGCTAACATCTGCCTAGGATGTGAGAGAGAGAGATATATATATATATTTCCCTTCCATTTCACTTGTTAGTGCTTATTATTAGTAGTAGTTGGGATTTTGGCCTCCTTTTTGTTAGCCAGCATCCAGCTAATGTTGGCACAGGTACAGAGAATCAGGTGCTTAGCAGCTGAAATGGGTAAAATGACCTCGCACAAATGACGTGCATCTCATTTCTCTCACCTGGTAGAAAGGGCTGTTAGTCATCATCTGATACAGACGCGAAGGCTCCTGCAAATAAATGCATGGAGGGTATTACTAGTAGTACCAGTAACCAGTGGTAACTGATTTCACCGAATGCTCCTGCAAGGCTTTGCTGGGTAGGTGCCCACTGCTTAAAAACAAACAAACAAACAAACAAAAAACCCACAAGCATTTCTGGCTTCTGTGTCCTCTGGGCTCACAAAATAAGTCCTGTTGGGAAACTAACAGGCTACTGAGGAGAAGGAGAGCAAAAGAAAAGCTGTATCTTCATGCAGAGAGAAGGAAAAAATGGGTCCCTACTTTAAACTCCACCCCGGTGGTGGTAATAGTAATACAGCGAAAGGTTCTTGATACTTACCCTCATGCACTTTTCTAAGTATTTTGAATGTATTGATTCATATGCTTCCTGCTGCATCCCTATTAGAAAAGAGTTATCTCTGTTTTGGAAATGAAGAAGCTGAGGTACAAAGGATGCTTTGCCCAAGGACACTTAGCTAGGAAGTGGTGGAGTTGGGATTTCAGCCTAGGCTGCCTGGCCTGGACTTGGAAGCCTCCACCAGTTTTTCATGCTGCCTCTCAGGAGCATTTCTCTCATGGTGATTAAGGCCCAAGCTTTTGTAGATCTCAGATTAGCATTTTGTTAGGACTTCACAGCCTTGATTTGGTGGAAGCGATTGCCCAGAAGTGGAGAGTCCTGATGTGGCTCCAACTGTAATGGGTTTGTTGTGACTTTCACTCCGAATTGGTGGGGATAGTGAAGGGCAGCATGGTAAATGCAATGTAAACTTCAAGGCTTGCCTAGTCCTGGGAGTCTTCATTCCCTTTTCTTTGATGGTTGGTTTGCTTTGGTAATTCTGGCAGAATAAGAGGGACTCAGCTGACCATGCAGGCTCCTTGATCCTAACCCTCCTCCCCCCTTAGCGGTACAGGTTGTCACCATGTTACATACCCAACACTTGCCACTTCCATTTCAGCAGTATTGGGTTTTTGTTGTTGAGACATTTTGGTTTTTGTAATGGTGTTTTGTTTTGTTTTGCCTGGTATTTTGCTGGTGTACATCATTATTTGCAAGAAGACTTTTGGAGAGCCTGGAGTGAAGGGTAGTAGTACTGGAGTAGAGTTTTGTAGTTAAAGATGTGATGCTCACTCCTGCGGCATCGGCTACACAGAAGGTAAGCCTGGGGCAGTTTTCAGTGGTGATGGCGTTACCTAGGAACATGGAGTTGGGCCAGAACCCATGTTTTAAGTTTACATTCTTGGAGTGTGCTGATTTTTCTTCACTTTAAACATTTCACTGGTGGAGCATTTGTTGGTGCATTTAGGTCAAGCTACCTTTATTCTGCTTCCACTGCTGCTGTCAAGTAAAAGGGAAGACTTCCAGCTGCTTATTTGTATTTTGTTTTCAGGCCACCTTTTGACTTTTCCCAGAGCAGATGTAAAAGTAGTTTTTAGGAGGAGCACCAGTCCATCCTTATTTGTTGTTATACCCTAAAACTGCAGGCGTGTTTTTGTTTGCTGTCCATTGTGCTATAAATTTGGCATAAGAGGAGCAAGGGATTTATGCTTATTGCATAGAGTTCCCCCCACCCCCATCCAGTTCCAGAAATGATTTAATTTGGCCCAGGCAAGTGTCTCCTGGTAATTTTTTTTTTTAAGATTTTATTTGTTTATTTGACAGCGAGCAAGAGCAGGAACACAAGCAGGGGGAGTGTGAGAGGGAGAAGCAGGCTTCCTGCGGAGCAGGGAGCCCGATGTGGGGCTCCATCCCAGGACCCTGGGATCATGACCTGAGCCGAAGGCAGGTGCTTAACAACTGAGCCACCCACGCGCCCCTCCTGGTGATCATTTTTTAAACATGTGTTTATGATGGTTATTCTGCTGTTTGCACAGTCTGGAATTACAAGGCTCCTGTTAGGACCATTGGGTTGGTGAACACTGGGGTTTGTTCTCTTCTTTGGCCTTTAACATCTTTCTTTGGAAGGCCTGACAGTTGCAGTACTGAAAGGTGCCATGTCAGTGCTGCCTATCTGTTTTTTTCCCCCAAGAAATGCTCTCTTGATGGTGCTATAGAAAAGCCCTCTTACATGACATATGTGTTGTGAACTCACATTTTGATCTCTTTTGAGAATACACCTTATTTTATGGATTTCTATAGTTCAAGTGATCTCTTTTACCTTTTTTCTGAGATGCAACATACTTAAAATGTAGAAGGAGCTATGACAAGCGTATAGTCAGGATGGATTCCATTCATTGTGTGATACCCCACAGGTGTGAAGAGTGACACCCAAGGCGAGAGAATATAGTACCATGTTATCAGCTGCTGTTGCTTTTAGGATTGATTCTGTGGAGATGACAGCAAGTGTGTGGCCATTTGTATGGGTAAGCCATGTAATATCACAAAGCAAGACATTTCTGAAAACACCTGATCCCCAGTGAGGGTTACTTCATGTCTGTACAGTAGGAACAGCATAGCAAGCAGGGAAATCTTTAGCTTTCTCAATACCAAAACTGTGCACAGACCAGATCCTCACTTAGCTGGGGCACATGGCTGAAGATTGGGCGTTGCAGTGAGTCTGAGTGTTGCGGTTTGGTCCTGCTTTTGAATTGAGAAGATCTGCTGTGTGGAGTTCTGAAAAGTACCTTTATGAGTTCTAGTAACTCCTGACTCTTGACCTTGGGGTTCAGGTAGAACTTGAGTCTTAAAGCTTTGATGAGAATGTAGGAACCGGTTCTAGCCAAATGCATTGACTAAAGTGACTGTATTGTTTGTCAGGTCTTATGAGAAAGTACCATGTGACAGCGAGGTCCTAAAACTGTAAAAGTAAATAGCCACCAGCAGTTAACTGTATTTACTTTGGAGACAGGTTATAAACCCAAATCTCTATGCTGAACTTGAATGAGTGTTTCTTTTCTCCTCTCCTGGGGTAAAAGCTGATGAGAACTGTTCTCTGGTATTGGTAGGACAAACCTGTATGACCTTCTTTATGTAAATGACTAACGGGAATATTTTCATTTACTTCAAAGCCATGTATGAAAGAAGTTTGCAGACTGGTCCTAATAGCCTCTGGCCCCTGTGGGGGGAGGGAAGCCAAAGCTGAAAAAATTCAAGCTTTCAAGTGGTTCGATAGAACCCCAGCAAATCCTCTTCGTGACAATGATGACTCTAAGGCTATTTTTCTTTGAAGTAATACCCCCTGTGAGAGTTACTCTGGGGTGACTTTTTTGTTCCATAAAGAGTAGATTTTATTTCTTGGTGCTGTGCAGGGTGGTGGTTAAAGATAGAACTATGTGTGAAACTAAAAAAGCATCTGAAACTCAGGAAACCAGTAACATTTAGAGGCTTCTGGCTCACTTTGGCTGGGCACCTTTCATTTTAAATGCCCACCCTGGCTCTTCACAGTGTGTGTCTTGAATAAATAGAGGACAAATTCATCCATATTACTGGGAAAGCCGCTTGAAGCACAGGCCTTGTGAATTGGGATGATCGGTAGTATTGCTGTCCTCTGCTTATTTGTGTGTCTGGGGCAATGGGGTGGGTGTGGTAATCCCAGGATATTCTGATTCTCTTAGCCAAAGAATCTTCCCTCCCTCCCTCCCTCATTGTTTGACAGAATGAGAAATGTATTGCTAGGAGTGAATTAATTCTCAAAGGATTTGGGTTCTTACCATACATGTCCAAAAGTACCAGGCCTAGAAGTGGCGAAGATGAGATGCACACATAACAAATACAATGGTAGTACACGTGTACGGTACGTGTAGGGTAGAAAGTAGAGGGGTTGTCCGTAGTCACTAAGTGCTTCTCCTTCATGACTGATAACCCTTTTTAATATTCTTAGTGTTGGGGAGGAAGGGATGCTCTGAATTGAGAATTCCCAGTAGGGCTTCAGTGAGACGTAAGACGGTGACTGTCCAGCTTGCCCAGGACATGGGCTTCCTTTGGTGTTAACCAGTTGGTGTTGCTTTCCAGAGGATCGTGGCTGGCACTGAGCTGCCACCGTGCCTCTGGTCTCCCATAGTTACCCCTCAGCTGGCGAGCCAACCCTTGGGTGGCACAGCATTCATGCTCCCCCCCCCTTTGGGACCACTTGGAGGTCTTTCAGGGATTTTCCTGGGGGTATAGCCCCACGGTTTTAAAAAACTGTTCAAGGCCTGAGCTTATAACAAGAGTAAAACCCTTTTTCCCTTGTCATTACTGCTTCTTCCTTACTGACTAATTAGCCAGCTGCTGCAGGTCTCATTAAACTTCATTAATCCTGAGCATCTGTCTATAGGAACTGCCTCAAGATAAAGGGAGGAAATTCAGCTAAAAGTTTTTGTTGCTGCTAATTACCCCAAGCTATACTTTTTATTAACTAATGACTCTGCTCACTTCCAAACGGAATGAGGACCTTTCCCTGTGCCAGACAACAGGCATTTCACTCCCCCCTGGCTGCACATATGCCGCTCTGTGGTTTGGTGTATGGGATACCTGTAATTACCAGGGCCGAGAATAGGATGGCTCTGGAAGCCTGGTTTTGGGTAACCTCAACCATTCAAAGCCTTCAATCAATAATTGATTTTTTTTTTAAACAGATGCATACTTTAAATTATCTCATGTGTTTGTTAAAATACATGATGGCAGACAGTTACAAAGCTAGTTTTCTTGACTCACTGGTTCCAGAGTCTAAGGAAGAATTTTAATGGAGGTTGGGAAAAGGAAAGTGTTGATCTTCGGTTTGGATTGGTGGTGACCGAAAGCAAAGGAGTCCTTGTTGGTACTCCTCATGGTGTCAGGCGGGGCAGAGACATACACTTCCCTTGTGGGGACTTGGTGAGAGATCCTGGTGGAATTGGAAGCACGGTTGAGTGGAGGATTCTTTTTGGTGAGGGTTTCTGCCTTGAATTATAAGTAAACTTCTTGGTGTTCAGATTGTCAGGAATTAAGTTTGCAGGATAACTTAAGATGTTCCCCCCTTAGCTGGGGAAAAACGTATCAGGCTTGCCTCCTGTTTCTTCTCAGATGCCGGGTAAAGTCCTTGCAGTGTAGAATTCTGTTTAGAACAGTGGGGGCTGGCAAGGCAGACCTTGGTTCAAACCCTTGGGACTGTGCTTTGTGACTTAGGGCAAGTCACTGCACCTCTCTGAGCTTTAGTTTGCTCTTATGCAAAACATGTTTGGTAAGAATGTCTACTTTATATGGTGGTGGAAAGAAGTCAGTGAGTTTTAGTGCTTAGAAGAGTCCATGGCGCTTACAGTAAGTGCTCAGTAAACCCTAAGTATACTGTTGGGTATGGAAGACAGTAATTGAATTCCCCGATCATTTGGGATCGTGTTCATGGAGCTTCCCACTTGTATAGCCGAAGCACTGGTAGATCAACCCCCATTGGGTTCTGATCTTATCCTTTGGCTGGTTGGTGATGTCGCTTAGACTCAAACCTCAACTGTGAAGCTTTGACCCCTTGAATCACCTCTGGTCAGATGATTCTAGATGCTTTGCTCCTTCCTCTCCTTTGCCACTTACTACTTGTAGTGCATTAACTGTGGATGAGGCTGGTGTGTTATTAAACTGAAAACCCTTCCAGCATGCATCCTAATTTCTCAGCGCTTCATATGGCAATTTTCAGACACTTTTTAAAGATAGCATTTGTTTTTCCTACAGATGAAATCTGAGGTGGAACCTGTTTGCAAACTACTACCCTAGCATCCTGAAGACCTCAGTGTTTCTTCAGTGAATGTCACTTATTTTTGTATTAATCTCCTCAATTCTCCATCTACTAAAAGGAAGAATTAATATTTGTTTGCCTTACTTTGCTTATAAATGTTTTATAAAGTTAAATACTGATTTGGCATTCTCCAGAAGATAGGCATGAAAATTCAGGGTGACATTTTATTTATTTTAGAGTACTCACCAAAGACAGCATTTTGCATGTGACCTTTTGTGGTGCCCTGGGAGAATGTTTTCCTCCAGCAGGTGCCCTTTTTATTTCCTGCTCACCAATCTCAGACCCATTTGTGAGCCTGGGTTCTCTTACCAAATTAAGATGAATTGTATGTTTTCCCCTCAAATGGAAATGCCCTTTGAATATTTCAGAAATGGTATGTGCTCCTTTTTTTTTTTTTAAACAAAACAACAAACAGTCCAGGAGTACAGAAGTGGAAATCCTCCAGTCTCTGGTTGTGCTCCCTTGAGACAATTATAGTTAATATTTGGGAAGTAGCCATGCATACCTTTTTATTTGCTTATTTACATTTAAATATATCTATATATATAATATATAGATATGTTTACATTTACATTTAAATATATATCTATAATACATAGATATATAGGTATCTCCATAGGATCGTACTAAATATATACACTGTTCTATGACTCTTCATTCATGGCCAACTTCCTAAACCTGTATAATGCAGATTTCCCTTACTCTTTTTAATGCATACATACTATTATTTTACATGAATGCGTCTTAATTTTATTTATTTATTTGTTTTTGTCTTATTTTAATTAACCTGTTAGTATATATGTATAGTTTCTGGTCTTTCCTCTTTTGTTGTTGCTGATACCCATTTTCTTTACAATTTTTTTTTAAAAATCTGCCATCTGCATCTTCTACATCTTTGGTGCTTGGACAAGTATTTCTAGAAAGTAAATATCCCACTGGTGTGATTGGTAGATGGAGGAAACGCATATTTTAGGTTTGCTCTTGCCATTTACCCTCCCACCAACCACACACGGTAGTGTGTCCTTTTCTCCATGTTTTCAGTAAGTGGCAGGATTTGCCCATGGGATAGAGTTAGTTTATTTTTGCCTACTTTCACCTAGTCCTGGAAGTGGGACTTTCTGCCACCTCAGCGGAACATCTGTGGGCTTTGAGCCCTTCCCACCCAGTTCCAAGATTATTATCTTTATACAGGCTGTTGAGGAGAAACAACTAAAGTCTTCATTAAGCTATAAAATGTCCCTGAAGAACAAATCAGCCATAGCATTCTGCTTCCCAGGCGTATCTAGGTAACAGCAGAAATACTTCTCCTGTGACAGGGTTGCTTTAACCTCCCCCATTACCTCACAAACTGGCAGCACTACAAACAGCCAGGTCCCCTCACCTGTTACAAGGACCTGACTCTGTGGGGTGGGAGATAAAGCCTTGCTTATAGGGATGGGAGGGTCCTGAGGTTGGGGGTCCTGCATGTGGGTGGGAGCGCATTCTGGGATATTGTAAAGGTAGGCTTTCTGTGTTGTGGGAAGGGATTTGCATTTAGGTTAAGCAATACTGTGCAACAGATTTACGTTTCCACAACAAATAGAACAACAGAAGAACCTGGCTCCCTATTTATGCCCTTTTTCCTCCCCTTTAGTCACGTGAAAGAATTAAGGTACATAACTGGCTGTAAGCTATAAAGATTCAGTATGGTCTACGTCACACCTTGTGCATTGTGTTATATGAAACTGCACTTAAAGCTTTGATTAGTGTTCCTATTAATAATTAAAACAAACTCTTTTAAACTGAACTGTCTTCCTTTGATTAGGGATCCCTTGGTGCCACCCACCCTGTTGACTAGGTCATCATAGGGGCTGAATCTGAGGTCTTTTTTTCCGCCACTTTTTCTGTCCTCCTTTATTAAAACAAGGGAATGTACATTGTGTACTTAAAGGATCTGTCTGCCAAAACTCTGTATTATTTGGCTTTATAGGAAATCTTGTGTAACCATTCTGTGTGTGAGGTTGAGTAAAGCCACAAAGGAAGTTACCAGAATTGTTTTTCAGGGTTTGACCCTGTGAGTGATAACTTTCTCTTTTTCCTTTTAATAGATCTTAAAAATAACTAAATGGTGGTTGAGTGTGGGCATCAGTTATCAAATGCTGCCAATTCTCAAGGAATTGAAAATTTCTTGCTATTTTAGGAAAGGACTCTTAATGCTTTTAGGTGCCCTTCCCAGTGCCTTTGGACCAGTTACTCAATAAATGCTTGTTCATTGGTTAATAGATGAACTCAAGAGGAAACAAGAATGAGAAGAGGCCTGTATGGCAGAATGTTGGAATGTTGGGTACTGGTGTAGAACATGTGCTGTTCTCACTCAATGAGAAGTGAAAATTTTGGTTTGGTATACTGGAATATCATTTAGAAAATAGTGTTAAACTCAAAAATTCTTTAGTTCAGTCCAGGAAGCAGCTTATCTTTACGACATGAGGCGTTTAAAAAAAAAATCTTGTCACAACCATTAGTTATTTCAACTTCTCAGTCTTCCATTTCAACCCTGATAGTTTCTACAGGGAGTCATGGTCACTGCCACAGGGATTTAGGTGACTAATTTGTAATGATCTTTAGGACAGGAGCCAGTTTCTAAATTCTTTTGTGTTTTCGTTTATTTGTTTTTAAATTTCTCATTAATTGGAATCTTGTCCTAATTGTATAGTTCCAAGTGATAACTTGACATTACTATAACATTCTTTGTTCCAAAATGCTGATCCTTTGCAGATTGAATTTACAGATATAACCGTATTTGGAGGACTTCCATGATAGATTATCTTAGAAGGGCACTTCCACAACTGATTCATTTAGGAAATGATCATGATAGTAAGCACTGTGCCATCCATGAAAAGTGGACTGCTTTGTGGTGACCTTTAGGTCTTTGTCCCCTCCTTCTTATCTTTGTGTCTCTCTGGTTTTATAAAGAGTTTCTTGGACTTTAGCTCTTTGGAATAGTGAATTAGAGGTAAGTTGGACATCTTCCTTAAATGGGACAACTATCAGAAACTATGCTGAGTGGCTAGAATTTGTGCAGTATTAGCCTATTGGCAGCATCAGCCTTTCTGAAAGCATTGAGGTACAGCAGTATCCTTTTGAATCTTGCATGTCCTACAGTAATGTAACTCTAGGGTGTGAAAGAGATTTGTTTTTCTCCTTGCACTGTTGACCCTAAGAATTCTGGAAATTGGAGAAGAGAGAATATAAGTTAGGGCCAGGGCACACACTATTTGATTTTTAATAGACTGGCTCAGACCAGCTACATTGTTCACAGAACAGTATGGCGACCTTTTTTGTGCATTGCATGAAAAAAGAAACATAGTAAGTTCTAATTCTCACCACTTCCACTTAATTCCCAGGCTCCTATAATAAAAACGTACCTTTAGCCCTTGAAAATGAAGTAAAGGATTTTATTTTTAACCAGTGAATTTGTGTGCCAGATGATAACCTGATTAGGATATATTATTTTCTGCTGCTTTAGTTGTTGCTAAGAAGGTAATCCCCTCCCCCCATATATTGCAATGAAATTACCTTCTATAAAGTTTTAGTGTACTCATTATGGTTGTTGCCCTTTAAAAAATTCTGTCCTAGTCTGTATTAATGTTAGCATTCTCCCATATAAGTTGGATACTTAAGGATGTGGTATCTGTTTAGTTCTAAGCTTTTTCCACTTTTTGAGGATATTACAAATTACCCTAATCTACCTAGAACGTAATATTCTTCAGTTTCCTTCCAGAGAGAACTGGGGGAGGAGAGGCGATGGTGAATAAAGTGTATATATCAGGGTAAGAACCAAGGACCTGAAGCTTGTGCACACAGGAAGTGGGAAGTTGGGAAATCTGGCCTCAAGCCTCCTGACTTTTCCTCATCCTTTGAACATGTAGGTACAGCCTTGAGTTCCGGCCTGTGGTTTCCACTGTGTTGTGTCCCTCCTGACTGCTGGGGTAGCACTTTTAATCCTGTTGTTTCAAGGAAAAATTCTCCTCAGTTGGGGAGGGGAGAGGCCCTGGAGTTCACCCCCTGGCTGATCTGACATGTGGGCAGCATCCTAGTAATCCAACTTAAAAAAAAAAAAAATGAGGCGTATCAACCTGGCTGCATGTTTAGTAGTAGAAATTCAAATGGTTCCCCATATGGTATTTTGATCATAGCAAGTGTTCAGTGCATATTTGCTAAGCTGATTTTGATTTGAAAATGGAAGCTAACAAAGGGGGACACAGGACTAATGATACTCCAAAAATGTTTAAACCAGGAACTGATGAAACTTCAAGGGCCAGATAGTAGTAACTATATTAACCTTTGCAGGCCACATAGGGTCTCCAGCATATCTCCCCACTCTCCTTCAGTGCGCCTCCCCCACCCCCAATACGAAAAAACATTCTGGCCCCTAGACTGTACAAAAACAGGCTATAGGCCAGAGTTTGCTGGTGCCTATTTTAAATTGATCTTTTCAGTCACAAAGGAGCTGACCTGAGTGGATGGGTGTTGTTTTGGGAGGGTAATAATCTTACTTTCCTCAGGCAGTGTGGGATGGTGGTGTGAGGAGGGGTTTTGGGATTCTTCAGGGCTCATATAGATGAGGGTTCTAATCCTGAATGTGCCTTTGCTAGCCACATGCCCTCAGGCAAATCACCACACTCTTTCTGTGCCTCTTCTAGTTAGAACTGATGTCTTAATGGGCAAGGTGAAGTTAATGACAGCCCTAACACAGCATCCACCAATGCATGGGTGCCACATAGGACGGACTTTATCCTTGGTCCAGCTGTGACTCTCCCTGGCTGCAGCTTCAGGCCTTTTCCTGCTGAAATGTCAGGCTCATGATAGCACTGCTTGTTAAATCTTTATCGTATTTGGATTTTTTTTTTTTTAAGATTTTCTTTGAGAGAGAGAGAGCACAAGCAGGGGTGGGGCAGAGGGAGAGGGAAAAGCAGACTCCCCGCTGAGCAGGGAGCCTGACACAGGCTCCATCCCAGGACCCCAAGATCATGACCTGAGCTGAAGTCAGACACCTAACTGACTGAGCCACCCAGGCTCCTCTATCATATTTTGTTTATTCAGGCATATGCAACAAAATTCAGAAACATTTTCATCAAAACACAATTATAGTTACAAACTTCCAAGGATTAAGTTGCATTTATTTTAAATACTGTGGGGGGGGGGAAATCTGTTATTGGTGTCAAATAAATGAGATGTTGTTACTCAGTATCCATCATAATCCCATTGCCCAAGGTTTATGAAACCTGTTGGTTATAATCACTTAATGACTGTAACCTTTGGCACAGGATGCCTGTTTCTTCAGCTGTAACCTTGGAATAATAATAAATATATCTAATAACAGTGGGTCTAAATAAATTAATAGATTTAAAGGAGAAGATGTTCTGGCACATGGGCTCAATAAATTTAATATGTTATTGTTGCTACTATAGCAGCTATAGTAATTCCTTTGGAATGACCGGTATGAATCAGGGTACTGACAGTAATTTTTTAGATAGTATAATGAAATTTAGTATTACTTAATAGCATTCCTGGAAAATTATGTACAATTCAGAGTTTTAGTAAAATAAATAACATCCTTTTTTAAAATAAGCTTCATTGATGAATTATTTTGCACTGGAGCCAATCATTTCCTTTTATCATGTACTTATATTTTTTCCTATGAAGCATTTTTAATATTTTAAAATAAATATAAAACATTAACATTTCCAAGTTCATCTAATAACTCTTATCAAGGTGAATTTCCCCAGAAATCAAAGTTATTTGATGAATTTGCTTTTATTATTTTTATAATATAAATAGAAATGAAATAAATATATTAATATATTTATATAAATATAAATATGATTGACACAGAGTGATCCAACAACTCTGTACATTATGCTGTGTTCACCCAGGTGTTACTTCCTATCTGCCACCATACAACGCTATTGGAGTACCATTGACTGTATTCCCTATGCTGTGCATTTTATTTCCTTGACTTATTCATTCCATAGCTGGAAGCCTGACTGTTCCACTCCCCTTCACCTGTTTGCCCATCCTAACCTCTGGCAACCATCACTTCGTTCTCTCTACTGATGGGTCTGTGTCTGCTTTTTATTTGTTTTATTTTTTAGTTTGCACATGTACATTAAATTTTTCTATTTTTTAAAGGCATTTAATTTTCCCTCCTGGTTTTGGCATTTTACACTACTTACTTCACCCCAGTTCTCAGCTTTGCGCCTTTTTTTTTTAAGATTTTATTTATTTATTTGACAGAGACACAGCGAGAGAGGGAACACAAGCAGGGGCAGTGGGAGGGGAGAAGCAGGCTTCCTGCGGAGCGGGAATCCCAATGCGGGGCTCGATCCCAGGACCCCGGGATCATGACCTGAGCCGAAGGCAGATGCTTAACGACTGAGCCACCCAGGCGCCCCTTTTTCTAAGATTTTATTTATTTATTTGATAGAAACACAGTGAGAGAGGGAACACAAACAGGGGGAGTGGGAGAGGGAGAAGTAGGCTTCCCGCGGAGCAGGGAACCTGATGCGGGGCTCGATCCCAGAACCCTGGGATCACGACCTGAGCCACCCAGGTGCCCCCTCAGCTTTGCTCTTGTTGAGAAGAGTCAGTGGTGTTCCTCCAGCCATTTGCTTTCAGAGTTCTCCCCTACCATCCATCACCTTAGCCTCCTCCACAGTCTTGACTGTGGATTGTGACTGTAAGGGGCTCGCCTTGAAGTGATGACCATGACTGGGAGGCAGGACCCTTGAGAATTGGCCTTCT
Organism: Zalophus californianus; assembly: GCF_009762305.2. Taxonomy (NCBI): domain Eukaryota; kingdom Metazoa; phylum Chordata; class Mammalia; order Carnivora; family Otariidae; genus Zalophus; species Zalophus californianus. The sequence goes on along the minus strand of NC_045602.1, from coordinate 66,691,208 downwards.
TTCTCAGTTCATTATTGTGAGTCTCCCTCTGCAATGTCTTAGTTTCCAGTTGACAGAATTGGGCTGGTCTACTCAAAAGAAAGACCTGCTATAAGCTGCAGGCAGGGCCTGCTCCACTGACGTAAATGGTAGGTGCAAGGTTATATAGAGTTCACAGTTGTTCTGTAGTCTGCATATCAGACTGTTAAGTGTTAGCAGAGAATTGCGTATTTGCTACACATGCACTTAGAACAGATGTTTACATGTGTTTTGTCCATGAAGCAGGTTAAACTGTTAGGAAAAATATTTTAACTGAAGTTCTATTTATATACAAATCAGCAAACATAATTGAAGGCCCGCCCACACGCAGACTAACCCGTCCCAGGGAGGCCTTTAGTCAAAAGATTAGTTTCCTTCCTTCTGCTGCCTCAAGATAACAGTTTGATTCTCTATTATCAATACATCCAGTTGCCTGTTTCCGGTTTCCTGCTCTGTGTTTTGCATGTTGCTCATGGGAAATGATTTATTTATTTTTTCAAGCCAAGGCACATATGGGAACTCCACCCTACTGTAGTCTTTTGTTTTGAATTAGGATTCTTTTTTTTTTAACTGGAGAATTGAGTTTTAATGGATAAATTGTTAAAATTAGTATAAATTAAGTCTTGTTGACTAATGGCCTATTTGGTCATGTTGAAATACTGTTATAATGACACTCTTATGTATTTTGCTGCCTCATTCTACTGTATACGTATGTGATGGCAATTGCCACAAAACAAAACAAAATGAAAAATAAAAAATTTTGCAACTTTTCAGGTTAGCTTTAGACCCCTTTTTATTCTGAAAGACCACACCACAAAACTGTATTTTATCATTTATCAGACCTTGAGGAACAATTGCAAGAAGCAATTCAGTTGTGAAAGAGTTTTAGTTGCTGTACAGTGATAACATTTAACTTCTTAGGCCCCGTTTTAGGTGATTTGAAATTTCTCTCCTCAGTAATTTCGGTAGGACCTCCAGTAGCCCCAGGATTTATTGAGTGCCTCTGTTGGGCATTGCAAGTTTGCTGGTTCATTCAACAGATGCTTGTTGTGTACTCACTGTACTCACTCTGCCAGGCATGTATATGGTGAGGTGCTAAACAGAGGTAGAATTGGGTCCTTTCCCTGGGGGCAATTACAGGCTAGTTGAGGAGAAAAAGGACACAGGATACATGATAAAAAGAGATCACACCCATCAAATGCTGGCCTGCTGAAGGGCTAATCTGGGCCTGGGTCTTCAGGGAAGACTAAGGGAAGAGGGAGTGCCTTTCAGGTGAGGAGAATGGTCTAAACAAAGAAATGTGCAAGGTGTGAGAGTTGAGAACGTTAAGACCTGTTGATGTGTTAGGGAGGATCCCAGAGGAAAGTGTGCCTCCTCTGCAGAGGCTGCTCTGGACCCCTGAACTCCTGTCTCAGCAATTTGGACCCTCTTGTGGATGGCTGGGAGCCATTGAAGGTTTTGGCACAGTGGTGTAACCTGAGAAAGCACTGTTTGGGGAAGGCAACTACAGCAGTAATGTTTAAGATGGGTAAGAATGAGGGGCACCTGGCTGAGTCAGTAGAGCATGCGACTCTTGATCCCGGGGTGCCGAGTTCCAGCCCCACATTGGGTGTAGAGACTACTTAAATAAATAAATAAAAACTTAAAAAAAGAAAAAAAAAGGATGGGTAAGAATGAGAAGGACACGAGGGACTAAAGTGACTGTTGAAGGACAGGGCCTGAAGCCATCCTTAGTGATGAAGAAAAGCTCATCCATAGTGAACTTTTTCTTCCAAACACCCAGAAACACATCTTGAAATCATTCTCCTGGGAGCTGATCCTGTACTCCTTTGTAATATCTTTTGTTATTTTTTGACTTTCCACTTTGTTTTCCCAGCTAGACTAACTAGAACACAGAGTTCACATACAGTAGGTGCTTTGTAAATACTGGAGCTTATTAATACTCTCAACTTCAGATTAGTCCTTACCCAGATAGCTATAATATTGTCCATTTAAATAGCCAGTCATGTGGCTGTGTTCATGGGATGCTTGCTCCATCACCTCCTTTTGATTTCTTCTCAGCTTTTGTTCTCGTTTCTCAATTCCTACTGTGAACCCACATCTACATCTAACATAGCTATCAGTCTGTCTAGAGAAAAATTGTACATTTGCCACCTCTTCCTTCAGACAGGCCACTATCTTAGCGCAATTGAAGAAGATCCTGGTAAGAAAATATTCTTGGGTTATACCAGCAGGTTCAGACTATTTGAAAAGTAGAAGAAAGATCTGCTCTCTGCAGCCAGGTATAAATCTAGTCTTTGAGGGAATAGTGAACGTGGGGTCTTTTGTCAGTTCCTCTTTCTGTATTTCCCTTATTTTCCATCCAGAAATGTTCCATGCCTTCAGGCCTTTCTTCGCCCCTGGCTCCCATCCCCTTTCATAGCCAGAATTGTGGCATATGGTGAATGTGGTTTTGTTTAGCACTCTGTGCATGGGGTGTTGCCAAAAGATGCTATACAATCATTTCCATCACACAATGCCCTTCTGTTCATCAAAGCTAGTTCTGTCTCCTTTAGCTTAACTTATGCTAACACAGTGTTTGTTTTTCCAGTTGCAGCAAATTTTCCAGAGTAAATAAATGTCGAAGCATTACAGTCTTCTAGTATTGATGATAGTCATTCCCTCAAAAGCACAGAAGTCAGGTATGTGCTTCGAAGGGGATGATGATGGAGAGGATATTCATAACCTTTGGTTAAAATTAGGCAAGAATGTTTCTCTGTTATAAATATTTCATCTCTTTTTGGTAAACCATCTTTTAAAATTTTTAAGTTATTTATCAAAACCCAAAGACAGTAAATCTAGGTACTTAAAGAAGAAGGTGTATCCATGCGTGCATCCTAATTCCTTTTAACCTGCCTGAACGGTGGAAGAGACGGAGCACCACCTAAGGACACCCGGCGTATGCCGGCTCCGCTTCTTACTGGTTGATGATGCAGAGCAGTGCTTATCCTCACCAAGTCTTGAGCTTTGGTGGAGATACCCCTCGTGTCCCACCTCCCTGACAGAGTTGCTGTGCAGAGAAGGTGCAAGTTGCTGTTCAGATGCATGATGATGTAACTGCAGGCGCACCATCTTATCAAATTCCGTTGTCAAGAAAGCACACCATAGTAGAATTTTACCTACGATTCACTCCTTCCAGGGATCAGAAGCTGATGCAGGTGTTGCCACTCAAATTGGGTTTTCTCTTCTTCTCAGTGATTCTCGTTTTCCGGGTGGCTGGCCTATTTTTCTCTGAGCCTATGGTGCCAAAGAATTAGCTGGCTGGATCTTCACACCTGGAACCACTTCTGGTTCCCAGGTTTTCAGGGTTCTGAGGACATTTTGGTAGAATCAGTGGGTCTGGAGGCTTATTTTGAGAGTAGCTTTCCCGACTCCCACTCCTGCAATGACACATAGACTCACCAGGCCCCCTCCCCTGAAGGGGGGGGCGCTTCTGATTCCTTCTGCCCTTCCTTTACCTGGTTCCCCATGTTTCCTGTCTCTGGGCTGCTAGCATTGTAAGTGCCTCAAGTCCTGCCTTCCATTGGTTGGTATGCATTGATGCGAGGCTACCAGAGGTGGTCGTGTCCTCAGGTACCATCTTGGTTTCCACTCTGCCTACCACGTTGTGCCACTCATTGCAAAGAGGTGTCGGTGAGGAATCTTTAAACCCGAAGGCCCTTATGTGGAAGAGGGAGGAGACCCATATTCTCTGTAGACCCGTGTCTCTGTAGGTGGAGTGAGCTTTGCTGGGCCATAGAGACATGTAGACTGGATGGAGACACTGTACAATAGTTGGAGTTTCCCAGTGATGGAGCAGACCCTTTCACAAAATAAGGACTTGGGTTAGGATGGTGAGATGATGGGTGATTCTTTGTTTTGTATCGTGGGAAATGTGTTTGGTTTTGTGTTTTAATGTCGTGCTAGGGGCATTATTGCAGTATTTGAGAAGCCAGGCTTTAGAGCAAGCCTGCCTGGAAAGTTACTAATTCTACCTGACTGTAAAGCACATAGATAGGTACCTAGGACAAAGTAAGTCTCAGTGATGCTATTATTATCTTAATAAAAAAAGAAAGAACAAACTGTTTCCTTTCTGTAAGACTGTTGACAACCTACTGCCACGTCCACTCACATAGTTTCCTCCCTTTCTGGGATTTTTAAATAGCTGGCCCAGGTACGGTGGAAGGGATGTTTTTGCTTTAGAAAGAGTGTTGTTTTAGAGGACTTGTAAAGCCTTGGTTGCACCCTGCGGCCATGTGGCTCCATGATCCTGCATCTCAAATGGTTTGAATTGATGAGAGCGCTGGCTGCTCTGCTGGGCCAGTAGAGAAGGAGCTGATTTAGTGAACAGTTAGAACAAGCCGGGCACTTTGCACTTCACCTCCTCTCATCCAATGCTAGAGAGACCTGAGGTCAGTCCCTCTAAATAAATGCAGTGTGGTGGGGAGGGGGCATGGACTGACAACAGCTGAGAGGTCCTTCCCGGGAATAGGGCTGTGGAGGTGCCTGTTCTGGGAGGCAGCATTTAGCAGGTTATGAGCAGGGCTGGGGGCATTGGGACGGGGAACCTGCCCCCGTGTAGTGTAAGGCTCAGCCATGTCAGCTTGTTGGGAGCAGATGCAGGCATGATTTGGCTTGGGGACAGAAGTGGCCGTGGTCACACTGGCCCAGACTGAGCCTCGCCCTGTGCTTGTCCTGGAGGCACAGACAGAGGCAGCTGCTCTTTCTTGCAAGGAAGTAGTGCTTCGTGGGATGGGTGGGGTGGAGGGCGTGGTGAGTGCTCCTGCTGCAGCCAGCGTGCACACCATCAGGGTGCTGTGGCAGGGGCCGAAGAGAGCCATGACTGAACAACACCCCCCAACGCGGGGGCCTCTCGCTCTCTGGGAAGTGCGTCTGAGACGCTACAAATGCCAGCTCCTTTTGGTGGGAGCCCAGAATGTCTACACCAGGAATTCCCAGCCTGGGCACGCCTGACGTTTTGAGCTGGGTAATTCCTTGTTGCCGGGGCTGTCCTGTGCACTATGGGATGTTTACCAGGATCCCTGGCCTCTATCTACTGGATGCCAGTGTAGCACCCCTCCCCGCCCCCCCCCAGGCACGACAGTCAAAAATGTCACCAGACATTGCCCATGTCTGGTGTTCTGAGGGGAGTTGAGAACCCCTGGTCTAAATAACCAAATCAGTATGGGGTTTGCAAGGGCTCCCTTTTCTTGTTACCAGGTTTGCCTCATACTGGTAGGACTAGAAGTGGGCTGTCCTTCCTTGGCTCCTCCCACCGCTTCCTCACGCAAGTCTGGCACAGTGACAGCGGCTCAAGCGTGGAGACACGCCTGTGGACCGTCTGCCATCGTCTGTGCCAGGGGCTGCCTGCTCCTCCTCAGGCCGCCGGCTGGCTTAATCTGCCCCGGTCTCGCCGGGTTGCCAGTGCAGGATGATGTCATCGTGCCTTCCCAGGAAGGGTGGAACAAAGGACGGAGTCCCCAAGGACACGCTGCCTCATCCTCAGCTAGGCTGCTGGGTGGATTTTTTTCCCTCCCTTTCCCCTCCTTTAGGCCTCAGAAGTATTTGTTGTTCACCGACCCATCCGTAGTAAGAGGACACACTAAGCTGACTGGACTTTGTGTCTCACTGCTGAGCCTATTTCCTGCCCCTAGTGTGTCACGAGAGTGTTGGTTCTGGTCCAGTCCTTGGATGGAATCTTCTGTGCCTTTTCCAGTGCATGGCGCGAGCTGGAGGAACTTAGGCCTTATGTGACTTTTCTAGCATGCTTACGTGACCTGGGGTCTGCTCGTAAGCTGTGTGGGGAGCATAGAAGAACGCAGGAGTGAGGACAAGAAAGCAAGCTCTCGTTCCTCTCCTTTTATTTTTGTTGAAGTTTTCCTCTTCCTCGTCTTCTCTCCCTTCTTCTGGAGTTGCTGGGGACCTGAGGAGCCCGCCTCACACAGATCCTAAGGCTGTGTGGAACAGTTTTATTTCTGCTCAGTGGAGCAGACTCCTCCTAGGGGAGGAGAGTCGGGTTGGATCTGCCACTCTCAGAACTAGGTGCTGGGCGAGTGCACTTACTGTCTTTTGAAGCAAATCTCTGGAATCCCCTTGTAAAGGAACCTGTTAATTCAGAACTTGAAAGAAGCCAGGAGTGTTTCTGTACGGTGAGATTCACCCAAAGGAGTGACAGTTGGCTGAGGAACACCTTTTGTGCTTGTTTATTTAGAAATACCATAATCCAAGCAGGTTCTCATTTTGATCTTGTTCCCTTGATAGGCTGGGTGTGGTGTAGTGACTTTGAGCCCAAACCCTTTTAATAACAGCCTCGATACCCATCAAGGGCTTTATTAAAGACACTTCCAACTCCAGTGTAGCACATAAAATGTATTACAATTAAAAAAAATTAGTTGACCCTAAATACATCTGAACCAGGAGTTACTTGCTATCTGTGAAACGTACTTAGGAGAAGCTTAATATTTTTGTATTCTGCTCTGGACCCCCTCTTTCAAAACCGCCAACTTTCAGGCAGAAATACAGCTCTCTGTGTCAGTGTCATGAAGTTGCCGTCCATCATGATGATTGTGTGATTAATAATGCATGTGATCTTTTCTCTGTGACCTCTCATGATGTTACTGGTACAGCTCCTTTTTCATCTGCACTGTACCCGCTTATTACCTTTTTCTCATTCCTTCAGTCCTGCCCTTTCTGATCCTTTGTCTGTTTTGGGTTGGTGTTTGTCCCGGGGAAAGGCCCTCTTTCCCGCTGGACAGACTGTTGCTTTAGGGGAAGGCTGAGCTGCTCACCGCAGCAGGTGGCCAGCTGCCTCACCTGCCAGGCTGGCCGCAGTACAGGCTCACCTGCTGTTGGCTCCGCCTGGCTCCCTCCCTGTGGTAGGGTACCTGGAGGCCTCAGCGAAGCCTTCCCGGCAGACCTCCCAGGATGCTCTGTTCAGCCTGGGAACCCAGTATCCCCATGTCACCAGGTACATGCCCTTATAGTCAAGGATGGCCTTTGAGTTGTCTCCTAGTAGTGGTGAAATACATAAAAAATTTGGGGGATCTGCTCCCTTTTTTTGTAGATTAATGCATAAACACGTTGGTGGGTTTGGGCTTACACTGAAAGGAGTAGATCTTGGGTCTTTTGGCGCAAATTCATGCTACAGAACCAGAAGTGGGGTGAGTAACTGACAGAAGGGTATCTCTGTAGAAAATAGTACAAATGGGTACGGGGTACATTCTGTGCATCCCTATTGAAAGTTTCAGCAGCCTGCATTTAGAACATTCTGCGGAGGCAAGAAGTTTGGAAGCTTGTTTGTGTGGATGTGAAAGGCCAGTTCTGGGCAGATGTGTCTAGCGTTTTAGGCTTTGAATTGGACAGAACTTGTTCACTGAGGCTTGAAAAACTTAATACTGTGTCCTAGATGACTTGGATGTTCAACTACCACACTTTAGACCATAAACTAGCAGTTGAATTTTCAATGAATTTCCATCTTATGGAAATGAACCCAGTATCTCAGCACATTTTTGGTGAAACCTTGGGCCCAGGCCCTGCTCTCCCAGTGCCCGGCTGGATCTCTTTGTACCTCACCAAGTTGCTTGCCATTTTCTCTGTTATTCATGGGACGTGTGACTTGGCAGGTAAGAGTGTCATTAAAGTCAAGGTCATGAGTGAATTCATCTTCCGATCCTTTATACATGAGGGAAGCAATTTCTTGCTGTCTCCTTAGTTTTTCTAACCCACATCCCTCCCTATACTGTGTACTTCCCTAGCACACGCCTTTTGGAGGAATAATAGTAGCTGCAACGTGTACATTAGAAACTTGAGCAAGTGTCATGCTACTGGGCAGGGCTGCACTGGACCCCTCCTGTGATCCACTGTATCCTCTGGCCTGTTCAGCAGAGAGCAAAGAAAATGAAGTGAATGAGAGCAAGGATATTCTGCTGGTGGTATGCTGAGAGGCTTGGATGTGTTCAAGGGTTGTATGGTTCTTACATTCCTGAAGAGTTGATCTTGCTTAAGAGGAGCTAAGTTGAGGTTTCATTCAGAATTTAGTTTTCCTGTTCTTTGGGGTCTTTTGACCCTGCTAGCACATAGCTGCTGTGGCCATGCTGTAATTGGTGGTAAAGTGAGCTCTCTTCTGCTTGCAGATGAGCGCGAAGCCGTGCAAAAGAAGACCTTCACCAAGTGGGTCAATTCCCACCTCGCCCGAGTGTCCTGCCGGATCACAGACCTGTACACTGACCTTCGAGATGGACGGATGCTCATCAAGCTCCTGGAAGTCCTCTCCGGAGAGAGGCTGGTAAGTGGCACTATTATTAAGTGACTTTGCACCATAGGTCAGAGAATTTTTTTGAAAAAATCAAGTGTGGACTTGTGTTTCCTGATGAATTTTGCAATTAATGATGTTTTTGAGAAGAAGAACCTTGATAGTGAGATGAGCATGTCGGGAAAATTCCTGTGTACCATTGTGAGTCTAGCTGATGTTCTTGAACTGTAATTAAGTGGCCTTGTTCTGGTAATTTGTGAGGTTACTACCCTTGGTCTGAAAGATCTTGGCTGGTGTCCCCTGTTACACAGGGCACGGTGCTGGAAATTGCAGGGCCAGACTCGGGCACTGGCTCCAAGGTGAATCTGTATCCCACGAGGTCATGGAATAATTTTAAATCTGTCTCTTACAGATTGTCTGGAAAATCTGAGCTGCCGTTACAAGGTGGCAAGAATTGAATTCAGTAGTCTCTGATGTTTTTTGCGTTCTTTTCCTTGCACACTTTTTATTTTGGGGGTGGAGGGAGAGGCTGGTGTTTTGTCATCTCCTTGGAAACACAGAGCTTCTGATCAGTTCGTGGTGCCTTTTTGGGCAGGGGAATTGTCAGCCTACACTGAAAGTTCTATTCCCATTCTCTTTCCCAGAGCTACTGCGGCTGTCTCTGATGTGACTTTTGTTTATGAACCCTAAAGCAGTCCCTGTAACTGACCCAACAGGTTTTGTCTGGTCTCGGTTTGAAAATAGATGCTAAATTGTACCAGAGCACATGTAGTTCCATAGGTGGTGGTGGGACCGAGCCAAACACTGACGCCCAGGGATAGAGCCCCACACCTGTAGTGACGTCACCGGGAAACTATGACGCTGCTGGTTGGCAGGGCTGCCAGAAAGCCTTATTTTTAACTTGAGCTCCACCCTGGAACTTGACAGCCGCACGAGTCTGTATGCAGACCGACCCATATACCTCTGCCCTGTTACTAGCCTACCAACAGGATCGCCTCTTGAGCCCGGGTAAAAACACAGAGTTTCTCTCTCCCTGCCCCTGTGTTCAAGAACGGAGTCCTGTAAGAGATAGTGAGGCCCCATCTCGCCTGTAGTGAGTTTTGTCTCTGCTCTTTGTTCCCCAAGCAAGCAGGTCTTGTTACCTCATCCTCTTTGAGAGTTTTGGGTCAAGCTAAACAAACTCAAAAAATAAAGGAGGCTTCTGCTCAAGACCATGATGGCTGCCCTGAAAGTAGTTTCGAGAGGGTGAGATTGCGGGCACTGGGGCTCGAGAGGGTAGGATAAATCGACCCGTCATTTATTGCATTTTGATTTGTTTTTTTGAAGTGTGTCTTGTGTGAGAACCTAGGGTAGAATTATTGTGATATGTACCTTTAAATTTAATTTTTTGGGTTTTGGGGGGGGTTTGTTTTTAAAGATTTTATTTTTAAATAATCTCTACACTCAATGTGGGGCTCAAACTTCTAAGCCCAAGATCAAGGCTCACATGCTCTACTGACTGAGCCACCCGAGCGCCCCTAAATTTAATTTTTGTAAGCAGACATTTCCCCCTACTTCTCAACTAATTTTTTCTTCATAAATGTCTAGTGTGATTATTGATTGATTTTATTTTGCTTGTTTTTGAAAATAGCTAAAAAATTATTTAAAGGTCATGTGGATAGAAATTAATTTGAACATTTATTTTGGTTCCAGTAGGGTTCAGTCTACCAGGCTGTAGGGAGTAAAGTGTTCACCTTTGAAGGTCCATAATTCTTGAACACTAAGAAGATTTTGTCTTCGATAATACCCACATAACAAATGGGATCAGTCCCATTGCCCTTTATTCTGAACAGGGTAACAAGAACTTAAGTAGGGAAAAAGAAAGCTACTAACAAAGCATAATTCTTAGTCATGTGTAGATCCCTCCCACTCCTCCCTCTATTTGCTGTTATCAGTACTTTTTTTTTTTTTTTTTAAGTCACCCAGAGAGACCTAGGGGAGTAGGGGTGGGGAAGAACATAGGATGGACACCATCTGCAACCTCTCAGGCAGTCAGTGCCAGAAATTGTGTTTAGCAATGACATACCACTTTGTGAACCCCCAAGTGCCTTAGCTTCTTTTGTTATTCATTCCTCACAGCCTACCCTGATTATAGGTTGGGCAGTCTGATTAATCTTCTTATTCCAAAAATAAGAATACCATAGAGTGAGCTAAAGCTCTTGTTCATTCGGACTGAAGATTTTCAGCCTGTTTGGCCCCATGGTTTATTCGGTTCATGGAATTTTCTGGAGGGGACACAAAACTATTCTCTCCTATTGGCAGTGGAGGCTGCTGGGGACTCAAGTTAGAGACCATCCCTGAAGGAGATGACCTCCTTGAGGGCTTGCCCCAAAGGATCCTTGCATATTCAGAGTACAAAACTAATGAGGCGGTTAGAGCTTCCAGGCCCGGATAAATTCTTGTCCACAGCTAAACGTGTATGGTCAGATAGCATTCAGTCAGCTCTGGGCTTTCTGCACCAGTGACCCCAATCAAACCCTGTGTGATATAAACGTTTGCCTTCCATCTGGACCTGTGTCTCAGTCGGCATTTTAGTCCCATGCCTTACCATCAGCTTGGCAGTATATAACAGATGAATGTCTGAAAAACTAGAATATCTAAATTTACTTTATTAATAAATTCTTGGAGGCAGTTAATCCTTCTTTACAGAGGAGGAAATTTGTCTGATTTTTACTGAGTAAAGTTCAAAGAAACATTAGCTTAACGACCCAGACAATTTCACCCTAACCCCGTCCGCTTTCGGCTCAGTAGAATTCGAATTATATTTGAACAAGTTTTTTTTTTTTTTTTTAAGATTTTATTTATTTGACAGAGAGACAGCAAGAGCAGGAACACAAGCAGAGGGAGTGGGAGAGGGAGAAGCAGGCCTCCCGCTGAGCAGGGAGCCCGATGTGGGGTTTGATCCCAGGACCCTGGGATCATGACCTGAGCCGAAGGCAGACGCTTAACAACTGAGCCACCCAGGCGCCCCTGAAAAAGTTTTAAGTAGGCATTTGGGTTATCAAGGCACTTGATACTGCTGTATTGGGAATGTCAGAAGGCAGCACTCCCCTTCTGGGGTCCTCGCTTGGACAGGACCTGTGTCTGGAGATGTCCCTGTCTTTGCCTTAGGTATATCAGTCTGTGGAGCAATGAGGAAACTCTGAGGCTGAGCCAGGAAGCTTTTCAGACTTGGGTGGGATTGGGTTGTTGACTAAAAAAAAATTTTTTTCCAATATCTTACTCCGAAATTACGGTGGACTGTAACTCTTCATGAAGGTGTTGCTTAAAAATTCCCTTAAAAAATAGAGGCCCACCCTTGACTTCAGCATCAACTGAGCAGATCAAAGCTATGACCACAGAACCTGTGTCAGTTACTTTGTCATTGGTCCCAGATCCCAGGGCCTTGGGAGTAACATTGTCAGGCTTAGACTTTGGGGGTAGAGTGGATCCCACAGGTCACAACCCAGGTTTGAGGCTTGCCTGTGCCTCCATGGGCCTCATTAGTGAAGAATGCTTCTAAGTAAGGCCGCCAGTTTTCTGCCTTGTTCTTGCCAGACAGAGCACTCACCTCCGATGCAGAGATGACAAGGTTTTCTGAACACTCTACCCTCCCCCCCAGAGCACTCACCTCTGACCCAGAGAGGACAGGGTTTTCTGAACACCTCTGCCCTTCCCCCCCCCAGCTCCTGTCATTTCCAATTGCAGATAGCACTGGTTTTTGCTTGCCTGTTGTTTTCCTGATATTCTGTCGTCTTACTCTGTTATTCAGTGTCAAAGAAGAGAAATCAACAGGATTTTTTTTCTTCGCCACTGTTAATTCCAAAACAGGCTGAGCTAGGTGGGGAAGATAGATTTACCATGAGATTTGTTAAGCCTTAAATCCTGTGTTGAACTGCGCCCAAGTGAGTTTTACATAAAGCCTTTGTTAGGAGAGCCATACTGGCATGTATTGTTGTTGAAATGGGGTTTTGTGAACTGGCCACAGAATCTACCTGTTGTCTGTCATGTCATTTGTTTGGGAGAATTTTCTTTTGTTTTGAACAAACAGCAACAGAGGAACACCCCATTAAATTGCAGTCTAATTTTAACTGCAAAAAGTGCAAAACGTGAATTAATAGTGCTAGGTGTGCACAATAAAGGACCGAGTGAATGGTCCCAAAGCCCTAGAGTTGGGAAGGGGCAACAAGCCTTGTGGATGGCAAGTGGGTGGGGTTCCAGCAGGATCCAGGAGGGAGGGGTTCAGGTGTGGATGGCCGGAGAAGATAAGGGTCAGGTGTCTGCTGTGAGGAAGAGTGAGGAGCGCATTTGGTGGTGAGCATCAGGAAGGACCTGGGGTAGGAAAGCATCCCAGCTAAATTGGAGGTTGTTTCTGGAAAGAGTGGTGATGGTAACTTGAGCGTGTCTTGCTTTTTAGTATATACTGTCATGTCCGCGATCTCACTGAGTTCTCACAGTCTAATGAAGTGGGCAGTTGGGCTTTATGGAAGAAGTAGGCAGAGGGCACCAGGATCTTGCCCAGGGCCAGTGTGACTAGTAAGTCAGAGAACCTGGCCTCCAGTCCACTCTCCTGTTTGTTGGTGCCCTCCTTTCCTGCTGAGCCCTCCTGGAGGAAAATACTCATTGGGAGAGGTCCCAGTCAGTGAGGAGACAGGACCTAATGGGACACAGTGTGTTATTCCTTGATTAATTCTAACTGGAAAAGAATCATTTATACTCGTGAAAGCTCAAAACTTGACGGGGGACTTAGTGTGAAGTGAGTTTGGCTTTGTATTGTATTGGAGGAGACTTTGGATTTAGTGCTTCCCATCCTACCATCTGAATTAAGTAGAGCCGTGTGTGTGTGTGTGTGTGTGTGTGTGTGTGTGTGTGTGTGTGTGTGTGTGTGTGTGTGTGTGGTCAAACTATTTTTGATTAAAAAAGACATAAGCAAGTGTCTGTCACGTTGTACGTGGAGACCAGTTGGTGTCTTTCCTCCATTTCCTCTTGAACGGAGCAAGGGATCAGTGGGCACGTGAGAATTCACTTTGCACATTAGTAAGCCGTGTGTGTGTGTGTGTGTGTGTGTGTGTGTGTGTGTGTGTGTGTGGTCAAACTATTTTTGATTAAAAAAGACATAAGCAAGTGTCTGTCACGTTGTACGTGGAGACCAGTTGGTGTCTTTCCTCCATTTCCTCTTGAACGGAGCAAGGGATCAGTGGGCACGTGAGAATTCACTTTGCACATTAGTAAGCCTTCCACTCTTCGGCACATATATTGTATTTTATAGCTGGAAGTGACTTTGGTGACCACTAAGTTAGATCCCTTCATTTCATAGGTACTGAGAGTCAGAGTAAGCAGCCAGCCGGGCCATCCAGCTAGTTTGGCAGGTAGAGTCCTAGAGTCAGCCTCTCCCACTTCCCAGGGCTGGTGCTCTGTCCACCCTGCAGCCCTTGGAGAACTCTTGCTCCAGGTGGCTTCAAGGTGACTTGGGACACCCATAGAGAAAATCTGAGGGAGTGGGGGTTCCAGGGTGGAACAGCATGACCCCAACCCTCAGGGGGCCTACCAAAATACCCTGCGAGAAATCCTTCCCTATGTCTTCCTGTTTTACTCAAGGAGGCCAGATTGCTGTAGGAAACATTTGTTTTCTCTTTGCCATCTCTGCTCTGACAGAAACCCTGCCATTGTGATTATTCTGTAGTTCTGCAGATCCTGACACTGTGCAGGGGATAATAGATTCAAACTCGAGGATCGGCAGGCAGTGGAGGCAGAATGGTGGACCGGGGACCATCCAGCTCCTTTGTTGCTTTCTAAAGGCATTGGGTCCACTCGGGTGGATTTGCCCAAGGCCACACTGCCTCTCTGAGGCAGGGCTCGGACAAGTAGCTCTAATAAGCAATAGGAATTGTGTTGTTAGGTGCTAGAAGTGGTTCTTTAGCCCCGTAATTTCCACTCCTCCTTTGGAGTCTGAAAAAAGATGGGCCTGGGGTGAGGCCTAGGATAGAGCTGTGCTTGATAAAGACTGGGGACTAGAAGGGGACCTTGGGAAGGGAAACAGGAAAAGTGCCTACAAGAGCAGGGAAGCTCATTAAAATGATTTAAAGGAGGATCCGTAAAAATGGGCATTTCCTCAGAGGAACCGTTGTCCTGCTGCCACCACAACGGCCACTCGTTTCTGCATCACACGCGGGTCTGGGGTCAGTCCTGTCTCCACGGAATGGCATTTCAGGCTGCCCCATCAGAAGTGACCTCAAGGACAGAAAGGCACACGTTGCGGTAGGGACACACCAGCGTCACGGTGGAAATTTGACAATAATTAATGGAGGCAAGACAGGGAACACTCCTTTTCATGGCAGACTCAGCCGCTCTTGGGGCGCGGCCTCAAAGTGTTTATTACTGAGGACTGCACCCCTCCCCCTAATTCCATTGTGTTCAGTTTTCTCCATTGTTATCTTTTTTCCTTTTAAGAGGTTGGAAGTTTAATAATATAAAAATAGCACTTAAAAAAAAAACGAAACCTATCTGCCAGATGGGAACCAAGTCTGTTTCCTTTCACGTGGAAATGTGCACCACTCCGGGTTCTTGGTGTAGCAGGAAGAGAATGAGCTTTGGAATCCTTGCGGCATGGATTACTCCCATCTGTCTAAACCAGTGTCTTCTCCTCGTGAAGTGGTAATTATTCTACGGTGTTACTCTGAGGATTAAATGTGATAACTGTCATTAACCACCTCACAAAGAGGTTAACATAGTTGCTCAGTCAGTGGCAGCTGAGAATGTTTGGATCTTGGGAGCTCTGCTGTTTTAATGACCAGTGTGTTTCAAGGTACAGCTCTGTGAGATCACTCATACTTCCTAAAATTAATTTCCTGTCATCACTGCTCCCTAAGCTTGCCCAGCTACTGTGCCCTAAAACAGGATAGAAGCACTCCCTGAGGCATACAGGAGACCTGGCAGCTGGTGTTCTTGAGTTTTACTCTTGCTTCTTACTCCCCATCCTACTGTGCCACCAATGAATCATTTAACCTCACCATGTCTTATTTATTCTTTTGGCTTAGAAGGCGTGAATGGGCCACTGCAGATGAGTGAGCTTCGACGGAGATGAAATGTGGGGAAGTGTTTGAGAAACGTGAGGGTGGTAAAGGGACTGAGGTAATAAAGCACATGTACTAATTGTTACTGTGCAGTACTTAGCCCAGTTTGAATTAGCTACAGAGCAGTAATAATATTTAAAATGTCTGTAAATCATGTTTCTCAGACTTGTTTCCTAATAAGCTTTGAACTACTACAGAGCGCTTACTATGTACAGAAGCCACAAGTGTCAAGATTTGGGTATTTTCACACCCTTTCCCCTCCATCAGGACACCACCGAGCCACATTTTTCTCTACCACTTTTTCTTTCCATTCCAGTCCAGAATTTAATTTGGGGTGTCGGGATTGGAAGAGTGGTATTATCATCATCACTGTTTGGAGACACAGTTTCTCCTGATTTTGAGCTGGCCTTTCAGTTGAAGTATGTCAACTTCTCAGGCTCTTAGTGGGAAAGTTCTGTCTAGGGCCTAAATATTTCCTGTTGTCTCCAGAGAGGTGTATTATATCTAAATACAGGGAGAGATGGGAGTCCCCTTTTTTTTAAGTAGAATTGTTGGGAGGAAAAGACTTGAGGTGCCCTTTGCTGGTAGAGAAACATTTTGTGTGTTTGAGAATGCTGTAATGGTAAGTTTACCATTCATGTATGTAACAGCCCTTTGAGATAATTATTGGTATTCTAACCAGTTTATGGGTAAACAGCTGAGAAGTAAGGCTCTGGTTTGCTAGAAAGTGGTGAAATTGTAACTTGAATGTAGGCGTTTCAACAGCACACTTGTCCTCTGTGTCGAATTGTCCAATAGAAGCATATTGCATAGAGCTGGTTGCTCGTGTTTGATGACTGAAAAAGATAAAAGGCCGTGAGCAGTAGGGAAATTTTAGGGAAAGGGAGTTCCTCCTCCCCCCCCCAATCTTGGATTGATTTGGGGGAGAATTGTAAAAAAGAGGAGTGGTTCCTGAAAGTTTTCCTTTTTTTTTTTCCCCTGCCTTTTGGAAGTTCATGAGGTTTGTTTGTTTTTTAACCATTTGAAGGAGTCTGATCATTTTACCTGAAGAGGTTTGTCTAAAAATTTTTTTCCAGTTCCTTCCTGTGTCTCATGCCCTGGTGTTTCCAATGGCTGGTGCTTTTCAGGGACTTGAGTTGCATCTGGGTCTGTAGTGAACTATCCATAGCTCATCTGGCATGGCCAGTTGCATCCACTGGCGTCCCTGTGATGTGGCATTAGACCTTGTCAAAGGTCTAAAAGGCATTAGACCTTTATCACCATCCTGCCCCACTCACACCTTGTACCCACATGGATGTGGAAAAGAACATAGGTTCCGCTGAGATTTTGTAGAGAGAAAATAGAGGCTTGGAGAAAGGTCTTGTGTGTTTTGCGATTGAGTTTTTCGAGATCAAGTCTGAAAGAACAGTGGTTATACCTGATGGAGCCTGGGAAGATACCATCAGCGCCACCCCCCCCCCCCCCCGCCGTCTACTCCCTGTTCCCCTCCTCTTTAGCCCCTTCTGATTCCATCCACACTGTTTCTCTCACGCTCAGTTAGGAAAGGACCTTTGTTGCCCCCTTTGAGTCACACTTGACTGTGTGCTACAGTTAGTAGAATGGCCTAGTCCTCATTGCTCTGCAGTCCTTGGCACCAGGATACTTCGGGTTTGAAACAGCACAGGGTCAGTGGACCCCTGTCTCCTTAGTCAGGTGCACAGTCATTGAAAAGAGATGAGAGGGAAAGACCCTGGGAGAGCCGGAAGCAGCATCAGCCTGAGGTGCAGCCCGGGCTAGTGGGGGCTGTGCTGGGAAATGGATAGGAGGAAAGGACAGAGCCAGGCGGTGGAGGTATGAGCTCCACCTCTATCTTATAGACCCAATAGATGACGGAGACCCACAGAGAATTTCCTGGGTGTGTGGCTTGATCTTTTGCTTCATTTATTCAAAATGTTCACCTTCCCAGAGCTGCTTCGACTAGATATAACTGGGTAAAAGGAAGAGACATTGGGGTATTCAAATTACACTGCTCTCATACTGTCTTTTCCTTCGTCCTTCTACACCCTTTCTCTCAGCCCTCCGCATCACCCTCATGAACTGCCACTTGGACATTCTCATTTGGTAGTGTGTCCCCTTTTCATTTTGAGCCGGCCTTAGGAAACAACCCAGACCTGCAAGGAGCAAACCTATTTTTATGTTTAAAGCAGTCAGAAAATTCCTCAGGCATGTTTTGCCATGCATCTGCAGAAAATTGTGTGGGTGGCAGCAGTACCTGCCAGTACCTCTGAAACCCTTTAGGGAGATTGGGTTCCTTTCTCTCTAACCTTCCAGCCTCTGTGCTCATTTGTAACCTGTGCCCTTGCAGGATTAAACAAACCTCTGAAGAGGGATCACCGTCCCTTCAGTAAACTTTGCTCTTGTTAGGTAAATACTGTCCTTGTACTGAGCGAGCACACACGTTTTTGAATGTTTTGGTTTGGGTAGGGCAGCGCTGCATGAATGGGCACGTGTGAACTCTGGGCAGTAGCTCCCAGCCTATTTCTGCCCTGTTAGATGATCTGTTTCCACCTTCTGCTCCTCTGTTTCTAGCCTAAACCCACCAAAGGACGAATGCGCATCCACTGTCTGGAGAATGTGGACAAGGCCCTTCAGTTTCTGAAGGAGCAGAGAGTCCATCTTGAGAACATGGGCTCCCATGACATCGTGGATGGGAACCACCGGCTGACCCTCGGCCTCATCTGGACCATCATCCTGCGCTTCCAGGTAAGGACGCTTGGCCCCAGGATTCTCCCCATTCCAGAGGAACCAGGAAGACCAGGTTGAAATGGCATCCCAGAGTCAGGGATGCAGAGCTGTGTGTTGCATTCAGCTGCCGTCGGCACGTGGCAGCTACCACATCCTCCCTCAGTTTTGCCAGCCCCTGAAAAGTTCTCTTGTCAGATAAGGGGGTTTCTGGGCTGCATCCCTGCCCGCCACTCTAAACAACTGGTGTCTGCCCCTAAGCTTTCAAGAGCAAAGATAGAGATGTGGTTGACGCTAGGTTACTGGCATTAGGCTGACTGAACTTCACCGGGTTGTAGCACATATCCTGGAATATTTTTAGGAGAAGCTGGGTGGGCTCCATTTTCACTTTCTCATTTTCCTTTGGATGTGAGGAAGTGGTGTTCAGGGGAAATGTGCAGAAGCCTTATGCTTGTGTGAATTGATGACGATTTTATGGGTTTGTTATACTCGAGGGGAAGCCTCCAAGTATAGAAGTACTCTAAGCCAGAAGGTACTCTCAAGGTCATTCTGTCTAATTTCTTCACTTTGTGAGGAAAGGGAGGGGCCTTATCCAAGATTACAGGGCCGGTCCGGGCTACAGCGCTTGCTTCTGACCCTTTAAGAGGGAGCTTGGAATTCCAGTCCTGTGGAGCACCTCTGGCCTGGTCACCGGCTCTTTCTCCAGGCGGGGCTTCCTGCTCCCACTTTTCAGCTAGAATTGAAATGCCGGAATCAGGTTACTCTGCAGATGTCCTAACAGTCCTGTCTCCTGGGTGGCTCTGTTCTCTGTGCCTTTCCTTCCTGTTCCACACCTTTGATAGAAAGTCTGATTGATTTTTCTGGCTAAACAAAAATCTCACCAAAAAAGGGCAGACACAGAAATCACGTTATAGTTCTCTTTGTATTCTTCTTAAAACTCTGAAATCAGCCTGTAACCAGTCGTTTTCTTTCTCATTTCCCCAGGGAGTGGGTTTGCGTTAACAGTGTTCTGGGTGTGTATGTGGGAGGAGGGGTAGGAGCTGAAACAGAGCTGTCCGAAGAAACTCCCTGAATGGGTGGTTCCCAAGCCTCGTGATCCTCTGAGGCCTTGGGAAAGCTTTTTACTAATTCAGATTCTCTGGGTCGCAGCCCCAGTGATTCCCACTTAACGTAGTTCTGAACAGGGAACCACTGTTGAAGATGAAATCATGAATGGAGTTAATTATACAATCAGTGACTGTTTTGCAAACGGAACTCTCATGTAGGTTTCTGTCAGTTCTTAAATGATTTGAAAATGGAGTCAATACCATTAAATTCATTAATTATAGCTCTCATTCTTAGGCCAACAGAAGTGGAATTGGTAGGACCCTCCTTGAGCTTCACCTCAGTTTTGTAGAGTATAAAGTTCTCTTTTTCTTGCCTTTGGCCTGTAGTGATCAGAGAGTGGAAGGGCATCCTGACGATGGCCACTCTTCACATCGGGTCATTGCCCGTTGGTGAGCCAGCACATGCAGCCCTTTCCAGGATTCTCAGCATGAACTGGGTTGAGTCATGGACTAATTAGCTTCCTGACAGCTTGCCTTTTTCTGTACTTGAACTTGTAAATGCTGATACGAACTTTCTCTTTCCTTTAAGGCAAGAAATCTAGGCTGCTGATGTCACTGCATGGCCTGCAGTGTGGGCGTCTTATGTGACCTCGCTTCCTCCATCTAGCAGCTGTATTAAATCAGTACCCATTCTGCAAATAGGTATTGATTCTGCATCAGCCAAAGCCCAGCTCACTTTCTGCTTCCTCTGTGAAGCTTCTCCACATTCCACAGAGATCTCTCTTTCCCCCAGCTCCTGAATATACAGCCTTGTTTACATTCCCAGTGCACACACACGCGTGTCCAGAGCTCTCAGGACCTGACCTGCCAGGTCTGTGCATAGCAGGTATCCATTAAATACTAATGATGACATATAGGTTTGATTTTCTTGTCCATTTAAGAGAGAGTAAAGGGTGTTGTGGGAAACTGGAAGGAAAGTCTTGCTTCCTGTAAATCCTTTCAGAAGGATAGACTGTGTTTCTGAATGACCAAGTTTGAAAATAGATTCCGTTCTTCACACACAAGCATGAGAAGGTTGACGGGTTAATGCGTAGAATTCTACCTGCCTTTCCCGATGAGTCTGTGTCTTACCCCTTGAATAAGGTTATTCTTTCACATTTACTTTCTCCACAAAAATTAATGATCCTAGTAATAGAGTTTGGAGTTTATGCAGGTTCATACTTCCCATACTTAGCACAGTTAAAAAAGGGTAATTTTTTTAGAAGTATAATTATTTCAATTTCTAGAGGTTTTTCCTAGTTGAAAGTTCCTAACTTTTTAATCTTGTATTTATATATTATTCTTCTGTCTCTTTTCCAGAAAGAATTCTGGAGCATGTCTTTAGATTAAATAGGAAGACCCATGACGGACCAGGGCAGGGAAGCTTGGAATAGCTGGAGCTAAAAGATGGCGGGCGGCCTTCTAGGCCAACACCATCCCCGTCCCACACTGTAGTATTATAGGCAAGAATCTAAAGGCAAAAGGGTATCTAGAGCATTTGTCTAAAATCACATAACTGGTAGGGTGGTAACATTTACGGGTTCCTCTCTAGGAGCTCAGCACTTCATATCCTTGCTCCGTGTAAGTGCACAGCAGTGCAGTGAGACAGCTATTGTTGCTGTTGCCGTTCTTCAGGTGGGAAGCTGCGGAGCTGGCCCGGGGACACACAGGTTTTAGAACCAGGCAGGCTGACGTTGGTGCCAGTAGACCAGGCTCTGTGTATAATATTGCTTTTATGCTCTCCATGTGTGGCTTATGAATGCAGACTGTCTTAGTCCATTCGGGCTGCTATAACAAAACACCATAGACAAGGCAGCTTACAAACAATAGAAATTCATTTCCCACAGTTCTGGAGGCTAAGTCTGAGATCAAGCCAGCATGGTCTGGTAAGGCCCTATTCTGGCTGCAAACTTGTCACTGGGTCCTCACGTGGTGGAAACACTAAGGATCTCTCTGGAGCCTTTTTTTTTTTTTTTTTTTTTTTTAAAATAAGGCACTAGTTTTGTTCATAAGGATCCTGCCCTTTGCTAGGCCCCACCTCCTAATACCATTACCTTTGGGAGTTAGGATTTGAACATAAGAGTTTGGGAGAGCCACAGACATTCAGACTATAGCACTGACCATGGAAGCCCACCATGTGCATGCTTTCTCTGAGAATTTGGGTCTGCTTTTAGGAAAAGGTATATATGCTGTCCTCATGAATGAGGGACATGCACCCTAGTGTGAAAAACATCTGGTTCTAAAAAACTGAACCGAAGATTTTTCTGGGGTCTGGCGAGGTGCAGGGTGTTTACAGTGAGCACTTGTAGTTGGGAAGATGGGCTCTTTTGAGGTTAGAAGTGACCCCTAATGGGGGGGTTCTGGGACGGCATTCAGGTAAGTACTCTTCACTCCTTCCTATCTGTGTGCAAAGTGGAAAACCTGGTTGGTGTTGTGGTGAGGTGAACCTTGAAGAAAGCAGTTTTCTTTGGCACAGTAGACAGTCTGTGCCAGCTGGGCTGTGATCCGAAGCTTAGTCTTCGTGTATGTGTAGAACGGTTCTTCAGTGGCCGTTCCTCGCACCTGAGCCATGTCTTCGTCTCCTACCTGTTTGTCAATCTTAGATCCAAGACATCAGTGTAGAGACTGAAGACAACAAGGAGAAGAAATCTGCCAAGGACGCGTTACTGTTGTGGTGCCAAATGAAGACGGCAGGGTGAGTCTGAGCCCCCCGGGGTCTGGGGCCACTGCAGCCACCTCTCTGCGATGCTGACGGCCGTCTCCTCCACTGCTTCCATCAAGAAGGCTCGTTAACTCGCAAGCAGCTGAAGGCTGATATTGTAGCTCGCTCACAGCACGAGAGGAGTTTCTCTCTCTCTATCAGGGAGCTCCAGAGAGCAGTATATCTTGCATTTTAAAACCCTGAAACCATGTTGAAGAATCGTGTCCATGATACTTTAAAAAAGCAGTTGCGGGTGTTCTCTTAATTTTTGCTGCTTTGGGGAAGCTTTGTGCAGTCAACTTAAGAGTAGTCTTTATACATTACCTGTGTTGGTTTTCCTTCCCTGTATTCTTCTTTGAAATTTAGTGAAATTACTTTCTAGAGAACTGCATCTGTTCTGTTCCTGAAATTGTTAGGTCTTACAGTACTTAGAACCAATTTCCTACCAGGTTAACTAGAGAGTTACTTAAACTACTTTGAGGACAGTTGTAACTGTAATAGACGTGATTAATGGTAAGTATGGAGCTCATAAAGAGGGTATGCCTAATAAGAGGATTAACTTAGTTAGAAGCCTTTAATCAACCAGAGATACAAAGTCTGTAAACGGCATAGAATAGCTGAGTGATGAATAGGGGTAGGTCTCAAATAGAGGGAAGTTTTTCAGGGAGATACTTGGTTTATAAAACTTCATTCAATTCAGTGATCTCAGAAAGAAAGCTCAGTGTCTCATGAATAGGTAATCGCAGCTGCTCGCTCTCTCCCCAGAATTCAGATCTCAGTGACTGCAGGGTCCTGGTATCTTCGCTGGCAGAGGGGAAAGCCAGTGGAGGCAAAGAGGTCTCAGAGATTTCTGGGGGTTGTGGTCACTTTTTCCTATGTAACCATGGTGTTTAAAATTTAAGAGACTCAGTTCACATCTTTTGTCTGATTGACTTACCAAGAAAGAAAAGCCATGTGGGTGTGTATTTTATTTTTATTTTATAGGAAGCTGAAGTTGAAGCAATATTTGTTTTGACTTGATTGTCCTTTTGATTGATACTCATTGCCTCACGTTTTTATAGTACAAGCTTTTTTTTTTTTTAAAGATTTTATTTATTTATTTGACAGAGAGAGACAGCAAGAGAGGGAACACAAGCAGGGGGAGTGGGAGAGGGAGAAGCAGGCCTCCTGCTGAGCAGGGAGCCCAATGCCGGGCTCGATCCCAGGACCCTGGGATCATGACCTGAGCCAAAGGCAGATGCCTAACGACTGAGCCACCCAGGTGCCTAACACTGCATTTCGCAAAACTGTAAATCTTTATTTGGTAACTCTGTTGCCTTTTCTCTTGTGCTTTTTTGTCTTTGTTAGGTACCCGAACGTCAACATTCACAATTTCACCACGAGCTGGAGGGACGGCATGGCCTTCAACGCACTGATACACAAACACCGGTAAGTCACATCCTCAGAAATCATACTAACAGTTTTGGGGTAGAATGTTGACTTTTTTCTGCCCAGATCTGGGTGACTTTTGACACTCATATCCATTGCCTTAGATGTTGTGCCTCGGTGGGAATTCCTGCATTCCATGTGAGGAAAATGTGAGAGAATATGTAAATTCTCCCAAACAAGTTTGCCTATTATCTTCAGCTCTCTTAATAAACTTTGAAGTGTTTATTCAAAAATCAGGTTTCATTGTTTGATGATTAAATAATAATAGAGAGTTTTACCCTGCCAAGGGGTAGTTTGTACCATTTTTGGAGTGATGATCATGTCGCATTGGTCATATGTGTTCTTAAGCCATGGTTTTTGTCATGCTCCACTCTTGTTCTGCATAGGCCTGACCTGATAGATTTTGACAAACTAAAGAAGTCCAATGCACACTACAATCTGCAGAACGCATTCAACCTGGCAGAGCAGCACCTTGGCCTCACTAAACTGTTGGATCCGGAAGGTAAGGACTCGAGAGATGAAAGGTGGGACTTTTAGCATCTCTAATAGTGAGGGGCTAATAGAAAATCTGCTGTCAGTTTATTTGTGCAGTGTGTTTTGGGAATTATTCCAGGAAGAGGAGCTTAATTTTGGTGTGGGAATTGAGGATTTGTACAAAGGATTATATTTGAAGAGGCCTTGAAAGACAAGTATTATTTAAACGTGTTGGAAAGGAGAGGGCTTGCTAGGCAGAGGCACTTGCATGAGCAGAGGTGCAGAACCAGGAGCAAGGAAGGTGTGTTTGGGGACTAACAGTTGATTGGGAATGGTGTTTAGAGCAATAATAGGAATTACCCCTGGAAAGGTGGGTAGGAGCCCTATTTGTAGAGGTTATTCATCAGTCATTGAAAGTTCTTAGCAACGATGCTCAATGAAGGGAACCTGCTATAGACTCTCAGTGAATGCTTGTTGACTAACATTCTTCGGCAAGCAGCCTTGGTATGAATGCATACAGACCTGGGGGGGGGGGTGCTTATAGGAGGCTGCGCAGTGTTTGCTTTGAGCAAGAAGAGCTTAAGTGAGGAAGGTGTGTCAGGAAATGGGAACGTGTGGGTGGAAGAAGGGTTAGGACTCACAGTCCCTTCTTAGGGCTGACTGCCTAGAGGCAGAGCATCCACGCCCTGCCCGGAACTTCTCCCTCTACTCAGAGTCCATGCAGCAGGGCCCCAAAGACTGACTGCAGGTGCCATGGAGCTGACCTGTGTGGGGCATTCCCTCAGGTTGTAGCTCCCTTACTTAACAAAATCCTAATTCCAGGCTTTTAGCAGGAGCTGTCATAGGCACTTTTTCTTACTTTGAAAAAGCATTTGAAATATAAGAGGATTTGTTTGTAGTACTGGAGCTTTTTAGATTGCAGCTCTTAGCTGTGAGCACATACTAGAGAGAGAAAACTGAGTGAAAGTTTAAAGTTCTTATAAATATAGAACAGGAAGTTTTAACTCCCCAAGGGCAGATCGAGGTCATGAGGCTGCCAAGCAGGCTTGCTATTTTCCAGTGCATTAGATTCACTGATATGTTCACTATACAGGAAGCTGAGATAAAATTATCTTTGTGCTAACCCATTCAGTGATTTCTTAATATAAACAGAAAACTAAAATTCCTTGGGCTGTGATTAATCTTCCTTCTTAACCCCTATTTTAACTATGGGAAGACATTCTTTCTCAGCCATAGCTCTTTGTGCTAAATAACCTTTTTTTTTTTAATAACTTGCTCATTAGTTAATCTTTCTAATCACTTCCCAGTATGGAAAAGGGGATATATGTTCCCCAGATCACAAGCAAGGAGCTAAAAAAAGGCAGTGATGTCACTTATCCTGTGGGTTTGATCTTGATTATTAGTTGTCCTTAGCTATTGTTAGTTATCCAGTGCCCCAGAGAGCATCAGCTGAGATACAGTTGCAGACAAGTTACAAAACCACAAGGTTTTTGCCTGCTCACATCTTCCCAATTATGTCGACATTTTGTGTTTATTAAATTGCATACAGGACCAGCATTTTTCTTCTTTTTCTTTTTCTTTTTTTTGGGGGGGTGGGCCTTCCTCCATTTCTCTTTCCTCGGGGCCTACTTGGATGGGGCCGAGCAGATGCAGAGTTGACTACGAGGACTCCTAGGGTGGAAACAGCTGCTGTTCTGGTCCCCACTGCCATAGGCTGCCTTGGTGACATTGGGCAGGGAGCTTCCCAGCCCTGTGCCCTAGTGTTCTCGTCTTCAAGAGAGATGATCCTGCCTCACACAGGGCTGCCAGGAAGATGGAAGGCACACATGTGAATGCATTTTGAAAAAGAACCTGATTATCAATTAAGAGTCATTCTCTGTATTCTCTTTTCTGTCTGTCCTAAGTTAAGCAAGTCACCCAGTATTGCCATGCCTCAAACTCCTGGCATCTTCACACATTTACTGCTTCCCTTAGTGAATTCTTACTGACTACCCCGTTTATGCAAGACAACACACCAGGAATATGAGAGGTGGAACAGTACAGGGCTTACCCAGACACAAGGTCCGTACCCTTGGGGATGTAGTCTTGTAAAACAAAATATGTGTAAGCAAATTATAGTACCTGGCATTGAGTGGACTGTTTACCCATGTAAACAGAGTCTTCAAGGGAACGGAGGAGAGAGACAGTGATTCTGGCTATAGGGATTGGAAACAGCTGTGTTGGAGTAGTAACTTTTCAGGTGGACCCTTGAAGGATAGGAAGAAGGGGATGGGGTGGGCAAGGACCTTTTAGGCAAAGGGAAATTGTGAGTAAAGTGAAGGAATACTGGGAATTGTGGAGTGTGTATTGGGAATGTTGAATAGTCCAGTTTGGCTCAGATTGTGCCTGAGAAGAAATAGTAGGCTCTAGAATTAGAAGTGTCACAACAGTGGTTGGCTCTTAACAGGGAGCCTGGTAAATACTCAGTGGTTGGAAGGAAGGGAAGGAAAGTTAAGGCAAATTCTAGAGGATTAAGGGGCTTCTTAGACTTGATTTTTTGTAGGTTGTAGGGCACTTCTGAATAATTTTGAGCTAGGAGAAGGTGTGCTTGCAGCCTTGCTTCTGGAAGATCAACCAGGGACAGTGTGTAAAGTGAATTGGGTAGTAGGGGAACCCAGTGAGGAGGCCCTTGCTTCAGGTCTGCTTATGCGACCATGAGAGTCTGAACCATGAATGACAATAAAGATTCCATAGATAGGATCATCTGGACTCGGATTTGGTGACTAACTGAATACCAGCTAACAACAAGATAGGGATGTCCAAAGACTCAGTGACTGGAAGCAGTTCTGGTGGCATCAGCAGAAATGAGGTTACAAGAAGCAAAAGCCCAGTTTGGGAGTGGATGTGGGCAGGGAGATGAGCATGCCTGGCGAGTAGCCCCATCGCGAAGAATTCTCACTGAATTCTTCCTGTAGTCCTCATTTTTCTCCACTAGTTTTCTTCTTGGTAGCTTGGGATCCTGGAGTGGAAGGATCATGTCTCTTAAGACTTTTATGTCCCATTGCAGTAGTTAGAAGGCATTTATGAACATTCATATCATAAAAGAGTCGGTGAGATGGTTTCATCCTCGTTAGCCTTATAATGCACTGATGGCAGAACTCTCAAATTTAAACATTGAAGACACTGGCCTGTTTCAGTGTTGAACAGTTGTTCTGGGTTGTTCCTGCAGCCTGGGTGGTTGCGCCATGAGCAGAGTACTGAACAAAACCTTCTCCGGGTTACAGATATCAGTGTGGACCACCCTGATGAGAAGTCCATTATCACTTATGTGGTGACCTATTACCACTACTTCTCTAAGATGAAGGCCTTGGCTGTTGAAGGAAAACGAATCGGAAAGGTGAGTTTACACCAATTTTATAAGTTGTGAGACATGATTAGTGTTCACATCTTAATGTACCGCCACTGAGCACCTTGTTCTCCCCATGTGCTGATGAGTTGAGCCGGTAGCAGTGTACGGTGGGCGCCCTGAGACGCAGGGAAGTAGGCAGAAGTCTCTTCATCCCTAAGAGTGACGACGGGAGGTAGGAGCAGCAGCTACAATATTTAGCAAGAGATTTGAGGGGCATCTCAGACCCAGAGACACGTCTCCCCTCAACCTTGTCAGAAAACGGGGTATTGGAAATCTGATGAGGTGGCTGATGTCATGGGTGTGAAATCCTACTTATCCAGTTGAAAAGGCCCCACTGTTGCACTTTTTTATTTTATATTTGGCTGATGTTTACCTGCCGTGTATTTCAGAACACCTCAGACCAGATGATATTGTCTTCTTAATGCAAGGAGAATGGAAAATTCATGGGCACTCATGGGATGGGACCAGGCAAAACAGAGCCCTTTTTGTTTTTTCTAGGCATTCTGGAGCTGTGGCAGCAGGAGTCATTCTGAATCTTAAACCCTGTGCCTGGGGGTTGGGAGGTTACAGAACCAATTACACTTGAGTTAAGCTGTCATCATTGCTCACAAGTAATAGCTGCAGTCTGAGTGCCTATTAACACATAGTTCCTCGAGTTTAAAATGCTTATGCCAGAGTAGCCTAGAACTGTTTCACAGCCAGTCATTAAGTGTGCATGTGCTCTGTAGGGTTATAAGCCTGTTTCCCTTACTTGGCAGTATGATCTTACTGTTCGGTTTTTCTAACTCTTGTTTACAGGTGCTTGACAATGCTATTGAAACAGAAAAAATGATTGAAAAATATGAGTCACTTGCCTCTGACCTTCTGGAGTGGATTGAACAAACCATCATTATCCTGAACAATCGCAAATTTGCCAATTCTCTGGTTGGGGTTCAACAACAGCTTCAGGCATTCAACACTTACCGCACTGTGGAGAAACCGCCCAAGTAAGATGCAGATGGGAATGCGTTACCGTTCGTGTGGGCAGACAGATGATGGCGGCCTCAGACCCCTGTTTTTTGACTTAGGTGACCTCATCTCGTAATGAGTGCCTCTCCCCAGGGGTCCGTCTTACTCCTTTTTATCTGACCCTGAGTGGCTGAGCTGTGTTACAAACCACGCCCTCTGTGAGCCCTTCCCAGTAGTTTCTGCCTCTGGTATCGTGATCCTGATACGTGAGAATCCTAAGAGATAGTACACGTCTCCAGCCCCTTTTCCCAGACTCTTGTGCCTGATGTGTTTCAGAATTCCCTACGCTCTGGATTTTAGAGAAGTAGCTGAGTACATGTATATTGTTTATTATAAGCCTCACAGTGGGACTGAAACAGTAACCCATTGTCAGGTCTACTAATAAGCCTGTAGCAAAGTGTGTAACTACAATGTGTTGAATACAGACAGACAATAAGTAGTTTTATATCTGTCCAGATCAGTTTTTGCTGTCCTCCAAATTGATTTTTGACTTTTTTTGAAAATTCTAATTGTTAAGTAAGGATTATGGACCTTATCCCTTCTTAGAATTTGAAAGTCATTCCTCCCTTTTCTGTAACCCAGCTCAGTTGTGAATTCCTTGCTGCGGTCTCTGAAAGCTATTGAAAGTTACACTAGGTAGTCATTTGAAGTAATTCTTGCTGAATGTATTCAGCTGTGCTCTCTGAATGAAGTCCATCATCCAGGATGTATAGTCTAAACCTTGAATGAAGTGATTAATAAAAGAGTGGTATTGTGTTCCCCCAAATATAAATCTCAGCACCAACGAACCAACCCACCCCACCAAAATTCCACAGTTGGGTGCATTTTGTGTTCTGTAATACCCAAAAACTAATGCACTGTGTTTTCTCTAACATGAGTACCACATAAATTAGACCAGAGATAAATAGCTTTTAAAATTGTATGGCTGTGTGAAAGGTTTTTTTCTCCAAAAGCAAATGAATTTTTCCCCTTGAAGGAACGTGTGTGTGTGTGTGTGTGTGTGTGTGTGTGTGTATAAAAAATTTTTTTTTTCCCCTGCACTTAGGTTTACTGAGAAGGGGAACTTGGAAGTGCTGCTTTTTACTATTCAGAGCAAGATGAGGGCCAACAATCAGAAGGTCTACATGCCCCGGGAGGGCAAGCTCATCTCTGACATTAACAAGGTAAAGCCCATCCATCTGGTCCTGTGTGGGTCTTGACCTTCTGTAGGCTTCATGTTCTAAATCTTGATTGCTAAGAGGGCAGTCTGAAAGTGTCCGTCCCGGCCTGCTGAACTGATGAGTGACAGCAGTGGCTCGGGTTTTGCGGGGGGTCAAGCAAATACTTGTGGTGGGTTGGTCTGTCAGAGTTTTGGGAGGGAATGTTAGAGTTTATCAAACCAGTCTTGGTTCATTCTCTTTACCCTGTTACTCTTCATCTGTCCAAGGCAGTTGACTCTAGCATCTTTAAGTTGCAGAAGGGAGAACTAGAAACCGTATTTCATGTATCTGGAATCTCTAGAGGTTGGGGCTTAGGACTTTGGCTGTTTCTATCAGAGAGGCTGTCCAGCAGTTTCCATTTCGGTCTGTTTTGTCTGTAATTATAGAATTTCACAGTGGGCATTATTTCCAGGTAGAAATTTGAAAAATCTAGAATGTGGTCAGTTTTATACATTTAGATTATTTTAAGTGGAATTTTCTTAATGTAAACTATATTTCATAAAAATTAATTTACTGTGAACATTAGGTGAGGATTTTGAACAAACTGCCCAGATGTGTGAATTAAAAACAAATAGCTCAAAAAAAAAAAAAAAGCGGGGTGGGGGTGCCTGGCTGGCTCAGTTGGTGGAGTGTGCAACTCTTGATCTTGGGGTCATGAGTTTGAGCCCCAATAAAATGTTGAAAAGAAACAGGTGGCTCAGGATGGGGTGAATAAGAGATTCGTAATATTTCTTTCTGAGAAATCATTTATCTTTTTTATGTGATCAGATCTGTTGAAGGTAATTACTGTTTCCTCTCAAAGTAAGAGATTTATAATTTAGTTATATTGCTCCTTATCTACACTGTTTTGTTTTCCAAATATAACACAGGACTTTTAGATATAGATAGAGTGTTCCCATGAGGCCAAACTGAGAGAAAACGATTTCTTTTTTCAAGGCTTAGGAGTCCATGAGGGTGGAAACAGGATGTCCCTTTTACAGAGTTCTCAGGTCTTACTGAGAAGTACTACCTGTTGACTGTAGCCAAGGAAAGAAAGTTCCTTGAACGTTGCAGGAAACTGTTCCTTTTTTGCCTCTGTAGGCCTGGGAAAGACTGGAAAAAGCGGAACACGAGCGAGAACTGGCTCTGCGGAACGAGCTCATCAGACAGGAGAAACTGGAACAGCTCGCCCGCAGATTCGACCGCAAGGCAGCTATGAGGGAGACCTGGCTGAGCGAAAACCAGCGTCTGGTGTCTCAGGTTCTGCTCTAGACCTCATTCGGGGACCTGCTCTCCCGGGGTCATCTAGAAACATAGACCATTCCCGAGGGCCGCAGGACAGCTGCTTATCGACACCCACTGTTCTAAAGTAACTCGAGTCCTCTTGCTCACTTCCCATGAAGAGGATGTTTATCATTGCTGATGTACTTGGTCTTCTGTTTATCTGACTTTCCATAGATTTGGAAGCAGCTCAAGCAGAGTTTGTTTAGAGCCAGTGAGTGAGTGTGAACTGCTCACATTTATATGATTTTTCGAGATTTCTCTTACCTTTCATCTTTGACAGTTGGACTGGTCATGAAATAAGTAAAAGTGACTTTGCCTTCTCCTTGGGTTCGCACAAACTGTCACCTGCTCCAGTCACATAAGCATAAGATGCTAGATACAAGCTTGCACCCCTCTGTAAAATGAGAAGTTGCTGATTTGCTTTGGGGAGAGCATCTTAGCTCTAGCAGGGAGTTTCAAGTGTCCTAGGGAAGGCAGAGACCAGCAGCTGGTGGGGCGCAAGTCAGTGTGGCTTTAGGACCACCAGAGATTGTGTTCAAGATTCAACTTCTGTCTCTCTGTGTTCCAGTTGGATGGCTTTTTTATTTTCTGTGTGGTTTTTCTTTTGCCCCCATTTCTCTATAGGACAACTTTGGTTTTGACCTTCCTGCAGTCGAGGCCGCCACGAAAAAGCACGAGGCCATCGAGACAGACATTGCTGCGTACGAGGAACGTGTGCAGGCTGTGGTCGCTGTGGCCAGGGAGCTCGAGGCGGAGAACTACCATGACATCAAGCGCATCACAGCAAGGAAAGACAATGTCATCCGGCTCTGGGAGTACCTACTGGAGTTGCTCAAGGCCCGGAGGCAGCGTCTCGAGATGAACCTAGGGTTGCAAAAGATATTCCAGGAAATGCTCTACATTATGGACTGGATGGACGAAATGAAGGTAGAACCTGAGTGAAAGGAGGTCAGAGCTGATCCAGTGGGACCTCTCTTTCCTGGCACCTCCCCCCACTGGCCACACAGCGTCCAGTGTGCCCTAACTGCCCGCTCTGTAAAGCCAAAGGGGGCCACATTCGCTGTGGGAAGATTGTTAGTTCAGGAGTTAAATGGGATGTGAGGTGTGAAAAAGTTGCATTGAAAACTAGTTCCATAGCTAGAGGTCTGCTACAGTGATTTAGATTTAATTTAGATCTAGTCCACCGTAGGGAATCAATCAAATTATGGTTTTCTGTGTTTTTAGCTCTTCAGAGTTGAACTAGCTTTCCATGTCATTGATCTGTGTGTGAGTGGCTCTAGTTGGGGCGGGGGGAGCCCAGGAAGGTAATGTGGGCAGGTGGGAGAGGGGTAGGCAGTGTGGGGCAGAGTGCGGGTCGGGAACCGGGCAACCCCAGTTCATCTTGTCAGTCCTAGAGCCATGTAGTCTCCTTGAGCCTCCTTTCTCCATTTTTAAGTTGAGATCGCACTGACTACCTCCCTCATTCGGTTACAGCAGGGATGAAGTGTGGGAATAGTGTACACGTCATAGGACAGGGTTGGCTGGAAATGGCTGCCCAAGCTACTTTGTGTTTCCCCTTCCTTAATTGACAGCCCAGAGCATAGACTTCCAAGCTTTCCTCCTGCCCAGAAAGAGACCTGCCATTGTGCCAAGTCCCTGTGCCCGTTTGTGTTTTCTGCTGCGGGCCGTCGAAGGCTCATCCATGTCAAGCAGTCCCCCAGCTGGAAGGCATTTAGCTCCCTAGCTGGAGCAGAACAGGGCAGTTTGTAGACAGTACAGCGAAGCCCCCTTTGTCTCAGCGTGCTGTGTTCCCAGGCTCGACCTTATGCAAGGGATTGCTTCCTGGGATGTAAGCCCTCGTCTTTTACTTAACCTCTTGAGCCGTTCCTGGCAGAGGGATAGGGTCACCTTGTCCCATCAGTTTGCCCTCTTATTGTCCCAGTTTACGATGTTCTCAAGTATGGTCTGTGTTGACCTTTCAAAGTAGAAATGTTCATAAAATCTAGCAGGGAGGCACTTTTCATCTTATAAATCATGTTGTACATTAAAGTTCAGATTTGGGGCCAGAGACTTCCCTCAGAAGTAGGAGTGAAGTAGAAATTCCATCTGGAGAGGAAGTCGGATGAGGCCCTCAAATTGGGCTGATGGAAGGGAGAAAAGAAAGTGTTAGTGGACTCAAACTGAAACCAAGGAAATTGCTCAGGCCCTACTAAGCAGGAAGCCACCTGACCCTGTTTTTACTTGGTTAAAGATGTAGTTTGTAAGCTTTCAACTAGATTCTTCTCCCATTGACAATGTGAGTATTACCGAGGCACATCAGTAAGCTCTTAACCGAGGAAAACATCCATGGAAGGCGTCAGCAACTTCCGGGAGATTTCTTTTAACTTTGAAATAATTACAACGTTTCTGTCTTCTCTTCTGGAATATCCTTGTGGCGGCGGTTTCTTCTTCGAGCCCCAGTTCACACGTCCTACCGCTTCCCCACTGCCTTTTTTTCTATTCACTTCTTAGTGTATTTTTGACCTGCTTATTCCTGTTTATTCCAGGGTAGATGATCTTCAGTTTCTTATGTCTCTCCTTATGCAGGCTTTCGGGTTAGTTTGGTTTTGTTCCGATATGCTTGTCATTCTGCTCCCCTAGAAGATGCAGGGAGGCTGGCTGGCTGGAGAGGGTGCAGTGTGGTTGCTGGCTCGCAGCTTGTCCAGAGTACGAGACATCGAAGTCGAGGTTGTCTGCACAGATGTGCCCTCTGTTTTCTCTGGTGCACAGGTGCTATTACTATCTCAAGACTATGGCAAACACTTGCTTGGCGTGGAAGACCTGTTACAGAAGCACGCCCTGGTCGAAGCGGACATTGGCATCCAGGCAGAGCGGGTGAGAGGTGTCAATGCTTCTGCCCAGAAGTTTGCAACAGACGGGGAAGGTAAGGATGGACTGTTGGCAGACCTTAACTTCTCTGCCACCAGAGATCCATCTCTGTAGAAGTAGATAAGTTGTCTGTGCCAGTGGGGTTTTTGAAGTTACCATACCATTGTAGGTTCCCAGTGAGTTTGTCATGGGTACACGAGATGCAGTAGGGTGGCCTGGATACTTTATTTAACTCTGTCAGGCTTTTTTGAAATGGACATATATTTCCATTAAATACTCAAGAACTGCTTGGTTTTGAGTGGTGATATTTGGCAGTCAGGCTTTGCCTGGACCACACTCGATGCATACCAGCACCCTGGTGTGGCTGCTCAAACATCTCCTGGCTTTCACGTCTGGCCGTACATATCCTTGTTTAAAGGATCTTTGGAAGGATTTGGTTGTGTTCCTTATATTTGAGAAACAATTGCAGCTGACCTTTTTCTTATGATTTATGTGCTGCTTTGGTTCATAAATGATCACTTTGCACTTGGGGCAAAAACTAACACTTACCGTTGCCCTGCACTCACCCACCCACCTCCAGTCAAGGCCCCGGGAGGTTCTCCATTGCCTTATAACATCGCTCTGCACTGAGAATGGAATTGGTAATCTAGTGGTGAGAAAATGAGTGTAACTCACTACTTGCAAACTGCCGGACTCCCACATCTCTTCCTTGCGTTAAACAGGTTACAAGCCCTGCGACCCTCAGGTGATCCGAGACCGCGTGGCCCACATGGAGTTCTGTTACCAAGAACTCTGCCACCTGGCAGCTGAACGCCGGGCTCGTCTGGAAGAGTCCCGCCGCCTCTGGAAGTTCTTCTGGGAGATGGCAGAAGAGGAGGGCTGGATACGGGAGAAGGAGAAGATCCTGTCCTCCGACGATTACGGGAAGGACCTGACCAGCGTCATGCGCCTGCTCAGCAAGCACCGGGCATTCGAGGATGAGATGAGCGGCCGCAGCGGCCACTTTGAGCAGGCCATCAAGGAAGGTGAAGACATGATCGCGGAGGAGCACTTCGGGTCAGAGAAGATCCGAGAGAGGATCCTTTACATCCGGGAGCAGTGGGCCAACCTGGAGCAGCTCTCGGCCATTCGGAAGAAGCGCCTGGAGGAGGCCTCGCTGCTGCACCAGTTCCAGGCGGATGCCGATGACATCGACGCTTGGATGCTGGACATCCTCAAGATTGTCTCCAGCAACGACGTGGGCCACGACGAGTACTCCACACAGTCTCTGGTCAAGAAACACAAGGACGTGGCGGAGGAGATCGCCAACTACAGGCCCACCATCGACACACTGCACGAGCAGGCCGGTGCCCTCCCCCAGGAGCATGCCGAGTCTCCGGACGTGAGGGGCAGGCTGTCGGGCATTGAGGAACGGTACAAGGAAGTGGCGGAGCTGACGCGGCTGAGGAAGCAGGCACTGCAGGACACCCTGGCCTTGTACAAGATGTTCAGTGAGGCTGACGCCTGTGAGCTCTGGATCGACGAGAAGGAGCAGTGGCTCAACAACATGCAGATCCCAGAGAAGCTGGAGGACCTGGAAGTCATCCAGCACAGGTGAGTGGGAGTGCTGCCGGCGGTGCTGGGGCCACCAGCCGCCCCTTGTTTCCGCCTATGACCAAGGAAGTGAGTACCCTATTGAATTGCCTTTCCAGATTCGAGAGCCTTGAACCGGAAATGAATAACCAGGCTTCCCGGGTCGCTGTGGTGAACCAGATTGCACGGCAGCTCATGCACAGCGGCCACCCGAGTGAGAAGGAAATCAAAGCCCAGCAGGACAAACTCAACACGAGGTGAGTGTGCAGCCAGCGGTGTGCTGGCTCCCTGTGTGTCAGACCAGGGAGGGCGAGGTCACTGGCGGAGCCTTGTTGTCGGGAATTGCCCACACAGGGTCACTGATAATGTGGCCCTGATGTCACAGCATTGGCATCTGCCTTTCAACATACCCTGGTTTTGCAAGAATTGTCTTTTGGGGTGATGTCATTCAAGGCAGCCTGGCCCCTGCCTGGCCCCACATCAGAAGTTAAGGTGTTAGTGTGAGACCTGTCCCCAGTGTGGAGGACCAGGGCATCAAGGTGGCTGATGATTTCTGGAGATGATTTTGAGATGATTTCTGGAACAGAACTTTAACATGTTTTAGATGTAATTGGTGAGTGGAAGTCTTGATTATCAAGTTAGACCTTTGTCCTGATGTTATCTTTCTGTTGGATAAACACATTTGAGTAGGTTATGGTGGCCTCGGTTCTGAAGGTGACTGTCAGGCGTTTTGGGTTTGGAAAATGTTCATTAAGTGCAGTTCAGAGATAAGTAAAATGTGCGTAGCAGAAATGCAGTTACGGAAAAGTAACTGACTCTGGAGGACAGATGTGCTGTCCACACTGGAGCTCCTTGAACAAGTGCCTCTTCATGTCAGGCTTTTTCCAGATTATATCGCGTCTCTGAGCTGTTGAGATGATAATTTGGTGTATATATACTGAGTGAGATGATTGTTCAAAAAGCATTTATTCTCATAGCAGAGATGGAGAGAAAACGACCACTTTGACCTTGACTGTTAATGTCACCGTGTAGCCGTGAGCTGTCAGCCAGTCTCTGACACGGCTCTCTCCATACCCTTGTGCTCACAGGTGGAGTCAGTTCCGAGAGCTGGTGGACAGGAAGAAGGACGCTCTTCTCTCTGCCCTGAGCATACAGAA
Organism: Zalophus californianus; assembly: GCF_009762305.2. Classification (NCBI taxonomy): domain Eukaryota; kingdom Metazoa; phylum Chordata; class Mammalia; order Carnivora; family Otariidae; genus Zalophus; species Zalophus californianus. Next base: position 66,654,987 of record NC_045602.1, on the reverse strand, counting down.
CTACCACCTTGAGTGCAATGAAACCAAATCCTGGATTCGAGAGAAGACCAAGGTCATCGAGTCCACCCAGGACCTGGGCAACGACCTGGCCGGGGTCATGGCCCTGCAGCGCAAGCTGACCGGCATGGAACGGGACCTGGTGGCCATTGAGGCAAAGCTAAGCGACCTGCAGAAAGAGGCCGAGAAACTCGAGTCCGAGCACCCCGACCAGGCTCAGGCCATCCTGTCTCGGCTGGCCGAGATCAGCGACGTGTGGGAGGAGATGAAGACCACCCTGAAAAACCGCGAGGCCTCCCTGGGAGAGGCTAGCAAGCTGCAGCAGTTCCTGCGGGACCTGGACGACTTCCAGTCCTGGCTCTCCCGGACCCAGACGGCCATCGCCTCTGAGGACATGCCCAACACCCTAACCGAGGCAGAGAAGCTCCTCACGCAGCATGAGAACATCAAAAATGAGATCGACAACTATGAGGAGGACTACCAGAAGATGAGGGACATGGGCGAGATGGTCACCCAGGGACAGACCGACGCCCAGTACATGTTTCTGCGGCAGCGGCTGCAGGCCCTGGACACTGGGTGGAATGAGCTCCACAAAATGTGGGAGAACAGGCAGAATCTCCTTTCCCAGTCACATGCCTACCAGCAGTTTCTTAGGGACACGAAGCAGGCCGAGGCCTTCCTTAACAACCAGGTACTGCTCCTCACTTGCCTTTGCTTCCTTCCTGGTACAGCAGGTCCTGCTTGCTCTTTGAAACTTTCTAGCCAGGCTGCTGGTTCAGAGCAGTCCTGTGTGGAAACAGAAGGCTAATTGAGAGGCTTTTTACCCTTCCAAGGCATTGAAACCCATCCCAAAGTAGGGATGGGAGCTGAAGGTTCCTGCGGGAATGTCTTGCCCTGCAGGGTACCATTCAGTTTCAGCTGCTCTCGAGGATCTCTTATGTTCATAGCATGTCCTCATAGTATCGCATTAGATTGGCAATATTCTGTAAGGCAGTAATCCAATTTGATGATTCCAAAAGTACAGTGAGGGGGGGTGGTTTTGTTTGATTGTTTTTTTTTATTTGCTTGGGTTTCTCTCTCTCTCTCTCTTTTTTTTTTTTTTTTTTTGGTGGAAGAACTAAGTGGTTCTGTCTTCCTTGCTCTAGAAGATTCAGGGACTTTACCCAGTGACATAAGGCAGAAACTAGAGAAAGAAAATGGTTGAAGATGATGGCCAACATCAGGGTTGTTAATCTCTTTCAAAGAGAGAGTTTGAAGAGTATGTTGCTACTGGGCAGTGGGCACATGAGAGGACCGTGGTGGCTGATGCATAAAGCACTGCTTGGTTTTCTCACTTTGGGAGAAAATTTAGCCATTTAGCCAAGGAAATTTCGTTCCTTACAGGACCCCGCTAGGTTTTTTTCCCTCCCAACCTTTTGTTTCTTGGATTCAGTAGGTTATTTAAGTATAATGGAGCAAGTGTTACGAAGTATGTGTTGCGTGGAAACTTAGGACATAGGAAAGAGTGCTTTCATTATTCTGGAAACGAGTTATATTTCATGATGTTTCATCTTGCTGTGGTTTTGGTTGTCTCTCTTTGAAAAAGGAGTATGTTTTGGCCCACACTGAAATGCCCACCACCTTGGAAGGAGCTGAAGCAGCTATTAAAAAACAAGAGGACTTCATGACCACCATGGATGCCAATGAGGAGAAGATCAATGCTGTTGTGGAGACGGGCCGGAGGCTGGTGAGCGATGGGAACATCAACTCGGATCGCATCCAGGAGAAGGTGGACTCCATCGATGACAGGTATGGTGCTCAGGCTCCTGAGGGAGAGTCTGGTACCCTGGGGCTCCCAAGCCTCTGAGGCATTAGCCACAAGTCCTTGGGACTGTGGGTATAAATTACCCAGTGAGCAGGGTCTGGATAGCTGGCAAAATTTAATCTATCTACCACAGAAAATCAGTGAGCAGCACCTGGCTGCCTGGAAATGTGGTTCTCATGGTCAGGCATGTACAGGTGTCCACAAAAGAACAGAAACCCTAAGAAGCCAAACTACTATTTAATCAAAGATTTATAACAGCCATGATGCCAATTAGCAATAGGGTATAAGCCATGACCTTCGAGAGTTGAAGTGTGTAGCCTTGTCTCGTGACGGGGCCTCAAGAGCCTCACTTCCCCAGCTTAAGCCCACATTCACCTTCATCCACGCCAGACTCCTCTGAAGCCTTTCAGGAGGGAGTAAGGAGAGACGGCGAGGTTTGCTTGTCCTGAGTACCTGGCAGAGCCACAAAGGAACATTATCAGGCCCTTCTCAGAAAATTGGCTTGGATAATGCTATAATAGGATTTTTTTTCTGTTGAGAAAGGCTCCTTTCCTCTTCCGCCAAGGCATCTCTAAGATTTGATGCTCGTATTTTTGTTTACTCATTTATTTGCAGTTATGATTTTCCTCCCTGCTTGAAGGCCAGTGTACTCTGTTTGTAAGCATCATTCTCACCTTGCCTTGCCTGTTACTAAAGTGGGAAGTCAGGACAGACCAAGATTTGGATGCACCAGGATAGGCTGCTTCTGGTGTGGCCAGTTGCGTCCTGGTTTAGCCCATCTAGGTCAGTCTCCAGCCTCTGTTCCACCCAATCTTCTATGGTCCCAGTTTGGGCTGGATTTAAGGGCTCATTTTAAAACTGATGTCATTGACAAACAGGCTTCTTTTCTGGCTTTCAAGTACAGTGAAAAGGAAGAACTTCTTGCTGAGAACATTTCCTTACTTACCATATCTGGGACCCTGGGCCTTATAAAGTTTTTATGATACGGAGTGAAAGGGGGAATTACTCCCTCCCCGTGAAGACTGAGCTTTTGGCTTTAGCACTTCCAAGTCTGTCTTTTTCAAGGTAACCATACCTTTGAAGGGTGCTCCTATGGAATAGGGTATAACATATATTCTCATTTTGTATCTATTGCTCTTCAAACAACTACAAAAAAGAAAAATAAATCCACCAAACCCTTGAGTGAGTGTAAAAAACAAAGATTAGGCAAGGTATTGTTAACTTAGAGAAAAAGAATTTCCTTTTTTCCTAATGTTAAATCTTGAGTTATTTTGTCAATACAGCACGTCATGCTCGTCTGTGTTAGTCGCGTATGTCTGGTTTCCTGAGGGCGGACTTGGCCGTTAGGGACACGTGCTTCCAGGCAGGCATGCAGCTGCCTTGCGCTTTCCTGTGTGTGTTTATACATCCCCTGGTGCTGCAGCTGTGAGGGGTTTTTGGAAGCAGGTGATATTGTCAAGATGGAGACTCGTGGGTAGGAGAGAACGTTTCAGCAGCCCTTAGTTGTGGTTTAACCTTCCTTTTGCCCTTGACTCGGAGCTTGGGCTCCTGGGCTTCCAGAGCCTCCTTAGGATTTCTGTCTTGAAGAAGAAATGGAACATACTATCCATAAACAAAAGAAAGATGGAAGGGGGAGGGGGCTTTCCATTGATCGGCCCTCAGGATGACTACGTTTTCCTCAGCTCCTGTTCACTGAATTCTGGTTTCACTTTCATATCCCCGGAGGGGATCAGAAACTGATCCCAGAAGATACTTGTCTGTTATCAAAATACACAGCTGTGGGGGCACAAGCTAAGTAAATATCTGAATCTTCAGATCTAATCCCCTGTCCAGAAACATTCTGATGCTCTGGTAAAGCTATTTTCATAAAACGCAAAATCATTATAATGCACTTACGTTCTGGAAATCTTGTCAATTACCACTGAGTTTGTTGAAATGAAAAAAATACCAGAACAAAGACCGTGGCTCTTAACAGATGTGGGTGGGGTGCGAGTGACCTTTAAAGTGCTCATGCCTGGGTGGAAAGGAGCCTGCTGTCCAAGCTGGCCCCAGGGGGTGCGAATGGGTGAGCTTCCTGGCCCAAAGGAAGTTCCAGCCACAGTGCAGTCCTGGGAGAGCAAGGAAACAGGATCCAGCTTTGTAAAGCCAGACCCTGTCTCACATGGGAAAAAGCTTTTGTAGTATCCATCTGTTTTACTCAGGCACCTGTGGTTCTTTACTTTTTACAAGAACCAGAGGTAGACCTAGCGTCTGCCTCAGAGGATGAAGGAGATTTTGAGTCGTACTGTAGGGGTAGAAGGTGAGAAATGGAAATAAAGCAACAGATTTAATCTTGCCCCAAACAAAGAGCACCCTTAGGACTGTGGGAAACTATGGCCAAGTTTTAGAAGCTCCTTTCCTATAATTAAATCCATGATCCAGTGTGAAAGGCCTTCCCCGAGCGCCATTGGTTGCCACTGGTAAACAGTGAAGCCTCGCTCACTTCTCTCGAGGGTTTTCCGAGTCCGCACAGCTGTCGTGCTGCCCCTGTAGCTGTTTTTCGCTCCTCAGAGCATACCCCTCAGATGCCATCATCGTGCCCTCTTGGAGATCAGTGTCATTTGGACACGGGACCCCAGGTCACCACTTGGCCTTTCCCTTCTCCCTGGTCCCACTAGAAGAGGGAGACTGCCTGGCCAGAAATCTGTTGGGCACGTGTGAGACTCAAGTATGTAAGCTACCTTCAGGATTCTGTTTGGTTGTGTTTCTGCATGGTGAGACTTCTCACACAGTGCTTGAATTATTTTTATCTCCATCATTGCCATGAGCTTCAAGGGTGTGTGTCCTGTTGTAGCTGCCAGTTTCTGATTCCTCCTCGCCTTCTGAGCACTTGGGTGTGGCACCGTGGAAGGAACCTGGGTCTCTTACTCAAGACCTTTGACTAAAGGCAGGACCTCCTGCATTTTGTGCCTGAATCCAAATTACCTTCTTCCTGAAGATTGGCTTTATATTCTTACAACCCCCTGCAAATAGTGACTGGAGTTTGAGGTTTGGGAACTTAAGCTTTTTTTGGACATTTCTTCCCCACCCACATTTTTAGACAGTAATTCCTTTAGCCCAAATTCATTAACAGTCTAAATTTTTTTTTTTCAAATTTTTGGTATCTGAGAAAGGGTATCAATGCAGTAAAGAGGCTTTGGCCTTTATTTTTTGTTGTTATAAAAGAAATATAATGTGAAAAATGTGAGGAGAGAAGCTACAGCCTTTAATCTTACCCCTGGCACTTTCCAATCTGTGCCATGGGGTTTTATACCATTGAACATGCATACGCTCTTTCCATTTATTATTATTTAAGAAGTATTTTTCTATTTTTGCATTTTACCTAAGTGATATAAGAACACTAAGTCCCTTTTCCTGAAGCTACGAAATCCTTTTCAACTAAAAAAAATTAGAAAGTCATTGTGCATATCCAGCATATACCTGGCAGCATTATTTCCACTCGTATTATTCCAGTTGCTCTGTAAGCACTGGCACCCTGTAGGAGCAGAGAGCATTTCCCTTCAGTTCCCCAGGCAGATGGCAGCTGCTATGTTCCCACGGTCAGTTTTGCTAGCATTCACTGAGGGCCCGTGTCACCCACAGCGTCACCCTAAGTTCGCTCTTACTCCCGAGGAAGGTTCTTAAAGGTCAGTCAGCAGCTAGTGCTTCCTGAGCTGCTCATGGCATCGGAGAGAATCGGAGGTTGTGTTCTTCCTCATCCCTCCGTGGGGGCCCAACAAGAGAGACCTTGCCCGGGCACTTGCGGCAAGAAATTGCTTTGAGACAGAATGAAAACCCAGCCTCCTCATCTGCCCCAGTTAGTACCCTTTGCTTAGGCTGGTTGGCTGGCTGGCTTAGGTTCCTCAGGAGTACGGGGGGAGCTGTATCACGGCAGTGCTGCTTGGCTCTCGGTGTGGCGTAGCTCCTCCCTGTTGCCGCAGAGCTGTGTCGAGGCCATCCTCACAGCACTCCCGGCGTTCCTGTAGCTGGTCTTCACCGTCTCTGGTGGGGAACCTAAGCCACTGGGCGCATGAAGGAGGTTTGCTGCGGAGTTCTAGCACCGTGATGATGTGTGTGAAGAAGGCCTGTGTGCAGCATTCAGGCTGGGGAGCCAGCACCCCATTTCCCTTGTCACTCCCAGGCTTAGCAGCTCCTACCAGTTCTTGGGAATTTTTGCTTAAGGTTTTGTGCTTCAGCTTCATTCAACCTTGATTACCCTTATCCATTAATAAAGAGTGGGGTCTAGTAGGTAGATAATCTCATCCATCTCAAAATTTTCATTCTTGGTTCATTGTTGTTTGAGGGGAGTTTTTCTCAAGGTGGGAAAATACCTGTCTAGGAGACATTAATTTAAAGCCAGTTTTATATGGTTATCTATATTTTCTTAGCCACAAATTGTCACCCCAGTTTCTTGAAGAGGAGTTTCAAATTGTCTTGCAGTGCCTTAGATGGGGACTTGTACACAGTGCATGCTCAGATTTTTTCCCCTTGCACCAGGTTAGGAAGCACTGGATTTACGTGGCTCATTTGAGGCCATCCTCTGCCTGTTTTGTGGCTTGAACAGGTGTTTTGGTCTCGCGTGCTCATTTGGAGGATGCTAAATTCTCTTGCTTATCTTGCCTTTTTGACGTAATGAGAACTGTACAAGCAAATTGCTTTTATCATATGTAGAAACCCAGGAAAGACATTGAGTTGTAAATTCAGTCTTTCAAGATTCTGTGTTTCCTTTTTTAAAACTTATTTTTTATTATTGTTGTAACAGACATAGGAAGAATCGTGAGGCAGCCAGCGAACTTCTGATGAGATTGAAGGACAACAGGGATCTTCAGAAATTCCTGCAAGATTGTCAGGAGGTATGTCTCCCTTCAGCCCCTCCCTCCCTTTTTTCTAAGGAGAGTGAGAGCATTTGGCAGAAGAGCCCTTGGGATTATAAAATTAATTGAGGCCCAGAAATTCATTTCTAGCTGAGCCAGCATGGCACCTCGTCCGTTCTCTAGCCTGCTACCACTTAGAGTAACTAGATTCTTCTAATCCAGAATAGTCCAGAATTCTGTCCATTACAGTGGACCCTAGCCGTTTGTGGCTATTTCATTTTAAATTAATTAAAATTAAATAGAATTCAGAATGTAGCTCTTCCATCATACTAGGTGGATTTTAAGTGCTCAGTAGCCAACTGTGATTAGCAGCTGCCGTATTGGACAATGCAGATCTAGAACGTTTCCATCATCGAAGACTGTGTGATACCCTAGAACGTTTAATCTAAATGCATTTAATATCATGTAAGTAAGAAGGGAAGAACTAAGAGGAATAGGAACTGGCTACCCAGGTAAGAAGCAAAGATTTAAAGAATATGGACTGAGTTTTTTACTCACTGAAGACCTTGAAATATCCATCTTTCAGGTCCTTGAATACGTGTCTAACATGCCAAGAGCAGCAATTCTGATTTCAGACTCCCAAGTCTTAACATGTGGTATTAATCTGATGAGCCTCATACTATTTCATGCCCCCCCCCCCTGATACGTGCATAAACAAACTTGGAAAACTAAAGTTAGCCAGAAAAATGCAGTTTTTCTGCAAGCTAACTGGAGAATAACATCTGGCTGCCTTCACATGTTCATGAGTTCATGAGCACATCACATTTTTCTGTTTGCCAGAGAACAACAGTGAGACTCCGTCCTCTCTGGTTTGTTGGGTTAAATCCCCTCAGAGGCAGAAGTGGGATGAAGAATATCCAAAGGAAGCTGCAGGGACCTTGGGGGAGGGCATCTGGTGGGTGTGGGGATAGGATCGGGTTGTGTGTGAAGAACATGACTGAACATCACAACACCTTGCCTGCAAACACATTGCTGTGTGTTAGAAGAAATACAGCCCTAACAGCAGTTGTGTTAGATCATGTGTGACAAGTGATCCTTCATGTCCATTCAACTGCTGTCTTACTGTGAATCTTGCAATGTGCTCCAGCCCCTAAAGCTTCAGAAAGAAAGCCCCTGAACTCTGTAGGTTAGGGTCTGTCAGCTTCCTGTGCCACTCTGATGAATCTAGATCTGTGGGGGATTTGCCTGGAGCCGGACAGGCTGAAGACAAGAGAGCCTCTTTGCGTGATACTGAACATTAATAACCCGCTTGGATAGGATGCTCATTTAATGAGGTGTCCGTGTCCCCCAGACAGGACATAGAGAAGAGTAATGGGATCTGAAGTTAGGTACGTAGGGTCGCATGTTGTTCCACAGTGAATACCCGGTGACTCTTTAGCCCTGGAAAGATCAGGAGCTGTTTGCAGCCTGGGCTTTGCCGTTGACACACTAGAGGTCCCTGTATTACTCCTTGATGGTTCCCTGGTAGTACCATTGATGACTCATTTTAACCTCAGGCCATCTTGGGGGGAGAGCGGAGTAAAGAGGATTCCATACTCTTGCTTAAAAGGCAAGTTTAATGAGATGAAATTCATGGACCTGAGCATGGTGAAACCTAGGCTAAGTTTGGGGGACAGAATGCCAGAAAATGAGCAGGAGGTGAGGAGACAAGAGGAAGCCTTGAGAGAAACCCAGGTGAAGTTTTCCCCTGTTTTCCATTGACATATGTGTGGATTCATAAGTAGAAATGTGTGGGGGAAAGTAAATGGATAAAATGATAGTCCTTCCCAGTGGAATCACAGGAAATCGTCTTACTGGGTTGTTAGATCTTCGTTACTACTTGTTCCAAACTAGCACCCTTGGTTGTTAGGAGTTCACTCCTTACCATGCACCAGTGACTCTTGGGCATGCCTTGAGGGCTCAGTCCTGCCATGATTTCCCCTCACAATATGCAGAAAGGTTTTGGCTGGCCTGTTAAGTCCTGGGAATGATGTGCAGGTCTCTTTGTGACTGTTCTGCCAAGTCTTCCTGGTTTAGCCTTTCTTTCCTTGAGCCTCATTAAAATTTAGTACAACCATAGCATCTGCTGGGGGGGTGCCATCTCTCCCATGTCAGCATGGAGAGTTTCCATGGAGTGACTGAATGTAGGTCAGGTTTGGAAGCTCCAAAACCCTTGGTATAGAAGTGTAAGCAAAGGGGAGGTGTGTAGTAAGTATTCTTTGGCTGTGAACTCTGAATCATTCAGCCTCATTAAAATACATACCCTTTTTAAGCGTCCGACTCTTGATTTCTGCTCAGGTCATGAGACTGAGTCCCAAGTCAGGGTCCACACTGGGCATGGAGTCTGCTTAAGAGTCTCCCTTTCCTTCTGCCCGTTTAAAAAAAGTTAAATGAAAAAATACCCTTTAAGCCAGGATCTCTGAGAATGGAGTCTGTGTATGGACCAGCTTTGCATTTGAAAATCTACCTGTTACGCTTCGAGAAACTTCCAGAGCACTCAGAGGTCAGATTTAGTACCCCTGCTGTCTGTGGGCATTGTCCAAAGTCTCGGGAGTCCGACTTGTGTCCCCAGTCCCTTCCCCAGGGGTGCCTTGGCTAGAGCAGACACGGGATGTGAGATCTGCCTTTCTTGCCACTTCTAGTAACCACTGCCCGGATGGGGAGATTTACTGCAGGGGCCTCCCCTGTTCCCAGTTGTAGATGGGTATAGAAAGCAGCGGTATTTCAGTGTGAGTTCCTGAAAAGGGATTTAGAAGTTACCGCTTTTCTGTTCTAGTCCCTCACACTATAGGGAAACTACATTCAGAAACTGAAGGTTTTTTAGAAGGGCAGTATAACTAGATTTGTGTGGCACAAGGGATAGTGAGTTCCATTGCTTTGCTCTGAGCTTGAATCAGTGATCAAAGCATTTTTCCTATCCCTTTCCAATCTGCACAGTGTTCTTTTCTGCAGAGAATGAGTATATTCTTAAATGACCTTTGCAAATGCCCACGAATAATAACTGTGGTTCTGATTGCAGAATTCTGATGAAGGGCTGATGAACTAGCAAGTTCCATGGCCCCATTTCATTGTGCTGTAGCTCATGGTGCTTTATCTGTAGGATGATGTGTTCAGCAAAAAGCAGATTTGTTTATAAGCCTCTGATTTTTATGTAGCTCTTTTTTTTTTTTTTTAATCTCTCTGGGTAGGTGGTTATGAATAGCGAAAATATGTGAATGTCCTTTGCACTTTGGTTAAATGCCTTCTATTGTGTTTAATCTGTGTGTATGTGGAAGACAGGGGAAGTTTTACCGTTTGGTTTCCTTTTAACCTCTTTCCCCCTTGGACTGAATGAATGGCCATAGTAATTCAGATTTCAGCTACCCATATAACTGGAAAAAAGGTAATTCTTTTAAACTAGGAAATTTAGTGTCTCTATTGTTATGTAACCATTCTCTGGTCCTAGCTTACAAAGAGCTGTATGAGATTTACTGGTTTTTCACCTCAGTAAAAAATGACAACAAAGATTTCACTCCCTTTTGCTTTCTACCCTCACCCCCCTCCTGCATGGTGGGTGAATATACTGAGAAAGGTAGACATGGTGCCTGGGAATTTGCCCATATTCAGAGCCAGGGATGCTCCTGTGACCTACATCACTCTCCTTGACATCGTTTTCAAAGAACAGACTTTGTGTTGTTTAAACAAATTGATGGGGAAGCCTTTCCCAGCAGCAGACCCGAGTGTGAGTGAATGACCTTGCAAATGTTGGTCCTGGGAGGGAAGGTTCTCTTGGTTCTCTATGCCATTTCTAAACCTTGGAGATTGGACCATGGAGGGTTTGGGGTGCAGATTTGTTGTGGCAGCGACTGGTGTAAAAAGTGGGGTTCTCATGGTCACACAGGAGAAAGGGACATGGCGTCTTCTGATCCTACATTCCTTTGTGTATCTTCCTCTTAGGGAAACAGAAAGCCGTTCCCAGGTTAGTGCTGTGCACGGGGTAGGAATTAGGACCTGGCACGGCCAACTACAGGCAGTAGGGACCCGAGCGAATTGGGCTGAAAGCCAGCAAGGGAAATGTGTCCAGGGCCTGGGGCTGGGCTGGCTCCCACTGTCAACCTCATGAGAGAACTCCGATCTGTCAGCTGCTGGCAGGCTTTGTGAACCTTGCCGGAGTTTAGATCCAAGGAGACATGTTGGGTCTCAAATCAAGTCCTGGGGAGTGTTCTTGGTCTGAATGGAAGGCTCTTGAGAGAAATAGAGGCTGTAGAAAGAGAGGTGAAGGTGACTCAGACTTTGAAGGCAACTTTAAGAGGGCATCGCTGTTGCCTTACTCCTACAGTGAGCGAGCGATTTATGCTCTTTGGCATTCCCGTAGACGCGCCATGGGATAAAAGAGTGGGGGTTTTGTGTTGGGTCTTTTTTATATGTAATAGAAAACTAAGAGTGAAAAGATTACCAAATAGAGTAAAAGGCAGTTAATCATGATTAACATGGTATAGCTGGCACAAGTATCTGGAAGAGAAAGAAGATTGTGAATTGCACCAGTTAGGGTAGAATTTTAAACACAAGTCTTTGGGGGGAAGGCTGGTTCCACGTGCCAAACACTTTAAACGCTGGCTCGGAGAGCTTTTGTGCTTCTGGATTGAACGTTAGATACATACTTTGGAGCAAGGCTCAGGTACATCTCCCATACAATGGAGATAACCTGTCATGACGGGTCAGGGTTGTAAAGTAAATATTTGGTTGTCTGTTGACATGGAAACGTGCAGTATGCTTAGTACAACATAACACAACTCTTTCCAGGCAGAAAAAAGGCTGATGTCTGTGATCACAATCTCTGAAACCTTTCTGATTTTTGTTTTTCCTAGCTATCTCTCTGGATCAATGAAAAGATGCTTACCGCCCAGGACATGTCTTACGACGAAGCCAGAAATCTGCACAGTAAATGGTTAAAACATCAAGCATTTATGGCAGAACTTGCATCCAACAAAGAATGGCTCGACAAAATTGAGAAGGTGAGAAATTAAAAATGTTTGATGAGGCTCCCCTTTCTGTGGTGTGGCCATGGCATGAGAGTGACCCCGGTGGAAGTGAGCTTCTCGCCTTAGCACAGTCTCTTGGATTTTTGAGTCCTTCTGATTCCATACAGAAGTTTACACAGCCTGGAGCAGTCCCTCTCCCACTTAGCAATTCCTGAGTTTGACTCGGTAGAAGGGAGAAAAGCAGAAACCCAATCAAGTGTGGCACAGAACGCTTGATTTGTCTTTTAGAGAGTACTAATTGTTGGGTTTCTGTTTTGTTTCTCACCTGCTGTGAGCCCCCTGGACAGAGTCTCCACTGTCTTGATCCTGTCACATGTCCTGGACTGTGAGAGACTGATGATTTGCACAGAATTTAGAAAGATTACGTTTTGTTTTGTTTTAAGTTTTCCCAGTTTTTCTTGGGTGACCAGGCACTATAACAACTTAAAATGTAGTATTTTGGCACAGGGAGATGTTATGCAGCATAACTGAACATGAAGGTGAAGTTCCCCACTTCCCCTCTTCTCTTTCTCAGGCTTTTTATATTGTTTCGGACTCTTTTTTTTTTTTTTTTTAAGATTTTATTTATTTGACAGCACACAAGCAGGGGGAATGGTAGAGGGAGAGGGAGAAGCAGGCTCCCCACTGAGCAAGGAACCCGATTCAGGACTTGATCCCAGGACCCTGGGATCATGACCTGAGCTGAAGGCAGACGCTCAACTGACTGAGCCACCCAGGCACCCCTTGTTTCAGACTCTTAATGGTTAAAGTAACATGTTAGGGTCTTTGGGGGCCGAGTGGAGGGGATGAAATCTGATGTCCTGAGCACTTCCCCACTGCCCCAGATGAAACTGTTTCATCATGCCACGGTCACTTGTTGCTGGACTCTTGAAAGCCATGTAGTGTACATAGACTAGGCCCTTGTCCATTTTAGTAAGCGGTAACCTTATGTGTAAAGGCTTTGTACGTTGAATGAATAGGTAGATCACAGATTAGGGTTGTTTTTCACAGTGACCTTTGTTCGCTAGCAAACTGTATTTATTTATGTTTTCCAGGAAGGAATGCAGCTCATTTCAGAAAAGCCCGAGACAGAAGCTGTGGTGAAGGAGAAACTCACTTGTTTACATAACATGTGGGAAGTCCTTGAATCCACCACCCAGACCAAGGCCCAGCGGCTCTTTGATGCAAACAAGGCTGAACTTTTCACCCAGAGCTGTGCAGATCTGGACAAATGGCTGCACGGCCTGGAGAGCCAGATTCAGTCTGATGACTATGGCAAAGACCTGACCAGCGTCAACATCCTGCTTAAAAAGCAACAGGCAAGTGGGCGAGGCGACCACATACTTGGGCTTCTTTCTGTTTTGACATTGTCTTGATAGTCTTAACTCGCCCACCATGTTCTCAACACCTGTCTTCTGTGTGAAGGGGTTTTAACCCAGCAAAGTGTTTGTCCTGACAGCATCATGGGACATTGCTAGAATCAACTGGAAAGACACAATATTAGTAGAAGTACTGGGTGTCTGTGCACAGGAATACTTTTTTTTATTGTCATCATCTTAGTTGACCCATGCCACCATTTAACAGTTGAGTAAATATTCATTTCATTCATTTCTGTAGTTTACACGAGGGAAAGTAATCCTGTTCACATACTTTGCTGTATAACATCTAGTAGATACGTGTTAGTTATCTGAGTGGCCGAGTCCCCGGCCCCACAGTTGTGCTTAGAACCAGTCACTGGGGAAATGTCTCTGCCAAGTGCTGAGGCCTGTTTCTTCAAAGTGATACCCACCCTTCCTTTTCCTAAATGATGTGGTTATTTGGCTATGTTACTGTGCATTGAGGAGTTTTGTTAAGCGTGGTTTTTTTACTCGTGGCTGTTTACTTCCCTACCTAAGAAAGGAGTCCATTTATTCCTAGATGCGACCCCCTGTCTCTCAGCCATCAGTATGTGATGTTTCCTGAGTGAGACCCCCCCCCCCCCGCTTTCACTTTTGCTCATTCTCCTCCTGTAAGTAAGCAATTAGCATGTTTTCACCTCATAATCGGTATTTAAAAAAAAATAATCAGCCTTCTAATTGAAGAAATTTAGAGAAGGTGGAAACATTAGCTATCCTTTTTGCCTAAAAGAACTGGAACCTTAAGATGTTACTGATGGATAACGTAGGTTTCCAACATTGTTATGGCTTCTGAACAAGCAGATGGAATACTGTCCTTTCCCCATAATTCTTGTTTCTCTTGTCATTTGCCTTCTAAGTTCCTGGATAAACTTGAATGTTGTTCCTGAATAAACTTGAATGTTGTTCCTGAGTTTAAAAATCCTGGGAAAGGGGCGTGCCTGGGTGGCTCAGTTGGTTAAGTGTCTGACTCTTTATCTCGGCTCAGGTCTTGGTCTCAGCGTTGTGAATTCAAGCCCCGGGTTGGATACCACACTGGGCGTGGAACCTACTTAAAAAAAAAAAAAAGTCCTGGAAAGGGATTAATTGGTCATTTGATACATGTTAAGAATCCTTTCTTAGACTCTCCATTATATAAATTTATACTCGAGCTTCCATTTTGGCCAGTGCCCAAAACAAACATTTTATAGGACTGCGTGTCTCCCATGTCTCTGGTGTGACACACTTGATGTTTTCTCCTTCAGATGCTGGAGAACCAAATGGAGGTGCGGAAGAAGGAGATCGAGGAGCTCCAGAGCCAGGCCCAGGCCCTGAGTCAGGAGGGGAAGAGCACCGATGAGGTGGACAGCAAGCGCCTCACCGTGCAGACCAAGTTCATGGAACTGCTGGAGCCCTTGAACGAGAGAAAGCATAACCTGCTGGCCTCCAAAGAGATCCATCAGTTCAACAGGGATGTGGAGGACGAGATCGTAAGTAGACCGTCACCATACAGGGGGCCTTTCCATAAGCCTCCTCACCTGTCCTGCCTTAAGCCGTGTTCTCACTTATTAGTTAGACTCACTTTGCACTGCATCGGTGAGCTAGACTATCGAAGCCATGCTTTTATGTATTTACACGAAATGCAACTCCATTGTTCTCTTTGATTTTCTAAAGATGTTCTATGGTTTAATGCCCCTAGAATAGTAGTTTTATAAAAGTAAGGGTGAGGACTCACAGTGAGTCCAACAGTGAGGATGAAGTAGGGTCTGAAAGACTAGCCCTTGCTTTGTCCTGGGGGAGAGGGTCCGTCCGGCTCCTCAGGCAGCTCTTCCCCGTGGGATCGCACACACCTTCTCTCTTGGGCTGGCCTCCCTGCTAATCGTCTGTTCTGAGCTTGTTTGCATCAAATATTTGTTCTTTTTGAGCGGTCCTGACCACCTAAATTTACAATTCTTTCCAGTTGTGGGTTGGAGAGAGGATGCCTTTGGCAACTTCCACGGATCATGGCCACAATCTCCAGACTGTGCAGCTATTAATAAAGAAAAATCAGGTAAGCGTTCCTCCTTGGGCTAGCTCAGTCTGATGAATAATTGCTCCATATTACAGGGCAGAGACTGGGAGAGAGCACTGTTTCCCTGTTCCCACAGACCCTACAGAAAGAGATCCAGGGACACCAGCCTCGCATTGATGACATCTTCGAGAGGAGCCAAAACATTGTCAGCGACAGCAGCAGCCTTAGTGCTGAGGCCATCCGGCGGAGGCTCGCTGACCTCAAGGAGCTGTGGGGCCTCCTCATTGAGGAGACTGAGAAGCGCCACAGGCGGCTTGAGGAGGCTCACCGGGCCCAGCAGTACTACTTCGACGCAGCCGAGGCGGAGGCGTGGATGAGCGAGCAGGAGCTTTACATGATGTCTGAGGAGAAGGCAAAGGTGAGAGAGGTTTCCAGCCCTGCCCCAGAGAGCCTCAGACTCCCACCCCGAGCTTGTTTTCTGTGGGTGGCTGTGTCTTTGTGAAACATTTCATTGTCGCTTTCAAGTGTCACGGGGGACACTGTGGTGCATTAGGTGACTGGAATCTGTGGCTATTTCCCCTTGACACAGTCTTGGTATGTCATTAAGACTAGGTTTATCCTTTTTTTTAATATTTGCCAGAGTCCTTTTTGCTCTTTAATTAATAGAGTTACCTAAACTTCACAAGATGCTTTTGAGACCATTTAAAAGTTTTTAGGGTTGCAGGATGCTGTTGTCTACATATGTGTTAGACTGTGAGGAGCCTCAGTCGGCCAGGGCACACTTGGTTTCCTGGGCTTTTGCCTGTACGTCAGAGGGGTCTCACTCATTCCGTACGATCCTTGTGTTCATCTTTCACGGGGCCTCCCATGATCCAGACCACGTTGACCTGAAAGGCTTCGGTGTTGCACTGCCCATATCGCACTTGTGGTTTTATTCTTTGTGATGATTCTTCCTTCCGCCCATCATGCAGTCAGCTGGTCCTGCTTGAAGGTGGTGTTGGGTCAGAGGGGACGACTGTGGTTGTGACCCTCCCCCTCATTGCAGGATGAGCAGAGTGCTGTCTCCATGTTAAAGAAGCACCAGATTCTGGAACAAGCCGTGGAGGACTATGCAGAGACCGTGCATCAGCTCTCCAAGACCAGCCGGGCCCTGGTGGCTGACAGCCATCCTGAAAGGTGAGTACTATTTCGTCAGGATGAGAATGGCTGCTCAGTTCCTCCCAGTGGGAGGGTCTGTTACTCTGACCCATGCAAACGGGAATGGCAGCACCCATCTTGAGTAACTGGTGATGTAGATCTTTGGGAAGGGTTTGTAAAATAGACCCAGTAGGCTTGTGCTGAACAGAAAGGGTGAACTGTTACATTAGGAAACTGTTCTTGTGGGGTAAATAACTCCTATGAGCCCAAGGCCCTCTTGAAAAATGATTGGTGTCATGAGTCACAAGTACAGATTGACTTGCACAGATACGGCTTATCAAAACCCACCCTTGGGTTGAAAGTCACCCAGTTTAGTTAAGCGAGGATTAGTTTTACGAGGAGTGGTAGACAAGAATGCACAGACCTGTAAAATAATAGGAGCAAGATGATACCACTTCCTCACAGATCAAGTCCTTTGAGCACCTTGGGAATAAAGAAGAAGAGGGGTATGTGTGGTACTCCCCCAGTTTATACCACGCTCACATATTAACTTTAATGGCAGTTATTTTAGGCTTGCTATGTAACTGCCTTTTATAACTCCGGAAAAGAATCGGCTTTGTGCATCAACCAAGGCAAGGTGAAGATGCAATCAGTGGCCGTGTTGGTGTGGGGGGGTCCTTCATGTGTTCATGATAAGATTCCCAAGAAAGTGCCTTCCTAGTCTCTAGGGTCGAGCATCAAGTCCTTGTCTCTGGTTTCCGGTTACAAGACTGTCTTTGTGGGGAGAAGTTGGAAGGAGGGGAGGCAGCACTCCCAGGACCCACTTGACAGGAGTGGTGCGGAAGAGCCTGCACCCCAGAGAAGGTAGCGATGTGTGCCAGTCAGGGATAGCATTTGTCCCTTTGGCCGCATGGTTCTTGAGAATGGAAGGTGGCTCCTGGGTTTTGCATTAACTTTTAACGTCAAAGGAAATCCTGACTTCCAGGGTCAGCAATGCAGAGAGTTAGGGTTTCTCCTCCCTCCCTCCATCATCACAGTCATGATGGCCTTCAGCCTTAATGATTGTGTTTTGTTTACATGTTGGCTCTAAAATTACTCAAGGTCAAATTCCAGAGTTTTATATTTTAGGCTAAATAGGAGAGCCAGAAGTTTCCTTCGAGAAATTTTATGTAACATGCTCTCTTAGCATTTCCCCCTCATTTGTTTTCTCCCTGAAGAAAATGTGACATTTAAGGTCCTTTTCCTGCCGCCCCTCCCCATCCCCACCCCCTCTTCCAGTGAGCGCATCAGCATGCGGCAGTCCAAAGTGGATAAGCTGTACGCTGGCCTGAAAGACCTCGCCGAAGAGCGGAGGGGCAAGCTGGACGAGAGGCACAGGCTCTTCCAGCTCAACCGGGAGGTGGATGACTTGGAGCAGTGGATCGCCGAGAGGGAGGTGGTCGCAGGGTCGCACGAGCTGGGGCAGGACTATGAGCACGTCACGGCAAGT
Source organism: Zalophus californianus (assembly GCF_009762305.2). NCBI lineage: Eukaryota > Metazoa > Chordata > Mammalia > Carnivora > Otariidae > Zalophus > Zalophus californianus. The sequence goes on along the minus strand of NC_045602.1, from coordinate 66,637,305 downwards.
ACCGCGGGCAGAGCCAGGGCAGCCGTGCAGTGTGCACTATGCCTGGAGGGCCGCTTGACTTCTTATCTGTGAGCACATCACACACCCCAGACTCACATCAGAGGTCATGGGGTTTGGTTTCAGCTCAGCTTGTTTATCACCAGGCAGCTTTGACTTAGCTTGTTTAACCTCTCTGTGCCCTTTTCCCCAGTAGGAAAAGGAGATGGAGCCAGGGCCTTGCTCTGCGATAGTGAGCAAGAAGGAGGCCTGATTGAGTTTTTAGAGCTAAGACCTGTTAAGTCAACCACACTACTTGTTACTTTCCAAGGGACGTTCATAATGATCAAGAAATAAAATGTTCATGGTTTTCTCACTGATTTTTTTTTTTTTTTAACACTCATCTGCATTTCAGATGTTACAAGAACGATTCCGGGAATTTGCCCGAGACACCGGGAACATTGGGCAGGAGCGCGTGGACACCGTCAATCACATGGCCGATGAACTCATCAACTCTGGACATTCGGATGCTGCCACCATCGCTGAGTGGAAGGACGGGCTCAACGAAGCCTGGGCTGACCTCCTGGAGCTCATTGACACGAGAACACAGATTCTTGCCGCCTCCTATGAACTGCACAAGTTTTACCACGACGCCAAGGAGATCTTTGGGCGTATCCAGGACAAACACAAGAAACTCCCCGAGGAGCTTGGGAGAGATCAGAACACAGTGGAGACCTTACAGAGAATGCACACCACATTCGAGCATGACATCCAGGCTCTGGGCACTCAGGTGGGTCAGGGAGCTGCCCAGGGTGGTGGGGAGCATCTTTGTGCATCTCTGAGCGTCTCTCTCCATTCCTTGGCTCCTCAAAACATGCCTCCAAGAATTGCCCAGATTCAACACACACACACACACACACACACACACACTGTTAAAATGCTCCATTTGGGAGAACTCACACACACACACACACACACACACACACACACACACACACACACACTGTTAAAATGCTCCATTTGGGAGAACACACACACACACACACACACACACACACACACACTGTTAAAATGCTCCATTTGGGAGAACACACACACACACACACACACACACACTGTTAAAATGCTCCATTTGGGAGAACACACACACACACACACACACACACACACACACACACACACACACTGTTAAAATGCTCCATTTGGGAGAAAACACACACACACACACACACACACACACACACTGTTAAAATGCTCCATTTGGGAGAACTCAGTCCATAAAGTTCACATTGTGCTACATGCACAGACATCATTAAGTGACTCTCCCCACAATTAAAACAAACCAGATGCACTTGCAAACGTTTGCAAGTTATAGACCTTCTCAACAAGAATTTGTATTGTTAGCTGTTCACCCAGAATCGTTTCCGCAATAATACCTTATTATTCTCCATCCACCAGGATCTGAGTTTTATGTCCATGAAGAGGGAAAACAACAGTCTAATGTTTTAATATGACTGGTCTCACCACTCCCCCGGTCTGAAATGGCTGACACAAAGACTTTCTTTAAAAGATACTTGACAGAGTGATAACAGCACAGCAGTGAGAACCTGGAGTAGTATAATCACTCTTTAGTTCACTCCCCAGTCTCTGCACAGTTTCTTGTTTAGTCTTACGACTTTCAGAGGAAAAATCAATTGTATCTTTTTCTCCTAAACTTGATGGTCCTAGAGAAGAAATCAGTTTTATTAAAGATACCAGCCCTGGGTATATTAGGAGGTTTGTTCTTGTCTGTTCGGAGTACATTGGTAATCTAGGGCAGGGATCAGCATAGAAGCGCAGATGGTAAATATTTTCACCCTGGTGGGACACGTGGTCCCTGTTGCAAGTTCTCAGCTCTACCTTTATACCGTAGGTGGCCCCAGACAATACAAAAGGAAGGAGCATGGCTGTGGCACAGTAAATCTTGATTTATAGAAACATGGGCCCAGCTCGGACTGTGGGCTGACCCCGATCCAGTGCCATTTAGCCTTACCAGTCTTCGGTGTACTTTGGAGTTTGTTCTCTGGAGGGACCACCTTTCCCATTGCCTTCTCCCCTGCCCTTAATTGGCCCCTTCTAGAAACTGATAGATCACAGCTGGGGCTCCATGCAGATTATGTGGCTTCAGCTTTTCCACCAAGGAGTTAGAAGATACCGAGGGAATATTTAAAAACAGGTATGTGGAGTGTCTTAGGGTCTGCATGAAGCAGAATTTAGTAGGGGGGCTCCACCGTGTATCCCAAGGATTTCCAGTCTTTCCTTCAGAGCTGGTGGCCTCCCCAGCTCTGACAACTTGCCATTCAGAAGCTTATCAGCTTCGTGTTCAGGGGTTTTCATCGCACAGAAGGTCCTTGGGCACCACGTGAATGCCTGAGGCTCCTAACAATGCAGTCTCACCTGTGCCTGGAGCAAGGCTTCTGGAGAGGGGCAGACCCCAGTTTGAATTGGGGCCTGTTGCTCTGTGTCACCGCAAGTTTAATTTATGCTCCCGTGAGAGCTCTGTAAGTGTTCTGTAACTGTTGTTACATAAAAAAGAGCTTGAGGGAACTTGTGGGATGCCTCAAGGACAGAGCGAGAACAGACCTTCCCGGCGGTAGGTCTTTCCCTGCACCTGTAAAATCACTTCGTTTTTGAACTTCAGGAAACTCTAGAAATGACTGAGTTGCTCTCTTATTTTCTTCATTAAACCCCTTCACCTGGTGAGACTCAGATTGCTGAGGGCACCCATCTCCTCTCGAAGGAGGGAAAGAGTCCTCTCCCTCGAGTCTTGAGAGTTTCTGCCTCACCATATCTGCTGGACGAGGCCATTTACAGCTCTAGAAGTATGCGTGCCCCTCCTGCAAATACAGACTCAGCCCAGGTTTCTTGTAACAGAATTAGAATAGAGGGAGGCCCTTGGAGCAGGCTCCCAGAAGCCGGTGGTGCACCCTTGCCCACTGTTTAAGTCTTGGCCAGCCCACTCTGCACGGGAGCCATAGTAGTGGTCCTCACCGACTGCTCAGAGCAGTAGTTCATTTGTGTGGGGAATTTTCACTTTTGCTATCCCTCCTCTACCTTGTTTTTGTTTGCTTGGGGCTTTTTTGTTTGTTTTTAGTTTTTTTTGAGAACAAATTAAAAACAACCAGAGGCACAGGAAAAGGTTTTTTGTTATTGTTGTCATTTTGTTTGGGTTTTTTTTTTTTTTTAATTGGGAAAGATTTGGTTAGTCCTATAGGAAATTAGTCTTTCAAATAATTTCCTAGGAACTTGCTCATTGTTCCTTGAGTTATACCTGGGCCACAGTCATGGAAGATTTCTAGAAGCAGGGATATGGAAATCAGAGCATCATGGAAAACAAACCCCATTGATTCTTTGCATCTGTTGCAGAAATTTGTTTGCCTTACATGCCACCACCTAAAGTCCTTCTTTGTGGTCAGGGTCAGTGTCCAGCTCCCTGAAAGCACCAGTGTTGTCCATCCTTACCCCCTTCTCCCCGCGTACACCCCCACTGGTATCCAACAGCAAACTCCCTCATAGGCCTCTCCAGGCTCCTGTAGTCTGAGATGACACTTGTCTGTGGACTGTGGTCACACAGCCTCAGTAAATGAAGGCTGATTGTATATTCTCCTCCTATATGTGTGTTTTTAATTAGATGTCGTTAACATGGTTACGTAACAGAAATCTAAAAATATAAAATAGCCACAGTTACGACTTTCTCTTGTACAAGCCTATCTCCCTTCCACTCCTCCCCGCAAAAAAGGCAAAAGCCGATCCTTGTTTTTCCCACTTTATTGCTCAGGAAGTGGATATTAGGTACACTCCATCCTCCTAGAACACTTGCGTGAGTATATAGAGCCCTTCTTTGTTCTTTTACATGCCTACGGAAGAGCCTCTTGTATGGATGTGCCATCATGAGTGTAACCAGATTCTCACTGATGAACCTTTATTTTCACTCTTCTGCTTTTACAGATGTTGCTACAATAAATAATGTCTTTCATTTCCTGAATGTGCATAATTATATGTAGGATAAATTCCCCAAAGTGGGATCATAAAATCAGAAGGTACGTTTGTAACTTTGATGCATACTGCCTGTGCCTTCTACAGAAGCTGTAGCCCCTTGTCCTGTCAACAGTCAGATCCACTCACTGGCAGGTACACCATCAGACTTGAATTTTTGCCAGCTAATAGATAACAAATTATAGTATCTCCGTGGAGCATCTTTTGCTAAGACCCGTTTGCATTTCCTGTTTATTGAAATTTGGCTAGTGAGAAGTCCACCTTCTTGGATGTCAATCAGCTTTTTGGGCTACATGAGATGATATAATTTTGTTTTTCAAGTTGAACTGGCCCATGTGAGAGCTCTTACAGCAACATCATAACAATGGAAAACTTGTTTTCAAACTGAATTCTTCATGGCAGTTACTTGTTCATGATTTAAAAAAAAAAAAAAACCCTTCTGTACCGTGCGTGTTGTTGTTTTTTTTTTTTGCGCCTGTTGATTTTTCTAATATGTCTGCATATGTACCCTGTGCTTTCTGTACCATCTTTATATCCCAAGCTGCCTCCAGGACACCTGACCAAGGTCTCCTGCCTGCATTCCTGTAGCATTTCATTTGTCTTCTCATTCGCACTGAACTACATAATGCAGTTCAGTACATTTATACTAAACTTAGATTTTTCCAGTGTGGATCTCCCCGATAGAATTGTGAGCTCAGGAGCCCCCATGTTGGCTCGGTGCTCTCATTAGTGCAGAACAGCATATGGTGTGCATGGAGAGAGCGGTGAGGTGGTGGAGAGAAGGCCCCCACCCATCTGAGCTGACTTCTCTCCCTGGTGGCTTTGCAGGTAAGGCAGCTCCAGGAGGATGCGGCCCGTCTCCAGGCAGCCTATGCAGGTGACAAGGCTGATGACATCCAGAAGCGGGAGAATGAGGTCCTGGAAGCCTGGAAGGCCCTGCTGGATGCCTGTGAGGGCCGCAGGGTGCGGCTGGTGGACACAGGGGACAAGTTCCGCTTCTTCAGCATGGTACGCGACCTCATGTTGTGGATGGAGGATGTCATCCGGCAGATCGAAGCCCAGGAGAAGCCCAGGTAACCCTCCTGGCCTCCTGGGTGGGAGGAAATCCAGCCTGCTGACCCTGGGCAATTGTAGAGGAATCTTCTAGAGAGAACCAGGGGCCACTCCCAAGAGCTTCAAGGCCAGAGACGGGGTGGTGAGGAGTTTTGGGGCAGCTTCTCTTGCTTCTGTTGTCTACAGCACACAGTTACCAGGGAACCAGGCACAGTGTTGTCAAGCCGTCTCACCTACTCCCCTACCCCCATGCTCCACACTCACTCCTGTCCTCCTGCCCTTTCTCTGGGCTTCACGCTTCAAGCAGCCACATACCCTGGGCATGACTAGCTCTCCCTCATCATTGGAATTGAGTTCTTTTTCTGTGTCTGAGATTAAAAACCACTCTATCCCTTTTCTCATGCATTACCAAAGGTGTCTCTTACCCTCACCATCTGCTTAAATGGTGTTTTGAGACGATTATTTAATATTTGTTCCATATCTCCTCTCTGGCCGTGTTTGCTGCAAGGCAGTGAAGAGCAGCTAAGAGATGAACAGGCAGGCCACATACACAACCTCCAGTTTTAGCCCTGCCAGCTCCAGTCCCCACTGTAATTGAGAAAAAGTCTTTTATTACTGTATATATAAAAAGCAGTTGTATTTCCCAGATCAGGACTTTAGGTTTTGATTCATGAGAAGTTCTCACAGCTCTATAGTAGTTGATTTCCAAGCTGGTGCTGGCTCTGTGTGCCTCTTCGTGCCCGAATAAGAGGGGATATTAGGAACACACATGTCCTGAACTTTTGGCAGTGTGGGTATAAAAGTTTGAACAGAAATCCAGTGGTTTTTCTGGCACCTGCCTGGCAACCATTTGGAGTTACTCAAATGTGTGCATGCATGTATGCGTGCACACACACGCGCGTGCGCACACACACACACACACACGCACACACACACACACACACACACACACACACACACACACACTAATGAGAGAAGCCTTATTACAAATGTTAGGTTGCATTGCTGGTCCTCAATCAGACCTGAAAGACACATTGTGCTGTTGCGCTGTTCCTGCAAATTAATTACGTGTTTTGAAACCTACATGTTTATTTGGAAAGCTTGATCTCCTAAAGGAGGTATTATTTGTTTAATTTTAGGGATGTATCATCTGTTGAACTATTAATGAATAATCATCAAGGAATCAAAGCTGAAATCGATGCTCGTAATGACAGTTTCACAACCTGCATTGAACTTGGGAAATCCCTGCTGGCGAGAAAGCACTATGCATCTGAGGAGGTAGGACGGCTCTTTGCTTTATGGCCCCGGGGTAAATGCAGTTGGTCTTAGGATGTAAGATGACTTTATTTTGTTAGTATGTATGCATGTGTATATGCAGACACATACACAGAGGAATATATATGTATTCATACACAGGTATGCTTACATGTATATTGAAATTCTTTGCTCCTCTCCCGTGTGTGTGGAATAGTTAACACAAGAACATTCTAGGCACAGAAGAGCATTTCTGCAGGCCTCAGGTTGAAGTCCCATCCTTTGTCACCTCCTCCAGTACTCACCCTGGGTGGCATCCCTTTTATGTCTAATTCGAGTGAGGATGGTGGTAATAAAGAGATAAATGATGAGTCACCATGTGGCCCCCTTGAAGGGGTATGGTGTTCTCTCAGGTCAGGGCTTTGCCCCTCTCACTGTCCATCTCTTCCGGAGTGTGTTCGCCATATGGAGCCCCAGAATCGGGAGGTGGCTCAGTGCATGGTTGGCTGCCTCAGGACAGCAGCTGTGGGTGGAGCCCAGCCTTTCCTCTCAGCCCCTTCTGGAAGGCACTTTGCCGTGTTTTTCTCTCTAGTACATAAATAGACTGAGTAGTCCTTAGGTACTCTCCCTGGTTTAGTAGGGATCTCTACAGAAAATGTATTTTTCTTATGTGAAGTGACCCATCAAGGGGAAGGCTAGGAGGATGTGGTACAATTTGTTAAGACGTCCCTGTTGTCCTTCTTTCATCACAGATCAAGGAAAAATTACTGCAGTTGACAGAAAAGAGAAAAGAAATGATTGACAAGTGGGAAGACCGTTGGGAATGGTTGAGACTGAGTAAGAACCTATTTAATCTTTTTTTTGGGGTGTCCATTGACCACATGCAAGTTTAGTTTCCTGCCGTGATTTGTTGTGATGTTATCATAATGATTTTTGGAGTTCTTAATGCTTCTTTCTTAATGCCGTAGTTCACCATTTCATGCTAAATATTTTTAAGTAGTTCCCTGTGGCATATACATTATTTTTCATCCCATGATTGATCTCGGTGTTGTAAGTGGGATTTGGGTGTTCTTCAGGAACAGCATGGAATAACAATTTGATGTCCCTCTGGGAGAGTCCAGCTTGAAGTCCCTTCCTCCTCTAGTTATCTTTAAGAGGAATTATTACTGCAGTCAAGAAAGTAGAAAGTTCGCCTGATTAGGTCTTATATCTGGTGCTCTCAATAGAAGGTTGGTAACTTTATAAAAGCTACCAACTACAAAGGTTTTGCAATGAGCTGGCCATTATTCTAAGTGTTGTATATATTTTTCTGTATTTACACCCCAAGGGGACCCTCTGAGGTAGATTCTAATTTTAGTCTGATTTTATGAAGGAATATATGAGCTACCACAGAGTTTATAATGGGAATAGCATTTAATAATAGGTATAAACACTGGTAGCCCAACTCCAGCATGATTTACCATGCTTCACCATTCTGTGCATGGGGCTCTGGGCTCTATCAGTGTAATAGAACCCCATTCTCAGACCCCAGGGGTGCTCACTGGAAACAGAATCCAGGGGGCCTTGTCTAAAAGGTTTGTAAAATGCCTAATGCAGGCACCTCACCCTTTTGGGCTAGAACCCTCTTTTGAAAAAGAGATCCCTCTCTTGACCATTATTTGGATGAGGATTTGGTGTACAAATTGTGAGGATTTCCTGGGCACGTTCACTTCAGCAAAGCCTGTATTCCTCCACACTGTGAACGAGGCACCAGGTTGTATGCTGGGTGCGTGTGATGACGGGGTGAGTCCCTCATGCAGCCGTGGGATCTTCTCCTTGTAGCCTTGTTGAGAGGCTGTTGGCAGCTGCTGGGGATGCTGATGCTGCCTGCTAGTCCTTTCATTACCTGTATGGCCCCAAGCATCACTGCTTGAGGCCGTGGTGCAAAGCCAAGTTCTAACCTGCCCCTCCCTTCACTGCAGTGGACGTCTACTGTCTTTCCTCCTTCTCAGCTCCCCCAAATTAAAACCGACAGCTACCACCCCAGGAAGGGTGGTTGATGAATGAGTGCCTGCGTAGTCTGGTTGTATGTAGATTGAATTCCTTCAGGGCCCTGAGGCTTACCTCACTGAAGTAGGGCGGAGTGAGTAGAGCATACCTCCTAGGCCTGCACTGTCCACTGTGGTAGCCCCTGTCCACCTGCAGCTCCTGAGAACGTGCAGTGTGGCTGGTCCAAACTGAGGTGTGCTGTACGTATAAAATGTATATCGTTTCAGAGACAGAAGGAAAAGAAGTTACGTCTCAATTTTGTATTGCTTACATGCTGAAATCATAGTTTGATCTATTGGGTTATCTAAAATACGCTTGTTAATTTCACCTGTTTTAAAGTTTCACCGATTTATTTTCTGTGTGGCTACTAGAAAAGTTAAAGTGGGATAAGTAGCCCACGTCACACACAGGCTGTACCGCACCGATCGAGGCTGGAGACTGGCCGTGTGGGCAGCTGCCATCAGGGGGCAGCATCGTCCCCGACTGCCCGGCCCCCCCTGCTGGCCCACACTCACTCTCGGTACCCTGTGCAGTTCTGGAGGTCCACCAGTTCTCACGGGACGCCAGTGTGGCCGAGGCCTGGCTGCTCGGACAGGAGCCCTACCTATCCAGCCGAGAAATAGGCCAGAGTGTGGACGAGGTGGAGAAGCTCATCAAGCGCCACGAGGCTTTTGAGAAGTCTGCAGCCACCTGGGACGAGAGGTTCTCCGCCCTGGAGAGGCTGACGACGGTGAGTGGCTGCTGGGTGCTGGGGGTGCTTGGCCCTTTGGTTCTCCTGGGCAGCTTCTTCCTGTTTGCCTCCTATAGACCAGAGAGTCATATCATTGCTCTGTTGTTAGAACTGGCTGTTCTCTTGGTACAGAACCTGGGGAGACTGTCAAGGGCTGCCACTCCCTCAGTTACTTCCTGCGTACCTAGCTGTGTAGTCACTTCCCTGCCTGGGAATTGATTGATTGGGGTTTGCTTTTCTCTTTTGATCTGCTTTTCCTCTTATATCTCATAGAAGCTTTGGTTTGTAGGGGAGCTTCGCCTTATAGTTTAATTCAGATTTTCAGAATCAGAATTTCTCTCAAGTAGTAGCTGGATCCTAGAGCACTGAGAATTCTCCCATTCCTGATCATTTCTTCTGCCACCATTAAATTAATGCTTTAGAATAAGGCTTGCTCACTGGTGTTTACTCTCCAATGACACTTGCACTTCTGATAGAAAGCTGATTCTTTATGGTCTACAAAAATGGAGTTCTTTCCAGTTTCTGCACTACTGAGGATGTAAAACATATCTGCATACTTGTGTGTTAACTGGAATATTTTTGGTGCATACATACTGCTTGTGAAATGGCTTAGTTTCAGTTAGACTGCTCTGTGACTTTTTTAATGTGTCACTTGGGTTTGGGCTGAACACAGATGCCTACCGCAGCCCAAGAATCCTCCTTGAGAATTACTGCAACTCTGTCTCGGTGGTGTTTGTCTGAGCTCTGATGGGAAGTCCATTGTGGACCCTCATGCTCAAGTACTTTCTTCCCAAGCAGACTTGAGAGCTGCACAGTTCATTTAGAAATGAAACCCCGAGTCCCAGGGGCCACCCAAACCCACTGAGTAGACCTGCATCCTCACTCGGGTCTGTTTCCCGTCGTTCCGGGTTCTAGCTGCAGTTCTGTGATCCCAGTGCTGTCTCGCTGGGTGTCAGCCCTTCTGGTTGTCCGGCATGATCCAGGGTAGGAGACCGAGGCAGGAGGGCTTTCTGGGTTCCTCAAGAACCCTTTCCTTAAAAGAAGCAGAGTGAACTTTGCTGTGTCTGCCCTCAGCTGGAGTTACTGGAAGTGCGCAGACAGCAAGAGGAGGAGGAGAGGAAGAGGCGGCCGCCGTCTCCCGAGCCGAGCACGAGGGCTTCTGAGGAGACCGAGTCCCAGCAGCAGTGGTGAGTCGGGGGCAGCCTGCACTGCCCGAGTCTTAGCTTCCCTGACAAGTGAGGTTCGGGGATCGTCTTTGCTAAGCTTGTGCGACACTCGGCCTCACCACATGCCCTTCCCATTAATTCTGGAGAGTGTGTCAGATCTGTGTAGTCACCCCCGATGACATCGGAGAGCACACACTTGCCTCAGGTGACATTGCTGTGTAGGCGGCAGAAGTGGGGTGTGGACAGCACCCACTCCACTGCCTGCACACGCATGCACACGCACACACACTCGGAATTCCCATGTGACTAGTGGAGGGCGTGAACCACCCAGATTTCAGGCCACTGATTATGTGGTGTTGCTTTTTGAAAGTTCTTCACATAAAGAACAGAAATTATTGTCTATTTCTGAAAAACTAATGACTATGCTGTGGTGAGAGCCCTGTGCCAACCCCGAATGCTGCCTGTGCTGGGGGGAGAGGGCATGCCTGTGCTCTTGCTCTCTACCTAGACTTGGTTTGGAATACCTGGGAAATTCCTAAAAAGAAATTGCATTGCATAAAAGGGGGTTGCATATGTTTTTTCTGAGAGAGAGTCTGTAATAAAATTGAGTGATGTTGTTCTCCCTCATCGTCTCTGTTTTTCTCTCTTTCCTCCCTTTCCTTACCTTCCCCTTCCCTCCCCTGCCCTCCTTCCCTGCTTTACCCAACAGGGATACTTCAAAAGGAGAGCAAGTTTCCCAGAACGGTTTGCCAGCTGAACAGGGATCTCCACGGGTTAGTTACCGCTCTCAAACCTACCAAAACTACAAAAACTTTAATAGCAGACGGACAGCCAGTGACCAGCCGTGGTCTGGACTGTGAAGTTCACTACCATTTGTCAAGAACCACTCTTTCCAAATCCTGTTGGTTTGACCTTTTGGCTTCCACTTCACCCACAGTGTTAAAATTTTTCCTTAATTCGTAGGCTTCCTTGGTTTCATATTTGTTTGCATTTAATTCATGTTTATTTGAGTCTATTAACTGATGGATGCTCAGTTGCCTTAAAGCAACATACTTATTTTTTGTTTATTTATTGTGAGCTTTTTACTTTATTGAGATTTTACAGCGAAAGCCTTACATGATTAATTGAAATTAAATGAGATTACAGCAAAATGAAGAAGAAAACTAGAATCCGACAGGTATGACACATCCAGTTATACTAACAGGGTGCAATACTGCACTACACATACCCCCCCTTTACAGATGTCATTAACCTGCCATAGTTTAATAGTAACTAGGAAGGTTGGTGTATAAGGAAGGAGACTCTCAGTACTAAGATTAAAACCTTAAGTCACCTGTGTCACATTCCATGAAGGATGCATTCATTTACTGAAAAACGGGAAAAAAAGCGGGGGGTGGAGTTGGATCTACTTGGGAAGCTCTGTTAACTTTAGGCACAAAATCTGAAATGATTTTGAGACCCCTGGATTATGTATTACTTTTTCCAAATAAGTTCTTCCATTTCTTTCTGCCAAGACCTGAATTGAGAAATTGTGAGCTTACTTGCAGCAAGTAATGCAGCCAGCCTCAGGGGTGAAGTGCCCGCTGACCCTGCTGCCACCTTGGTCCTGGTCACTGTCAGCACCGCCATGACGCCCAGCATGGCAGGCGGCAGCAGTCCTCGGCAGGTTCAGGAAGCCTGCCTACCAGACTTCTGGGCCTCTCCCTTCAGTCCATGACTTCAGGGTGTCAAACTATTTAAATTTCTCAAACAAATGGAACAAAAGCCATTCTGGTTCACCCTGATTACTTGAATGCTGCACTTGGTGGACCACCCCTAGGAGCCGTTGGATGCCGCCTGGCTTCAGAAGGAATTGTAGCGTCTATGTAGACAGAAACTCCGTTGTATATCTCATACGGATCTTCTCGTTTTTCATTTTCTTATGACTTTTTTTGTGAGGTTCTCCAGTAAGGAGTCTTTTTAGAATGGCATTGATCAGACCACCAGCAGGGATTGAAAATGTTTTAACAGAAATTCTATTCCTTAGGAATAAAAGCTTATGAAAGAGGTGATTTCCTGGTACTGCTATAGACAGAACAAAACCAAATCCATACTACATCCAAGCCTTGTGAGACAGTCACTTGCTCATTTGCCATATTTAGATGTTAGTGGAATCAGAAACCTGTTTTGATATGTGTTTTCCATGAGTTAAGTCTGATTTGTCTTTTCATTTCATGATGCATGTCTTTTTTTTTTCTTTTGTCAGGATAACATCATATAGCATCTTGTTTGTTTTTCCTTATTTCTATGTACATATCTATCTACTTGCGACTGTAGATGGGTATATAGATAGATGCCAAGCTTCTTATGTTCTGGGGGTAGTGTGCACCATTATTGGGTCTCTGCCTTAAAACGCACCAAAATTCATTTTAGAAAAAACTACTGCTTTATCTTTGGTCATTAGGGAGCCCTGACATGTGTTTCTGGCTCCAGATTCTGTGTCATTGATCTGTATGTATATATGTGATGTTTCCATATATATATATGTTTAAATTTTATATCATCTGGAGTGATATCCAATTTTATGCTTTTTGTATTCAGAAGACCAAAAAAAAAAAAACACACAAAGAGTGCAGTGATGTTTTTGGCATTTGTTCTCATGCCTATTTTTATCTAGATTTTTAAATTGTAGCTTGCCAGAACAAGTTTTTTATTATAATTGGATTGGAAGAAGAAAAGCCTTTTCATTCTTTTGAGTTGTGGTGCAGAGACTCAAGTTAATGAACTTGAAAATAGTGTTGCTTCATGCACTTAGAAAACCAATCAGGTGTTTCTTGTGCTACTAGTTGTCACGTTGCATTCGTGTTCACCTCCTGATTTAAAGATCTCAGGTGTACCCAGCCACTAAAGCACTCTGGACTAATCGCTAAAGAAAAGCAACATGGGGTGGGGGTTAGGGGAGATTCACATGTATGATCATAGCACTATGATTTGCTTTTGATGTTTGTCTCTAGTGGTGTGTTGTCTGTTGGCATGCTTAAGCACATGTCCATTAAAAATCATTTTGTTCCTTTTATTTTCTTGTTTTCTTGGTTTAGTGATTCATTTGCATAAACATTAATTATCTCTGCATACTGGTTTGGGGTTTTCTCTTTCCTTCTAACTCTAAAGAAAAAAATTTTTGCTGCAGAATTTCCCCCAGAAGAGGCTTCCCTGGCCTTGGCCCCCCCTTGAAGTCTGCCCCAGTGCTATAAACGTTAGCCTGTCAGCAGACACTGTTCCCTCCGGGTCCCTGCTGTCGCCAGCAGTTTCCGGGCCACAGCTGCAGCACTAATTTTTTTTTAACCTGGTTTCTGTACACACTAACCCTATGTCTCCCTAGACTCACACCTGGCACAGGCCTTTCAGACCAAACTCACACTTCCTTCCCACCAGAAGTTTCGTGAAATTCCACACTAGAACAGATTTGTCAACTTTAAAATCCACTCACTTCCTTTGGACTCAGGGTTTTGTTTTTTGGTGGTCATTTCCCCTCCTGCCTCTCTCCTTTAAAAGTGAAAGGAAAGAGAAATATGGAAATAGCCTGTTGCTCATAAGCACACGCACACATCTACAGGGTGTCACTTAGGAGGTCAATATAATCACATGTCCACCCTCCCCCATGCCTTCCTTGCCCTACGAGTCCCATTTCCCACATTGCTGTGTGGGTAAAGGGTTCCAGTCAAAAACACTCTTAAATTGCAAAGCCTCTGGTCTTACCCTGAACCCTGATGCTGACAGTGATAGTCTGTGTAGATGGAAGAGAAGCTCGTGACTCCCACCCCGCCACTTAGCTAAGGCCTAAACAAGTGATCCCGTTCCCAAGAGTTGACATATCTGAGTGTCGAAGCAGTGGTGGTGGTTCTCCCATTTCTCCTGTTGAAGTTGTTGCTGCTAACTTGTCATTTTGGTTCTGGGCAGCAGTGGTGGGGGACGTACCTAATGAACGTTGCCATTGACACCTCCATGTTTGTCCGTGTACGAGGGGTGCAGGTTGTCTGTAACCCACTAAAGTGTCAGCCACACCCAGCTTTAGTAACTTGCTAATCCCCCGCCCTGGGTGTATCAGCCGGGGCGGAGACAGTTAATGGTACACAGTTGATGGTACACAGGCTGAAAGCGATAATGAGCCGAGACCCTACTGCATTTCCAAAGCCGAAAAGCCCCGAGGGTCACAATATAAATGAGCTTGGGAAGGAACAGCTCCCGAAGACGTCTCCAGCCTGACGGTCAGAGCCACGGGAAGTCTGGCTGTGTCTGGGCTTTCTCGTCTCAGTGCAGCAAGGCACCGTGATCAACCAACACGTGATGGGGAAGGCCCTGGTTCTGTCTGTGTTTGGGGGTAAATAGCCGTGTGGTGTTGAGTGACTGTGATTGGCTTTTCCGGCTCCTTTAACACCAACTACAACCCACTCACGATACAACTCCGGCAGATGTGGTTAAATTGATGTTTGTTGACTTGCCTCATTTCCTTCCAGCTCTTAAGTTCCAAAGTCTAACTGGGATGGTAGATGTGAAATGCATGATTGTCGTCCTAATTTCTGCATGTGTTTATGACGATGTGTTGAGGGGCGGGGGAGGAGAGCCAGAGAGCATTTTCAGAAACTGGAGGTCTTTCTTTGTCTTACTCTGGGGGAATGCTGTGTAGTTCTGATAGAGTCGTCTATCGATCTGTTTGTGAATGCCCTTTCGCTTAAACTTCTAGCTGTTCTGGTGACGTCCTTGGTTGTAAGGTGGCTGCTGTATAACGTCCACTCTCTCATATTTAATACGTGTGATTGTTACTGTCGTCCTTTTGTTTTTAAAGTAACCCTAAGAGGAAATGATCCGAGTTACATTAGAGAAAATGGATTGATCCGAGGAACAGAGTGCAGTAAAACTCATCCTGGCATTTCGCTTTTCTCCCTTCCCCATAAGCGGGCGGGCATTAATCCCTCCCCACCTTCTAATGTCCTTGGTGTCCCGCTGGCTTTGTGGGATGTTGCAATGGTTTTACTGTACTGCCTCGATCTGTGTCCGGCATTTATACACAGCCACGTGTGCGAGTCAGAGCGTATGTGGTCACCCCTGTGGCTCACGGGGTTCACTGAGTGGCCTCTCCACTGTCCCTAGATGACAGAAACGGTGGACACAAGTGAAATGGTCAACGGCGCCGCCGAGCAGAGAACAAGCTCAAAGGAGTCCAGCCCCATCCCCTCCCCAACCTCGGACCGCAAAGCCAAGACCGCCCTCCCAGCCCAGAGTGCTGCCACCTTGCCGGCCAGAACCCAGGAGACACCTTCGGCCCAGATGGAAGGCTTCCTGAACCGGAAGCACGAGTGGGAGGCTCACAATAAGAAAGCCTCAAGCAGGTGAGAGCAGCGAAGGCTGAGGCCACTGCCTCAGGAGATGGGAAGTCAGCCCCGCCCTTTCAAGGTCGAAGCACTGCTTGCCGCTTGGAAAGCCGGGGAGTGGGCGCTGGTGAAATCCATTTGTTCTTAGCTTCCTGGGTGTCACTTTTCTTGGGACTGACATTGGAAAGTGGGAGGAGAGTGTTTTTGATTCACTGAGAGAAGGAAAGTTAATTAAGCGTGGATGGGAATAGCAAAAAGGGGCCTTAGTAATTCTTCCTGAGAAGAAATGTGCTAGGCAGAGGTTGGAGAATTTCCCTAAAGTGTTCTTCATTGTGGGATTTTTTTTTTTTTTTGAAGACTTTTCATTTCTCCAGCCTTATCTCCGTATCTGTGTTTATGTTCACTGCCTCCCAGTAGGCTCTGCTTTTATTATGTCTATTTTATAAATGAGGAAACGGTGGCCCTGTGTGGTGAAAAAAAAAAAACTCTTAAGAAACCTGGTATATGGCAAAGCCCGGGTGAAATTCTTACCTGATTCCAAAGCCAGTGTGCTTAACCAGTGATCCCTTCTGCCTGGGACCACCATGTATAGTTGTACATGTTGTACATTAGACCAGGAAATCCCCATCTCAGAGCTGCCATCCACATTGAGTACAACATAAATTTTTATGTTAATCTAGGTAGGTGGCAGTACAGTGTCTTCTGATAAAAATCAGTATATCGTGACAGTTTGCCATATCATGGGGGAAAGGCTGTCTTTTTTCTGATTCATCCGGAGGTACTACTAGTGCTAATGGCCCTGGATGTGTCTCCCTGTCAGGTTGCCAAGCCCCACCAGGATTAAAACTGAGGTGGAAGAGTTAGTGTTTCAGGACAGGCATGTTTCAGATGAGGAGTCTGCCCTGTACGGCATTACCACAAGAGAGTACTACAGCAAAGAGAACCAACCCCAATAAAAATCTTTCCCGTCAGAGCCAGGAGTACCTTTATGTAATAGAAGAGGGCACCATGTTTTTCCCCAAACTCAGAGAATCACCTGCCCTCAGTCACCTGCCACTGTATGAATGTGGACACTGTCCCAGCAGTCCATGGAGGAATTTTGTTTTCTTGTTTAGTTTTAGCAGAATTTAGGAAAGGCTTTTAACAAGGTGTCATACCACATGGTGTGTGGATCGTTTGCATATTAATCACATTCTTAATTCTTTACGGGAGTGTGGTCTAGAACCCTGACATTCCTTTCTTTACTGCTCAGGTCCTGGCACAATGTTTATTGTGTCATAAATAACCAAGAAATGGGTTTCTACAAAGATGCAAAGACAGCTGCCTCTGGAATCCCCTACCACAGCGAGGTCCCTGTGAGTTTGAAAGAAGCCATCTGTGAAGTGGCCCTTGATTACAAGAAGAAGAAACACGTGTTCAAGCTGAGGTGAGAGGGGCCCCGTTTCTTGGTTGCCGAGAGTAGGTGTATTTTCACTTTCGAGGTTGGTTTTCCCAGGCAGGTACTGTGATCAGTCGGTTCCTCCTCTCTGCCATTTAAAAAAATCACCAATGAACCTTGTGTGGTTTGTCGTGTGTCTCAGTTAGGATTTTTAGGGACTGTGGCCAGTCATCAGTCTCCCTGTGGTTCATGGCACAGCTCAGCCTTGAAGAAATGAGCTTTTGTTTTGATAAGCTGGAACTTACTGTTCCTTAAGACAAGGTGAACTGTTCACATTTTAAGGGAAGCATAGAAAAATAGTTTACCCATTTTTTGCAGCTTATCCAGACCCAGGAGATGCTATTCTTTGCCCACAAGTTATGTGGAGTGGGTCAAGTGAGTCATCCTGGAGCTGGATGGAGATAAACAGGAAGTGCCTGTGTGGGACCTGGGTCTCTCTGCTTCCCTGGCTTGCCCAGCGGATGTTCCAGCTGCTTCTGGAACCATCTAGTTCCACTGTCTCTGGCTTGTAGAACACATACACCTCCTTCAGAGTGGATCCAGGCTCAGAAGTTCTTATGCTTAGAAGTGGGCAGAAAAGCCGTTTCATCTTGAAAAATAGAGAAAGTAAATGTGTCCATGGTTAGAATGTTGATTAGTTTAAAATAATTTTGATCTGTCGCTTTGGGACCTGGAAAGCTTTGGTCTTCAGTTAGACATTTGTGTCCTGTCGGTTGCACTAGGCCACGGACTGCAAATGAGCGTTTCAAAGGGGGTGACTTCTTGAGCTCTTTCAAGGAGCACCGGAGGCAGGCTCTCCAGGACTTGGAGCCCTTTACACTGTGTGAAACAAGGTGCAAGCAGCCTGGCTCCCTGGCTGCCTCCCTCCTTTCTTCTCCCTCCATGCAGCTTCAGAGGGTCCGGGTTTTGGCAGAGGGCACTTACCTTCCTCCCCACCAGGAACACCCCTTCCTCTGTACCGCAGTGAAGTGAATGAGTAGCCCTCCAAGCCAGTGACTCTCCAGCGTCCTAGGGATGGCCTTGCAGGACAGTTTCTTTTACTCTGTACTGTATAAGAAGAGAAATCTAGGAGACTTTTTCTGTACGTCTATTTAAAAATTCTGGTATTTGTAAATGTGGGGGATATAAGGCTCTGTAGCAGAATTTCAAAAGGACTCATTTTTTAATTCCAGTATAATTAACATACAGTATTTTATTAGTTTCCCAGCACACAGTATAGTGATTCCATGATTCTGTACGTGACTCAGTGCTCATCACGATAAGTGTCCTGTTAATCCCCCTCACCTATTTCACCCATTTACCCATCTCAGACAATACTTCAGAGTCTATTTTTTGTCTGTCTCTTTTCTCTTTGTTCATTTGTTTTGTTTCTTAAATTTCACTTAGCATTTTTAGATGCGTCTATGTTGTTGCAGATGCCAAGATTTCATTCTTTTATGGCTAAGTAATACTACAGTGTGTGTGTGTGTGTGTGTGTGTGTGTGTGTGTGTGTGTAAATACATATATACAACATCATCTTTATCTGTTCATCTGTTGAGGGACACTTGGGCTGCTTTTGTGGCTTTTATAAATAATGTTGCAGTGAACACAGGGGTGCATAGATGTTTTTGAATTAATGTTTTCTCTTTCTTTGGTTAAATACCCGGTAGTGGAATTACTGGATCATGTGGTAATTCTGTTTTTAATTTTTTGAGGAAACCTCCATACTGTTTTCCAGAGTGGCTGCACCAGTTTGCATTCCCACCAGTGGTGCACAAGGGTTCCTTTTTCTTCACATCCTCACCAACACTTTTTGTTTCTTGTGTTTATGATTTTAGCCATTCTGACAGGTGTGAAGTGATATGTCATTGTAATTTTGATTTGTATTTACCTGATGGTGAGTGATGTTGAGCATCTTTTCATGTGTCTGTTGGCCATCTCTGTGTCTTCTTTGGAGAAATGTCTGTTTATGTCTTCTGACCATTTTTTTAATTGGATTATTTGGGTTTCTTGGTATTGAGTTGTGTAAGTTCTTTATTTTTTTTTAAGATGTATTTATTTTAGAGAGTGAGAGAGCACGAGTGGGAGGGGCAGAGGGAGAGGGAGAGAGACTCTCAAGCTGACTCCGTGCTGAGCGTGGACCCCGATGTGGGCTCAATCTTACCGACCCTGAGATTACGACCTGAGCTGAAAACAAGAGTCAGACGCTTAACTGACTGCGCCACTTAGGTGCCTCACTTCTTTATGTATGTGGATACGAACCCCTTATGGGATATGTCATTTACAAATATCTTCTCCCATTTAGGAGTTTGTCCTTTAGTTTTGTTCATTGTTTCCTTTGCTGTGCAGAAGCTTTTTATTTTGATGTAATCCCAGTAGTTTGTTTTTGCTTTTATTTTCCCTTGCTTCAGGAGACGTATCTAGAAAAATGTTGCTACAACTAATACCAAGAGAAAGTACTGCCTGTGTTCTCTTCTAGGATTTTTATGGTTTCATTGGTTTTATTGGTTTCATTGAGGTCTTTGATTCATTTTGAGTTTATTTTTGTGTATGGTGTGGGAAAGTGGTCCAGTTTCATTCTTTTGCACATTGTTGTCCAGTTTTCCCAACAGCATTTTTGAAGAGACTTTTTCCCCCATTGCATATTCTTGCCTCCCTTATCAAAGTTTAATTGACCATATAATTGTGGATTTATTTCTGGGTTTTCTGTTCTATTCCATTGATCTGTCTTTTTGTGCCCGTACCATACTGTTTTGATTACTACAGCTCTATAATATTACTTGAAGTCTGTAATTGTGATACCTCCCATTGTCTTGTTCTTTTTCAAGATTGCTTTGGCTATTAAGGGTCTTTTGTGGTTCCATACAAATTTTAGGATTGTTTGTTCTAGTTCTTTGAAAAATGCTGTTGGTATTTTGATAGGGGTTGCATTATATGGACATTAAGAGTATTTGTTTCCCCAGTCCATCAGCATGGAATATCTTTCCATTTGTTTGTGCCGTCTTTAGTTTCTTTCATCAACGTTTTGTAGTTTTCTGAAGTCTTTTACCTCCTTGGTTAAATTTATTTCTAGCTATTTTATTATTTTTGGTGTAATTGTAAATGGGACTTTTTTTTTTTTTAAGATTTTATTTTTAAGTAATCTCTACCCCCAACATGGAGTTTGAACCCACAGCCCCGAGATCAACAGTCCCATGCTCTGCCGACAGCCAAAATCAGGTGTCCTGGGACTGTGTTCTTAATTTCTCTTTCTCCTGCTTCATTTTTGATGTATAGAAATGCAACATATTTCTTTATATTGATTTTTGTATCTTGAACCTTAGTGAACTCATTTATCAGCTCTAGTAATTTTTTGGTGGAGACCTTATTGTTTTTTATATATGTAGCATCATGCCATCTGCAGATAGTGACCGTTTTACTTCTTCCTTATCAATTTGGATGTCTTTTATTTATTTATTTATTTTTTTGTTATCTGATTGCTATAGCTAGGACCTCTAGTTCTGTGCTGAATAGCTGTGGTAAGAGTAGACATCCCTGTCTTATTTCTGACTGTAGGGGGAAAGCTCTCAGTTTTTCCCCATTGAGGATGATGTTAACTGTGGGGTTTTCATAGATGGCCTTTATTGTGTTGATGTATGTTCCCTCTAAACCTACTTTTGGGGGCGCCTGGGTGGCTCAGTCGTTAAGCGTCTGCCTTCGGCACAGGTCACGATCCCAGGGTCCTGGAATCGAGCCCCACATCGGGCTCCCTGCTCCATGGGAAGCCTGCTTCTCCCTCTCCCACTCCCCTGCTTGTGTTCCCTCTCTCGCTATATCACTGTCAAATAAATAAATAAAATCTTATGAATAAATAAATAAATCTACTTTTGTTTGTTGTTTTGTTTTTTTTTTAAGTAGGCCCCAGTAGGGGCTTGAACTCATGACCCTGATTTCAGGAGTTTCACACTCCACTGACTGAGCCAGCTGGGGGGGCCCCTAAACCTATTTTATTGAGGGATTTTATCATGAATAGAAGGCTGTACTTTTTCAAATGCTTTTTCTCATTTATTGAAATGATCATAAAGTTTTTGTCCTTTCTCTTGTTGATGTGATGTATCACGTTGATTGATTTGAATATTGAACCCTTGCATCCCAGGAGTAAATCTCACTTGGTCATGGTGGTTTTTATAATGTATTGTAGATTTGGTTTGCTAATATTTTGTTGAGGCTTTTTGCATCTCTGTTCATCAGAAGTATTGTCCTGTAGTTCTCTTTTTTTGTAGTGTCTTGATCTGGTTTTGGTATCAGGATCATGCTGGCTTCACAGAATGAATTTGGAAGTTTTCCTTCCTCTTTTATTTTTGGGAATAGTTGGAGAAGAAGAAGTATTAACTCTTCTTTAAGTGTTGGTCAAATTTACCTGTGAAGTCACCTGGTCCTGGCCTTCTGTTTTTGGGAGTTTTTTGATTACTGACTCAATTTCTTTGCTGGTAATCAATCTGTTCAAATTTTCTATTTCTCTGATTCAGTTTTAGAAGGTTATGTGCTTCTAGGAATTTGTCCATTTCTTCTAGCTTGTCCAGTTTGTTGGCATGTAAGTTTTCATAATATTCTCTTAAAATCCTTTTTCTGTGGCATCAGTTATTTCTCATCTTTCATTTCTGATTTTGTTAATTGAGTCTTTTTTTTTTTTTTTTAAAGAATCTGGCTAAAGGTTTATCAATTTTGTTGATCTTTATGAGAAACCACCTTCTGGTTTCATTGATCCTGTTACATTGTTTCTTTATTTTTTTTTCTTTTTTTCTTTCTGCTTTAATCTTTTTTTCCTTCCTTCTACTGGTTTAGGGTTTTGTTTGTTCTTTTTCTCAGTCCTTTAGGTGTAAGGTTAGGTTGTTTATTTGATATTTTTCTTGCTTTTTGAGGTAGTCCTGTATTGCTATAAACTTCCCTCTTAGTGTCTTAAAGTTTTTAGACTTTGTATTTTCATTTTCATTTGTCTTCCTGGATGTTTTGATTTCCTCTTCAATTTCTTGTTTGGCGCATTCATTGTTTTAATAGCATGTTATTTAATCTCCATGTATTTGTGTTCTTTCTAGATTTTTTCTTAGGTTGATTTCTAGTTTCATAGCATTGTAGTCAGAAATGATGCATGATATGACTTTGATCTTTTTTAATTTGTTGAGACTTGTTTT
Source organism: Zalophus californianus (assembly GCF_009762305.2). Classification (NCBI taxonomy): domain Eukaryota; kingdom Metazoa; phylum Chordata; class Mammalia; order Carnivora; family Otariidae; genus Zalophus; species Zalophus californianus. The sequence goes on along the minus strand of NC_045602.1, from coordinate 66,615,123 downwards.
GTGGCCTAATACGCGATCTTTCCTGGAGAATGTTCCATGTGCACTTGAAAAGAATGTGCATTCCATTGTTTCAGGATGGAATGTTCTGAATATATCTGTTAGATCCATCTGGTCTAATGTGTCATCAAAACCAGTTTCCTTGTTGATTTTTTGTTTGGATGATCTATCCACTGATATAAGTGGGGTGTTAAAGTCCCCTACTATTACTGTATTACTATTGATTACTTCCTTTATATACTGCTTTATGTATTTGGGTGCTGCCATGTTGGGTGCATAAGTATTTACAGTTGTTACATCTTCATGTCATATTGTTCCCTTAATGATTATGAGTCTTTTCACTACATAATTTTTATTTTTAATGTTTTATTATTTTTTTAAAGATTTGAGAGAGCACAAGCGGGGGAGGGGGAGGAGGGGCAGAGGGAGAGGGACAAGCACACTCCCTGCTGACCCAGGACCCTGGGATAATGACCTGAAGACTCATCATTTTTTTTTTAAACATTTTATTTGTTTATTTGACAGCATACAAGCAGGGGAGCAGGAGAGGGAGAAACAGACTTCTGCTCTCAGGGAGTCCGACATGGGGGTTGATCCCACAACCCTGGGATCATGACCTGCGCCAAAGGCAGATGCTTAACCGACTTATCCACCCAGGCGCCCCAGGACTCATCATTTTTAAAGCATTATATCTTGAATTCAGTTTAGAGCATTGATTAGACATTCAAGTGGCCTTTGCCACAGCAAAGCCAGATGTTGATATGTTTGGGACATTTTTGATCCTTCCAATGGATTGAAACATTAAGTTTTTGTGTATCTTATACTGGCCCAAGAATATATACTGGGCCTTTGTGGGTCCTGGGCAAAGCTGGTGATGTATGCAGAGCTCCGATGGGCATTTCTGGTAGGATTCCCCTGGCCTGCTTATGTCCCTCATAGGTTTTGGGAATTTGAGGGTTTTGTTTCTTCCTAAGTCAAATTGTGACTGACTTTCTTCCTTCGACTTACAGACTAAATGATGGCAATGAGTACCTCTTCCAAGCCAAAGATGATGTAAGTTTTTAAGATTCATTTCTCTCAATACTTGGGCTTTTGCAAGTATTTATTGGCACAATAAGCTTTATTTACAGTGTTTCATATATAAGTAATCGTCAGCCATGGCTTCTCTTATCTGGTCTCCTTAGTCACTAAGAACTACAAGGCATTCAGTTGTCCTTATATCGCTAGGAAGCAGAATGGCATCTTACTCTCTCCTTGCTGTGTCAGGAGGGCTAGTGCAAGGACCCTGAAGTTGATGGAGGAAAATTTGCCCATCCCTCACAGTGGATGAGGCACAGTGGGGTGGTCCTGGGACAGGATGTGGATCCTGAAGTCCAGTCAGGGGCCTCCCTGCGGCACTCCACTGCCTTCAACCATTTCATGGTTGTACTTCTTGCAGGGAGAGAGGGTCTGCTGATGAGAAAGCAATGTGTGTAGTGCTTTAGATTTGAAAAACCAACTTCTACTAAATTCATGCAGGGTTATATGTCATATATACTTCAATTTTTTAAGAAAAGTAAAAGAAAAGGGTGCATCCCACCAATGGAAACCAGTCTTCCCATTCTTCCAAGTTTGTAGGACCACATACTAGATGGGTGACTTTCAGGTCTTGTAAACCAAATTCTCGTGAGAGTTGAACCATGTTCACTCAGCTAAAGGTCATTTGGGAACTGCTTGCTTCTCAGCCAGATGCCCCCATAGGCTAGATGCACTGTTTCCAAGCCTTCCGACCAACGGAGGCACGTATGTTTGAGCAGGTGAAGTGAGGGTGTTTTGAGCCCATCCCTCTTGGCTGCATCTCACCTGTGGTCCTTTGTCCAGGAGGAAATGAACACATGGATCCAGGCCATCTCCTCTGCCATCTCATCTGATAAACATGAGGTGTCCGCCAGCACCCAGAGCACGCCAGCATCCAGCCGGGCACAGACCTTGCCCACCAGCGTCGTCACCATCACCAGCGAGTCTAGCCCTGGCAAGCGGGAGAAAGACAAAGAGAAAGACAAGGAGAAGCGGTTCAGCATTTTTGGCAAAAAGAAATGAACTCCTTTCCTTCACCTCCTGTCCTTCTCTTACCTTCTCAGTGAAACTCCAGCATGCAAGCTCAGAACCAACACATTACTCTCTGTGCCTAATGTTCTTCAATGTGGTTGATTTTTTTTTTTTTTTAATTTATAGAGCATTTCTGGGGGGGGGGGGTGGGGGAAATACACCTAAACACTTTATCTCCAAGTTACAAAAGTTTGAGGTGCAGAGGGAAGACCAGATTTTTTTTAATGAAATTATATAGATTAGATCTCAATATTTAAACTGTTCCTCAATTTTGTGAGGCTGCGTTGGAAATAACCCGCCTCTAGTGCTGTTGGTATGCAAGGCAGCGGTGCTTAAACAATATTTCCTGTGCTCACTAGAGACAAAACGTATCAATTTCCTGACACCATTCTCTTCCATTTATTTCCAGTGGTTACCTTGAGTCTCGACTATTAGAAGTGCCCACGACGGGTCTAACCTTGGTTAAACAGATCGTGTATTATGATCTCGCTGCCGTCACAGTGCAGCTCCATGTTAAATCTACAGACCAAACCGTTTGTATCTGGCATCACTTACTAACACCTGACATGCAGCTTTTCTGCATCACCTGCAAGGACAGTTCAGAATGTCGGTATACCGGTATACGAGAAGGAATAGAAAACGGATACTGTTTTAAATAATCTGTAATTTCAATTTTTTTTTTTTGCTGAAATACATTATATTGTATGTTTGAGATAATTCTAGTACAAAGTATAATAAAACTAGATGTATAATAAACCCTTTAAATCATTGGTAAGTGTACAAGTGGAACTGAAGCATTTACTGGACAAAGTAATGTTACTCTAATGGTTACTTGCTCGTGCGTTGCCACACTGTGTTATAATTTGCTTCATTACCTTGCTCTTTGATACATAGTGTGCATTTCTTTGTCACTGTAATGATTGTAATGACAAATTTTCATCTTACTGCACAATCAAAATGGCATCGATAGGAATGAACTCTAGAGGCTGGGCCTGAGCAGGGAGGTGGTCGCTCAGGCCCAGCGCTCAGTCGTATGACCTGTACCTCTCAACTTCTGCCCTGTTAAATATATGCTATGTCATTAAATGCTTTTAAATCTAGCACGGCGGGTAATTGTTGTCTTTCCTCTCCTGTGTGCATGCCTTGTAGGGAAACAGCCAAGCCAGAAATAGCAAATGGGAAACATTAGACCATCCATCGAGGTTCCTGTTTTGTGTTCTTGTGCGTGTGTGTGGTGCACCAGCGTTGAAAACTACAGCAAACAGAATAATAAATACGAGATGTTTTGCAGCTATGCATCCAGATTTTATCTTTGGTTTATGAAAAAGTTAACAGAGAACTTGCTAAACCTGAGTTCTGAGGAAGGCGTTGGCAAACTTTTTCTGTAAAGGGCCAGAGACAGCAAATATTTTAGGCTTTGTGGGCTGGACTCTGTCTGTGGAAGCTGCTTATCATGGAATACAGAGGCAGCCATTGATGATAGGTGAAGGAAGGGACATGACTGTGTTCTAGTAAAACTTTATGGACACAGATAGGAATTTTATGTGATCTTGACATGCTGTACAATATTCTAATTTAAAAAATAAAATCTATTGTATACAGATCATACAAAAAACAGATGACAGGCCAGATTTGGCCCATGGGCCCATTCAGCGATATCAGCATAGGATCATAGGTTAGATATGCATGTTATACTTGTCCCTTTTTTATCTGGGTACCTTGACTCCAGATCATCTGCATGTTTTCTTACACAGAGCAGCACAGGATGCTAGTATTATGGGTTTTCAGTAAGCTGTTCCACAGAGGTCCATGCGTAATGCGATGTCACTCCTGGGCTCCACAGTTGACTGGCATTGGAGCTTTCTGTAACCCCAGAAACAGACCTTGCCATCTCTCACCCTTTCCTCTCTCATGCACCCAAGGCCATTTATCTTCGTGTGCCCTTGCCCTTCCTTGCCTTCCATAAGATTGGAATCACATCTCAACAGATGATCCTCTCACCAAAATGTTTCATTAAGAAAAAGCATCTTGGAAAATAATCACGATTGACAACAGCCTACTCGACAAAGCCAGCCAGATGGCAGGCAAGACACACTCAAAAGGAAAATAACCAGCAGTTCCAGAATCCCATAAAAAAGTACATATGCATGGACTATTTTGCACATAGTTCCAGAGGCTCACAGATCCCTGACTATGCAACTTGGATTTGGGGGTACTTGGCTCTCCTTACTGCACTTGCCAAGGATCCACTGCAACCTGAAAGGGGAAGATGATGGGCAGTGGAAGAAAAGCCACAGCAGAAGACTGGCTTCTGTGGGTCGGCAGGGGCTGATGGCAGCAGGTGCGATCAGAAAATCCCAACAAGACATGTTCACTGGATGAAGCTATAGGCCATAGAGGATCAGGACTGTCAATCCTATCATGGTACATAGGGGTTTAAAAAAAAAAATCCTATACACTATACTTCGAGGATTGTGCACATTTATTTTTATTGCTATAGTGTGCTATTTTACTTTAATGATTAGGATGGGTGATAATACTGTCCTCTGTACATCTGAGAAGTGAGAAGCAGTAAAATAAAACTCAGGAAATGAAATGAGTATTGACTAATTAAAGGACACTTTTGTCTCACTTGAACATCACTGAAGTTGGAATGCATCCTCAGTTGATGGCACCTCAGGGCTGTGTTTTCTTGGAGGTACTTGGAGTGATGATGAGCCTTCCAGCTCATGTCATCTTCAGTGGATGAAATAGAGTGTATCAGACTGGAGGACACGTTACCACCAAGTGTTTGGCGCTGTTAGGATTAGTTGTGTGTGGAGGATCCTATGGTACTTACCTCTGAATATATTTTCATTTTTCGGTTGGAATACTTAAATACTTTCCTTGGTCTAGTGGTAGAATTCATGCAGTAAAGATAGGATAAAACCTTGAGTCTTTCCTGTTATTTAAACTGACTTTCCTAAGCATGACCCGTACCCAAAAAACCATTAAAAAAAAACAAAAACAAAAATTGTCCACCAAAGTTCAAGATTTCTCTCACCATTGAGAGTCCTACTGAAACCTTTAACTTTTCACTTCTCAACGCTAACCATCGATGAAATCCTTCTTGAAACTTAAAAGATGCCCCATCTTTGGCTTGTAGAAGTCCGTTCGAGTTGGCTTCTGAGTCCTTTTGTTAGAACCCTAATATTGATACTTTCCTCCCTCTCTGGCACGACAAGCTGTCCCCAGGCTCATTCAGTATGTGTCTTGCCCTGAGACCTGCCATCAGAAGTCTCTAAGAAACCCTGTTTCTTTTAGTGGAAAATGATATTTCAAAACCATAATTTATGTCTCAGAAATGTTCGTTGCTACTGAGTTTGTCCTTTTTTCTACGCATATCAGATAAAAATAATTCATGGGGCACCTGGGTGGCTCAGTCAGTTAAGCGGCTGCCTTCGGCTCAGGTCATGATCCTGGGGTCCTGGGATTGAGCTCCACGTCCAGCTCCCTGCTCAGCGGAGAGCCTCCTTCTTCCTCTGCCTGCCACTCTGCCTACTTGTGCTGTCAAATAAATAAAATCTTTTAAAAAAATCATAAATTCATAGTGCAATTCAGGATTGCAGGGTTTTTTTACTTAATATTTCCTATATTATGTCATAATCTTTTCCACTAAGAATGAGCACTCCAAGATGAGGGGGCATAGAATTAGAACACTGTATAGTAACTTCTGTGCTTTATTACACACAAACTCAGAATAGCGATACTAATACCACCGCCAATACAATTAGAACGGTTTTGGGGTGGGGTTTGTTTTGTTTGTTTCTGGTCAAACTTTTTTACATTGTAATAACTGTGGATTGATTCACATGTGGTTGTAAAACAATTCGGTACCCTTTAACTGTGTTCCCCAGTGATAACATCTTGCAGAACTGGAGTACAGTATCACATCCAGAGTATTGACATTGACCAAGACTCAACATTTCCATAGCAGCAGGATCCCCTCCTGCTGCTTGTTACCCCCAGACCTTCCCAGCAACCACCAGTCTGTCATTCCAGAAATGTTGTACACCTGGAATCACACAGGATGTAACCATTTAGGATTGGTTTCTTTTTCCACTCAGCATAATTCTCAGGAGATTCTTTCAGGTTATCATGGGTATCACTAGTCCTATTTGTTGTGTCACTGAGTAAGTAGTCCATGGTGTGGATGTACCAGTTTGTTCATTCACTTACTGAAGGACATTGGGGTAGCTTCCAGTTGGGGGCTATTATGAATAGAGCTGCGATAACCATTTATATGGGGCTTTTGGTGTGGACAAAAATCTTCATCTCTCTGGGGGGAGAAAAAATGCCCAGGAATGTGGAGAACAGTTTTTAAAAACATTTTGCATGTGCTCTCTCCGTACCCCCGGCGCCCCTCATCCCCACGTTAGGTCATTTCTATCCACAATGTCTGGGCACACAATTCTCATTCTGCGCTGTCCCTCTAAACCCGCTTTAGTCTTCTACAAATCACTGAATTAGTGCTCGCCGCTCTCCGTACACGGGTGTTCCTACGCGCCTCGACGTTTGGTTGTCTGGAGCCCGCTGCCTTGGTGTGTGTCTCTTAAGTGCGTTTCCCTTTCTTGCCACCCCCACCTCCCCTTATTTTTGGCCAGTTCTGAGTCAAGCACTTAAAGTGAAGTGCTTTCTCGTCGCTTTCAGGACTGAATCAAGATTTCCCAAGGGAGACATAAATGCGAGTTCGGAGTTCTTCAAGGTATGTAGACCCAGCATAACACAGGCTACCCTAGAAAAAGGAGTTTTTCAAGGAAAAAAAAAAATCCAACTGGCTTGACTGTGAGAAGGAATGTTACCTCCTGTTTGGAGCTTTGCATGCTTTTTTGTAAAAGATCAGCCTTCTGCAAGAAGGGATTCAGGAAATGGAAGTGGAGGGGCCTCCTCTCTCCCGCCGGTTTAAAGTGGGGATCGGGAGAGGTGAGATGCATCTGTATGCTTCTCTTCCGTGCTGTTCGGGGTAGGCTCCCTGGGCTGGAGAAGCACCAGCGGCCCTGAGCCTCCCGCGAAGCCGGCTGACTTGGGAGGAGGCAGTGAGAGTGCGCAGAAGTCTGTGGTAGAATTCAAGGGCCTCATCTTTGGCTCTGCAGGGGAGCTTAGAATTCTGACACTTTTCAGGAATGCTCAGGGTTCTGAGGGCACATGGGGTTAGTGGTCCCAGCTGCCCGGGCTGGCAGCTCTCAGGGCTTTGTTTTCCTGGTGCGGGTCGGCAGCACAGACAAAGCGGAGGCCTGGACTTGTGCCCGGCCGCCCCCCGGCCCCCCCCCCGCCCCCCCCGGCCCCCCCCCCCGCCGCCGCCCTGCCCCCACAGGCCTGCGTCTGGCCCGCGAGGAGCCGGGTTCTCTCTGTCCGAGGCCTGGACGGCTGCCGCGTCAGGGCCACGAGAGTTGTGTGGGCTTGCGCCAGTTTCCACTTGGCCTTCACGCGTCCCTTTGGCTGTTTATCTGCGTGGGGGACCCATTGTGTCTGGGAGTGGGGCTGGAGGAGGCGGAAGAGCAGCGGGGGTTCCTGAAACCGACTCTTGGAAGGGAGAGAGAATTTTCTCTTGCATCAGCCCGCCGGGACTTTCTCCGCGGGGTGGGGCACCCTGCATTCCAGAGTCTGGGCGTGGGCTGGAACCTGGGAGCTCTGTGTCCCCCCGGAGACGCAGCAAGCCTTGGCTCACAGCATTTTCCCCTGGAGAACCGACTCCGTTTCCAGTCGCCATTTTAGTTTCCTGGTCACAGCGAATTGTTTCCAATTTGCTGTTCAAGCTTCGGTTTGGTGAAGGAGACAGTCTCTCAAGGTTTTCGTCTCCTGTCCAGGGCCTCCCTCTCAGGGAAAGGTCTGGCAGTCTTAGTCACAATGGCCGGAAAGGGCGTGCATGCGAGCCAGCGTCGCCGCTGTACGGCCGGCCCTTTCCTGCTGCCGTCTGTTCCGCGGCTGTCGCACCTCCGCCCCTGTCCTTCCTGGGCGCCTGTGATCTGCCTACTTCCTCCGGCTTGCCTGGCCTCTGCTCTCCCGGGGAAAGAGCGTGGGCTCCGAGCCCGGACACGCTGGAGTCCTGAGGCCTTCGCGGTGCAGCCGAACGCCAAGTATCGCGGCCTCGTCGCCTTTGCAAAGCTCCTACTAAGTGCCAGCCGCGCCGGGGAGCAGCCCTTGCGCAGCTTGCACGAGGCTACCCTCCGCACCGTCCGCTTCGTCTGAGCCCGGCTCTTCTTACCCTGACGTTGAAGGAATGAGGGGAAGGCCCCTGCGCTCCAAAAATGAGTTCCCCCTCTCGCGCTGTGCTGCCCGCAGGGGGCTGCTTTGAATCTTTTTTTTTTTTTTTTTTTTCCCTAAAGACGATTTTATGAGAGTGTTTCACAGTTCCATGACAGAAAATCCGCACCCACAATGGTGTAAATACCAGGGAATGTGTCCCAAGCTAGGGCTGGCTGAAAGGTTGATGTGCTGCCCAAGTGCTCGATCTTATCAGGAGTGCAGATCAGTAGATCCGTACTCTCTCAGACTCACACTCCTGCCTGCATCGGTTTTGGCCTCAGGCTGGTTTCCCCCCTGGTGGCGGCACCTGCCAGCCCTCCAGGGTCACCACCTTGTTCACGTCTAAGAGGAGGGAAGAGGCTCCTCTTCTCCCAAACAGAACAGAGCCCCAGTTTCACTCTGAATGGATTGATTTAGGTTTTGCATCCATCCGTGAACCACATCTCCCACAAGAGAACTCACCTCAGGCAACCAGGGTGCCCTCCTGGTCTATCCAAACCACAGGTCATTAGAGAAGGGACACAGGTAGTTGGGCCCTCAGTGTCCCTCACAACATATGATTAAGAAAAACATGTCAAAAAATAACATCAAAGGGTGGTTTGGGTGAGGTAGAGTGGTGGGTTTGATGGGATCCCCCTTCTGCCCAGCTCCCCAAATGCTGCGTATCTCCACATGAAAGTGTTGGCTCCAAAAGGGGTGGCCACTTTTTCTCGAAAAGGAGAAATGGTGATTCTAGAAGGACATCTTCTTCAAGTTAGGTTTGAAGCTCTTTGTATTTCCTTTCCTTTTCTTTCCTTTCCTTTTCTTTTCTTTTACTTTATTTTATTTTATTTTGGGGGAGAGAGAGAATCTTAAGCAGGCTGCACACACAGCTCGGAGCCCAATGTGGGGCCTGATCCCAGGACCCCGAGATCATGACCTGAGCCAAAATCCAGAGTCAGGCACCCAACCGACTGAGCCACCCAGGCACCCCACTCTTTGTATTTTAAAGCACATTTGCAAATGTATTCAAGGTTGCCCCTGACTCTGCCCGTGTTGATACTGCTCCTGGTTTTCCCTCCGAGGTGCTTGTTCGGGGTGCACCTGGCTTCAGAGAACAGATGCTGGTTAATGAGTAGGAAGGGCCTATAGGGGTCTGGTCTCACTTGCTACTATCTGCAGGGTTCCCTTCTCCAGCAGTCACTGGAGGGGTGCTTTAGACAGAGCAGCAAAGCAGTTAATTAATGGGGTGCTATAAATTAACCAAATACTTGTGTAAGGAATTGAATTTATTTTTTTCTTTTAAAGTACAAGCCTCCAAAAGGTGCTCATTATGTATCTGGGGAGTCCTGAGTGCCTGAGTTAATGGCCGAAACATCATTTGGCCAAGGTACCATCCATGTGTGTGCACAATGTCCCGGGGTGGCCCTCCCTTCCACAAACAGCTCCTATCACTCAGCACTGTTTCTTACAAAGTCCTCTTCATTGACAGGAGGTAAAACTACCCAGAGTGTTCATGACTTAAGAGGCCAAGGGTCTCTCATGTGACTGAGTTGGGGCTGCTGAGGTAGGGCCCAGGGGAAGCCATTTGCTGGGGTATTGAGTGGGTACCACTTCCTGGGTCTCTGGAAAAGAGAGAAGGTGGAATGTTTGAAATTCCTCAGTTAGGAGGGGAAAGGATTTAAATTCCATAGAACAGTCTGCAAAGATGAACCAGTCCTTATGTTATCTTTTTAATTGTGACACTTGGCATTTTCGTCATTTCTCTGTCACAGTTGCCTCTTGGGGAAGCAACCCAGCTATGGCAATACAACCACATGGCTCCCCTTTGCATCTCAGATCCTTGGGAGCCAGGACCACAAAGGGCCTGTGTTCCACCCCATGGCTGTCTTCCTAGCCCTTGGGGCCCAACCAGGACGAATGCCATTTCTGCACTGGCTGGGACTGAGAGCCTGCACTTGCTGAGCTCTTACTGTAAGCGTCAGCTGCTGCCCTTGCCACTTCACCTGTGACAACTCATGGAACCTCACGATGACCTTGTGAGGTAGATGCTTGTTGCCCGGTGAGGTATTGTAACGGCTCGACCACAACTGTCACTGCAGGGAACTGAAGACAGTGAGCCAAGCTGGAGCTGGTAGAGAATCAAGACCACAGCGTTTCAGAGTGTTCTGGGGCTCTGACAAGGTCTGGCTGATGTCGTGATAGATGTGCCCTCCGCCCCCGCCTCATCCCCATCCAGCTGTGTTGTAATCTTCAGCTTCTAAGAAGGGTGTTTGCCCAGGATCTCACTGGCATCCCGCATGCCAAGCCCAGGTGTGTGGGAGTGGGCGTGTGCATGTGAACATAGGAAAAAGGAGCTGGTCTTTACTGAGAAATGAGGAGCACAAGCTGGATCTGAATGTGCCAGAAAAAACCGTCCAGTGATTTAGGTACAAGACTCTGACCATCTGGTCTCACCTGTTTCACCCTTTGTTCTGCAGACAGAATGACTTTGTTTTGCTAATGACAACAGCTGACATTGGGCAGCATGCTAAGCACTTGAGTTACCCCCGGAATCCTCAGGGCAACTCTGTGGGGCGCTGTCGCTCCTCTGGATTGTACAGTGGGGGAAAGGAAGCCTTCGAGAGTTAAGTGCTTGTATAAACCGCAGCCAGGGATTCGAATTCTGACGTGCCTTTCCAGAGACCACACTCCCTCTTGGACTGACCATCCTCCTGATGTCGCTCGCCTAAGTTGTCGACTGAGAAGCAACTGTCATGGACCCAGCGCCAGCCAGTGAGGGGCAAAGGGGGTCCTGTGCATGTAAACCATCTCCCTACAGGTGGGCTTTCAGCATCAGTCGACTTAACTGCCGCGCAAGCCTGGATTCTCAAAGTCTCAGCTCTTCATCGGCTCCTCAGGACCCGTGTTCCTCTGGAGCTTAGTGTGCAAGCAGCAAGGTTGTTCTCAGAGACAGTGCAACATAATTGGAGGGTGGTTGATGTCTGATTCAGCCTTACAAGTCTATGGTTGCCTAGATCTGGACTGTCCCTGTGCTGAAGTCCTTTCTGGATCAAATTTAAGGTCACATAGAAGACATGGGGACACAAAAACTCTTTGGAAGGAAAGAAGAGAAGAAAAAGGAAGGAAAGAGCGGAAGGATCCTCCAACCAGCTGGGTACTCTGGAGCCTCAGAAAGGTGGCAAAATAAATCATGGCTCCGCATTAGACCCCGAACCCCTGTTTAGTATTTCAAAATAGAAAAGGAAAGGAAAAAAGATTAGCTCACAGTCTACGTGGACAGGTTTCTTAAATCCCTTCACAGCCAAAGGAAGTGAAGACAAGCTCTAGGAAGCGATGGACTCCCGCTGAGATGGGTCAGATTTGCATTCCGGCTCGGTGACTGGCCCCAGGACCCCTTTGTTCTCTGACTTCTGTCATTTCTCCTTGCTCTGATTTCTGACTCTCCCCACCGTCCATCTTACTCCTTGGCTGTGAGGAAAATTCTACACAGTTAAACATCACATGTACTTATTCTCTATAGTGTTTTCACTTAAATTTATGTCACATTTTGTTATGTTGTTATACTTTGTGATTCTTTTTTTTAAGATTAATTTATTTCATTTAGAGGCTGAGGGGGGCATGAACAGGGGGAGGGGCAGAGGGAGAGGGGAAGCAGAGTCCTCGCTGAGTATGGAGCCCTAGGAGGGGCTCCATCTCACCACCCCGAGATCATGACCCAAGCCGAGCCCAAATAAGAGTCAGACGCTCAACCCAAGAGCCCCCCAGGCGCCCCGATACACTTTGTGATTACTTCAAGGGCAATATATTATTTTCCATTGGGTCAGCGCACCGTCAGTTAGGAAAATGTTCTTCAAATTCTAGGCATTTAGCAATCAGATCACTCCCCACCAAAGAGACTTCTATTCCTAAAATTACAGCTCTGACTTGATTCTTTCCAAGGCACTTTTCTGGGGCCATTAACCCGGTCCAGGTGGGGCCACTGCAGGACCATATTGCCCTGTAATTACTTCCCCTAGTCAGTGTATAGACCTCGGAAGCTGGCCTCCTTCCACCCTTGTGGAACCCATTGCCCTTTCCAGCTCAGAACCTTGATCTCAGCCACACTGACAGCTTTAGTTAACTTTATATTTCAGGAAATTGGGATTGGGTCTCTGTGCCTCTGCTCCCTAAGATCTTATGGGGTCCTAATGCAAATTTTATCTACAGCCCAACACATTCTAAGACCACATCAATAATTCCTCTCGTACACATAAAACATTAAACTTCATCCTACCACACAGCTTGCCACATTTTCTTAGGAATTGCTCAGGACATATTTACAGATTTTGCTTCGTTTTCCTATTACCCCTTTCTAAACTGTCTATCTACTTAGTTACTAGCTATAAATAAGGGTAACAGTCTTGCCACACACAAAAATGATCATTTTTATTTTGTCATCAGTGTATCTGATCATCTGAGTTTCTTGGACTCCCAGCTAGGGTAAAGTTGCTCTCCGTGTTTGGCATTTCTTTTTTCTTTTGAGTAAATTATCTGTTCATACCTGGATTGCTGAGGCTTCTGGGTCACAAACCACAAAAACCAACTCTGGCTAGTTTAGCAGAAAAGGAGCTTATGAAGGGCCCCAGAATCTCCAAGGGGGCCAGAGCACCAGGTTGAGGGTTTTTACAGCCGGGAGTGAAGCCCAAAATCCTGCTGCAGGACAGGCTCCTTCAACTTGCTGCTGGACAAGGACCTGCAGGCACCCACGGTCACGGTCACGCAGTCACGTGGCCTCCAGTACGCCTGCCCTGCTGCCTTTGATGACAACAGATTCCACACAGGCTCCCCTCCTTCCCATCGCCAGCTCTCAGTTCTGAGTCAGGCAAGTGCATTCGATTGCTCACCGCCAGGGAGGCTGGGAAAAGGCGTCCTAATTCTCTATAGAGGGAGGGTTCTGCCTCAAGAGGTGGTGGGTTCTGCAAACATAGAAACTGGGTGGCTCTATTAGTTTTCTTTTGCTGCTGCGACACGTTATCATAAACTTATGGCTGAAAGCAACACAATTTTTTTCTCTTACAGTTCCGTATGTCGGAAGTCAGACAAGTCTCAGTGGCTGAAGTAGGTGGTAGTGGGGCTGCATTCCTTTCTGGAGGCTCTAGGAGGCTCTAGGCTCTAGATTCTGTTTCCTTGTCTTTTCCTGCCTGTGTTCCCTGGCTTGTGGCTCCCTTTTTCCATCTTCAAAACCAGTAATAATGGAGGCAAATCCTTCTCATAGCACCCGGAATGTCCACATCTCTCTCCCACTTTTAAGGACTGTTGTGATTATATTGTGCCTGCCTGCATAATCCAGGGTCATCTCATTTTAAGGTCAGTTAATTAGCAAACTTTATTCCTCTGTCGTGTAATGTAACACATTCCTACGTTCTGGGATTGGGATGTGTCTATCTTTGCGGGGGGGGGGGGGGCATTGTTCTGTCACAGTTGTCAGAAAAAAGCCAAATATCCACCACAACCTCTGTAGCCTGCCTATTTATTGACGTCATCATGATTTGGTTATACATTGAAATACTTTCTCTAGATTTTTAACTTTTATTAGTCAATAGGGAGTCAAACTGTTTCCCCCAGTCTGCTGTTTTGTTTTGGTATGGAATTTAAAAACATTTAAATATTAAGCTCCATACATTTATTTTTCCCTTTGTGAGTTTATTACTTCAATACTGAAGACATTCATCTTTCAAAAATCTGATAACTTGGTTATTTTGTGCTTTTTTTTTTTTAAGACTTCATTTATTTGCAAGAGAGAGAGTGGGAGACGGGGAGCAGAGGGAGAGACACTAACAGACTCTACGCTGAGCCCAGAACCCGATCCCACAACCCCAAGATTCTGACCTGAGCTGAAATCAAGTGTCGGATGCTGAACCGACTGAGCCACCCAGGTGCCCCTTATTTTGTGCTTTTCGTACAATGCTTACACTTTAATAAATTCTTCTGAAGTTTATTTTGATGTCCTTTATAAGGAGTGCCTCTAACTTCATTGTTTTCCCAATTTCTAGCCAATTACCTCGATACTACCAATAAACAAACTTCACTTGTCCTCTTTCCAACATTAGAACTGTAACATCTGATTTTTATTGAGCATCTGATATTTATTGAACACCAAGTACAGCTACCATTATTTTTGTCTCACTGCAGAAACACAAGGTGAACCGAGGCCCATATGTTGAGTTCAGTGGCTAAGCTTAACATACAGCTTGGAATGAATGAATGAATGAATGAATGAAAGCATATTAATAATAAATTTATATTTCAGTCAGTCCTTATTGATTTCACTAATCCACCCTATGATCCTCTTTCCTGAATTTGGGGGCCTATTTCTAGTTTCTTAACTATATGTGTTTTTCACCAGCACCACACTTTACTATTGACATTTTATAATTCTAAGGGTTTAACGCTGGGTTGTTTTTTTTTTATAGTTTTATTTTGTTGACATAGTATGTGATCAGGTCTGACTGGGTTCAGATTTGAGTGCTGGTGCTAAGTAGGAATGGGAGAGGTGGCAGGCACGTGCTTGGTGGGGTTTGGACAAAACTTTCAATTCTGAAGATGGCGATGGTCACACTGCAAAAGAGTCTAACAAGAAAATCTCCTGAATGACGCAACTGTCGATAACTTCCTGTCAGCCATTCACTCATTAGTATAGAATTTTTTGCTCACATCTGAATTTGGCATAAGAGTGTGCAATTTAATGGGAGAATAAACCACCATTTAAAATGTAAGCACTTTTCTTTTCTTCCCAGAATGGTTTCTCTTTTGAAGTGAAATTATTTCTAGTATCTGGGTTTATTCCTGTAGATCCCAGCACAGTTAGGATGTGTTTAGCAATCCATGACAGTGTTTCATCTGAAAAATTCCAACTCAGTCATACTTTAAATTCTCTTACATCATTTTACCTACCAAGTTGTGAGTCGACAAGCATTCGTGTATTCTGTGTCATGCTGGCATTAATTTTTCATGCAAGTGAAGGAAGGGGGAGTGAGAACAATCAAGAAGGTGCATCTGCTGGGGCGCCTGGGTGGCTCAGTTGGTTGGGCATGGGATGCTTTATACAGGCTCAGGTCATGATCTCAGGGTCATGAGATCAAGCCGGGCCTCTGGCTCCATGCTCAGCGGGCAGTCTGCTTCTCCCTCTGACCCTTGCCCCTCCTCAAATAAATAAATAAAATCTTTAAAAATAAATAAATAAAAAATAAAATAAATAAATGGATCTTAAAAAAAATATAATAAGGTAGGGTGCCTCAGTTGGTGAAGTGTCCGATTTGGCTCAGGTCATGATCTCAGGGTCCTCAGGATCAACCCTGTCACCCTCTCTGTGCTCAGCCAGGGAGTCTACTTGTCCAGCTGCCTCTGCCTCCATCTCCTACTCGTGCTTCCCCCGGCCCTCAAATAAATAAAATCTTTTTTTAAAAAAAGGTGCATCTGCTGGGTCAGCACATATGTGGAACCTCAGACTGATTAGTACTTAATTTCATGTTTAATCAATATCGTCTAAGCTACAAAACTAATGATGTAGTGTATGGTGATTAACATGACATAATAAAAAAGAAGTAAACTTTAAAAATTAAAAAAAATATATCGTCTAGGGCGCCTGGGTGGCTCAGTCGGTTAAGCGACTGCCTTCGGCTCAGGTCATGATACTGGAGTCCCGGGATCGAGTCCCGCATCGGGCTCCCTGCTCGGCGGGGAGTCTGCTTCTCCCTCTGACCCTCTTCCCTCTCGTGCTCTCTCTCTCTTTCATTCTCTCTCAAATAAATAAATAAAATCTTTAAAAAAAAATATCGTCTGAGCTACAGATAGTCCACAGGATGATGAAAATTGGGGACGAGGACCTGTTCAACTTATTCGCCACTTCTATTCACAGATACACATTACACTTTTGGTCCCAGGTATAAAGAGAGTAGCTCGCTTAGAAAATGTAGTAAGAGTAAGTCTACATTTTTAATTTTTACATCTATTTTAATTTACGTTTTTGATGAAAATGTATTCAAATTTTGTGTACTTTCAATACAATTATACTTTATTTTCTTTTTCTTTTTTTTTTAAAGATTTTATTTATTTATTTGACAGACAGAGACACAGCGAAAGAGGGAACACAAGCAGAGGGAGTGGGAGAGGGAGAAGCAGGCTTCCCGTGGAGCAGGGAGCCCGATGTGGGGCTCGATCCCAGGACTCTGGGATCATGACCTGAGCCGAAGGCAGGCGCTTCATGACTGAGCCACTCAGGTGCCCCAATTATACTTCATTTTCAATGACTTAGATCATTCATATCAACAAATTATATGAAAATCTTGATTATAACATCAAAATTAGTAATATACTAAAACAAGGATGTGAAAAATGTATTTTATAGAACAAATATATACCTTATCAGTTGTATATGTTTCAACTTTAGTACTCATCTAAACATAGCCCATCCATTAAAAGACTATCCAGATATGCAGAATAACACTTCAGTTGAGTCATCTTGGGTATTTTAGCGTGTTCTTGATGTCATAGAACCCTAAGGCTGGGGCCCCTGGGTGGCTCAGTGAGTTAAGTATCCAACTCATGATTTTGGCTGAGGTCATGATCTTGGGGTCGTGAGATGGAGCCCCTCCTCCAGCGCCTCCACACTCAACAGAGAGTCTGCCTCTCTCCTGTACCCTCTTCCTCGGCCCCGTCCCCCTGGCATGCACACTCTCTCTCTCACTCTAAAATAAATAAATAAATCTTGAATAAAAAGAATCCCAAGGTTTTATGCATATTTAAAAAAATTTTGTCTGTATGGAGGTATATTTACCAAGGTAGTAGGATAAAGCATATTTTTATCTATCAGTTTCTTAGATTGATTTATAACTTTGAAGTATCATTTACACGATATGTGGGCCTCCATTTGCACTCTTGTCCCAAGCCCTGCGGGTGATAGAGACAGAGCTGTTTGGGTCTATTGAGATAATTATATGTTTCTTTCTCCTTTAAGTTGTGGGAAAATGAATTGCGTCTGTAATAATATTATTTAGCAAAATTTCCGTTCCTAAGATAAACTCAAACTAGCCATGATGTACTATTTTGTTTGCTTTTACATTGCTACATATGGTTTACTAAATTTGATTTAGGATTTTTTGCAGTTGTGTGTGAGTGAGACTGGCATAATTTTCCTATCTTTTTATGTTTGTGGTATCAAGGTTTGATAGCTTTATAAATGAGTCAGAAAGTGTTTTATCAATTTTACTTTACGTTGTTTCAAACTTTAATATTAGGTCTATACAAGTTAAGAATTTTTACACCTTCCTGATGAGTTGAAGTTTTTAATATTATCTTCTTACCTTCTGTTTAGTAATGATTTTGCCTTAAACTTTACTTTGTCTGATATTCTGTTTCATTTGGTTAGTATAGAAAGTTCATTTGGCTGATAATTTGCCTACTGTATATTACTCAATTATTATTTTCCCCTGGTCTATTATTTTATGTTTATGTTTTTATGTTTTATCTCTTATATATTTCATATACCTGGATTCTTAAAAATTTAGTCTGGTGAACTCTGTTTTTTTTTTTTTTTTTTTTTTTATTAATCTCTGTGTCCCACTTGGGGCTTGGACTAATGACCCTGAGATCAAGAGTCACATGCTCTACTGACTGAGCCAGCCAGGCGCCCCCATGGTGAACTCTATTTTTTAATTGGAGAGTTTCAACTCTTTATGTTTGTTGTAACTATTCATATGTTAGATTTATTTCTACCATCTTAATATGTGTCTTTAAAAAAAAATCTATGTGGCTGTATTAGTCTGCTCAGGCTGCTATAACAAAAATACCATAAACTCAGTGGCTTAAACAGTAGAAATTTATTTTCTCACAGTACTGGAGTCTAGAAGTCTCAGATCAAGGTGCTTTCTGGTGAGGACTCTCTTCCTGACTTGTAGACAGCTACCATTTGCTGTGTGCTCACATTACTTTTTTGTGCAAACAGGCAGAAGTGTGGGGAGCTCTCTGGTGTCTCTTCCTGTAAGGACACTCCCATTGGGATCAGGATCCTACCCTTAATTACTTGTTTAGAGGCCTCATCTCCAAATATAGCCATAGGGGGTTAGGGCATCAACATATAAATGGGGGGTGCAGTGTGGGGAGTGGGGGGGTGGGGGAGCACATACTCCATAATAGTGACATTCTAGATTATTTCTCTCTATTCCAGAGTTCTAATTCTCTCTTTGGGTGTATGCTCTATTCTGAGGGATCTTATGTTCTACTGGAGAGACAAAGACAATTAACACAATATTAAATAGAATATATAGTTATATTAGGTCTTGATGCATGCTGGTGAGAGATTAAAAAGTTGTGTGTATTTGAGCAACTTAGGGGGTCTGGCAATGGGATCACCAGGAAGATGACATTTGAGAACATCTCAAAGAAGGTAAGGAAATGAGTAACACAGATAAGTAGGGAAAATTGTTCCAGGAAGAGGAAAGGAACATCCAGGGCAGAGGCCTGGAGGATGAAAATCTCCTGATGTGTTTGAGCAACAAAGTAAGGTCAGAGTGGCTAGAAAGAAGTGAGCAAGGGGAAGGGAAGAAGATAGAGAGGTAAAAAGGGCTAGACCATAAGCAAGATAAAATTAGTACAATCCACCCGCTTTGCAATCAAATTATGTTTTCATTTCAGTAGGCCATGGTAAGAACTTTGACTTTGATGCTGAAGAAGAGGGGGGATCATGGAGGACTTTGAACAGAGAAGTGGTTTGGTTTGGCTTCACAGCTTGATTCTAGCTGCTGGATGGAGTATCAACTGGGAGGAGCTGAGACAGAGCAGGAAGGAACACACAGAGACCCTGGGGAACACTAGCATTCCAGTGAGGAGGATCAAGACAAGCTTCAGACTTTTTCTCTTAATTTAGAAGGTACTTCAGTTGAAAAGTTGAGAGAGTCAGGGCGCCTAGGTGGCTCAGTCGGTTAAGCATTTGCCCTCAGCTCAGGTCATAACCCCACGGTCCTGGGATCAAGTCCTGCATCAGTCTCCCTGCCCAGCAGGGAGCCTGCTTCTCCCTCTGCCCGCCATTCCCCCTGCTTGTGCTCTATCTCTCTCGCGCTGATAAAAAATAAATAAATAAATAAATATCTTAAAATCGAGAAAAGCTGAGAGAGTCATCACAGAGAGCGGCTGCTTGACTCACTTGAAGTAGAAATGAAAGGGATGGGTCTTAGAAGGTTGAGGTCTCTGAGGGGGCCAGTAAATTTAGCCTCTTTCCAACTGTGTTCCAAACCAATGGAGAAATAAGACAAGAGGTATGCAGAGAAAGGCCAAAACATCAACTATATGACGGGGTCAAGGCTAGGTTGGAAGAAGTGGCTTTGTGTTGGAGCACATGGGCTTTGTAACTGAATCTGAGCATTAGACAGATGTACCTACACAGTTACAGAAGATGCTGGACTATCTCAGGCCTCCTCCAGTGAGGGCAGGACATTGTTTTTAAGCCTACAGCTTGGCTGGGAGCAGCGAGCATGAACACACAGGCAAACTAGGTTTCCAAGAATGAGAAAGGTAGGGAGGGGCTGAGCCAAGCTTGAATTAGACAGAGAGCAAAAACCATACTAACTCAGTTCCAAGAAGAGGTGGGTACGTTTCCTCTTAACATTACCCAACTTTTCAATCTTCTGATCTCTCAAGTTTAATGATTGATGTCCTGTATAATTTAAATTCTTCAGCATAGGCGCTGTGATGTAAATATGTTCTTTAATCTACACTCTGTGAGTATTCAATTTTCCTAATTCAGGAATATGCACTCCAGGGGTCATTGGGTTACTAAATGTGCTTCAGCTCTCTTAATCTCTGATTAGCAACAGAAGCTCTGGTAATTAGACAAATGGATGTAATCAGTCAAATGACAGGTATACAAGATGAGGGCTGGAAATTATAGACAATTTCACCGTTACCTAAATTTTAGTGATAGTGGATTACAACCCATCGAATAAAATTTCATGAGTTCATACTGAAACAGTTCTCCCTTATAATAGAAATTAAACAATAAAAATAAATGATTGAATTAGAAACTCATCAATGTTACCTAAAATAGTGGGTGAGTTTGCTGACAAATGTGTATTTGCATAGTCTCAAAGTATCTTCCTGCTGATTGCTTATTAATCACGGGAGGGGAAAGTAGTGACTTTATAGTGAAGAACTTAGAGTGCCACATTGTGACCAAGCCATCAAAATGAACGTCACCCAATACTGGGGCAAACCAATGTCATGTGCTTCCTGATAGGATGCACAGCATCACTTCTGTAGCATTCCTGCCAAAAATATATAACCTTAATTTAATCATAAGGAGACATCAGGCAAAGTCAAAATGAGGAATAGTCTACAAACTAACTGGTCTTTACTCTTCGAAAATGTCAAGGTGGACAAAGGCAAAAAAATGACTGGGGCGCTGTCCCAGGTTCAAGGAGGCAGAGGGACTTCATGACCACATGCAACCTATGATCCTGGAAAGGATCCCAGACCAAGACAAAAAATAGGTATAAAGAACATTACTGAGACAATGACAAAATTTGAATATAGACTGTGGATTAAATAATAGGTACGTACCAATGTTAAATTCCGTGATTTTGATATTACTCTGTTCTTGTGTAGGAGAGTGTCCTTGTTCTTAGGGGAAAAAACCCACTCTGAAATCCTTCACAGACAGTTATTGTGCCTGAATCTGACTCTATCCTGTCACCAGAATATTGTCATATTTGCATCTAGTTAAACTTCCATGCACAGAACAGAGCTAGGACTTCATAAAGATGCCAGAACAGGTTGTAGGATTGTTTCATGCCTGCTTGCTAATCAACATTTACAGGGGTGGAGGAATTCAATCTTAAGATTCATTTTCATTCTAACTTGGCAGTGAGGTTACAGTGGAGGCCACAGATATTTATGAAAAGAGTCCATTGTGAATAACGACATCATTTTAGATGGGTTTACAAGCAACTGTTAAGTGTGTGGCCCAGCAGGGGGTGCAGCTATCTTGGGAGAGGTCAGCAACTCATGGGGAGGGTCCTGCTCCTGTCCTTGTGGACTGGCCACTGTTTCTTTGGGTGTCCTCCAGACAGCAGGTGGGCAGAGGGGTGGTTTTATCAAAGCTAAGGATACTGATGCTACATGACCCTCCTTCGTTCAGCTCCCTTCCACGGCCCAATACCTAATTTTGTATTCATCATTTTATGTTCCTTTTTCCTTAAACTGGTCCCTCCCTATAAATTATATAAGGCTCAGGGCACCCTCACCAAAATCTGCTGGGTAGTTGGTTGTTATCCGAAGAAGGCTCTGAGATGGGTCACAACCATACATTAAGCCCCAAGGTTCGTCTACACAGAGCTGGAAATGCATACCTGTTCTGTTTCTAACCCCTGTTTAAATCAGTCACATTGTCTATCACCAGAGGTTCTTTGATGAGAGCAAATAACAGTAAGATACTCCACACATAAAATGCAAACATTATAAAGAGGCCCCAGATGTGAATATAAGTTCCTCATCCAGTACAAATTCTCAGGGAGAAATGAAAGTTTAAAGATTAGACCTAGTTGCATGGTAAAGTCCAAAGGAACTACATTTTGAAATCCAATTATCTTCCCCCGGAGTCAAAGTCCAAATAAATGAAAGTCTAAAATTGAAAAAATCCATCTCCCCACCGCACTCCCAGTTCCTAATGGCTCCCTGTCAGCTAGAGGGTCTCCTCTAGCTGATACGGTTTTGGCAACTCTAACCTGGGCCATCTCCCGTGAATGGAGATGGTTCCTTAAGACACAGTCTTGGTTTGCACCAAATTGAGGAAATGAGTGACTCTCCAGTCCTGGATAATTTTCTGGAAATTTCTGGAAAAACAATATGTTCTTAGTGTTGACACAAATCACGGCAGAGACAATGGTATCTAAGGAAAGGAAGATAGAAGAAAAAAGTCCCTTCTTTCTCTGTCGTGGACCCCAGGTCTGAAACAACTTTCTGAAGGATAGGAGGTCCGTGGAGCTGCAGGAATGAACAGATAAAAGGCTGAAAATGCAGTTAGGCATTGCCTTCATATGACAATTTACTGTGACCAGTGGCGCCTTGCAGTGTCTCATGCTCTGGGGAGCAGTGGTGAACAGGGCAAGTGAAGGTGGGGCCTGTGCATCCCCAAATGCAAGTGGGCAGTGTTCACTCCGGGTTTGGAAGAAGAGCAGCTTTGCTAGAACAGGATATCATTTGAGCACCTATCTCACCCACCCCATAACCAAGAATAATAGTGCATCCTAATTTTATTTTATTTATTTTTTTTAAAGATTTTATTTATTTGAGCGAGAGAGAATGAGAGAGAGAGAGCACGAGAGGGGGGAGGGTCAGAGGGAAAGGCAGACTCCCCGCCGAGCAGGGAGCCCGGTGCGGGACTCGATCCTGGGACTCCGGGATCCTGACCTGAGCCGAAGGCAGTCGCCCGACCGACTGAGCCACCCAGGCGCCCCAGTGCATCCTAATTTTATACCAGAATAATCCACAAAGCACCCATCTAGGAGGAAAAAGGAAGGGAGTCACTAGGGTCAGAACACGCAAATGAAGAAGAAAAGCAACTGAATATTTGTTTCCTCTGGCCTTTCAGACATCAGACTATGGCAGCCTCGGGGGGCTTCTCCTCAGAGCAGCGTGCCACTGTCCATCCTGACGCCGATTTTCAGGACAGGGGTCGTTTATTACAGATCTTATTAAAGAGATTGCCCGCTTTACTTTTTTTAAAATTTTCATTTAAATTTTACTAAGTTAACATACAGTGCAATATTGGTTTCAGGAGTAGAATTCAGTGGTTCATCACTTACATACAACACCAAGGGGCTCATCCCAACAAGTGCCCTCCACAATGCCCATCCCCCATCTAGCCCATCCCCCACCCACCTCCCTCCATCAGCCCTCAGTTTGTTCTCTCACGTTAAGAGTCTCTTCTAGTTTGTTTCCCTCTCTCCTCTTTTTTCCCACTCCTACACATTCATCTGTTTTTTTTCTTAAATTCCACATATGAGTGAAATCATATGGTATTTGTCTTCCTCTGATATTGACTCATTTCACTTAGCATAACACACTCTAGCTCCATCCATATTGCTGGAAATAACACTTTTTCATGGCTGAGTAATATTCCATCCACATCTTCTTTATCCATTCATATGAATCCAAAATATGGGCTCTTCCCATAGTTTGGCTATTGTTGATAATGCTGCTATAAACATCAGGGCGCATGTCCCCCTTTGAATCTATATTTTTGTATCCTTTGGGGTACTTTTGATTTACTATTATTAAAAAAATGGCCCTTTTCTATCATTCTCCTGCTGCTTCTCAGGGCACAAGTCATTTCTCTTAGCTCTTTACTAGCTGTAGTGCTTTGAAACTCTGGCATATTACTGACACTGCTCAGTGGAAATATTCCTTCTAATGTGTACACACACTTGAACATTCATCCTCTGCTAAATTGCTACTCCATCTTGACTTTTTGCTCACCGATCTGGACTGAGAAACAAAAGTTTTAAACAAATGCAGGCGTTTACATGTTAAGTCCTTTTTCTTCACCTTTGTCTGGAGGGTGGAGATGCACATTGTTAGGTAACTCATCAACCAGGTCTTTAACAGGAAGGAAGTTGCAGCCATTATCTGAAGGAAAGTTGCATGTTTAGATGCCGGAGCATACACAGAACACAGAGGACATATTACACAGTTCTTTATTTTACCCATAAGACATTTATCTGTCCATGCCAAGCTTTCTGTCCCCCTCCCCCCAACTGTTCTCTCGGTGTTTTTATCCCCTATCCTCCCTGTGGGTCTTCTTCATTGGAGTAGAATGCCCTGCTCCCATCCTTGTGGTCAGTAGCTTGGGCAAGGTGGCTTTTCCCACCAGAGGGAGCACTGTTGGCCATGTTCCCTCCTGGGATAAGACAAAAGGAACCAGAACCCACTTACATGTGTATCTAGAGGAGATTTGCAATGAAGAGAACAAAGAACAACCTCATTTCTTGGCCAAGATGAAAGGAAGGCAATATATATGGGTACCTTTGTAGCAGCACCAAGTGACAAATCTCCATGTCTTCCCAATTCCCTTAGGAATCTTTATCTGAACAAAGGTGGCAAGGTAGAACCAATTAAATATGAAACGTACTCAAGACATCTGGGCAGGTAATTAAAAGCAGCCACTGATTCAGCCATTCTGCTGATTTCTTCAATTTCCTTTCTATTTTAGGATTCTCACCTCTCTTCCCCTGCGACTGTCAAAACAGAGTGAGAGTTAGCCAGGTGCACAGCTCGCATCTAAATCAGGGACTGTTCTTGTACTTGTAATTCATCAGCATACATTCACAATTCTATTTTTACAAGGTTCCATGGTAACATCCCTAAAACAGGCTGTGTCCACAACACAGTGAAATTAATGGGAAGTAAACATTCAGATCACCCCATTGGTTGGCCATTGTGGTACCCCTAATGATTTTTCCCCCCTGAATTAACAGAGTTTCAGACCAATTGAAGTGTCAAAACAACTTGTATTCCAGAAAACCTAAACTGGAACTTGTTTTCCAGGATGATTAATAGAGCACCAAAAGGGCCAGATTCGAGGTAAATATATAATCACTAGGATTCCTCTCTGTAAGGAAAAATCAGTTAGAAAAATATAACAAGAGACCCCATTCCCAAAACAAAACCCATAAAGTGCCAAGGAATACTTTTAATGTGAAATATGGGTGACCTGTGAGAAAAACCCAATCAACCAATCAAATTAACAAACAAAAATGGTGTTGAGCTGCAGGAAGTCCTGACTAAATGGAAAGAAAACGATGTTCCTTTTGGAAGCAAGAATTTTATTTATTTATTTATTTATTTATTTATTTATTTATTTATTTATTTTAATTTTTTTGGAGAGACAGCAAGAGAGTGCAAGCAGGGGGGAAGGGGCAGAGAGATTGAGGGAGAGAGAATTTTTTTTAAAAGATATTTATTTATTTATTTGAGAGAGAGAGCACAAGCGGTGCCTGGTGGAAGGACAGAGAAGACAGAGAGGCAGACTTCCCGCCAAGCAGGGAGCCCGATGCGGGGACCCCGAGATCATGACCCGAGATCACGACCTGAGGACCCCGAGATCAAGACCCGAGCCAAAAGCAAATGCTTAACCGACTGAGCTACCCAGGTGCCCCTAGAAGCAAGAAAATTAAACACAAAACCCAAAACAAACCCAATTTTTACTCAGGTTAATTTATAGGTTTGACAAATGTCTAACAAAAGCCATAGAATATTTTTGAAAGATAAAATTATTTACCTGAAGAAGATGATAAATAAACATCAAGTTAAGCAGTGGCAACAAAGAAATGATCACGATGATCCTGATGGGTTGGAGCACTGCCATTTGTGAAAAGATGTTCTCAAACTTTAGCAAAGAGTGTGATACTGATGTAAATCAGTGGAACATAGTAACTATGATAGAAATGGACACTAGTATGCATAAGAACCAAAAATATTATAGGGAAGGCCACATGATCAATGGGAAAAGGAAAGATTACTCAATAAATTCTATTAAGGAATGTGGATAGCCTTAAAAGTATCTATCCAAGTCTTTTTCTAACATTGCACACAGAAATTCTAAATAATTAAAGAAAAAATTTTATATCAAAGTATATCAAATTAGAAGAAAATAGAAGTGAATATTTCGATTTCTGAAGGGCAGCAATGTCAAAGCATAAATAATAGGCATGAATAAACAAACACCTAACACTCTAAATGCAATAAAATAAAACAAAATGCAGATGACAGAGGAAAAATATTTCCAATGAAAAGGACAGACAAGGTGTCTAACACTTGCTAATAACTAAAATATACTTAAAAACCTGTAAACAAAGAAAACCCTCTAAAATCTCAATATGGGCAAAGGACTTGAAAAAATATTTTAGGGAGGAATTAAACGGGTCAGCACACAAATAGAAAAATGTTCATCTTTACTAGTTGCAAAAGAAATCTAAAGACAAGTTATAAAGAGTTTCAGATTTGACTATTAGCAAAGATTTTTAAAATGCTAATCAATGCTAATGACAGTTGAATGAACCTGGAGTTCTCATAAATTTCTACTGGCAGCAATCCTTTTGGAAATCATTTAGACAGTACATATCACGCTTCTGAAAATGTTTATACCATTTGAAACAGAATGTCACTTTTGAGGATCTATTGTACATATGGAAATCTCTTTGTACAAACAGCTATTGCGTCATTATTTATGAAAGTATACAGTAAAAAATGTCCAAGTGTTCAGTTATGTAAACCTTGGTATATTCAGATAAGGGATACCAGATTGTATCTATTTGTGATTATAAGGTTAATGCATAGAAAGATAATAGTTGTGTTTGGATTGAATGATGGAACTATCAATGGATTTTTTTTTTATTTGATAATTTTTAAATATTGCTTTTTAAATTACATGAAATTTTTTTGTGTGGAAAAATAGGAAATACAAATAAACAAAAAGAAAAAAAATGTGAAATCTTATCACCTAGAGGCAATCCCTGCTAATATTTTAATTCATGTCTTCCCAAACTGAAACAACTTACCATATATTTTGAATAGGTAGTACATTCATATGTTTAAAAAACAAGAAAATGTAAAAATGTGTAATAGTGAAAAGTTTCTTTCTTGTGCTGATTCCCCTAGTGTCAGTTTCCCACTCCTGTTCTTAGATTTTTAAATATATCACGCATATGCACTAATACAAATATAGATTTCTCTCCCTTTTAACCCAAAGGGGAGCATACCATACACACTGTTCTGAAACTTGCTTTTTTCTGTTGTTTGTTTACTGCTCTATCCAGGAGGACTTTCCATGTCAGTACTACAGAACTCACCCATTGTTTTATCAGTACATAGCACACCATTGTGAGGACATGCTGGAGTGGATTCAACTAGTCCACCATCAATGTTCAGACTTTTTTTGTAGGTAAACTTTTCTTTTTAGTTCTCTATGGTTTCATAATGACTTTTAATAAATTCACAGTTTAACAAAAAAGGAAATGTTGGAATCATAGAAATCTAAAAGCCCAATCTCTGCAGAAATCTGCTACCATGAAGGCAACTCAATATTCAGTGACATGATATTATGACAATATTCTGTGAAACCATCTGTCAGCGTTTTCCAAAATAAGATTTGCGATGCCTAGAGCACCAGCCAGCCAGGCTTCCTGGTGGAGATGTCAGTGAGGACAGGGCTGCCCTGGGTGACAGGTTTTTAAATAGCTCAAAGGCCAAAGCACACTGCAGGGTGTTGGGCATCATTCTGGCATCTCAGTTATATAAATTTAGAGCTGAATCTTTATCAAAATGAAATGTGTACATAGTGATGCTTTCCTGAGAGGAAACCTGGGGAAAACACCATGTGTAATTAAGAAGGTAATTTCTTACCAGGTGTTTCAGCTACCTATTGCTGTGTAACAAGCCATCCCCAAACATAGTAGCTAAACAATAACCTGTTACTTCTCATGATTCTGTGGGTTGACTTGCTCCGTTGGGAGGAACCTCTGCCCCCTGTCGTGTGGCCGAGGACTCTTTGGCTGTTGTATTCCAACGACAGCTTGGTTGGAACTGGAATGTCCAGATGGTTTCTGTGGTTTCCCTCCACTCTGTGGCCTTTCAGGGGTCTAGCTCTAAGATGAAGCCTTCCAAGAGGACAATCCCCCCCCCGCCCCCCGCCACCATGTGCAAGTACTTATTAAGCCTCTGCTTGCACCACACTTGCTAATGTCCCATTGGCCAAAGCCAATCACATGACCAAGGCCAGAGTCAAGGACTTGAATACACAAAGGCATGAATACCAGGAAATGTTTCACTGGGGGCACCAAAGTAACAGACTCTCACACCCTGTTTTTCTCTAACATTTTGTTAGAAAGGATGGGCTTATTTCCTTCTGATACAATCACAAGTATGAAGTGAAATATGGAAATAGTACCAGAGATCACACAGATGAACTTTCTGACTTTATTTATTTATTTACTTAAAAGATTTTATTTATCCATTTGACGGAGAGAGAGACAGCAAGAGAGGGAACACAACCGGGGGGGGGGGGGGAAGAAGCAGACTTCCCGCGGAACGGGGAGCCCAATGTAGGGCTCCATCCCAGGACCCTCGGATCATGACCTGAGCCAAAGGCAGACGCTTAATGACTGAGCCACCCAGGCGCCCCGGTTTCTCTGACTTTAAAAGACACCTCTCAAAAATCTTAGAATGCAGCCAAATAATGTTGATTACAAAGTAAAATGTGTAAACAGCATAATTTTTAGGAAGTGTCAATTTATCCAGCTAATGAGAGACAAGCTTTCCACTCTTGATGTGTCCTTTTGACTCTCCTGGTCCAGAGTTTTTAAGAGGATCTCTGCCTGTGGCTCCATATTTTTCTGCGAGTTCTGCCGTCAGGCTGAAGCCGGGAGACATGAGTGTGGCTGGATGATACAGTGCCAACGGTCATCATCGCTACCAAATGTCTTGAGTCTCACGGATAGTTAAGTAGAAAAACAGTGAGAAATGATTCTATTAAAAGCAAAGCATTTGAATTTAAAAGACAATGCTGGGTAGAGGATACACAATTAATTAGCTGAGGAATGCTAGCAAGACAATTGGGATTTTGCAGATAAAGTGAACTGTTCAGAAGGAAAAACAAAACAGATCAACCACATCAACAGACCAACAGAATCTTGACCAGCTGAGAGCAGGCGTATTGGCTGTTAATATGGAAAATTATTTTGACAATTAAAAAAATTAATGACAGTGGAAAGGATAAATGTTGAAAGAACTGCTTAAGCCCTGGGATAATTAGCAGTATCAAGGAGGAAAGACAAAAACAGGAGAGCGCTAAAATAAAGCCAAGCATCTCCTGCAAATATGAGTAGATTATACTTATTCACAAAGATTGTAGAATTTGGAAAATGATACTTATTTTTATTCTTTTTTTCTAGTAATTACAGAGGAAATGCTAGAATAGAAACATAGATTGGGTATGCAAAAATCTACTTAAAAGAAGAAATAGGTTGGTAAAAATGTGGCTTTCTGCATAAATTTGCTTTATGTAATTTTTTGTTACGGCAAAAACTAGAAAGATCCTGAATGGCAATTGAACAGAATGGAGTGATTCATTGATCAAATTATTTGATTGCTTCAAAATGAAAAACTGAACAATTTGATATTTTAAGCAATGAGCCAGATATTCAAATTATACTGTTTAGCCCCAAAGTATTTCCCCCCTTATCTGGGATTGGCTAATACCAAGAACCATGCTTCTTCATAAAATACGGTGAAATAAATGTTTTGATGAGTCTTTGTAGATGGTGTAGGGGTGGCCATGATGGTGGTTTGGTGGTGACTGCTGATTTACTGAATACATAATATGTGCCAGGTACTGTGCTCAGTGCTTTACATGCTTATTCTCAGTTACTCATCATCTGCATTTTACAAATGAGGAAATTGAGACACGGAGAGATGTTAAATCACTTGACAGTCACATGTTTAGTAAAGGGTGGAGATAAGATTTGAACCAGACAGTCTGACTGCAGCTCCAACATTCCACTGCTTTTAGAGCTCTATTAAAACAAGGGCTGAGTGAATGAACCTGGGAGTTACCATAGCAACCAAAGAAAGGAATGTGAAGCGTTGTTGACATACCCATCTCCATATATAATCTGTGATTCCAATTTTCTTCTTTCTACTCCATCCTTTTTTTCCTAGTGCTACTTTTACAAAGCAGTCTATCCAAATAATTCACCCTTTAAACCAATAGGGTACTAGAAAAATACGGCTCTGTAGATATCATTTATTTACACTTTTCTTCTTGTAGATTCGGTAAGGAAATAAATTCTGAATTTTCCATTTAATCGAAACAGCGCAGAGTTGGCGTCCCTGTTTTAAAGACGTGGTCCTTTGTCGCCATCTTGAGGAAGAGTTTTAAAAATCACCTTTATCTTGGGCTGTCCATCTTTAGCACCTCCATGATTCAACCACAGATTATTATTATGTACAAAGAGATAAAAGCAGAATTCAAAAACAAATTTTGTAGTGCACTTGGTGGCATCGCAGTATTTCAAGAGGATCTAAAAACTACACTATAGAGAAAGATGACGGTTATAAAAAGTTGATTCTAACATTTTTTAGGAAAATTTGTCATTTTCATCGAGTTCTAACGTATTGAACTATTTTTTCATAAAATACACCTGTAAGCACAGGTTTTGCTTTCTAGCAGTTTATGTTCAAGGAGGAGAAAACAAATTGCATCTCTTTCCAAGGTTATTTCTGTTGGCATGGAGCCCCTCTGTTCCTTTAAAACACACTTAGTTCCTTGCTGGCTGGCTCACTCTATCCCTAGCAACCAGCAAGGTTTCTGGCCTGTCATAGGCACTCAGTAAACATTTGTCACTAATGTTGTATCTTGGTGTAATCTTGTGTTCCCTAATCAACCTTTGCTGTATAACTGTACAAACAACCTAGAATACACCAAAAATCTTGGTCAGGCTCAGCCTGCTTGCTTTATCAGCGAATGAAATGTGATTTCTCCAAGGCAAGTCAGCCTCCAGATTAAAAAAGTAAATGCCCCTTGATTTTCACAGGGCCTAAAATTCCATTATGAGCAACTCCCTTTTTGGGTGTTACCTTTAAGAATACCTTATTAAAAAGTTCACGCTTCATAGGAAAATTAACATCTTGGGTACTATTAACTCTAATTTTGTCTGGGTCAAGGGCAGCCTTAACCCCTGGGTACTACTGGAAATTGTGAAAGGCAATTGGTTGAGGTATGGAAAGAAAATACTAGAATATCTATTTATGGCATCTTTAAAAAGTCTTTGTTTTGCAGGCTTCATAAGGTACATGATTTATAAATGCAGTAGTGTATGTGTATAATTTATCTTTCTATGTTTCCACATACATTGGCGTATTCACTCAAAAATTTTCACTAATAAGTTTGAAGACCACTGGCGAGGACATGACTTTGGAGTCAGGCCTCAGTATGAAGTTCAGCTCTGTCATTTCCAGGCTGTGAGAACTTGGATAGATTCTTTAACCTCTTGAAGCCTTTATTTCCTCTCTCACAAAATAGGGATAACAATATTACTTTCGCAAGGTTGTGGTGAAAATTGAAAAGGTTGTCTGTTAAGTGTTCTGTCCTGGGCCTAGAAAATTTTAACAGTTCAGTAAATACAGCTGGCTTCATGGGTCTGTGACCTGTGCAGTCACACAGGGTCCCATGCCCAGAGGGGTGTGAGTTTGGTTTAACGCTCTGCTGTCACTCTCTTGAAATTCTTTACAATTTTTTAAAAAGGTTTTATTTATTTATTTGAGAGAGAGAGAGAGAGAGAGAGAATGCATAAGCGGGGGAGGAGGGGAGAGACAAAGGGAAAGGGGAAGCAGACTCCCACTGAGCAGGGAGCCCTACGTGGGACTCAATCCAGGACCCCGAGATCATGACCTGAGCCTAAGGTAGATGCTTAACTGACTGAGCCACTCAGGTGCCCCAAAATTCTTCACAATTTTGGACTAGGGGCCTTGCATTTTCATTTTGCTCTGGACCATGCAAATTATGTAGCCCGTCTTGGTAAAGGGTGCTTCTCCCCACTGTTGGTCTATCTAAATTTGCCGTCCAGATTTTCTTTGTTCAGTTATAAAAGTTCATACTCTGGTTCACATCGCTATTTAAGCCTCTTTGGGCCACCCAAGATACTTTCTTTCTTTTTTTTTCCTCTTCTTCTTGGGATGTAATTCACATACCATAAAACTTAACATTTGGAAGTATACAATTCCATTAAGATTTTCCCCCCAGTTTTACTAAGATATAATTGACAACATGATTTTAAGTATATTCCCAAGTTTGACCCAGTCTTTTAATTTTTTAATTTTTATTATTTTTTTTATTGTCTACTCCTTTACTGTTATGTTCCCCACTACCACCACCCAAACCAAGCAGGGTCTTGATTTCCTTTCCCCCAAAAGGGGCTACCTCATTCCCAGGCACATGAGGGAGGACAGGACTTCAGGCTGGAGCCACCATTAGGTTCTCCCTCTCCCAGCCTGGAGCCAAGGAGGGGAAGCGACACATGGTGATGGATAGATGGAAGGAAGGATAGATGGACAGAGAGGGCCAGAGAAAGTGGATCTGGAAGGGGCTGCTGCAAGCAAAGCCCTCACTCTTTCCAGTCTTGCCTCTGTGAGTAGGAGAGGCATGACTGACCATCAGGGCCAGGGCGGTGCCTGGGCCAACTCCAACCCTTTGTTGGGTAGTCCAATAAACATAGCGGATTCAGCATGCTGGTGCCTGGTGTTTCTGGGCAGCTGTGGCCACAGACACCTCTTGGTCTTTTTATTTTTTTTAATTTTTTATTGTTATGTTAGTCACCATACATTACATCATTAGTTTTTAATGTAGTGTTCCATGATTCATTGTTTGTGCATAATACCCAGTGCTCCACGCAGAAAACGTGCCCTCTTTAATACCCATCACCAGGCTAACCCATCCCCCCACCCCCCTCCCCTCTAAAACCCTCAGTTTGTTTTTCAGAGTCCATCGTCTCTCATGGTTCATCTCCCCCTCCAGTTTCCCCCCTTCATTCTTCCCCTCCTGCTATCTTCTTTTTTTTTTTTCTTAACATATATTGCATTATTTGTTTCAGAAGTACAGATCTGTGATTCAACAGTCTTGCACAATTCACAGCGCTCACCAGAGCACATACCCTCCCCAATGTCTATCACCCAGCCACCCCCTCCCCCCCCCCCCCCACTGCTCCAGCAACCCTCAGTTTGTTTCCTGAGATTAAGAATTCCTCATATCAGTGAGGTCATATGATACATGTCTTTCTCTGATTGACTTATTTCACTCAGCATAACACCCTCCAGTTCCATCCACGTCGTTGCAAATGGCAAGATCTCATTCCTTTTGATGGCTGCATAATATTCCATTGTGTATATATACCACATCTTCTTTATCCATTCATTTGTCGATGGACATCTTGGCTCTTTCCATAGTTTGGCTATTGTGGACATTGCTGCTATAAACATTGGGGTGCACGTACCCCTTCAGATCCCTGCATTAGTGTCTTTGGGGTGAAGACCCAGTAGTGCAATTGCTGGATCATATGGTAGCTAGAGCTATGAAAATAGATTTTCAACTGTTTGAGGAACCTCCATACTGTTTTCCAGAGTGGCTGCACCAGCTTGCATTCCCACCAACAGTGTAGGAGGGTTCCCCTTTCTCCGCAGCCCTGCCAACATCTGTCGTTTCCTGATTTGTTAATTTTAGCCATTCTGACTGGTGTGAGGTGGTATCTCATTGAGGTTTTGATTTGGATTTCCCTGATGCCGAGCAATGTTGAGCACTTTTTCATGTGCCTGTTGGCCATTTGGATGTCTTCTTTGGAAAAATGTCTGCTCATGTCTTCTGCCCATTTCTTGATTGGATTAGTTGTTCTTTGGGCGTTGAGTTTGAGAAGTTCTTTATAGATTTTGGATACTAGCCCTTTATCTGATATGTCATTTGCAAATATTTTCTCCCATTCTGTCGGTTGTCTTTTGGTTTTGTGGACTGTTTCTTTTGCTGTGCAAAAGCTTTTTATCTTGATGAAATCCCAAGAGTTCATTTTTGCCCTTGCTTCCCTTGCTTTTGGCGATGTTTCTAGGAAGAAGTTGCTGTGGCTGAGGTCGAAGAGGTTGCTGCCTGTGTTCTCCTTTAGGATGTTGATGGACTCCTGTCTCACGTTTAGGTCTTTCAACCATTTGGAGTCTATTCTTGTGTGTGGTGTAAGGAAATGGTCCAGTTTCATTCTTCTGCATGTGGCTGTCCAATTTTCCCAACACCATTTGTTGCAGACACTGTCTTTTTCCCATTGGACATTCTTTCCTACTTTGTCAAAGATGAGTTGACCATAGAGTTGAGGGTCATTTCTGGGCTCTCTATTCTGTTCCATTGATTGATGTGTCTGTTTTTGTGCCAGTACCGTACTGTCTTGATGATGACAGCTTTGTAATAGAGCTGGAAGTCCGGAATTGTGATGCCGCCAGCTTTGCTTTTCTTTTTCAACATTCCTCTGGCTATTCGGGGTCTTTTCTGGTTCCATACAAATTTTAGGATTATTTGTTCCATTTCTTTGAAAAAAGTGGATGGTATTTTGATGGGGATTGCACTGAATGTGTAGATTACTCTAGGTAGCATTGACATCTTCACAATGTTTGTTCTTCCAATCCATGAGCATGAAACGTTTTTCCATTTCTTTGTGTCTTCCTCAATTGCTTTCATGAGTGTTTTATAGTTTTCTGAGTACAAATCCTTTGCCTCTTTGGTTAGAATTATTCCTAGGTATCTTATGGTTTTGGGTGCCATTGTAAATGGGATTGACTCCTTAATTTCTCTCTCTTCTGTCTTGTTTGTGTATAGGAATGCCACTGATTACTGTGCATTGATTTTATATCCTGCCACTTTACTAAATTCCTTATGAGTTCTAGCAGTTTTGGGGTGGAGTCTTTTGGATTTTCCACGTAAAGTATCATACCATCTGCAAACAGTGAGAGTTTGACTTCCTCCTTGCCGATTTGGATGCCTTTGATTTCTTTTTGTTGTCTGATTGCTGTGGCTCGGACTTCTAGTACTATGTTGAATAGCAGTAGTGTTAATGGACATCCCTGCTGTGTTCCTGACCTTAGGGGGAAAGCTCTCAGTTTTTCCCCATTGAGAATGATATTCGCTGTAGGTTTTTCATAGATGGCTTTGATGATATTGAGGTATGTACCCTCTATCCCTATACTCTGAAGAGTTTTGATCAAGAAAGATGCTGTACTTTGTCAAATGCTTTCTCTGCATCTATTGAGAGGATCATATGATTCTTGTTCTTTCTTTTGTTAATATATTGTATCACATTGATTGATTTGCAGATGTTGAACCAACCTTGCAGCCCAGGGATAAATCCCACTTGGTCGTGGTGAATAATCCTTTTAATGTACTGTTGGATCCTGTTGGCTAGTATTTTGGTGAGAATTTTTGCGTCCATGTTCATTAAGGATATTGGTCTGTAATTCTCCTTTTTGATGGGGTCTTTGTCTGGTTTGGGGATCAAGGTAATGGTGGCCTCATAAAATGAGTTTGGAAGTTTTCATTCCATTTCTATTTTTTAGGAACAGTTTCAGGAGAATAGGTATCAATTCTTCTTGAAATGTTTGGTAGAATTCCCCTGGGAAGCCATCTGGCCCTGGGCTTTTGTTTGTTGGGAGATTTTTGATGACTGCTTCAATTTCCTTAGTGGTTATAGGTCTGTTCAGGTTTTCTATTTCTTCCTGGTTCAATTTTGGTAGCTGATACATCTCTAGGAAAGCATCCATTTCTTCCAGGTTATCTAATTTGCTGGCATAGAGTTTTTCATAATATGTTCTTACAATTGTTTATGTCTTTGGTGTTGGTTGTGATCTCTCCTCTTTCATTCATGATTTTGTTGATTTGGGTCATTTCTCTTTTCTTTTTGATAAGTCCGGCCAGGGGTTTATCAATCTTGTTAATTCTTTCAAAGAACCAGCTCCTAGTTTCGTTGATCTGCTCTACTTTCTTTTGGTTTCTCTTTCATTGATTTCTGCTCTGATCTTTATTATTTCTCTTCTCCTGCTGGGTTTAGGCTTTATTTGCTGTTTTTTCTCTAGCTCCTTTAGGTGTAGGGTTAGGTTGTGTATTTGAGACCTTTCTTGTTTCTTGAGAAAGGCTTGTATTGCTATATACTTTTCTCTCGGGACTGCCTTTGCTGCATCCCAAAGATTTTGAACCGTTGTGTTTTCATTTTCATTGCTTTCCATGAATTTTTTTAATTCTTCTTTAATTTCCCGGTTGACCCATTCATTCTTTAGTAGGATGCTCTTTAGCCTCCATGTATTTGAGTTCTTTCCGACTTTCCTCTTGTGATTGAGTTCTAGTTTCAAAGCATTGTGGTCTGAAAATATGCAGGGAATGATCCTAATCTTTTGGTACCGGTTGAGACCTGATTTGTGACCTAGGATGTGATCTATTCTGGAGAATGTTCCATGGGCACTAGAGAAGAATGTGTATTCTGTTGCTTTGGGATGGAATGTGCCGAATATGTCTGTGAAGTCCATTTGGTCCAGTGTGTCATTTAAAGTCTTTATTTCCTTGTTGATCTGTTGCTTAGATGATCTGTCCATTTCAGTGAGGGGGGTGTTAAAGTCCCCCACTAGTATTGTATTGTTGTCAATGTGTTTCTTTGCTTTTGTTATTAATTGCTTTATATAATTGGCTGCTCCCATGTTCGGGGCATAGATATTTACAATTGTTAGATCTTCTTGTTGGATAGACCCTTTAAGTAGGGTATAGTTTCCTTCCTCATCTCTTATTACAGTCTTTGTTTTAAAATCTAATTTGTCTGATATAAGGATTGCCACCCCAGCTTTCTTTTGGTGTGCATTAGCATGGTAAATGGTTTTCCACCCCTTCACTTTCAATGTGGGGGTGTCTTTGGGTCTAAAATGAGTCTCTTGCAGACAGCATATGGATGGGTCTTGTTTTTTAATCCAATCTGATAGCCTGTGTCTTTTGATTGGGGCATTTAGCCCATTTACTTTCAGGGTAACTATTGAAAGGTATGAATTTAGTGCCATTGTATTGCCTGTAAGGTGACTGTTACTGTATATTGTCTGTATTCCATTCTGGTCTGTGCTGCTTTTAGGCTCTCTCTTTGCTTGGAGGACCCCTTTCAATATTTCTTGGAGGGCTGGTTTCATGTTTGCCAATTCCTTTAGTTGTTGTTTGTCCTGGAAGATTTTTATCTCTCCTTCTATTTTCGATGACAGCCTAGCTGGATATAGTATTCTTGGCTGCATATTTTTCTCGTTTAGTGCTCTGAAGATATCATGCCCATCTTTTCTGGCCTGCCAGGTCTCTGTGGATCGGTGTGTTGCCAATCGAATATTTCTACCATTATAGGTTACATATGTCTTCTCCTGAGCTGCTTTCAGGATTTTCTCTTTGTCTCTGAGACTCGTAAGTTTTACTCTTAGATGTCGGGGTGTTGACCTATTTTTATTGATTTTGAGAGGGGTTCTCTGTGCCTCCTGTATTTTGATGCCTATTTCCTTCCCCACATTAGGGAAGTTCTCTGCTATTATTTGCTCCAATATACCTTCTGCCCCTCTCTCTCTTTCTTCTTCTTCTGGGAGCCCAATTATTCTAATGTTGTTTTGTCTTATCATATCGCTTATCTCTCGAATTCTGCCCTCGTGATCCTGTAGTTGTTTCTCTCTCTTTTTCTCAGCTTCTTTATTTTCCATCATTTGGTCTTCTGTATCACTAATTCTCTCTTCTGCCTCATTTATCCTAGCAGTTAGTGCCCCCATTTTTGATTGCACCTCATGAATAGCCTTTTTGATTTCGACTTGGTTAGATTTTAGTTCTTTTATTTCTCCAGAAAGTGTTTCTCTAATAACTTCCATGCTTCTTTCAAGCCCGGCTAGTATCTTTAAAGTCACGATTCTGAACTCTAGGTCCTACATCGCACTAATGTCCGTATTGAGTAGGTCCCTGGCAGATGGTACTACCTCTTGTTCTTTTTGTTGAGGTGATTTTTTTCATCTTGTCATTTTGTCCAGAGGAGAATAGATGAATGAGATTACAAAATGCTAACAGATTAACAACGTCCCCAGAAAATATACTGTAATCAAATCAGAAAAGACCTGAAACCAGGGGAAAAGAAAGGGAAAGAAAGAGAAAAAAAGAAAAAAAAGAAAAAGATAAAAACAAACAAGAACAGAAGAAAACAAAAAAAAAACAGAATATGATCAAATATGATCAGGTTAGTGCATAGATCAGTGCCACAGACTAGATTTTGGGTGTATTTTAGTCTATTAGAAGAAAGTGCCTTCTAAAATTTTAAAGAAAGAAAGACTTATATATGTACAAAATAAGGGTTGATATGATGAAGGGATGGAATATGACTGTAAAGATGAAAATTATAAAAAATTTTAAAAAAGGAACTGATAAGAAGGTGTTTGAAAAAAGAAAGAGGATTTAAAAAAAGGAAAGAAAGAAAAAAAGGGGAGGAGAGAATGTGATCAGGCAGGAGACTAGAACAAAGCCATACACTAGAGATATAGGGTATATTTTGATCTGTTAGAAGAAACTGTATCTCAAAATTTTATTATTTTTTTTTTTGTATCTCAAAATTTTAAAGAGAGAACAACTTATATATATATGTCAAAAATAAGGGTAACTACTATGAAGGGATAGAATATGACTCTAAAAGTGAAAAATGAAAATGTTTTTTTAAAAAAAGGGATTGATAAGATGTTGGTTGAAAAAGGGAAAAAGAAAAATTAAAAAAAACAGTTAAAAAATTAACTTTGAAAGACTAATGAATCATGGTTAAAAAAGCCATGAATTCTATGAGCAATATTCCCCTAGCGCTGGAGTTCTGCCGTTCTCATTGAGCGGTAAACTTGGTCTTGGCTGGCTGTTGGTGGTGATCTTCTGGGGGAGGGGCCTGTTGCGTGGTTCCCAAATGTCTTTGCCGAGGCGGAATTGCCCCGCCCTTGCTGGTCCCGGCTAAGCAAGCTGCTCGGGTTTGCTCTCAGGAGCTTTTGTTCCCTGCGAGCTCTTGGTACAGCTTTGGAGGACCAGGGTGAAAATGGTGGCCTCCCAATCTCTGCCATGGAGGAACCTAGAACTCAGGGCCCTGCTCCTCAGTGTGCCCCCAAAGAAAAGCAGTCAGTCACTCCCGTCTCCCTGGTCTCCGGTTGCACTCTGTGCTCACCAGGCCTGTGACTGAGCGTTTCTATCTCTGGCACACGACCCCGTGTGGAGTCTCCAAACCCAGCAGATCCCTGTGGTGCGCTCCTGCGCCGCTTCTCCCTGGGGGAGGGAAGGGGAGTCTCCTGGATCTGCCTCTTGTTGGGTCCCTGCTGGAGGAGCAGTGGCCCTACCGTCACTGATCACGGTTTATGGCAACCCCGAGCTGAGAGCCCATGCCTCGGCTCCGTCTCTGCAGCCGGCTTCCCCGCTCCGATACCTGGGAGCTCTGCCGCCCTCAGACACCCCTGGTCTTTCTGTGACCCCGAGGGTCCTGAGACCACACTGTCCCCCAAGGTTTCCACCCCCCGCTTAGCCACTGGAGCGACTTCCCTCAGCGGAGCCGACTTCTAAAAGTTCCGATTTTGTGCTCCGCGGCTCTATCACTTGTCAGAAGTGGCCGAGGGAGGCCCCCTCCCCCGCCGTCTATCCTCCCGAATATCGCCTCGGATTCACTTCTCCGCACGTCCTACCTTCCAGTAAGTGGTCGCTTTTCTGTTCAGAGTTGTTGCTATTCTTTTCTTCGATCTCCTGTTGAGTTCGTAGGTGTTCAGAAACTTCTTGGTCTTCTTGGCCTTGGTTCCCCAAAAGCCAGTGGTGTCAGGAAGAGGTAGGAGAGGAAAGCAGCCCCTGCCCTGGGAGCCTCGCAGTCTCTACAGGAGAGTAGCCAGCCTGGGGTGGAGGCCACTGGATCCTGGGAGTGACTAACCCACACGTCACAGATGCTCTGGTTGGGTGGCACCCCCTGGAAGAGGGCATCTAGATCCCAGAGCAGCCCTGGGGGGGCCACGAGCTTCCAGGGCCACCCTCCAGTAGGCTGGGCTGGCTGAAGGTGGGCACTGGGGACAGGGTGTGGGTGGTAGTGGAGCCAGGGGCATTTCCACATTGGGAGGGTGGAGGGGCAAGTAGGAGGAGGATAGCTGCCCCCCAGAGTGAGGCTCTATGATTCCCACTGGACAGTCCCGGGGGGGGGGGGGGTCTGCGGGGTCCTGCAGTAAGTGCAGGGGACAGGCTCTGTGCTCAGGGGAGAGGGGTGAGAGCCTGCTGCTTCTCCCCTTGGGAAGTCCTCCCCTCTGCTCTCCTGGGCCCAGGAAGGGGGCAGAGGGGCCCCAGAGGCCTCTCAGAGGGCAGGGGTAGAGCGGGCATCACCTTCTCCCCACTGTGCCCGGCGCCAGCCGGACCCTCCGTGGTGCCCACTCCCTGGGGTCCTCTAGCAATCACTTCATGCTTAAGCCCTCCCTGGGCGTCGGCTGGGGACCCGACGGCCGCTAGGGCCAGCTGCGCCACGCGGAGGGGCCAGGTCCCGGGGCGAAGGCTCCCCGCACGGCCCTGCTCTGCCAGCGCCGCCCCAGGGCCGCGTTCTGCAGCCGCAGTGCCTTGGCCCTGATCAGGCTCCCGCCGACTGCCCTGAGGTTGCCCTTGGAATCCTTGCAGCCCTTGTAATCCTCCCTGAAGAAGGGGAACGCGGCCTGGACCTGACGCCTGATGGGGGCGCTTCAGCCCGCGGAAGGGTGCTGCCTGGATCACCAAGGCCATCACGGCCAAGTAGTTGGGGGGGAGCGGGTTGTCAGGCCGCAGGTATCTCTTCTTCCTCCTCCTGGGGGGCCAGGAGGACGACTCCCACCCAGGAAGCCCCAGATGTGGGTTGCTGCAGGGCCGCGGGCAGGGGAGGCAAGCCACGCGGGCAGGGGCCTGGCCCCGGGTAGGGCGGGGAGGGTGCAAGGCCGTGAGGCAGTGGGTGAGGCAGGCCTGGGGGCTGGGTCTTTTAAAGAGCACTAGATTGGGAGGGAATATCTCTTTTCTACCCTGTTTTCACCACTCTTTGAAGTAGGATCTCAATAAATGCCGTGTAGCTGAATTGTATGACCTCCCTGAAATAGGTATTGCCAAGAACAAACGAATGCTATTAATTGGCCGTACGTTTTAGAGGTGGAAGTTGCCCTGCGCGTGGTTGAGTCTAGCCCCTTCATGTGACACTTGAGCACACCCAAGACCTGGGGACGGAGTGCCTTGTCCAAAGCCGTGCGGAAAGTGATTAGAGCAGGACCCCGGGTCATGTTTCAGTCCATGTGCCCCTGGCTCGCTCATTCTGTCCTCTTCTATTCAGATTGTTCAGCTTTTGTCTGAGGAATGAAACATCCTCGCTAATATGAAGATTAGGTCAGTATTTGTGGGGACCAGCAGCGGAGTTCACAAAAATAAGTTTTTAAGTTTCCTTCCCATTAGTAAAATGTTTTCAGAAATTCAGGATTTCAGGGGTCAAGCCATTTGATTTTAAATGTTTCTCTAGTTTTCCTCACTCTAGGGCACAAATACTAGATTCTGGGGACATTTGATGATACACTACTGCGACTTCTGCATACAATTTTGAAGTTATTTGGCTACTACTTCTATAATGGTAGCAATTTAATGAATCTGCGGCATATTA
This sequence comes from Zalophus californianus, assembly GCF_009762305.2. Lineage (NCBI taxonomy): Eukaryota > Metazoa > Chordata > Mammalia > Carnivora > Otariidae > Zalophus > Zalophus californianus. The sequence continues at coordinate 66,573,514 of NC_045602.1, read as the reverse complement.
TTTAGCTCACTGACATCTTTGCATATAAGTAATATTGATGCTTTTAAGGCTGTGGAGAATTTTCAGTTTGATGCTGCATCAGTTCCAACATATTCTATAGTTTTATCAGAAAACTGGTTCAGAGGGGCGCCTGGGTGGCTCAGTTGGTTAAGCATCTGCCTTTGGCTTGGGTCATGATCCCGGGATCCTGGGATAGAGCCCCGTGTTTGGCTCCCTGCTCAGCAGGGAGTCTGCTTCTCCCTCTCCCTCTGCCTGCCGCCCCCTCACCCCATGCTCATGCTTTCTCTCATTCTTTCTCTCAAATAAATAAATAAAATCTTTAAAAAAAAAAAGAAAAGAAAACTGGTTCAGAGAATAGACACTAATTTTATGGCCAGGCAGCATATAAACACAGCAATAGTAACTAAGACAATCACACAGACATGTGCATAACTGAGTTAAAATCTTATTTTAAAATCTCTGGGAGCCTTCTGTGGGCAGATATTTTAAATGTTGATGATGTTTACTATTATTAACAAAAATATTTTGCATATTTACTATGTGCTAGGTATTCTCAGCACTTTACATACATTATGTCAATCACTGAATCCTCACAACGTATTTATGAAATTATCAGCGTTATCTCCATAACTCCCCCAGGGTCTCATATCCAGACCGTAGAGCTGGACATGAGTGCAGCCATCTGACTCCAGAGTCTGAATCCTTAACCATCACTCTGTACTTCCTATTTCTCATTGGAGGAAATAATGAACCAAAATCTTACTTGACCCATTTTAATGAGACCGTAATAACAAAACACTGTGCAGGAGAAATGGATAAACACCTTCAGATGGAAATAAGCCCGAAAGCAGGTTCTGTAGGGGATGCTACTTTGCTCATGTGCCACTTAGAATCTTGGCTGTAACAGAGAGGTTGGGTCCTGTCCAGAGTCCTGGCCGTAACAATATTTGAAGCAGTTTTTTTTTTTTAAACTGGAAATATGGAACATATGGAAATTTTTTAAAAAGATTTTATTTATTTATTTGAGGAGAGAATGAGAGAGAGAGAGCACATGAGAGGAGGGAGGGTCAGAGGGAGAAGCAGACTCCCTGCTGAGCAGGGAGCCCGATGTGGGACTCGATCCCGGGACTCCAGGATCATGACCTGAGCCGAAGGCAGTCGCTTAACCAACTGAGCCACCCAGGCGCCCTGAACATATGGAAATTTTAAAAAGTAGGGAGAACAGTACAGTGAACCAGCCTGTAGCCAGTACTAACCAGCCCAGGGCCCATCTGATTTTAGCTATAACTCCACCCACCTCTCTCCCCCTCCTCCAGATTATTTTTAGCAAATGAGGCAAATTCAGACCTCAAAACTTTTCATACATAAATATTTCAGCATGTATCTCTAAAAGATAAGATTTCTTTTAAAAAAGCATAATCACATGGCCATTATAACACCTAAAAATTAATAATACCTTAAAAACCATCAAATATTAAGTCAGTGCTCACATTTCTATGGTTATCTCATAGTGTTTGTTTTTTGAATAGTTTGTTCAAATCAGGATCCAAATAAGCTCCTTGAGATTGGTATGTCTTTTAATTATCTTCTAGTAAGCAGTTTCCCCTCTACCTCTCATTTTTATTTCCTATAATTGATTTAAAAAAAAATACCAAAAACAGGTTGTCCTTGGGAATTGCCCAAAGTCTGGATTTTGCTGATTGCATTCCTGCAGCATTATTTATTATGCTCTAATATGATGACTGAAAACATTTTAATTTTTTTTTTGAGTTTAGAGTCTATGTTCTGGGACATGTCCATTTTATTCTTTTTGTCCTAGGTATTCTTGAGACTGTGCAGTTAATCATGCATGTTTTAAAATCTGTGTAGTTTTTAATTTGCATTTCTCTTGTTTTGAGCATTTCTTTTTTCACATGATTAAGGGCCATTTTTATTTCTTTTTTTTTTTTAAAGATTTTATTTATTTATTTGACAGAGAGAGACAGTGAGAGCAGGAACACAAGCAGGGGGAGTGGGAGAGGGAGAAGCAGGCTTCCTGCTGAGCAGGGAGCCCGATGTGGGACTCGATCCCAGGACCTGGGATCATGACCTGAGCTGAAGGCAGACGCTTAACGACTGAGCCACCCAGGCGCCCGCCATTTTTATTTCTTATATGAATTGTCTATTCACATTTTTCCATGGAGTTAGTAGTCTTATTTTTACCAAAAGAAGAAGCTCATATATTAGAGATAATTATCCTTTCTCTGCAATATTGATTACAAATATTTTTCCCAGTTAATAACTTTTCTTCTCACTTTCTTATGATATTCTCTGCCCTGCAAAGTAAGTCTTAATTTTTTTTTTTTGTAATTGAATGTATCAATTTTTGCCCTTTTTAGTTCTGGATTTTGTATCATGGTTAGAAATATTTCTCCAGGCTGTAGGTGAATTAACTTGCGTTTTCGGTCAGTACTTTGATGATGTTTTTTACATTTATATTTCTGATCCATTTGAAATTTATGCAGGTGTGAGGTGTAAGGATGGGTCAAATTCTTTCCTCTTCAGAATGTGTTTTAAATTTCAGGACTTTATAAAATTAACAAAGCGATCTGTTCAGCATGCCCGGACCCACATTCTCTGCTATAATCAAAATAGATAGTGAAGGACAACAGTAGGCTTCTGTTCCATTCCCAGCTCTTCCTTACTGAGGAACCCGTGCTAATGCCGAGTCCCCGAGGCTACGAGAACAATCTTTGCATGGCTCTACTCAGGTCTTGCTTCCACTTCTCTCAGATCTGCTGGTCACCCTTTTGTCTTATGGACGCTTACCCTGGGCAGCTCTGTGCTGGGGTATGGCCTCTTTGTTGTACTGGCTTTCCCTGGGAGTTATTCACAGGTGCAAGTGCTGATGCTGAGTTCATGTTTAGTATGGAATTTCTGGCAGCTGATCTTTGCAAAGGGCTTTGCTTACCTCCTGGTCGTATTTGCTAACCTGAAAAGTAGTTTTGCCTCTCTGTTCGGGCCTTTAGAAATCTCTATCCTGAGTGATTGTACATCAGCGTTCTCTTGGCAGGCTGTATGTATTGTCTCTGGTCAGTAGGGGAAAAGAAAGATTGTATTTTACTAGAAGTGAGAAGGGTCACTTACAATAACAACAACAACAATAATAATTAAACTGTATTGAATGCTTACTATGGGCAAGGCACCAAGCTTGCTCCCTAACACTCATCAGGGCAAGGCAAGAATACTAAAGGGTTCCATTCCATATGTCTACACACTTAAAAGTTAGATATCGAGCAAGATATCAAATATGTTCTTTCCTCTTGTCAAATGTGCCTTCATAACAACCTGGAAGGACAGATTCAAACACAGAATTCTTAGAATCCCTTGAGTTCCATGCCAGAATGTGGCAGCGTGAGGAGAAATGGACCCCTGCCTCCAGGCTGCCTCTCTTCTTGTCCTACCTCCTACTCTCTCCATGAGGGGCCTTGCACACAAATTTGTGGACACTCAGTCCATGCATCCCAGCTTCAGGTACATGCTCTCCCAGCCCACAAAAAGCTGTCCCTTCAGGTCAGCCTCTGATCTGGGAGAGTACATTCCAGCAGAGCAGTCCAGAAGATAGCCCTGTAAGTGGGCTCAGGGCCATTGTCTCCGATAGCTGGAGTCTGGCCTATAAGAGGTCAGGGAGGTGATGGGTTCTAGGTGGGCACGTCTCCATAGCCCCGCAGAATCTTTGCTCCATAAGAAAAGGGAGAGTCCATATAGGGCTCCAGGTTGCCTTAGATGTATTTAACTCATTCAATCCTTACAACAATCCTATGAGGTAAGTACATTATGTCCATTTTACCAATGAGGAAACCGAGGCTTGGAGACATTAGGTAAACTGCCCAAGGCCAAAAGACTACTAAGTGCAGAGTAGGGATTACAATTTGGACAATTTGGCTCCAGAGCCTTATCTTCTGAACTGAAAGCATTTCCCCATCATACTATTCTATGATACTTTCTGTGTAACATTATTAATTCCTCCCCATAGCAGTACTGAGGAGTTATCTGTTTGACTATACAAGCGTTCAATAAAGTTGTTAGGGATCTTCATTGTTGACCATCACCTGAGCCTCCTTTACTAATAAAATGAAGGTATCTCTATGATATTTTCCAGCTCTAGAATCCTATGATTCTTAGGTAGACATGATTACAATTTCCCCTTCAGTGTAAGCTTGAACAATGTTCCAAAAAGTGTACCTGAAGTTAGCACAGAACTACTACTACTACTAGTAGTTAGTAATAAGTATTAAATTATCATTATGGGAACCTCCCTACCATTGAGATTGCCACACATCTTTAAAGTTTTGAAACACAAATTAACATCTTCTATAGGAACCTCTCATTGCTCTTACTAGGAAATACTGCAAAAATTTTAGAGGAGACACATTAATTAGCCTATAGGTTCCACTTAGGAAGAATATGTAATGATGTCAATTACGGTGATACACATCTAACAGCCAGATGTGACCCCTATTATAACTGACCTAAAACATTCAAAATGAACTGAAAAGGGCGCTTGGGTGGCTCAGTTGGTTAAGCCTCTGCCTTCGGATCTGGTCGTGATCTCAGGGTCCTGGGACTGAGTCCCATGTGGGGCTCCCTGCTCAGCGGGGAGCCTGCTTCTCCCTCTCCCTCTGCTCCTCCCCTCTACTCGTGCTCTCATTCTCTCTCTCAAATAAATAAATAACATCTTTAAAAAATGTACTCAAAGTATCGCATATATTATTAGTCATGTGACTAATTTTTCATATTTTCTCTTTGAGATTAGAGATCTCATTAGAGTTTCACTGGGGGCTTTATTAGAAAGGAACACTATAACTGAATTACTACCAGGAGCAGAAAAAAAGAATTGTACCAGGGCCCATGTTTGGACTAAGAAATATCAAATGTGTGCTGAAGTTGTAGATGTCTGTACATTGCAAGTTGGTCTGCAATTAGACTGTAAATTAGACTTTACATAAAATCATAGGTAATTACATTTGAAAGACAGACTCTGGATATCTGGGAATGCTTTTTAGAATAGGTCCTTTTCAAACATGGATTAAAGAGGCCTTTTCTTACTTGTCTGATCTAGTTCTTTCATGTTATCTTTATTGAATAAAGAATATAGAGAAACTACCTTCAGTGAAAAATCATGAAAACTTTTTATTGATTTGATCTTAGACTATAGTTAGTCTATTAGAGTTCAATAGAGCCTCCCTCTTTATCCTTTGTTAAAAATGTTTGAACAGAGGTGGGGAAAAAAACTTGAAAAGTTCTTTTCTCCATGAATGACTGGTAATTGCCCATTTCCTTTAGCTCCAGCATTTTGTACCTTCTAATGTGACATATAGTTTACACAAAATGTTTAATATTCCTATAAAGACATCAAACATAGGATAGGTTCTGGATGATAGATTAAAACCATGAACTTTAATTTAAAAATCAATCTTTTCCTCTATGAGTAATAATTTCTTCTCTAAAAATGATTGACATTTAAGGAATTACATGGAAATGCTTATGATGTATAATATACAGGAAATCAACATGCAACAACCAAATAAAATAAGTTAAACACTGATTTTATTTTTATTAGCCCTATTGAAATTTACATACTATAAAATCACCCATTTAAAGTGTACAATTCAATGGTTTTTAGCATATTCAGAGTTGTGCAACAATCATCACAATCTAATTTTATTACCTTTTTATCATCCACCCCAAAAGCCCATACCCATTAGTGGTCACACACATTTCCCACACCTACCCATACTCTGCTCGAAAGCCACTGATCTACTGTTTATATAGATTTGCCTCTTCTGAACATTCTATCTATAAATGGAATCATACATTATGTGGTCTTTTGTGATTGGCTTCTTTTGTCTAGAATTTTTTTAAAGATTTATTTATTTATTTTAGAGAGAGAGTCGGGGGGGAAGGGGGAGGAGGAGAGGGAGAGAGAAAGAATCTCAAGCAGACTCCCTGCTGAGTGCAGAGCCTGATGCAGGGCTCGAGATCATGACCTGAGCTGAAATCAAGAGTCAGACTGAACCACCTAGGCGCCCCTTGTCTAGAATATTTTTAAGGTTCCATGTTGTAGCTTGTATCAGCACTTCATTCCTTTTCGTTGAGGAATAATACTCCATTATATGGATAAACATATTTTATTTATTCATTCATCGATTGATGGACAGTTGGATTACTTCTACTTTTTGGCTAGTATGAGTAATGCTGCTATGAACATTCATGTACAAGTTTTTGTGTGGATGGATGTTACGTCTCCTGGTATATATCTAGAAGTGGAATTGCTGGGTCACATGGCGGCTCTATGCTTAACTTTTTTGAGGAACTGCCAGATTGTTTTCTAAAGTAGCTCCACCATTTTACATCTTCACTAGTAATGTATGAGGGTTCCAATTTCTTCACATTCTCTCTGAAGCTTGCAATTTTCTTTTTGATTATAGCCATTCCAGGGGTGTAAAGTGGTATCTCCTTGTGGTTTTGATTTGCAGTTTTGTAGTGGCTAATGATGTTGAGCATCTTTCAATGTCCTATTTTTAAATCTTTTACTTGGTTAAAAATGTGGACTTTAACCCCATTAGTTGATAGCTGGTAAAATATCATTGTCAATTTTTAGTAGTTCATTGCTAATGAGGTCAAGGCTGCAAGGTCTAGCTCTAAACGAATTGGTTAGCTTTTATAGAGAAAATAAATTGTGGTTAAATAGCTACACTCATATGTCCTAACTCTGTTCAGTGATCTGACAGGCCCTTGATCTTGCCACTTAAGAGGGTGTGGATGGATCAACCAAAGGGTATGTCCTAATGACTCCAAATATTATTCCAATAAAAATATAATTTATTATCAACACATATTTTAAGGGCAATGATTTATTTTTTTACTAAAAATGGTACATGCTCATTTCAAACATTTTTGAACAATCAAAAAGATACAAAGAAAAAAGCCATACATTGTCCTAAATCTCACTTTTCCAGAAAATAACCAGTTAGGTTTTGGGGAGCTATAATATTTCTAAACAGATACAGTTAGATTCAGGGCCAGATGGTTGGATGGATAGAAATAATTTCATGAGAATGGGATCATATTAGATCAGCTTTTTAAAAATAAAAAGGTATCAATTAATTTTGCCTGAGTTAACAACAAAAAGAAAAAAATCTTAAGTGAAACTGAATAATGATTAAATTGATTCAAATCTCATCTCCCATCTTTTTACCATGACTTCTCCAGTTCTGATTATTTGTTCACTTCTTGGGTGGCTGAATATCATCATCAGAAAGTTTTTTCAAAAAGGACCCATGAGTGTGATAGCAGAAACTTCTGATGAACCAACATTACTTTTCCACTTTTTAGTATAATACTCCTGATTTTAAATGTACACACTGCCCCCAAGAGTATAGTGTATAAGTCTAGCTTCCCTTCCAGCTAGATGCCCTCTAAGTTCTGGCCAGTGAGATGTAAGCAGCAGTGTTGTATGAAAATTACAGAAAATATCCTTAGAGGGGATGTGCCCATCTTCTGTTCTCCTTCCTGCTAGCTGGAATGCAAATGTAAATACTGAAGTTCATCATCTTAAATCATGATGTGGAAGATCTGTGCTGAATGTAGTATAACAACAAGACAGGAAGATTCTGGGTATCTGACTGTTTCCCAGTATCTGACTGGGTATCTGACTGCTATACCTCCAGACTTCTCATGTGAGAAATTTATTTTTATTTTTAATTTTTTTAAGTCGATTTTTATTTAAGGAATTTCGCATGTGATTCTTTCCACTGCCCATCACCTTAGTCCCTCCAAAGAATCATAACCTCCAAAACAGTCCTTTTAAAAAGAACTTTTGTTCAATCCACAGTTGTCACTGTCAGTCAGTCCACAGTTGTTTTGGTTGGGCTTCTTTGATCTCCTCTCAAATATGGACATGCTTCAAAAATTCCCCGCTCAGTCGGTTAAGCATCTGCGTTTCACTCAGGTCATGATGCTGGAGTCCCAGGATCAAGCCCCCGCATTGAGCTCCCTGCTCAGCAGGGAGTCTGCTTCTCCCTCTGCCCCTCACCCCACTCTGCTCTCTCTCTCTCACTCCCTGTCTCTCTCTCTCAAATAAATAAATAAAATCTTTTTAAAAAAGAATCTCTTAGAAAAAAATTACCCAACTGTAATCTTTGGGATTCAATTTCTTCAAGCAATTTACTTTAGGGCCCTAGAAGTCAAATTGTAGCAAGTACATTGATTGCTATTTTGGCAAATGATCTAAAATATATTATTCCTTGTTTCTGATACTGTAAAGTTTTATTTCCAGTCTACTCCATCAGCCTTGCAGAAAATGTTACAAGTCTCGTTGTCACCACTGCCATAAACCTGATGTGATGGAAACATAACTTGTGTTTCAGTAGAGCCACAAAACTTCTACATTTTTAAAATTATTTTTTATTTATTTTTAAAGATTTTATTTATTTGAGAGAGAGAGAAAGAGAGAGAGCATGAGCAGGGGAGGAGCAGAGGGAGAAGCAGACTCCCTGCTGAGCAGGGAGCTGGATGTGGGACTCCATCCCAGGACCCTGGGATCATGACCTGAGCCAAAGGCAGACGCTTAACTGACTGAGCCACCCAGGCGCCCAAAGTATTATTTATTCTTGAAGTTAAATAATTTTGTTAAGATATGCCTCCATGGAGACTATTTTATGTCATCTTTTTTTTTTTTTTTCTGGTATACATTGTACCCCTTTAATCCCAAATTCGGTTAATATGTTACTCTATTTCTGAATACTTTTTCTGTTCCATTTGTTGGCTTCTCTAATTTAAGAATACCAATGATCTGTATGTTGGATTAGCTTTGCTCTCTCAAGCATCATCTCTCTATTTGAATATCTTTTCCCTCTGCATTTCTTGTGATAATTTCCAGTGTTGTATTGTTTCTATACTGGTAATTTGATTTCCAGGCTTTCGCCCCCACCCCCCGTTGTTTCATATCTTTTCATTAGATCTGAAACTGTGTTTACATTTGATTATTTCTTTGGCTTGGATTTTCTTTTTGGTATCCATCTTTAAGCTTTTGATATTTTGAATTCATATTATAACTAAATTCTTTGGTAGAGAATCTGCTTCTTTGACATAAACTTTCTTCCAGATGGGGTTCTTCATTTATCTTTTTCACATAATGTAACTTTCTTTGAGGATTTGGTTTGCTTTGGCTATGCCCCCCTTTTTTTGTTGCTTAATGGGGCAGTTCTTTCCAAATCGTTCTGATACATTGTGTATTAATTCTTGATATTCTTCCCACTTTATCTAGGAATGAGTTGATCTTCTTAGAGCTATAGTTTGGTGGCTGTGCATTATTTTGTCCATTTTTTTTGTCCTGATATAGATATTGGAAAAGGGTGGAGTAGGGAAAAGGGTGAGATCTATTGGGATTCGGTATAGCCTCTGTAGGGGACAGGCCTTTGCTCTTTCTTGAGAGCCTATGAAATGTCCACTTCCATAAGTCCATTCCATGCAGCCAATGGTGTATCTCAGGTTCCATGTATTTTGGCTTATTCCCTTGGCTCTGCATGGGGATAATGACCTGATAATGGCAGGTCCTGGTGAAACTTATTTCTGCTTAAGACTACTGTTTTATTCTTGTCAAGGAAAAAAAAATTCAACAACTCTCCGTTATTTTAAGGATATAGTGCAAACCTCTAGGTTCAGCTCCATCCACAATCTAACCTTTCAGGCTTATGTTCCCTTTTCATCGTACATGAATTCTCTCTTGCACCAATTCTATTCAGTGTCTTTAAATCTATGTTTTCCTATATCTATCCTTTTATTCCATAGACCCATGTAGAATTTTTTTTTTTAAGATTTTATTTATTTATTTGACAGAGAGAGACAAAGCAAGAGAGAGCACAAGCAGGGGGAGTGGGAGAGGGAGAAGCAGGCTTCCCGCAGAGCAGGGAGCCCAATGCGGGGCTCGACCCCAGGACCCTGGGACCATGACCTGAGCCGAAGGCAGACGCTTAACGACTGAGCCACCCAGGCGCCCCTAGAATGTTCTTTCAATTTATCTTTATTTCAATTCTACCTATACTTCCTATTTCCTCCATGAAGTCTTTCCTGACTTATTATAACTGGAAAATCTCTTCATCTTTTGGATTCCTATATAGAATTTATTGTCTCTATACTTCATCAGCACTGTTACATGCTATGGCATTTCTGGTCATTTATATTTTTGCTTATATCTCAAATCTTTTTCAGGAATTTGTTTTTGTTTTTGGTAGTGCCCTTATCTGCATAGTGCCACCTGACATATTTGCCGATTCCTGTTCCCTTAAACATAACAGTGAAACCAATTCACACCTTCTTCATTGCTGCAGGCGACTGCTCATCCAAACTCCGGCACTTCTACTCTTCTGGAGACTTTCCTACCACTCAGAGGGCTATATTAAAGCTTGAAGTAGTTGAAGAACTAGTAAACGATTACACTGAGCTCAGAAAAGAAAGGACATGCTCCCAAAATCCTTTGTATCGTCCTTTTACAGTCTTTTAGTCACTGAGATTTTGAAATCTCTTCCCACAGGTCAGCTGTGGTCCCAGTTTGGGCTACTGGTCCCAAATGGGCTACTTCAGAATTCATAGTTCACTTTGGGCAGTTTTAGGAGGAATGCCACAGGCATCTGCGTTTGAAGGCCAAGGCTGGTTGGTTGTGGTGTGAGCGCCTTCCCATTTCCAAAATCTGGTTATCCTCAAGTAACTTGGGAGGTAGCTCCTGGGAAGGCACTGGTTCTTAGGGCAGAGGGAGACCACATCCCCCGGCATTTTTCTTAAATGTGGCAGCACCGCATTTTAACAGATTAGAACCCACCTGAACAAAATGGAAAACTGAAGTAGGAAACAAACTTGGGCTTCGGTCCGCTAGCTACAGTAACCCTCAGGGACTGGTGCAGAAGAAATTCTCGAGATGGGCCACACAAATTCTCTTTTCAACTCCACTGCTCTTAATAGATGCACACGCACGCCGGCCGCCGCCTCAGTCGCTTAGGGAATGCCAGGGCGCTGTCAAGCGGTAGCCCTTGGTGCGTCTTCCTCTGCTCAGCGGGAGAACCGCAAAACCGCGGACGCTGGTAACGGCCTCTCCTCTGCCCCCTCTGGGCGTGCGGAATTCTGGGACTTGTGGTCCAGCTCCGCGTGCTCCCCGACCCAGCTGGCATCGAAAGGACTACAATTCCCGGGATGCATCGGGGAAGGAGGGGCAACCTGGGCGGGGAGAGGGAGGGGGCGGCCCTATGCTCTGGGGCGTCGCGGTTTCCAAGCGCTGTGATCTCGCCTAGTAACCGGCCACCGCGGTTCCCGAAAGCGGCGCTGTGGCCCCGCCCCCGGAGCCCCGGCTGGAGGAAGAACCTGTCTCCCGCGGCGCCCCAGTGACGAAGCCCATCTTCGGGTGCGGGAGGCGGGGAAGGGAGGGCAGGCAGAGGATTTCTCTCCTCAGTGCGAGATCGGGACATTCTGGCGGCGCCCGCTCCGAGCAGAGGTTAGAGGCTGAGAGAGCTGGGATGCTCTGCGTACGAGGCTGGATCGGGTGTGGGAGGAAGGAGTGCAGGACACTGACAGGGAGGCAGTGCGCGCGCGTCGGGCTGTCCCTGGGGGCTGGCATCCCTCGGACCTGCGGCGGCCGCAGACCGGGATGTGTTTGCGCACGTTGCGGGGTGAGGCGGGGGTCGTCTCTGTCCCCCCACCCCTCGCCGGACTGGAGGCTAACCCTTGAGCCCAGGGGGCCCCGTAGATAGCTCAGACCTTCCTGAAGAGGGGTACACGATTTTTTTTTTTTTAACCACTTGTTAATTATTTAATTTCTTTTGGACCAGGAGCATTAGTAGGTAGCGCTTTCCTGCCTCCAACTGCACTAGTGTCTCGTTTCCTCCAATTCAGAAAAATCTTATATGACGCTTGCTGTTGGAGTTGCTGATCTGTGAGAACTGCTAAGTTCTTTATGTTGTTGTTTTTCTTTTCGGCCAAGAGAGGGTTCACGGAAGATAGGAATTTTAAATTGGAGCATCTAAAAACTGACCATTGCATATTCGCCCTGGCTTAATGGGGAAACAAAGTATTCTCTTAAATCGTATCAGCAACCGCCAGCCAGAAGCATATCATTAAGAAGATGGATATGGAGGGGAAAGGGGGGACCAGATGACAAAAAACAACACAAAGCAAAAAAACTTGGTTTAGTTTGGGGATCATTTTCTTGGGCTGGTGACTTATACAAAAAAATCTGTTTCTTTCTTCCTCTCTCTTGCATCCTGGGTATAGACTGTCAGTTTCGGATCCAACGATGGTGATGGTGATGGTGATGGCAAAGCTTACCCGGGTTCTCTGTCAAATCAAAGCTGTCACAGAATAAATCCCATTGCCTGCTGAGAAGCCCCCCCACGCACTGCAAACTTCAGTGAGCGAACTGGGTAATCACTGTTTGGATATGCAGATCCCTGATTTAAAAGGCGGGGTGACCCCCCCAAGAACCTCTCCTGGGGGCCGAAGCCCGCAGGTGCAGTGAGGCGTGCGCGTGCGAGTGCTGGCGCCCGCGAAGACGCCTTGTCCGGGGAGAGGGAGCCGGGGCGCCCGGTGGGGTCTGGCGGCCGCGCACCGGCGGCTTGTCTCCGGCGGCGGCGGCGGATGATGGTGGCGGCGGGCGCACTGGGCTGTGTCTGTGCGTCGCCGCGGAAATCAGCGCCCGGCGCTGCACACTGAGCTCTTGCAGGTCCTCCGCAGCCCGAGTCTTGGGGAGGACAGACCCGGCACGCAGGGGCCGCGCACCCGCGCGCGGGGGGGCCGGGGGGCGCGTGGGGTCGGCTTATCATGGCGGATCGGACAGCTCCCAGCTGCCAGCTCCGGCTGGAGTGGGTGTACGGGTACCGGGGTCACCAGTGCCGCAACAACCTGTACTACACGGCCGGCAAGGAGGTGGTCTACTTTGTGGCTGGGGTCGGGGTGGTTTACAACACCCGAGAGCACAGCCAAAAATTCTTCTTGGGACACAACGACGACATTATCAGGTAAGGAGGTGGCCTGGGGTCGTGGGAAGGGTTGGGTGTGGAGATTGGAAGGGTGGGGAGAAGGATGACCAAACGGGCTTTCCTGGGGTCAGATCCAGGAGCCCTCTGGAGTAAAGGATTCTCTCTGGAACTGCATGGAATTACAGAAGGGCTGCTGATGCTAAGACTAAGGCAAAGACAGGGTGGGGGGGGGTGCAGGTGGGGACGGAGAGATCTCTTTCCTCTTTATTCCTCTGGAAGGCTTTTAAATCTCTAAGGAGTTGAGTGTCCTGCTGCTTTTGGGGTGTTCTTTCCGGCTACAAGTGGAAGGATCCCGGGTAACCATGAAACACTTCTTCCTGCCCTAACTGGGTAAACGTAGGACCAATAATCTGAACGGCGGGTGTCATCTTTGGCAGGCTCCTCAGTAGGTTCCTCAACAAGCAAGAGGATTAAAAAAATCTAGCAGAAATTTTGCTACAGGTAATTTGGAATCTTCATCCCAGATGCTTTGAAACTGGAAAATTTCTGCAATGGGTGGGGAGTTTGTTCTCTAATATTTCACTTGGCAGTGTTTTAATGCCAACAACAACAACAACAACCATATTTATACACTAAACGGATGCTTCCACAACATCACTGAGGTTATAAAATGCTGGCAATTGCTGGACCACAAAATCCTACCAGTCAGACCCCGAAAGGCCAACATCTGGCAGTGGGTGGCCAAGACTGATTAGAAAAACACAGTTAGATAAATAGCCATTTTAAGGGGCCTTTCTGTTAAACAGTAGAGGGACATATTTTGATTCTTGGCCCTGTCCTGTCATCTCTGGACCAGATGCATTTTCCTCCAGCTCTTGTCAGCTGCTTATGTGATCAAACGAGGTGTGGTCCAGATGCTGTTCACAGGGAATCCCATTCATCCTTCTGCAGTTAAGGCAGATTTCCATATGGGAGCCTCACCCATGGGGCAAATGGCTTGCTGAGGATAGACTACAACTGACAGAGACCCTATTTGTGCCTTCCAAACTTGTGTGTTCATTGATGTAGAACTACTTCTATCACATTTCAGAATATTACCACTTGCGTTCTAAGTTTGCCTTTCATAATGAAATAAGTGGTTATGTGGTGTAATGCTAATGGTTTTGATTTCTCCTTGGGGAGAATGTTTAAAAGTCTTGCTTTCTTACCCCCTTCTAGTGTTGTGCTTATTCTGCAGTCCCCCCTTTTTTTCTGAGTCCTACAGTTGAAAAATTGTTACAAAATGTAAAAACTTAATATTTGAAAATACAGTAAGATATATATTTTTTAAAAAACTTGCCTTTTAGAAAATGAAGATTTTAAATATTATGAGCTCTATTATTCCCAAGATTGGGTGGAGCTGACATGTAAAACTTTCTTCCTGTCACATATGAGAAAATAGCTTTTTTCTTTGCTTCCTGATACAATGAGCGTTGTGATTGGGGCATCCCACTTGGTTCTGTCCTGGAGATTTTGCTTCTCCAGTTGCCAGGCCGCTTATGAAAGTCACAGGTGCAAATGATGAAAAGTGACTTGTGAAAAGGTTAGATGTTTAAAAATTTAAACCCATTATGTTCTTGCTTTGTCTTTCTTAATGCGGTGCTTTCCATTACACCATCTAAATAAGATGTAGCCCTTTGGGGGAACAGAGAGAGTGGCAATTAAACAGAAAATTCCCTGGGGTTAAATAATATTGTTGTGACAGCTCACTGAACTACTTTGAGGGTTTAAACTTCTAATCTTAATTTCTTTTTTCTCTAGTAGGAAAAAAAAAAGAAATGCACTGTTGAAACTGAAGGGGGGAAAAGGGTGGAGTTGCAGTAAAGTGCTGTGATGACAGGCAGCTGGACTGGTGGGAGTGTGATGATACATGGCTTAGTTAAACACTCAGATTGGAGGAAGAGGTGAATGAAGCTGTTTGTGTAACTGGTTTGCAGGAAGCCTCAAGTGATGAAAAAAAAATCACAATTTAGCTTCTGGTCTATTATGAAGGTAGTTGTGTCTTTATACTGAATTGTGGCATAGTGGTAAGCCTACCCTTGGAGACTGGACTTTACTGCTAAATTTTTCATGATGTTTGGTTGAGTCTGAGTATGTACAGGTGAGCAGAATTCTTTAATATCTGTGTATATGTCTTTGCACACAGGAATAAAGTTAAGTCCAACAGATTTAAAAACACAAACCATAGATCATTATGTAATTAAGAGCTGTAAAATTAGCCTGTATATGCTGTTATTTTGCCTTATCTTACATACATATCTTTTTCTGATAAACGCACTACACAGACCCGTTTGTTTTTAGCCTTAGTGAGACTCTTGAGTGCCATTTCTTTCATAATTTTATTCCCAGAAATATATTTGAATATTTCAGATTAATATCGTAAATTGTTGGGAATCTTTATGTATTAACTGTGGATGTGGACAGGAAAATTAGGCTCTTTTATCTTTATGAATTTCAACTTGTGTTCCTGTTAACACTACTGATTTTCCACTTAACATATTGCGGCTAGCTATTGAATGAGGAGGACTATAGCTAAGGTTTCAGTGCAAAAATGTTTTGGGTTTTCGGAAACATTATATGATTGTTCAAGCTTCTAACTCTTGATTCTGTCAAATGAGATAATGTAAGTAATTATCTATTAGCTTTTGCCTTAGCTTGAAAGCTATATTCATGGTGCATATATTTCCTACTGCTTTATTTATTGTGCTACTTTCCCCAGAATATTAACTAGAAAGCAGCCCAACAAATATTGATACCACACCACTCCATTTTATAAAACCGTGTGATCTCTGAGATCATGATGAACTTCAATAATAATGTAGGATTTGGCAGAGCTCACTGGAGCTTAGCATATGTGTCTTCCTGATTTGACAGACTATGTGTTTAAGTCAGATTTTTTAAAATGTTGATATGTGAAGCATAATGTGATTTATTGGATGTGGAGGCTTAGTTTTATTCTTTTGAATGATTTACCCTTCAGTACAGATAACAGATTAGAGGGTGATGCCTATTTTAGCCCTGATAGCCCTGTGACAGGACAGGTAAATACTAGAAGCCGTGTTTGCTCTCAGACTAACAACAGGACTCAATTCAGGCTTAAAGGCAAGGCTGGTAATAGAGACTGGAATATTTACTAACTTGGTTTCTACTGCAGGTAGCAGATCATGACACAAATGGAGTAAATGAAAAGGTCTTGAACACATTTTGCTCTCTGTCACCTCCCTTCCATTTTCAGTGACTCCATTTAAGACGTTTATCTCCTTACTCTGGAGTGGTATATTGTTTCTGACTAGTTCCCTGTCTCCATTTTCCTTTTTCTTATTTTTTCACTCTCTAGTGCAAGGAAGGTTTTTGTGCAATACTCTTTCAGGGAAGGACTTTGTATTGACTTTGACCTTGCACACACTCAGTGATGAACCCCACTGTGCTGTTTACTGGAGTCATCCGAATGAGTGGCTTGACCACTCAGGGCCTTGTTTAGTTGTGAAACGGGGATAATAATACCTCAATTGCAAATTGTAACTTTTGGAAATAATGTATGCAAATGGTTTAGACTGGGGCCTGGCCCTGAGCTGGTCTTCAATAACTGCTCTTAGTCATGGCCTTAGTGGTATTTCATTAAAAGCACAGACTTACATTGTAAACAAAACCGATTGTTCGTTGTCCACCAGCTGAAGCTCAAACTCCGTAGCTTTCCATTCCTTCTGGCCCCAACCTCCCTTATTTTCCTTTTTTTCTTTTTTAGAGTATATATTGTTTGCTTCCCACTTGCCATATGAAAACATTACTCTGTTCTTTCCTGCCTCATGCTGGAATGATTTATCAACCCTTCTCCCCAACAATGGCACAGTGGTGGATTGTCAGACAGATCTGATTTGAAACCCAGATCTGCCACCAGTTAGGTGACTTGGGGAAATTACTAAACCTCTGTGAGCCGTAGCTATCATCAGTAAAACAGTTTCTCATCTACAAATTAGAGATTTAAAGGTATCTGCCTTGCAGCTTGTGGAGATTACATACAAGGTGCCCCACAGTGTTTGGCAAATAGTAAGTGCCCACCGCAGGGGGCCTGTTTGTAGCCACGCCCTGCATGGCCCCATCTGCTTCAGCTTCACCGCTCCCATGAGACCTCACACCATCCTTAGATGAAGGCGTGCCTAGCACTCCTAAAGTTTTGCATCTTTTGTGACCACTGCTGCTCACTTAATATGTATCATTTAGTACTTTTCTTTCATTCTGAGTATTTTCATTTATAAGTGTATATAAGATCTTTGAGAATGAGAATAAATTTAATAACCAGAGCCAACATTTCTTGAGTGCAGACTCAGCACTAAATAAATGTGTGTACAGATTTATCTCATCTATCCTCTTAACAACCTCGTGACATTGGAAGTATTGTTAGCCCCAGTTTACTGGTGAGGAAACCAGGGCACAGAGCGGCTAAGAATCTTGCCCGTGGTCACTATTTAGCAGACTATAGAATGGGAATTGGAACTCAGGGCTGTCTGATTCCAAAGCCCAAAGTTATTGCTTCACTGTTTTATACTCTTTTTACTTTTCTCAGTCACTGTGGTCCCTACCACTGTGCCTTATTTCTAACCAGAACTTTGTGAGCTTCTTGCTTCTCCTAACTCTGTTTTTTTTTTTTTTTTAAGATTTTATTTATTTGAGAGAGAGAGAACGAGAGATAGAGAGCATGAGAGGGAAGAGGGTCAGAGGGAGAAGCAGACTCCCTGCTGAGCAGGGAGCCCGATGTGGGACTCGATCCCGGGACTCCAGGATCATGACCTGAGCCGAAGGCAGTCGCTTAACCAACTGAGCCACCCAGGCGCCCCCTAACTCTGTTTATCAGTCTGGTGCTTATCAGTTTATTAGGAGTATTTGAAGCTGATTACTAGAACTCAATCTAGAAGTGGAGCCATGTTCAGATTCACCTCAGGAACATTACCAGCTTTGGGACAATGATCTAAAACAATGATCTACTAGAGATATTTTTAAAAATTAAGTCTCAGTTGTGACATGGCTAAAATAATGTGGCACTGTGAATACAATTGAGCTTGCTGAATTTGAAAAGAGGGGTCTAACAGCTGTGGTTGGGTGTAGAATATTGAGTGAATGGGTTCACATGAGGGTCTGGAAATGTGATTTCATATTCTTTAGTCCCTTGACCAGTTTGAATAAGGGAAACATGGGGTAACTATAAAGAATCAAACCCATATTGAGTTGAGTACCTGTTCTTTACCAGATACTTTTATATATATATCTGTGTCATCTCATTGCATTCCCCTCTCTCCCATCTCTGAGAGGTAGTCTTCTCATTTCCCTCTGGGTGGGAGTGGCTCTGAGAGGGAAAGAGATTTAAACAAAGTCATTCAGTAGTACCATTGACTATTCATTTGATCCTGTTCATTTGCAAGAGCATGAAGTGAAAGGCTTTGATGGAAGTTTATGATCTGTTCGTAAATAATCTTATTATTGTTATTCTTATTAATAAGGTATAGTCTCTTTGGTGATTTTTAAAAAAGATTTTATTTATTCGTGAGAGAGAGAGAGAGAAACACAAGCAGGGGAGCGGCAGGTAGAGGGAGGGGCAGGCTCCCCGCAGAGGAGCCCGATGTGGGGCTCGATCCCAGGACCCCGAGATCATGACCTGAGCCGAAGGCAGATGCTTAACCGACTGAGCCACCTAGGCGTCCTTATTTGGTAATTTTTATTAAGATTTGTTTATACCCTAAATTGGGAACATTTTACTTGTTTATTCATCAGAATCGCATTTACTCTCTAGAAGGTACCAAGTGCAGGGAGTGCAGCAGTGAATAAGACCACATTCTTGCCTCCATTCTGATGGTGCAGGCCAACAATGAATGAACAAAAAGACATGGTGAATATAGATTGTAACAAATACTGAGAAGGGAATGATCATAAAGAGGAATTGGGTTGGTGGGAGCTACCTGCCATAGGATTCCAGGGCAGCTCTCTAGGGAAATGGCATTTAAGCTGAGACCAGAAGGATGAGAAGGAGCGGATAAGTGAAGACAGCATGGCAGAGGAGAGGTGACATGCAAAGACACCAGAGTGAGGAGGAATTTGGTGTGCGGAGAATTCTGGTGTAGATACCCAGAGAAAGACCAAGGTCATTGTAATTCTCATCCAGGTCATTAGTGCCTCAGGGGTCTTGGTACCATATGTCCTAGATTTCCCTGGACAGTCACAAATATTCCATTCAATTCTTGTTATAGATATATTTGTTCTTATCATATCATGGGTCTCTATTTTTAATTCAGAATATATGATCATGTTTTTATTCAGAAAAAAATGGTTACTACATAGTGGGTCATTGTTTGAAAACATTGTGCTGGAATATACTCTCTTACAAAGAATGATATTGGCCCCACAACCAGCAGTCAATCAGAATGTAGATTATACTGTGGTAAGTGAAAAACTGTTCCATGGCAGCATTTCTAAGCAGAGCTGTCCTAAGCCCTCTCCTACCCACAAGGATTTGGATCTGAACACTTTTGCAATGTAGGTAACATTCTTGCCACCAAAGAAAGGAAGCTGCTGGGAAGGCTGACTTGCTGGTTTTGCTTCTGGGACTTACTCTTCCTGAAACCACATGGAAAGCCATCCTTAAGCCACCAGACTACATATCTTCAGCAGTCAGGCTTCTTTTGTAAGTTTAACCCAAATTTGTCATATGTGGATTGATCTTAAGTGTAATTAAAGTGTTTGAGAGCAGACATTTCTTCTCACATATCATTGTTCGTAGGAGTCACCTGAGCACATGCTGAAATCTAGCTTCTGGGTCAGTAAGTCTGGTATGAGGCCTGAGAGCTCCCAAGTGATGCCAATGCTTCTGGTCACAGGCCACAGCAAGATTTTAGGGACCTCACTGGTATGTTTCAGAGCTCAGTAGACCAGTGTTTTTTTCAACCCAAATGAGATTGCCAGCTAGCGAAATAGACTTCTAATAATATATATGATCTATACATTGATTAAATTCTTAAGTTAACAGAACTAATTTTTTCATTAAGATGGTACCTAGCCCTGTGTTCTAAATGCTCCAGAAAGAACCAAGCAGGCACTGATTGGAATGAGTTACAGAGATGGTAAGCTTGTCCCCGTGAGCAGTGGAAGAGATGTCCACAGCCTTTGTGTAGACCTATGTTTTCTGGTATCTTGAGTGTATACCTGGGAGTGGACTTGCAGAATCATATGGTAACTCTGTGTTTAACTTTTTGAAGTAATGCCAAATTGTTTTCCAAAGCAATGTATAATCCTACCACCAATGTCTTGAGTGCCAACTCCTCCACAGCCTTGCCAACAATTGTTATGTTCTGTCTTTTTGATTATAGCCATCCTACTGGGTGTGAAATGGGATCTCGTTGTGATTTTGATTTGCATTTCCCTAATAACTAATAATATTGATCATCATTTCATAATTTATTGATGATTTGTATATTCTCTTTGGAGAAAATGTCTATTCAAATCCTTTGCCCACTTTTAATTGTTTTTTTATCATTGAGTTGTAAAAGTTCTTTATATATTCTGAATATAAGTCCCTTATCTGTTATTTGCAAATATTTTCTCCTATTCCATGAGTTATTTTTTCACTTTCTTAATGGTGTCCTTTGAAGCACAAAAGTTTTAAATTTTGATGATGTCCAATTTATTTCTTTATTTCTTTTGTTCCTTATACTTTTGGTGTTAAATCCAAGAAACCATTGCCTAATTTAACTCATGAAGATTTATGCCTACATTTTCTTCTAAAAGTTTTAGCTTTGACATTTAGGCAGATGATCCATTCTGAGTTAATTTTTATATATGGTGTGAGGTAGGGGGAGTCCTACTTCATTTCTTTTGCACATGGATATCTAGTTGTCCCAACACTACCTATTGAAAAGACTATTCTTTCCCTTTGAATTGTCTTGCATGTCTATAACCTTTGACTTCTCCTAGCAGAGGGCCCATTCTTCTCATTTAGAAGATACTGAATATTTGGAGACCCAGAAACTGAAACAATCATTAAAAAGATTAACTTAGAAGTAAGAGAAATCTGAGGCTTTGGTTGCTATCCTATTTGAAAAGATGGTGTTAGAAACTGTAAGGATGTGTAGATTTTTATATGTTGAAAGAATATAACCATATTTATACTTTGAGGAGCCAGTGCAGTATTTAGTAATTGCTGGGTTAGGGACAAGCAACAGTCTATACATTGGCTTTGTTTACTTCCAAAGATTCTTGCTTTTTTTTTTTTTTTAAGATTTTTTTTTAATTTATTTATTTGAGACAGAGAGAATGAGAGAGAGAGAGCACATGAGAGGGGGGAGGGTCAGAGGGAGAAGCAGACTCTCCGCCGAGCAGGGAGCCCGATGCGGGACTTGATCCAGGGACTCCTGGATCATGACCTGAGCCGAAGGCAGTCGCCCAACCAACTGAGCCACCCAGGTGCCCCCGATTCTTGCTTTTTAAAAATGAATTTCCAGGCTTTGGCCTTGCTGCTGGAGACAAAAGGGAATGCAGAGGGAATAGTCGGAGATTGTGCCCCTTGACCTCTACCCCCTTATCAGTTCATTCCTTTCTTCCCCCAGTGGGAGGCAGGCACCTGGATGACCTCAACCCAGAAGTTGAAGTATTCTTCAACTAGTTGCCCACTAGTTTTTTACCACCCCTTTCCCCATCAGCATGAAGGAGGGGAGTGGCAGGCCAGCAATAACTCCCTGAGATAAAAGAATCTTTCTCTGGACTGGCAGTACATAAATAGGTTTGGTCAGAGAATTATTCTAAAGCTATCGAGAATTATTTTAAGGCATGAGGATTCGTGTTAACTGTAGCTGCTATTTAACAGTGTCATTAAAACATGTTTCTGTGTTCATTGTGAATTGATTTTACGGGTAAGAGTAAAACAGGAGCCACAAATGACAGGATGCCTTCTAAATAAGAGATCAGTTGCAAGAAACTGAAACTTTTTCAAAGAAACACAATTAAGGAGAGGATCATAAGATGACAAGAGAATCTTTGGGAACTCTATTATAGGGAGTAGGCTGGCCTTTCAGGCATTGCACAGTTATCAGGCAGCTATTTCTTTCTCTTTCCCTACATCTTTCTCTTGTAAGAATCACAGGTTTTTACAGATTCATATCTCTGCCTCTCTCTGGATAATATATACTTTGATTTTCTATGTCTGCAGACTGGCTTCTTAACTCAGTGATCCATTTTGCACACAGTCATCCCTTTCCAAAATTCATCTCAGCCCTTAAGCACACATGACTATCCAGCTTGGTCCTACAATACCAGATGAATCGATCAGTCTTTTGCATCTTGATTCCAAATTTCCAAGAAAGAAACTCTAATTGGCTTAGCATTGGACAGGATGTCCACCCAGTCCAATCAGCTGTAGCCTGTAGGGTGAGGCCATGTTTCAGAGGGCTGCCCCTTTAAGAAAGTTTGTCTAAGATAACATCATACTCAATGGGGAAAAACTGAGAGCTTTTCCTCTAAGGTCAGGACCAAGCCAAGGATGTCCATTCTCACCACTTTTATTCAACATAGTACTGGAAGTCCTAGCCACAGCAATTAGACAACGAAAAAGAAATAAAAGGCATTCAAATTGGTAAGGAAGAAGTAAAACTTTCACTCTTTGCAGATGGCATGATACTATACATAGAAAACCCTAAAGACTCCACTAAAGAACTACTAGAACTGATAAATGAATTCAGTAAACTTGCAGGATACAAAATTAATACACAGAAATTGGTTGTGTTTCTATACACCAATAACAAAGTACCAGAAAGAGAAATTAAGAAAACAGTTCCATTTACAGTTATACCAAAAATATTAAAATACCTAGGAATAAACTTACCAAACAGGTGAAAGACCTATACTTTGAAAACTATAAAACACTGATGAAAGAAATTGAAGATGACACAAAGAAATGGAAAGACATTCCATGCTCATGGATTAGAAGGACAAATATTGTTAAAATGTCTATACTACCCAAAGCAATCTACAGATTTGATGCAATCTCTATCAAAGTATCAACAGTGTCTTTCACAGAGCTCAAACAAACAATCCTAATATTTGTATGGAACCACAAAAGACCCCAAATAGCCAAAGTAATCTTGAAAAAAACAAAACTGGAGGTACCACAATTCCAGATTTCACGTTATATTCCAAAGCTGTAGTAATCAAAACCGTATGGTACTGGCACAAAAATAGACACACAGATCAATGGAGCAAGCCCAGAAATAAACCCACAATTATATGGTCAATTAATCTTTGATAAAGGAGGCAAGAATATGCAATGAAGAAAAGACAGTCTCTTCAACAAATGGTGTTGTGAAAACTAGATAGCAGTATGCAAAAGAATGAAACATCATACACAAAAGTAAACTCAAAGTGGACTAAAGACCTACATGTGAGACCTGAAACCATAAAAAATCCTAGAAGAGAACACAGGCAGGAATTTATCTGATACTGGCTATAGCAACATTTTTCTAGATATGTCTCCTGAGGCAAGGGAAAACAAAAGCAAAAACAAATTATTGGGATTACATTAAAATAAAAAGCTTCTGCACAGCAAAGGAAACAACCAACAAAACTAGACAACAACCAACAAAACTGGATGACAACCTACTGAATGGGAGAAGATATTTGTAAATGACATATCTGATAAAGGGTTAATATCCAAAATATATAAATAACTTATACAACCCAGCACAAAAAAAACCCCAAATAATCCAATTAAAAAATGGGAGGAAGACATGAATAGACATTTCTCCAAAGAAGATGTCCAGATGACCAACAGACACATGAAAAGACGCTCAATGTGATCACTCATCATCAGGGAGATGCAAATCAAAACCACAATGAGATGTCACCTCACACCTGTCAAAATGGCTAAAATCAAAAAACACAAGAGATAAGTGTTGGTGAGGATGTGAAGAAAAAGAAACCATCGTGCACAGTTGGTGAGAATGCAAACTGGTACAGCCACTGTGATAAACAGTATGGAGGTTCCTCAAGAAATTAAAAATGGAACTACCCTATGATTGACCTAGTAATTGCACTACTGGTATTTACCCAAAGAACATGAAAGAGTAATTCAGAGGGATATGTGCACCCCTATGTTTATTGCAGCATTATTTACAATAGCCAAACTATAATAGCAGCCCAAGTGTCCATCGATAGATGAATGGATGAAGACGAGGTGGTAGAGTTATACAATGGAAATTATTCAGCCATAAAAAGAATGAAATCTTGCCATTTGTAATGATATGGATGGATCCAGAAGGTATAATGCTAAGCGAAATGAGCCAGAGAAAGGCAAATACCATATGATTTCACTCATATGTGAAATCATCAAGCAAAGGGGGAAAAAAAGAGAGAGAGAAGCAAACAAAAACAGATTAACTCTAGAGACCAAACTGATGGTTACCAGAGGGGAAGTGGGTAGGAGGATGGGTAAAATAGGTGAAGGGGATTGGGAGTACACTTACCTTGGTGAGCACTGGGTGTTGTATGCAAGTGTTGAATTACTATATTGTACACCTGAAACTAATATAACACTTGATGTTAACTACACTGGAATTAAAATAAAAAAAAAAAGAAAGATTGTCTAATAAGGGAGGTATGGGCTAAGAGAAGGAACAAATGGCAACTCTACTAGAGGAGGTAGATAAGAAGAGGAGGCAAATGATTTCTTGATAGAAAAAAAAAACAGGACAGTGATGAGAAATACTGAGTTGGGGGCTAAAAAGGTAAGGAAGGGATATTAAGAGGGCTTAACTACAAAATATTGGGGATATAACACACCATGGAATTTTCAGTTCTCATAAGAGGCCATGCCAGGGTGTCTCTGGGGGATGCTGGCCAATGGCTGGTGACCACAGCCTCGGGGAGCCAAGTGGACATCACACATTTGCCTACTGGGGTGCCAGTGCTACTATTAGGGTGTTTTCCCCCTGCCAGGGTCTGGTGGGAGAGGGAGAGGGGAGTATATGGGAAAGGGGGCTGATGCTAGCAGGCACCAGGGAGGTGGTTAGATGGCACTTACAGGAGGCTTCCTGGGACTGGTGCAGCCTGCAAGGTGATGTTGGCGGCACAGCTCTTTACCAGTTGGTGAAGAAATATTTTCATATTTTACCTGGCACAGATACTGGTGCACGTCTGTTGGACACCAGCCCTGGCTATGAGTGACATGCATGGACCCTTAGATGATTTTGTGAGGTTGGCCATCTAACAGGTGTTGAAAACGACTCTTCCTAAGGCCAGACTTAGAAGCTACCTAAGGCTCCCTATTGCACAGGATAAGGTTCAAGCTCCTTTAGCAGGGTTTCTAAGGCTTCTTACAATCTGGTTCCTGGCTCCCCCTCCATCCTGATGTCCCTCCATGTCCTTCTAACATCCTCCAGCCACATCAAACTCCTTGCAGTTCCCTGAGCCCAGTTTCATATTTTGTGTATCTTCATCCTTGCACATGCCATTTTGGCTGCCTGCAATGACCCTTCACTTCTCTGTTTGTACAGTCTCATTCTGCCTTCAATCTCGATGTAGGGTCATCTCCCCGCTAAAGCCTTACCTGACAACTCAAAGGCCTATTTTAGGCCTTTCTTGCTCTGTATGTCCAGGCCACAATGCCAGTACTTGCCTTCTGGAATCATTGAATTATGGTACGTTTGTTGACTTACCCATCTATTGACCTGATCTGAGTTCTTGAGTATGTTCCCTGGTATGGCACACGTTGTGGATTTAGTAAGTGCTTAACATATTTTTATTTGTTGTTAATTCTTCATATCGAAAATTACTTGTAAGGAGTAAGCTGTGAAATGGAGATGATATTTCTATAGGACTCATTCTATCCATACTTCGTGAAGAGAAAAATCCTGAAAATATGTTGTCAGCTGGCGTGTAAAGGCAGGATTCAGAATCTTGTTTTAAAAAAATATTCAGATGGCAATAATGACCAATTACTGCATTGCTCAAGTCAAACTCCAAATCCTATCTGGTTCGTTCCTTCTACTGTTTTCCTGATCTACAACGGAAAATCCAGCCATTGAAGACACAATGTTTTTCTTCTGAAATGTGTCCATGGATCTTATAATGAATGAAACACTTTTTTAATGACTTAAGATTTTTTGACTGTGTTAGGAGGAAAACCTTGATTCATATTCTTTTAGATTTAGGAAACATGGCGATCTTATAAGCAACTTTTGAAAATCTGAGGTAACGTTTGCAAGAAGGATGTTTGGAGAGATTGTAAAGTAACATCTGCTGGCTCTAAATGAAGCGAAGTCTTTCCTGACCCGGAAGAGTTTCACACAAAGATATAGAAGTAGGCGTTCAAGGACAGGCCTCCTGGAGAAAGTGATTTTTGAAGGATGAAGAGCAATTTGGCAGGCCAGGTGGAAAAATAGGGGAGGGGAGGAACACCAAGGAGGGAATGGCTTATGCAAAGCCTCAGGGGCCCAGGAGCCAGGTCTCCTGAAGAGAGAGTACTTGGTTCAGCACTGTGGGAGTGAGGAAGATACTGTGGGTGATGAAGCTGAGTAAGCAGCCTGGGGCTGGATTGCAAAGGGATTTACAGCTCATCCCACAAATTATGGGGACCAGTGGGAGGATTTAAACATTTAAAAAGGCCAATTTACATTTTAGGAAGATCATTAAAGGCAGAAGATTTCTACTTTCTTTATATTAACCTTTTCTTTGAGATTCTTCCCCACGCCTTTTTTCCTTCAATGCCAAACTTCTCAGAAGCAAGAGCATGGCATCCTATGGGGAATCAGGTCCTGGGGGATCTAGTCAGATGCCTGACTTTGGGCATGGTGCTTAACATGGGCCTCTTCTAAAAATGAGAGGGCTGACTCTGTGATCTCTAAGACCCTTCTAAAATCCATTCTAATTAAATGCTGTGATTCTGAGTTGTCTCCATTGACTGCTTCATCTTATCCCTTGTTCACTCCTTCGCTTCTTCCTCTAACCAGCCACTGCAATCTTTCTCTGAAAGGGCTCCACTGACCTCCACTGCTAAATGGGGCCATGTCCAGCTTAACCTCTTCACAGCATTGGGTACAGTTGGTCACCCTCTACTCAATATCCTTCCTTTTCTGTTCTGGAGGTTGTAGCCCCCTGGTTTTCTCTCACCTCCCTGACTGACCTTGATCTCCTCTTCTCTAAGTCTACCTTTTATATATAGGGCCCCCTCAACATTGCTTATCAGGTTTTCCTGCCCCAAATGCACGACCTGAGGCTAGTCATGAGGAAACAGACCAATGCAAAGTAAGGGACTTTCTTCAATGCAGCTGGTCTATACTTTGCGAAAAATAAAAATTAAAAAAAAATGTCATTCTCATAAAAGATGAGAGATTGAGGGACGGTTCCAGATTAAAGGAGACTAAAAAGATTCAACTAAGTGCAGTGTGAGAGCCTGCATCAGGGTGGGGAGGATTGTTATAAATGGTGGTATTGGGACAGTTGGTGAAATTTGAATATGGGCCCACATATTAGGTTAATAGCAGAATTCAGTTGTAACAATGTGGTTATGTAGGAGAAAGCACTTGTCTTAGGAGATATGTGCTGGACTATTAAGTGAAGAGTCATGAAGGCTGCAAATTGCTCGCAGCCATTTCAGTAACAGCAGCAGCAAATATGACAACAATAATGCATCTGTGTGTCTGTTTGAATGTGTGTATGTGTTTGTGTTCCTCATGGCATCTGTTCTCTCCTCTTCTCGTGCCATGTTCTTTCCCCAAGACCTCTTACCCATTGCCTCCTCCCTGCTTCCGTCCTTGCCCTCCCATTCTGTTCTCAACACGGCAACCAGTTGATCTGTTTGCATCAGAAGTCAGGTCATGTCAATTCTCTGCTCAGAATCCTCAGAATAAAAGCCAAAGTCCTTATAATGGCCTCTAAGCCTCAATGGGGAATTTGGCCTCCTGTTACCTCTGTGATCTAACCTAGTTTCTCCCCATGCCTTGCCTCACTCCAACCACACTGACCTCCTATCTGCTGCTTAAAAACCCAGGTACTTTTCTGCCCCAGGGCCTTTGCACTCACTGTCCTTTCTGTCTGTCTCCTTCTTCCCCCAGACATCCATGTGACTTTACTCACCTCCCTTAGGTCCCTGCAAAATGTCATCTTCTCAGTGAGAACTTCCCTGACTACCCTATTTAACATTTAGACCCCTCTCCAACACATTCTTTATTATCCATCCCTGTTTTATTTTTCTCCTTAGCTCTTATTTATTTTGTTCCTTGTTATCTCTCTTCAGTAGAATATAAGCTCTATTTGGGCAGGACTGTTTTGATCACTGCCCTGCCTGCAATACCCAGAATAGTACCTGGTATGTAGAAGATGCTTAATAAGCATTTTTTGAGTGAGTAAATGAATGACTTGTGTTTGTTCATTTTAAGATACCCCCCCCCTTGGAATTTCTGGTTAGGATAGGACTTATTTTAGACCCCCTTTGACAGACTGTGAAACCTATGGATCCCATTTCAGAATAATAGGTTTGTTTTGTTCTGTCCTTTTCTATAGATACTGAAAAGTACACATCTGGATCAATCTTCACAAACCAGTGCACCTATAACCCTCATCCACATCAAGAATTAAAACACTACCAGCACCACAGAGACCTCCTTGAGCCCTCTTCCAGCCATAACCCCCACTGCAAAGTTAACCTCTATTCTGACTTCTAACAGTGTAGATTAGTTTTGCCTAATGTTGTACTTTAAAAAAGAATAGTACAGTATGCATTCTTTTGTGTCTGGTTCCTTTCAATCAACATTCTATTGATGAGATTCGTCTGTGTTTCTACATCATTATTCTCACTTCCGTATTTTTTGTTGTATAGAAATACCGTAATTTATTTATCCATTCTACTGTAGATGGGCTTCTAGTTTCTTTTGACTACTATCACCATTCTAGTGCAAGTAAACATGTACATGCAATTCCAGGTGGGAGTGGATCTTTTGGGGCACAGGATGCACATAGGATCAGTTTTGCTGTATGCCCTGCCATACAGTTTTCCAGAGTGCATATATCAATTTATAATCCCACTATCACAGAATAATGTCTCCTAATGCATAAAATAAAATACATAAATAGTCTTGTAAAGAAAATTAACTATTTTCGAAATATAGTTATAAAACACTTTAATGTGATATATATGCTTTATTAACTCATACATTTGAAAAGTCTAGGAGTTTTAACAATTATGATTTCAAAGTGGTGATGAGTAAGCCTGGTGTTTGAGAGGTCTGCTACAACTGTAATGTAATGTGAAATACCTGTGATGTTGCTGGTCTAAAGGTGGAGGTACTGCTAATACTACTATAATTTGTTGCCTACACTCTGAATGATAGGAAATACTAAAGTCTGTTACGAGCTGGTAAAAGTAAAGATTTTTTTAGTAGTTTTTAGTCCATATAAGTACATAAATCTTCCTGAATTTTATTAAGGGGTACTTGGGCTCCAGGTTAAGAACCCCTAGCTTAGAGGAATAAAAGTGATTTACAACGAAGATTCCTTGAGTGTCTACTATGTGTCATTCACTGTGTTAGGTCCTGGGGGCAAAACAGTGAATAGCATGCATCTCCTCTCTAGGAATTTATGATCATGAGGGCAATACTCATAAATAAATGATCAGCTGGATTGGTGTGTTCAGTTCTATGATAGCCCAAAGTATATGAGAGCCTTAAGGCATATACCTAACTCATTCATGAGAGGGGATGGTGGTCAGGGAAGACTTTCTGGAGGAAGGAGCATCATTATATTTAGACTCTGGGCTGGTTACTTTGGTTGCAGTGTGGATAATGGATTATTGCAGAGTAGAGGCACTTTAAGTTATTCAGGAGTGAGATCATTATGGTGGTAATACAAAGAAAGCAATGAATATATTCTGAAGATTCTAGATTCCTGGTGATTGGAGATAGGCTGTGGGGGAGAAAGAATGTGTAAGGTAACAATCAAGTTGCTGTCATAGTCACCTGGTTGGATGGTGGTTATCATTTACTGAAACAGATTGAGGAGCACATTCATGGTCAGGGGGTAATGAGTTCAGCTTTCAACATAGTTAGATTGAGGTGTCTGTGAGACATCCAAGAGGTGATTGTACATACATGTGGGTCCCTTGCTCAGTAGAGAGCCATGGGAGTTGCAGTAAGCATGCAGGAGTGGATGAGGACTCAGAGACCACATGAAGGAAAGAGAAGAGGCCAGGGTTAGGATTTTGAAGATGATTGGAGCACCTGGGTGGCTCAGTTGGTTAAGCGTTTGCCTTCGGCTCAGGTCATGATCTTGGGGTCCTGGGATCGAGCCCCACTTCGGACTCCCTGCTCAGCAGGAGTCTGCTTCTCCCTCTCCCCCCTCCCCCTCCCCCTGCTCGTGCTCTCTCTCTCTCTCTCACTCACTCACTCTCAAATAAATAAAATCTTTAAAAAAAAAAAGGATTTTGAGGATGATCAATTTTTAGGAGATCAGCAGAGAAAGAGGTGCTTGTGACAGATGGGAACAGTCAGGAGTAGTAGGAAAACCAGGTAAGTAGAGTGCCCTGGTGGCCAAGAGCAGAGAGGGTGTCAAGGAGACCTCAGCAGTCCCAATAGAGTACACCAGTGTAAGTCTGGGAAAGGGACCCGTGGACTTGGCAATGAAGGATCATTGATGAATTGCTTTTACTATGCAGTGGGAATGATTATTTTTCTCTGGGATGTACTTTTATCTGTTTTAAACTTTCTGTTATAGCAGTTAGAATTCAAGGGTCATTTGCTTTTAGCTTTACTTTTCTTCCATCTCCTTTATATAGTTTTGCTCCTGCTCCGGTGAGTTTTATGCTGCAGTGATAGTAAGCAGTCGTCTCTGCTTAATGACTTTTATCTCGAGCAGATTCTAGATCCTTTTTTTTTTTTTTTTGTGACTATAAGAGATATTGTTACAGACATTGCTTCTTGGTAAAAAGCCTTGCGGATCTATTATTCTGCATAGTAGGCATGAACACGATCACTTTGGCCAGGCCATGTTTATCTATGTGAGAACCTGCCCTGCTGACAATGAACTCACAAATCATCCTTCTTGCCTGGAGTAACACTCAGCTTTTAGTCCATATGATAAAATGTAATGGAAGAGATATAAACTGTAGAATGTTTTATAATTATTTGCTTCCTGGAATGTCACTTGGATTTTTTATATAATCTATAGGAGGAAAGTGAGAGGAAGTTCAATTAAATAAACGTGTTCATTGCTGACTGCGTTAATGACAGTGTGTGGGCCACGGCAGTAACAGTTATCTAAGCAGGAAACACCGAGCGCCTCTCCCTCCCTCCCTGCTTCGTCTCCACTATCCAGTCAGCCCCAAGTGTGGTTGATCACGTCCTCTGTGTCTTGCTGCTTCTGCTCTAGTTCACACCCTGTTAACTTTTGTCTGTACAGTTCTAGTAGCCTCCCGACTGCTCTTGCCGCCTCTGCTATCACTCCCCTACTCAAGCCTCTGTTTGAAAACCTGGCTAAACTTTTAAAAAATACAGATTTATGAGCCCACTTCTAAAAATTCTGGCCTGGTTAGGAGCTGGCCAAGAAATTTTAAAGAATTTTCCCACAGAAATACAGATACAGCTGTATATAAATGTGTACACACATGCACACACACAAAATTTCCTTGCTCTGTCCATTGAGAGGACTGACGCACAATGACACATCAACAGCAGACACACACCTAGCGCCCAGAACTTGGTTTCTAAATACCATTCTCCTCAAAAAAAGATCAGAACTTCTTACAAAAAGGCTGAGTCTAGGCGTGGGGCAGGGAAGATGAGTTTGGAGTAGCTTCTTAATGCCGGAAAGTACAGCAGTGCTCAAAGAATAGGGGAGATGTTAAAATGACATAAGAGCCAGCTTAAAGGGACCTCCACTGGCCACGTCTGGAAAAATTTGAGCGCAAATCACAAACCACTGAATAAAATGAAAATGCATGCATCTGTAGTGATATCAATAACTAATGGAGAGAAGAGAAAGCTCTTTCTTTGTTTCTTTGTTTTGGAGAAGGCTCTTGAGTAGAACATCACCTATTAAATATAGCTGGAATGATGCAGTTAGAAAATCAATAAATGTTATAACCAACGATGAAAGTTTGTTGAGGAACATGGTATTTACATAGGACTTCACCACGAGATACTAATTACAAAGGACAAGCAGTAACTACAGTGGAGAAACCTGGCAGACACCACCTTAACCAGATGATTAAAGTTAACATTTATAATAAGAACACAAACCAAGTTACTAAAAAACAAAACAAAAAAACCCCCAAGCTTCCCCAAGTGGTTTTGGGTTCCAGAATTCCTGCACAATGCTAGCACTGAGATTATCCTTCGAAAGCACAGATCTGATTTGTCCCTGCTGTGCTTCAAAAGTCCTGCTGGCTCACTTGCAGAATGGGCTTCAAACACTGGGGCATGGCCCCAGCCTACCTTTTTGCCATCATCATCTACCATAACTCCATCCCCCCTCACCCCACCTTTACTGCCATCACACCCTACTCTTGGCAGTGACTCAGACGGTTTCCTCTCTGTTACTGCTCACAGCCCTGCCCTTCCTGGTCTGTCTGTGGGGCAGATTCATCCAAGAGGCAACTCCAGCACACCATCTCTGTGAAGCCCTCCCTGATTTCTTGAGACAGAATCAATGTCTCTTTCCTCTGTACCCCCACAGCATTTTCTCCGCACCTCTCTTCTCACACTATGCTGTAATTTTCCATTTGTGTGTCTCCCTGCCTCACTTGCCGAGCCTCCTGGCCCCTCTGTGTCCTGGAGTCACTTTATATGGTAGAAAGAGCTAGGGCTTCAGAGCCAGTTAGACCTAGGTTTGAATCTGTTTCTACCACTTATTGGTTGTCACCTAGCCAGCCTCAGCTTCTTCCTCTAGACCTACTGGTAGGTTACTATGAGAGCTTAATTAGATAAAGCATGTAAGGAACTTTGCAAAGTAAATTAAAGAGAAATAGAGAAAAAAAAAGTCACTGGACCCATAAGTTTCAAAAAACCCATACATATAAATATTTTACATATAAAAATTTTCCCTGTAATCCTGCAAAAATTCAAAGGTATAGTCCCAGAGCTAGAAATGAACAGACCTGGTTTAGAACCCATTTTTATTGGACTCCAAAGCCATGCTGTTTCTGTTACATGGGGACTATAAACCGGGAAGGAGAGACAGAGAGAGCCACACTTACCTTACCTCAGAAGCCCAATGTGAAAAATGTTAAGCTAGAGTTGAAGTCTCCAAGTCACCCCTTCATGGGAGGGGTTGGGCGATGGTCAGGGCAGGTAGGTGGATTGAGACCCAGAGCAGACAGGGTCTCATATGGGTGGCTGCCAGAATGGGTGAGGGAGAGTGACAGTCAGCTCAGACACTGAGTGCCTGCCAGGAGACCCTTGTGGCGACTGCCTTTGTGACATCAAAGGACAGCAGGTGAAGTGAAAAGGATGAGGGCTGGAGCTAGAACCTGGGAGCCACCCTTACCGTTAAGTTAGGAAGAAAGGATGGCGGGGGGGAGGGTGGGGGTGCACAAAAGGGTGTGCAAATAAGTGGACAGACAGGAAGAAGGCAGGGAGTACAGGGACTGGTAAGGCAGGGGCGGAGCAGGTGCCTGTTTCTCTGTGTGGTGTGGAGGGGCTGGTGCTGAGGAGGTGCTGAAGGGCTCTGCTTTGGCGCTCAGCAAAGAGATGGACCAGCATTGGGATTCAAAAGAGGTCAAGGGAAGAGCATTTTCATTCTAGTAGTGTGGGGGCAGAACCAGATGGTTAGAGCACTGAGTAAGAAGGAACATGTGGAGGCGCTAGGCAAGTGTAGCCTAGTTAGGGCTATGTTCCCACATGCTTGGGCAGATACTTCCTGGTACCTGGGAGATTATAGGAGTTATCTTACTCATAGGCACCTATTCTGGGAGATTAAACACCCCCAAAATGCCATCTGTTCCAGTAGGGAATACTGAATGAAGGTGTGAGTGACCATCAACTGCCTCTCTTCCTCCCAAACTATCCTTAACCAAGAGGCACATCTGCTTCAGCGGAGCAACAAATCAGAGACTTGAAAATCCATTTATTGTTTTCTTTAGGACAGGCTTGTGCTTTCATCTGGTTTCATGGAGATATATTATTTCATTTCAAGACTCGTACAACATTCGGTTTAAATGCTTTAGAACAAAGAAGAAAAGAAGTAAGGAAAACAGATTTTTTGTTGTTGCTTATTACAGTCCATCTACACTGCAAAGACTAAATTAAATTATAGGCTCAAATTTCACATAATGCAGAGCTTATTTTTTTTCTGAGTTAGAGTAGCTTTTATCTTTAAGTGGTCTTTTTTTTTGTTATTTTGCAGATGGAAAATGATTATCTGCTTATAGGTATATTTAATTCCATATGTGTCCTAGTTTCATCCAAATCTCAGAAGCTAATTCAGCAGCTAGCTTTTTCCTTCTGGGTGCCACAAAAAAGTGGAAATCATATTTCTAGCAATAAATCAATGGAAGTATTGAGCAGTAACATGCAACAGGGATTTCACACAGGTGCCATATCAAGGAGGCAATCGCTAGGGAGACATTACAGAAGTGGTTCTAGGTTGTCAGTTACTGGAAGTCAGAGTTGCTTTTCTCCTGCACTGTGCACCTTTCAGAGACTGCAGTATAGCATTGTATATTTTCCACAGCCTATGCTCATTTGAAATGAACACAGGTCCTTGATCTTTTCCCTTAAGCATTTTTGGGAATTATAACGATAGGATTTTGAATGAAATATCAAGGGGTTACACATTTTGATAAATATGTATGAAGTATAAATAATAATTAATAATTTTAGAACTTCACCAAATGTCTCAATTATGTTAGTGGATAAAATGAGTTTATCCACTGGTTTCTGTTACTATACTTGTTTTCATAATTAGACCATCCTGTACAGTGACTTGAGAGTCTAAGGTCTTCACACGTTCACAGCTGGCCACTTTACTTTTCTTACAAAAGAAGCAAACCTAGCAAAGGGCACCCTTCTTTTCATAACAAATGTGGTTTCTGGATAATAAGGTAAAAGGTCTGCTAGATTGGTGTTTGGGTGGTGGCAGATAAAAAGAGGTAGCCAGAAAATATACCACAAAACAAAAAAAATCCCAGAAATTCACAACAATGGAAGGTGATAATGAGATCAAAAACTCTATTTAAAGAAGATTAGATTAGTTTCATTTGGGTGTTCCAAAAACCCCGATACAGGAACTAAACAAATATTTGTGAAATGACAGAAAACAAAATTATTAGCTCTTTATACATTTCTGCTATAACCTTGCTTGTTGTCATGCTATGAGAAAACTGGAAAGCCCACATAATGAATGAACTTAATTCTCATTTTAGACTAAGATGGCAATAAAAATGGTAATTTTAAGGGGAGTTAGAACTTAGTAAATTTATTTCAAGATCTTTGTTTCATTTTATTAGGGTCCTAAGCACAACTACTAATTAGCATGATTGATTTTATGGCATGTTATTTATCCTTGAGATATGTGGGGAAAAAAATCTTTGAAGTCTATGTGGAAGAATCTTAAAGAGTTCTGGTTTCTGTTACTATACTTGTTTTAATCATATACTTGTTAATTATATACTTATTTATTCATAACTACATTGTAGAAATTTATCTAGGATTACTGCTTTATATTGCTGCTTGGATTACAGAACCAAGCCACTATTACTCATCCTAATTTTGTGCCTGGTTATATTTTTTATAATTTATAGGTTAAGAAAATTTCACTTTAATATGTGCAAGGTGTTCCAGTCATTCTAGAGGAAATGGATTCCCTTTAGGGCAGTTTATTACAAAAATTGTAAAGGACAAATTTTTTATTGATTTTTGGCAAACCACCAAAAAGAAATTACGGCTATTTGACAGAAAACTCAGGAGAAATAAACAGTAAGATAACATAAGAAATGATCAAAACTGTGATTCTTACAGTGCCAAAGAAAGACTCAATAACGATTTATTTCCTTTTCATATAAAAGTTTGCCCCAATGCTTTCAGTTGGCATAATTTTTAAAGGAAGCTTAGGTGAAATTATAAAATAAAAATCATGGATGTTATTAAAAACAATCTTACAAGAACTTACATGTATTAGGAGAATACGGAATCTGGTTTTGGGTTTTCTTCTTCTGGCTAAAGGGTCTGTCTTGTTCACCATTGTCCACACATGCCCAGCACAACATCTGGAACGGGCAGACACTGAATAAATTTTTATTGACTAGAATTGACTCACAGGCCACAATCTTCCTGCATATGGCTATCAGAAGGACCCCTGGACTTCTAATTTGTCAATTCAGTCTCTGTTTCATGTCTCAGCATTCCTATTGACGGGCACTTTATTTGTCCACAATTACAAGCAATACTGTAGCACACATCTTCATATCTGCGCTCTACAGTATGTCTGTAGCTGGTATTTCTAGAAGTAGAACGGCCATCGGAGAACGGTATACTTTGTTATACCAATATGTCTGTAGCTGGTATTTCTAGAAGTAGAACGGCCATCGAAGAATGGTATACTTTGGCATACCAATGGTATACCGAATACTATACATCAGAGAATGTGTATTTTGTATATTGTGACAGATGCTGACAAACTACATTCCAAAAAGAGGTGTACCAATGTACATGTAGGAGAGTGACATTCCTCAGCAGCTTCTACTGATCTGGTATGCAATTCATTTTAACTCCTCTGAAATCAGAAGGAATGTTGGCATTTTATTTTTATTTATTTGTTTTAAAGATTTTATTTTTAAGTAATCTCTATACCCAGCACAGGGCTCAAACTCACAACGCTGAGATCAAGAGTTGCATGCTCTATGGATGTATAATAAGTCCTTAAGGTAGACGCCCTTATTTCCCTTTTACTGAAGAAGAACCTGAGGCCTAGAGAATTTAGTAATTTGCCCAAGAACAATAGCTAAAACTGTCAAGGTGGGATTCAAACCCAGCCTCTCTTACTCCAGGCTTCATTTGCCTAATTTACCATTTACCTAATTGCCCGGGCTGTTTTTGTCACTCAGTTATTGTCATCTGATGGTGAGAATCAAGGATATTTTCTTTTTTTTAATTAAAAAAAATTTTTTTAAAAGATTTTATCTTTAAATAATCTCTACACCCATCACGGGGTTCAGACCTGCAACCCTGAGATCAAGAGTCCCATGCTCCACTGACTGAGGCAGCCAGGCGCCCCAAGGATATTTTCCAAAGAAAAATCCTGGCGTGTGTCTAATATGAATACCCATTAAGGCATATCCCTTTGTGGCAGTCAGACTGGTCCCAGTTGAAGAATCTAGGTCTCCCAAGAACTTCTGCTGGGCTCAAGCCACTTTTTTCCTTGATGGATCTGCTGAAAGCAAAGGTAACAATCCCTATCACCTGTCCCTTGAACAGGGGGATCAGTTACTTTACCCGAAAAAGGCATTGCTTATGACAAAAACACTGTGCTTCAGAACAGAGCAGGGCCCTGCTGCCGTGAGCTCCGAGGCTGTACAAAGTTCCCCTGCACACCTCATCCTCTGGTCTGGCAGCCCAGCTGGAGAGCCTGGGATCTGGCTTCTAGATGTGGCCTAGAGAGAACTCAGATGACATGCGGATTGACAATCCCTGGCTCCTGGGACTGGATTCCCTTTTGAGGCCTGGAATGGCCGACCTGGAAACCTACCATTCAGAGTGGCTCCATGATCACTCATTCACCAGTCAGACCACAGCCTGAAGTAGTCGCTCCTCTGGTAAGCCATAAGGAGCTGATGAGAGCAGCTAGTGATGGGCATCACCACTGCTGCAAGCTTGTGGTGTTTTAAGACTTTTGGCTCAGGGTCACAGGACATAGTTTAAATTGGCCTGAGGAAATAAAGGAATTGAGTGCCTTATGTCACTTGAAAGTTCTGGATAGGTGCTGACATCAGGGCCTACAGGGACTCAAATGGCATTGTCAGTACTCTCTCAGACTCTTCCTCCATCTCTTGGCTGTTTCTCTCTGGCCATTGGCATCATTCTCCTTTTGATGACCAATATCTTCCAAGCTAGGGGGGTGGGCAGCATGGCGATGCCATGATCATGGAGGGCTGCAGGTTTTCAGCCTCTCAGCTAGAGACCTCGGTGGAGACAGGGAGCTTGTCCAACAGCAGCTTATAACATTGCAGAGAAGAC
This sequence comes from Zalophus californianus, assembly GCF_009762305.2. NCBI lineage: Eukaryota > Metazoa > Chordata > Mammalia > Carnivora > Otariidae > Zalophus > Zalophus californianus. The sequence continues at coordinate 66,535,275 of NC_045602.1, read as the reverse complement.
GCTCTGATTTGCCTTGCATGAGTCATGTGTCCATCCTTTGGATCTAGGATCAGGTATCATGGTTGTCTAGCCAGTGTAAGGAATTGTGATGGACAGTCCCTCCAGAGGTATGTGCTGGGAAAAGGTAGAAGTGTTATGACCAGAAGGAGAAAGAAACGCTGGGTTGCCTCTCCAACATCTTTTTAGGTTGAGAATCAGAACCACTTTTATGTGACCAAAACAATTTTCTTAGTCAAAGGGCCAAATGATATGGACATGTGTAATAGCAAATATGAAGCTGACTACTGGTGTGGAGGATGGGGCTCACTTGCTTGGTTTAATTTCTGAGAAACAGACCAAGGTATGAGGGAGTTTGGGCATGAGCTTGTTCTTATCTTGGAGGGCTCTGTTGGAGTGACATGGAAGCTTCTTAACAGAAAATTCCCGTTACAACACTGAGTAGAAGGTTCACAAGGAACTTCAGTTATTTTATGCAAATCACAAGGGAACAGAGGATTAAATTAGAGCTTCTATATTTAGAAAAAAAATAGGATTGGGTTTAAAGAAAGAAATTTACAAAAGGTAGGACAAATGCTCTGCAGCACACAGCATACCCATACCCTGTCCATCATGTCCTTATTGAATTTGAGGTTCACTTTTCAAAATCACTGAAGCTATTTTGTGGGGTTATACTTACAAGTTATTTTGCAGTTCAGACAATGATATTCCATGTGGGCACAGGGTAGCCTATAAACGTTTTCCTGGTTGATCGTGCAAGAGTATACTGTGCCATTTACTGTTACTTTTTGGCTAATAAGTGCCTTCAGTTAGCTTTCCGAAAAGTAAGGCAGTGGGGGAGTATCAAAAACAGGATGTGAATTCTGTAATCGAGTTCCAAGAAATAAAAGCAATGGAACTTTGGGTTTCATAATGCTATCTGAGATGCTTTAAGTTTGTAAATCCCATGGTGAATTACTCTGAAGAAAAACTTGAACATCCTCTGTTTGTAACTCAGGCTTCCAAAACTTTTTTCCTGCTTCCCCATCTTAAGGACGAGTTCATTCTAGGTCATCATTGCAGCATGTCTAGCAACCCAGTGTTTTCAGTTACACTGTGTTTAAATTACACACTGTACTTAGATTTGTCAGGAACCTCACAGAATCTCAGTTCTGCTGTTTTTAAAAAGTTGCTCTTTTTTTCTCCACTATAATATCTATATATGTTCATTAAACAAAAAAATTGAAAATAAGGCGAGAAAGAGAAAATTGTCCATAGCTGGACTCCAGTCTCTGTTTTTGTAAACTTTAAAATTCAAGTATGCACCTATAAAAGGCACACAAATTGTCTGTGTTCACCTTGATGAAACTTAATCAAGTGAATATACCCATATAACTACCACAGAAATCGAGAAATATAGCACTGCTATGCTCCAGAACCTCTCCCCTCCCCTCTCCCAGCCATTATTCCTTTTGGAAGATAACCACTGTTCTCACCCCTCACACAGAGATGTTTCACTTCTCCGTGAATTTTATGTAAATCGAATCATACAGTACGTGTTCTTTTGTGCTGTGTTTGACTCAGCAGCTTGTCTCTGAGATTCCTGCTTGTTGCTGAATGTAGAAGTAGTTTACTCTTTTTCATTGTTGTATCACATTCTGTTACATGAATGTAATTTACCGTGTTTGCTAGTGGACATCTGCGTTGTTTCCACTTTGGGGCTACTATAAAGAATGCTTCTCTGAACATTCTTATACATGCCTTTTGGAGGATGAATATGCGCTTTTCTATTGGTATGTACCTAGACCATTGGGAAAGTACATGTTTAGCTTTATTTTATTTTGTTTAAGGATTTTATTTATTTTAGAGAGTGAAAGAGAGAGTGCAAGTGGGAGGAGGGGCAGAGGGAGAAGAAGAGAGCGAATCCTCAAGCAGACGCAGACTCCCTGCTGAGCTCGGAGCCCAGTGCAGGGCTCGAACCCATGACCCTGAGAGAATGACCCAAACCAAAATCAAGAGTCTGACACCTAACTGACTGAGCCACCCAAGCGCCCCACATGTTTAGCTCTAATAGATACATTACTAAAGAGGTTGCACAAGATGTGTTAATTTATGTATCAGCCATATATAAGAGCTCTAGTTCCTATACATTTTTGCTAATGCTCAGTATTGTCTGTCTTTTTCAGTTTTAGCCATCCATGTGGGTAGTAGCACATTGTATTTTTACTTTGATTTTCTCTGATGATCAATAAACTGAGTACACGGTGGTCTGAATAATGTCCTTCCAAAGATGTCCATGTTCTAATCCCTGGAACCCATGAATATGTGACCTTACATCACAGAAGGGACTTTGCAGATTTTAAATTAAGAATCTTAAATTGAGATTGTCCTGGATTATCCCAGGGGGCCCAATGCAGTCATAAAGTCCTTATATGTGAAAGAGGGTGGCAGGAGACAGGAAGGAGACGTCGGGGGGAGGCAGCCATGCACTGTGACAGGACCCAAAAGGCTGTTGCTGACTTTGAAGATGGAAGGGGCCTGCTAGCCAAGGACCGTGGGTGGCCTCTACAGAGTGGGAATGACTCCTTCTCTAGAGTCTCCGGAAGGAACACAGCATGAGGCCCCGCTGTGCTCTCCAGGCTTCCAGAACTGTGAGGTAATACATTTCTGTTGTTTTAAGCCAACAAGTTTGTGGTAACTTGCTATTACAGCGGCAATAGGAAACTCATACAAGCACCTTTTCGTGTGTTTGACCATTTGAATGCCCTCTTTTATGAAGTGCCTATTCAGATCTTTTGACCTTTTAAAATAACTGACTTGTCTTTTTCTTATTGTTATATAAGAATTATGTATATAATCCGGAGCTGAGTCCTTTGTCAAGTCTGTATTTGTGAATATCTCCTTCCAGCATGTAGCTTGCATTTTTATTCTTAATGGTGCCTTTGGATCACCACAAATTCTAAATTTAATGAAGTCTGATTTATCAATCTTATACTTTATGATTAATGCTTTCTGTGTCCTGTGTATACAAGCTAAGGTCCTGATTTTGTATTGTTTACAACATAGATTCCTTAACTGTTTCTCTTATAGTTGGACATTACATTGTTTTCTTTCTTCTCTTTTTCATAAATAATGCTCTAATGAGCACTTTTCTGTAAAAATCCTATTCTGGATTTGGGATTATTTTCTTAAAAAGTAGAATTACTCATTTATTGCCGTTATTGTTTGTTGTTTTCTCTGAAACTTTTAGGAACTTCTCTTTATTCTTTGCATGCTGAAATTTAATAATCATAGGCCTGTGTTTGAATCTCTTTCCATCCATTTTTCTAGCCTCTCTTGATCTTCCAGTCTGCTCACTCATGAGCCTCAGTTCTGGAATGTTTTCTTGCATTGTTACTGTGATAATGTCTGCCATTCTCCCTGCTCATTTTTTTTCCCCCAAAGTCCTTTTTAGTGGTTTTGGGACTTTCTAGATTCATCTCTAATTATAATGTTTTCCTTATCATTATTATGTTTCCGATTTTCTGGTAGATTTTTTGAATTCTATCTTCCAAACCATTTTTTTAAAAATTTTATTTAAAAATTTTTTTAAAGATTTATTTATTTATCTTATTTGAGGGCAAGAGAGAGGGAGAGAGCAGGGGGAGGGACAGAGGGAGAGGGAGAGAGAATCCCAAGCAGACTGCCTGCTGAGCGTGAAGCCAAATGCAGGGCTTGATCTCACAGCCCTGAGATCATGACCTGAGCTGAAATCAAGAGTCAGACACTTAAATGACTGAGCCACCCAGGTGGCCCTATCTTCCAGACCTTCTATTGAATTTTTATTTCTATTACCATATCTTATATTTTGCGAAGCTCTTTTAAATTTACTGAATGTTTCTTTTTTATAGTTTATTGTTCTTGTTTCAGTACATTGCAAGCATTTTCTCTTATTTCTCTGGAGATATTATGTTTTTTTCTCCTGTCCCCTTCATGTCTCTATTACTTCAGCATTCATTCCCTTTCCTCCTATATATATATTTTAAAGATTTTATTTATTTATTTGAGAGAGAGAATGAGAGATAGAGAGCACGAGAGGGAAGAGGGTCAGAGGGAGAAGCAGACTCCCCACTGAGCGGAGAGCCCAATGCGGGACTTGATCCTGGGACTCCAGGATCATGACCCTGAGCCGAAGGCAGTCGCTTAACCAACTGAGCCACCCAGGTGCCCTCTCCTCCTATATATTTGTATTGGTGTTTATCTTTTAGGTTTGAGGCTTTCATCCCAAGTTGAGTAGCATTTGGTTCCTCTTGTATTTAAGAGCAATACTCTGAAAAGCTGGTGGGCAGCTCTGTGTGAGGGGGTGGGGCTTGTTGAGTGGCTTCACGATAGGATGCTAAGGTGGTGAGCCGGTTGTTTTCATCGAAGGATGATACAATGTCAGAACTGAGAGGTATTTTCTCTTGTGTTGGCCAGTTTTCCTAGAAGAGTCTCTGAATCTCTTGCCTAGGGGTGCAACAGGTGGGCTCTAGGCCTCTCTGCCAGGATTCCAATAGCTAAGTGGGGAGGGGATTACGGTTAAGCAGACTCACTTCACTCTGTGAATAGCCCTCAACCTTCCGCTCAGCTTGGCAGCCTCCGCAGAGAGTAAACCTCCAGACTTCCGCTGGGTGGGAGGAGAATATCTAGTGAGCTAACCACTCTCTGTACAAACTGTCACCTAGCCCTCCTCCTCCCCCTCCCCCTCCACTCCTGCCGCAGGGTAGCCTCACACTACTAAACCCTGCCTTCTCCAGATTTCCGACTTCCTCCCCCCTCCTCCTCCCCACCCTGGGAGGCTTAGATTTCAACTTTCGTTTTTTAAATTTTTATTTATTTATTTTTTTATTATGTTATGTTAGTCACCATTAGTTTTTTGATGTAGTGTTCCATTTCAGCTTTCTTAAGACTCTCAAATCACTTTGTCATTTGCTTTTTGCCTCCTTTTTTTTTTTTAGTTTCTCTTGCATATTCTTTCCTTTCTTGTTCTCTTTGTGAGTTTGTGACTTTTAAAACAAGTACCTATCTTTTTAGTTTGGTTTTGCAAAGAAGCACAGATAAATGCTTTAAAACTGGAAGTCTTGTGCTGGATTTTAAATGCCAGTGACTATATTTTTCATTTCTACAAGTTCTATTTGATTTTCAACTTTCTGTGTCCTGTTTTCTTCTTCATTATTCTTGCCATGTGGTATCTATACCTTCTTTTGTCTCTTTATTGACATTAAGTATATTTAGAATCTTTCAAGTTCTATTATTTCCAAGTCTGTTTGTGTGCATGCATGTGTGTGTGTACACGTGCACGCTCATCTCGTTTGCTATCTCCTGACTTTTCCGTATGGTGGTTTGTTTTCCTTTGTGGTATGTTTTTGGTGGGAGTATTGTTTTTGGTGGAAGTCCTGCCTGCCCTGATTATGGAGACATTCCTACAGAGCCTGCTTAGCCTTTGCTTCTGCTTGACCAGAATATACGCTATGACTTCTCTTATTTCTGGGCCTCTCTCTATACATGTGGTTTCTGGAATGTTCTATTTTCTCATCTTTGCTTGGCTTTGACTCAACAGGTGTCAGTTTGGAAATGATTTTCTTTTTTTAAAAATTTTTTATTGTTATGTTAATCACCATACATTACATCATTAGTTCTTGATGTGGTGTTCCATGATTCATTGTTTGTGCATAACACCCAGTGCTCCACGCAGAACGTGCCCTCTTTAATACCCATCACCAGGCTAACCCATCCCCCCACACCCCTCCCCTCTAGAACCCTCAGTTTGTTTTTGAGAGTCCGTCGTCTCTCATGGTTCGTCTCCCCCTCCGACTTACTCGCCTTCATTCTTCCCCTCCTGCTATCTTCTTCTTTTTCTTTTTTCTTAACATATGTTGCATTATTTGTTTCAGAAGCACAGATCTGTGATTCAACAGTCTTGCACAATTCACAGTGCTCACCATAGGACATACCCTACCCAATGTCTATCACCCAGCCACCCCATCCCTCCCACCCCCCACCACTCAGCAACCCTCAGTTTGTTTCCTGAGATTAAGAATTCCTCATATCAGTGAGGTCATATGATACATGTCTTTCTCTGATTGACTTATTTCACTCAGCATAACACCCTCCAGTTCCATCCATGTCGTTGCAAATGGCAAGATCTCATTCCTTTTGATGGCTGCATAATATTCCATTGTGTATATATACCACCTCTTCTTTATCCATTCATCTGTCGATGGACATCTTGGCTCTTTCCATAGTTTGGCTATTGTGGACATTGCTGCTATAAACATTGGGGTGCACGTACCCCTTCGGATCCCTACATTTGTATCTTTGTGGTAAATACCCAGTAGTGCAATTGCTGGATCATATGGTAGCTCTATTTTCAACTGTTTGAGGAACGTCCATACTGTTTTCCAGAGTGGCTGCACCAGCTTGCATTCCCACCAACAGTGTAGGAGGGTTCCCCTTTCTCCACATCCCCGCCAGCATCTGTCGTTTCCTGACTTGTTAATTTTAGCCATTCTGACTGGTGTGAGGTGGTATCTCATTGAGGTTTTGATTTGGATTTCCCTGATGCCGAGCGATGTTGAGCACTTTTTCATGTGTCTGTTGGCCATTTGGATGTCTTCTTTGGAAAAATGTCTGCTCATGTCTTCTGCCCATTTCTTGATTGGATTATTTGTTCTTTGGGTGTTGAGTTTGATAAATTCTTTATAGATTTTGGATACTAGCCCTTTATCTGATATGTCATTTGCAAATATTTTCTCCCATTCTGTCGGTTGTCTTTTGGTTTTGTGGACTGTTTCTTTTGCTGTGCAAAAGCTTTTTATCTTGATGAAATCCCAATAGTTCATTTTTGCCCTTGCTTCCCTTGCTTTTGGCGATGTTTCTAGGAAGAAGTTGCTGCGGCTGAGGTCGAAGAGGTTGCTACCTGTGTTCTCCTTTAGGATTTTGATGGACTCCTGTCTCACGTTTAGGTCGTTCAACCATTTGGAGTCTATTCTTGTGTGTGGTGTAAGGAAATGGTCCAGTTTCATTCTTCTGCATGTGGCTGTCCAATTTTCCCAACACCATTTGTTGAAGAGACTGTCTTTTTTCCCTTGGACATTCTTTCCTGCTTTGTCAAAGATGAGTTGACCATAGAGTTGAGGGTCCATTTCTGGGCTCTTGATTCTGTTCCATTGATCTATGTGTCTGTTTTTGTGCCAGTACCGTACTGTATTGATGACGACAGCTTTGTAATAGAGCTGGAAGTCCAGAATTGTGATGCCGCCAGCTTTGCTTTTCTTTTTCAAGATTCCTCTGGCTATTCGGGGTCTCTTCTGGTTCCATACAAATTTTAGGATTATTTGTTCCATTTCTTTGAAAAAGTGGATGGTATTTTGATGGGGATTGCATTGAATGTGTAGATTGCTCTAGGTAGCACTGACATCTTCACAATGTTTGTTCTTCCAATCCATGAGCATGGAACGTTTTTCCATTTCTTCGTGTTGTCTTCAATTTCTTTCATGAGTATTTTATAGTTTTCTGAGTACAGATCCTTTGCCTCTTTGGTTAAATTTATTCCTAGGTATCTTATGGTTTTGGGTGCCATTGTAAATGGGATCGACTCCTTAATTTCTCTCTCTTCTGTCTTGTTGTTGGTGTATAGGAATGCCACTGATTTCTGTGCATTGATTTTATATCCTGCTACTTTACTGAATTCCTGTATGAGTTCTAGCAGTTTTGGGGTGGAGTCTTTTGGGTTTTCCACATCCAGTATCATATCATCTGCAAAGGGTGAGAGTTTGACTTCTTTGCTGATTTGGATGCCTTTAATTTCTTTTTGTTGTCTGATTGCTGTGGCTAGGACTTCTAATACTATTTTGAATAGCACTGGTGATAGTGGACATCCCTGCCACGTTCCTGACCTTAGGGGAAAAGCTCTCAGCTTTTCCCCATTGAGAACGATATTGGCTTTACGTTTTTCATAGATGGCTTTTATGATATTGAGGGATGTACCCTCTATCCCTATACTCTGAAGAGTTTTGATCAAGAAAGATGCTGTACTTTGTCAAATGCTTTTTCTGCATCTATTGAGAGGATCATATGATTCTTGTTCTTTCTTTTGTTCTGTATTTTATCATGTTGAATGATTTGCGGATGTTGAACCAACCTTGCAGCCCAGGGATAATCCCACTTGGTCATGGTGAATAATCCTTTTAATGTACTGTTGGATCCTACTGGCTAGTATTTTGGTGAGAATTTTTGCATCCATGTTTATCAAGGATATTGGTCTGTAATTCTCCTTTTTGATGGGGTCTTTGTCTGGTTTGGGGATCAAGGTAATGGTGGCCTCATAAAATGAGTTTGGAAGTTTTCCTTCCATTTCTATTTTTTAGGAACAGTTTCAGGAGAATAGGTATTAATTCTTCTTGAAATGTTTGGTAGAATTCCCCTGGGAAGCCATCTGGCCCTGAGTTTTTGTTTGTTGGGAGATTTTTGATGACTGCTTCAATTTCCTTAGTGGTTATAGGTCTGTTCAGGTTTTCTATTTCTTCCTGGTTCAATTTTGGTAGCTGATACATCTCTAGGAAAGCATCCATTTCTTCCAGGTTATCTAATTTGCTGGCATAGAGTTGCTCATAATATATTCTTACAATTGTTTGTATGTCTTTGGTGTTGGTTGTGATCTCTCCTCTTTCATTGATGATTTTGTTGATTTGGGTCATTTCTCTTTTCTTTTTGATCAGTCCGGCCAGGGGTTTATCAATCTTGTTAATTCTTTCAAAGAACCAGCTCCTAGTTTCGTTGATCTGCTCTACTTTCTTTTGGTTTCTCTTTCATTGATTTCTGCTCCGATCTTTATTATTTCTCTTCTCCTGCTGGGTTTAGGCTTTATTTGCTGTTTTTTCTCTAGGTCCTTTAGGTGTAGGGTTAGGTTGTGTATTTGAGACCTTTCTTGTTTCTTGAGAAAGGCTTGTATTGCTATATACTTTCCTCTCGGGACTGCCTTTGCTGCATCCCAAAGATTTTGAACCGTTGTGTTTTCATTTTCATTGGTTTCCATGAATTTTTTTTAATTCTTCTTTAATTTCCCGGTTGACCCATTCATTCTTTAGTAGGATGCTCTTTAGCCTCCGTGTATTTGAGTTCTTTCCGACTTTCCTCTTGTGATTGGGTTCTAGTTTCAAAGCATTGTGGTCAGAAAATATGCAGGGAATGATCCTAATCTTTTGGTACTGGTTGAGACCTGATTTGTGACCTAGGATGTGATCTATTCTGGAGAATGTTCCATGGGCCCTAGAGAAGAATGTGTATTCCGTTGCTTTGGGATGGAATGTTCTGAATAAGTCTGTGAAGTCCATTTGGTCCAGTGTGTCATTTAAAGTCTTTATTTCCTTGTTGATCTGTTGCTTAGATGATCTGTCCATTTCAGTGAGGGGGGTGTTAAAGTCCCCCACTAGTATTGTATTGTTGTCAATGTGTTTCTTTGCTTTTGTTATTAATTGCCTTATATAATTGGCTGCTCCCATGTTAGGGGCATAGATATTTACAATTGTTAGATCTTCTTGTTGGATAGACCCTTTAAGTAGGATATAGTGTCCTTCCTCATCTCTTATTACAGTCTTTGTTTTAAAATCTAATTTGTCTGATATAAGGATTGCCACCCCAGCTTTCTTTTGGTGTCCATTAGCATGGTAAATGGTTTTCCATCCCCTCACTTTCAATGTGGGGGTGTCTTTGGGTCTAAAATGAGTCTCTTGCAGACAGCATATCGATGGGTCTTGTTTTTTAATCCAATCTGATAGCCTGTGTCTTTTGATTGGGGCATTGAGCCCATTTACTTTCAGGGTAACTATTGAAAGATATGAATTTAGTGCCATTATATTGCCTGTAAGGTGACTGTTACTGTATATTGTCTCTGTTCCTTTCTGATCTGTGCTGCTTTTAGGCTCTCTCTTTGCTTAGAGGACCCCTTTCAATATTTCTTGGAGGGCTCGTTTCGTGTTTGCAAATTCCTTTAGTTTTTCTTTGTCCTGGAAGCTTTTTATCTCTCCTTCTATTTTCAATGACAGCCTAGCTGGATGTAGTATTCTTGGCTGCATATTTTTCTCTTTTAGTGCTCTGAAGATATCATGCCAGTCCTTCTGGCCTGCCAGGTCTCTGTGGATAGGTCTGTTGCCAATCTAATATTTCTACCATTGTAGGTTACATATGTCTTCTCCTGAGCTGCTTTCAGGATTTTCTCTTTGTCTCTGAGACTCGTAAGTTTTACTATTAGATGTCGGGGTGTTGACCTATTTTTATTGATTTTGAGAGGGGTTCTCTGTGCCTCCTGTATTTTGATGCCTGTTTCCTTCCTCACATTAGGGAAGTTCTCTGCTATTATTTCCTCCAATATACCTTCTGCCCCTCTCTCTCTTTCTTCTTCTTCTGGGATCCCAATTATTCTAATGTTGTTTCGTCTTATCGTATAGCTTATCTCTCGAATTCTGCCCTCATTATCCTGTAGTTGTTTCTCTTTTTCTCAGCCTCTTTATTTTCCATCAATTGGTCCTCTATATCGCTGATCCTCTCTTCTGCCTCATTTATCCTAGCAGTTAGTGCCCCCATTTTTGATTGCACCTCATGAATAGCCTTTTTGATTTCGACTTGGTTAGATTTTAGTTCTTTGATTTCTGCAGAAAGGGTTTCTCTAATAACTTCCACGCTTTTTTCAAGCCCAGCTAGTATCTTTAAAGTCATGATTCTGAACTCTAGGTCCGACATCGTACTAATGTCCATATTGAGTAGGTCCCTGGCTGACAGTACTATCTCTTGTTCTTTTTGTTGAGGTGATTTTTTTCATCTTGTCATTTTGTCCAGAGGAGAATAGATGAATGAGAGAATAAAATGCTAACAGGTTAACAACGTCCCCAGCAAATATACTCTATACAAATCAGAAAAGACCTGAAACCAGGGGAAAAGAAAGGCAAAGAAAGAAAAAAGAAAGAGAAAAGAAAGAAAGAAAAAAAAGAAAAAGATTAAAAACAAAAACAGAACAATACAAAAAAAAACGAATATGATCAAATATGATCAGGCTAGTGCATAGATCAGTGCCGCACACTAGATTTTGGGCGTATTTTGGTCTGTTAGAAAAAAGTGCCTCCTAAAATTTTAAAGGAAGAAAGACTTATATGTACAAAATAAGGGTTGATACAAGGAAGGGATGGAAAATGACTGTAAAGATGAAAATTATAAAAGATTTTATAAAAGGAATTGATACGATAAGAAGTTGTTTGAAAAAAGAAAGAAGATTTTAAAAAAAAGGGAGAGAATGTGATTAGGCAGGAGACTAGAACAAAGCCACACACTAGTGATTTAGGGTATAGTTTGATCTGTTAGAGGAAACTATCTCAAAATTTTGAAGAGAGAACAACTTATATATATATGCCAAAAATAAGGGTAACTACTATGAAGGGATAAAATATGACTCTAAAAATGAAAAATAAAAAATGTTTTTTTAAAAAAGGGATTGATAAGATGTTGGTTGATAAAGGGAAAAAGAGAAATTAAAAACAAAACAGTTAAAAAAATTAACTTTGCAAAACTAATGAATCATGGTAAAAAAAGCCATGAATTCTATGTGCAGTATTCCCCTAGCGCTGGAGTTCTCCCGTTCTCCTTGATCGGTAAACTTGGTCTTGGCTTGCTGACTGTTCGTGCTGATCTTCCGGGGGAGGGACCTGTTGCCGTGGTTCCCAAATGTCTTTGCCAGAGGCGGAATTGCCCCGCCCTTGTCGGTCCGGGCTAAGCAATCTGCTCGGGTTTGCTCTCCGGAGCTTTTGTTCCCTGCAAGCTTTCCGCACGGCTTTGGAGGAGGACAGTGAAAATGGCGGCCTCCCAATCTCTGCCTCAGAGGAGGCAAGAACTCGGGGCTCCGCTCCTCAGTGCCCCCCCAGAGGAAAGCAGCCAGTCATTCCCGTGTCCCCGGTCTCCGGCCGCACTCCGTGCTCACCTGGCCTGTGACCGAGCGTTTCTATCTCTGGCACCTGACCCCGTGTGGAGTCTCCCAAACCCAGCAGATCCCTGCGGTGCACTCCCGCGCCGCTCCTCCTGGGGGAGGGAAGGGGAGTCTCCCCGGATCTGCCGCTTGTTGGGTCCCTGCTGGAGGAGCAGTGGCCCGACTGGGCTGCGGATCACAGTTTATGGCAACCCCGAGCTGAGAGCCCACGCCTCGGCTCCGTCTCTGCAGCTGGTTTCCCCGCTCTGATACCTGGGAGCTCTGCCGCACTCAGGCACCCCTGGTCTTTCTGTGACCCCGAGGGTCCTGAGACCACACTGTCCCGCGAGTGTTCCACCGCCCGCTTAGCCACTGGAGCGACGTCCCTCAGCGGAGCCGACTTCTGAATGTTCCGATTTTGTGCTCCGCGGCTCTCTCACTTGCCAGAAGCGGCCGATGGAGGCCCCGTCCCCTGCCATCTATCCTCCCCAATATCACCTCGGATTCACTTCTCTGCACGTCCTACCTTCCAGTAAGTGGTCGCTTCTGTGTTCAGAGAGTTGTTGCTACTCTCTTCTTCGATCTCCTGTTGAGTTCGTAGGTGTTCAGAATGGTTTGATCCCTATTCAGCTGAATTCCTGAGACCAGACCCAGGTCTCCTACTCCTCCACCATCTTGCTCCGCCCCCTGGAAATGATTTTCTTGATCTCCATTCCCTGTATTCTCCCCCAGTAGCCCGTACTTCCTCCATTATAGTACTTATTACCTTATAATATAGTCACACATTTTTTTCTCTCTCTTCTGCATGAATAGACTAAATTCTGGAAGGCCAGGATCATGTTATCTTATTCACCATCAAATACCCAGTTCCTACCAAAATAGCTGGTTGAAACCAGGTGTCAGTAAATATTAAATGACTATGATGCTGTATCTTATTTTAAGAGGCTTTGCAGGGATAGATTACAGGTTGGTCTGAGAGCATTGTTCTTTGTCCTGGTTTTGCTGCACTCCAGGTGAGACTCCTTCACAAAGCTGCGTAGGGTGATTCAGGGAGGCTACTGTCCAAGCAGAAAATGTGCTTGGCTCGTAAGTTGCATTTTAGAGCTATAGATGTTCTTCCTGTCATCATCACTTACACATAATAATACGTAAATGGATCGCATGCTTGAAAACCAAAAATTGTGATGGAACACTTGGCTTTCAGCATATGGTACAGCTTCCTGTGTGGCTCACTCTTCCTGCCTGCCCATCAAACCTCTCAGGGGGCATCCCAGGGAGGGCACCCTGCGGCTCAGTGTGACTGCAGTCCCACAAGATGGACAGACTGCTGACACTGTCTGACTGCAAGCCTGCAGCAGCATCAGACAGACCCCCTAAGCCCACAGAAACCAAACCCTGCCAGTGTGCCCACAACAGGCAGCGGCGTGGGCCATTGCAACCCACTGGACTGAAGGGAAACGTGGCTCAGCCACAACCCCAGTGCAGTGGCCGCCCACAGACGACATACCCCCACAGTGCCAGGTTCTGGCAGACAGGGGAACTGTGCCCCAGGGCACCACAGGACCCTTTCTCCCTAAGGCCACTCCTTTCAAGATCAGGAGATGCAGCTGACTTCCCTAATACATAGAAACGAAATGAGGAGACAGAGGAATATGTCCCAAATGAAAGAACAAGACACAACCATGGTAAAAGAGCTGAATGAAACACAGATAAGCAATATGTCTGCTAAAGAATTCAAAGTAATGGTCATAAAGATACTAACTGGGCTTGAGAAAAGAGAGGAGGATCTCAGTGAGACCTTCAACGAAGAGACTGAAAACGTAAAAAGGAACCAGTCAGAGATGAAGAGCTCAGTACCTGAAATAAAAAATGCCCTGCAGGGAATCAGAGGCAGATTCCAGGATGCGGAAGAGCGGATTAGTGGCCTCGGCGTCTCACTCTCTTGCAAATGAAGCAGCTTCCATGAAGTGACTGTTTTCAAGTCATCTCTCATTTGTGAAATGTGTGACTATGGAAAGGCTGTGTAACATTACCTGTTGTATCCATAGCGCCCTCTTTTCAGGTAGTAAGAAAGAACACATTCTTACTAGGTAAACAATAATGTGCATGTCTGGTAATTAGGCTCACAGTTTACAGTGGCTTTGAATGGTATTTCTGATAGCTAACCTCAAAACTTGAGTTTAGGAATACTGTCTGCAGTTTTTGGTTGTTGTTTTTCTTAAATAACTAAATGAATGAGTGATTTTGGTTTTCTGGAGTATTTCTTGTGGTAATACTAGAATGAAAAATAGTGGTGGTAATTTGTAAGATTGTGGGAAAACACTGTAAGGATCCACTTATTTTGGAAATAGCAATAATATTTGCTAATGTTTATTGAGTGCTTACTATGTACCAGGCATGCTTCCAAAAAACTTTACATGTGTGAACTCATTTAAATACAAAGAAAAGTTGGATTTACATCAGTAAATCTTCATCATCAAGCTGTTATGTGAATGCTCAGGAGAGAGCATTCAGAATCTGTTTGGAATTGGGACATTGTAATTACATGCAAATGGTAGGCTGTGCTAAGGTGCTAACCATGGCTGTAATTCTCTGACCGTGAGCTGGTAATGCCCAGTAATGGTAGACTCGGTACTTTGAGTCAGTTATCCCAGTGAAGACAACTAAAAATGCTAGATGAAATATACAAATAAAATCTTCTAAAAAGCATCATAAAGATAGTAATATAGTGACTAATTACTGGGGTCGAGATTTCAGAGAAGCTGAGAATCCAGAGAGGGAGCTATTTTTCCCCTGTCTCTAGAGGAGTCTTAAGAAGCTGGAATTTTGGAGACCACACCAAATGAAGAATACTGTTTAGAATTTCTTTTAGTATGGGTTTGCTGGTGGCAAATCCTCTCCACTGTAATTCTAAAGGATATTCTTTAGGCAGAAGGAGAGTGATCCCAGTTGGAAAGTCAGAGATAACGAAGACAAGTGGTAAATATGTGGATAAATGAACACTGACTATATAAAACAATGGTAATAGTATCTTGTTAAGTTTTAAGAATGTATGTAATATTTCAAAAATGCATAACAACAATAGCATTTAAGTTGAAAGGGGCTAAAAGGACTTAAAGTGCTCCAAATTCTTTCTGGAAGGAGGATGAGGGAATGGATTAACATTAAGCTTTTAGTAGTGAAGGGTGTATGTTGTAATTCCTGGAGTAACGACCAGAAGAATTACAATTACAAACTAATATGGAGCCTAAAATAAATGTCATAATAAACCTCTCATTTTTTCTAGAAGATATAAAATTTGCCAACCTTCTTGCCAACAAGAAGCTAGCCTTCTTGTCTCTTCCTAGTCTCTTCCTTTCTTTTGCATTTAAGGAAATAAATTTATATATGTGAGAGAATAGTTCCTTAAATTTTACTAAGTAAGTTCAAAGCAAGTTGCAAATTAATGTATCCATTTTCTTTCCAGAAATTATTTAAAAGAAATGTATTCCTTCATCTAACTAAACTGCCTGAGTGTCCTAAAGGTATTTCCCTAAGACTTTGCAAGTTGTTTCTATAATCTCTATTGAAAAAGAGTTGATATTGTCAACTCTCTAGAGTCTGACGGCCTCAAGGTTTCTATAGTAGAATGTCCCCTCCCCTCTTACTTTGTTGTTTTATTTTAAATCAAAGTTTTTTGAGAGAACTTTCTGCTGGCATTCCTCTTCCCTTCACACAAATCTTTACATGATCCAATAATGAAGTTTGAAGTCAGACAAACAAAATTTGATGTAATACTTGGGGAAACTTCCTTCCCTCCCTCCCTCCTTCCTTTGTTCCTTCTTTCCTTTCTTCCAAATGGGTTGATTAAAAATTTTAAGTATAGATGAGGAAAAAAGATAGTTAACTCTCTTTAGGAATCAGCAAGATTCATTATATGCAAAAAGATCAAGATTCAGACGATGAAGGGCACCTGGGTGGCTCAGTCAATTAAGCATCTGCCTTCGGCTCAGGTCATGATCCGGGGGTCCTGGGATCAAAGACCGCATGGGACTCCCTGCTCCGCGGAGAGCCTGCTTGTCCCTCTCCCTCTGCCTGCCGCTCCCCCTGCTTATGCTCTCTCTCTCTCTCTCTGTCAGATAAATAAATAAAATCTTAAAAAAAAAAAAAGATTCAGGCTACGATTCTGGGCATTGCTCTGATGTATTAAAAATGTTAGTAATTTGAAGTTAGCCAGATTTTCAGTATTTCTCAGTTTCTATCATTTTATAGTCAGATTGACCTCTATCTTAGACTCACTGAGTGTTTAATTTGATCCATCTCTTTAATCTTTGAAAATTAATTTTTAATTACTTAGCTAACACATGAATACATTTTCCCTTAAACTTTAAAACATCCTAGATAAAACTTTATTTTCCATTTCTGGTCTCCCTCCAGAATCCCCAGAGGTTAACCACTGCTATGAGTTTGATGTGTACTTTTTTAGATCTTTATATTCACATATCTACCAAAGAATTTACATGGTATTCTTTGTTCCTGCATTTTTCTTCTCTTTCTAAATAAATTCCTCTGCTGATAGGCATTTAGGTTGTTTTGCTTTTCAAACAGTGTTTTGGTTAATACTTGTATGGGAGAATGTCATTCTAGGGAGGTATCTAGAGGTGGAGTTGGTCGGTTTTCAGTTGCAATATATTCTGCAGAAATGTACTCCTGAGAGGCAGCAGCGTGGAAGAGGGCCCATTTCCACCCACCTTTCCGGTGTATGACGCTATCAAATGTAATTCTTTTCGCCAAACGTAATTCTATCAATTTCTTTTCTTACATGAAGAAGTAAGCTTGTGAGTGTTCCACCTTTTCCTCTCACCAGCAAACCTTGACAGCTAACTGCTCCTTGTTCCTTAGAATTTACAAGACTTCAAAAATGGTGCCACCCCACAACCCCACTCCCCAAACTCTTTCCACTGCTTTGAAATGAAGGGAATCTATTTACTAGAAAAAGAAGTAGAATATATCTACTGGGACAGATGGAAAGAATGGGGGTACTCTCTGTGTCTGGGGGAGCCCAGAAATACAAACCTCCTGAATACAGAGAAGAGTGGAGGCTTGGCATGAGGAATGGTGATCGATGATGTTTTTTATTAATCAGGGGAAATTCTGAGTTCAGTAATCAGTGTCTTTGAGGTTTATGCCAGTGAAATTAATCCTGAGTTATCTCAAAAACTAGATTTTCAGCTTCTCAGCTTTATGATTTTAATCCCTGGTATATTCTCCTTAGTAGTGTAGCTGAATGACATTGTTGAGAAATTGAAAAGTTATTTTTCATACAATTATTTCATCTGAGAATATAATTTTAAATGGATTACAAAGGTCATTGTTACTTCTAGTTGGTGACATGAACTTGCTCAATGTTTTCAACTTGAATTTTGTATAATTTTGTAGATTGGAGAGTAAAACAGTGAATAATATGTTTTGTTTTTTTTTAATAAATGCTAAATTGAAAAAAATGCACAAATCAAGGTGCCTATTCCCACTAACTTTGGGGAAGTATCAGAAATTATAAAAAATATGGTACCTCAATGTTTATGAAGTCAAATAAGGTATTTTTTGTTTTCAGAGCAGTTTACTGGTTTTATCTAAAGTACGCATTAATATATGAATGTAACTAAAATACCAAATATTTCTTTAATCATTTTGAAAATCACAATGGTATAAAAAGATATTTATGAATCACATGTAATTTGATTGAAAGTTCTTTCACTGACATAAATCATAAGCTCTGCAGATGTAGCTTGACTTTAATGTGTCTGAATTAGAATATGGAAACATTTAAAATGGTTTTAAAAAGCTACCTATAGGTACCTATACTTTAAATTCAAAATATAAAATATTATTCAATTTTTTTCTTTTGAAAAAGTTTCTAACTAACAGAAAAATAGAAGGAATGGCCCACAGATTTCCTCCATCTTCAGTATTTTGACATATTTGCCTTACTGGTTTTTCTCTTTATTTATATATATCAATGTTGCTTTTTTTCCTGAATCATTTGAAAGTAGGTTGCATACCTTATTCCCCTTCACTCGAATAAGGATATTCTCTTACATAACCACGGTACAGTTATTAAATTCAGGAAATTTAATATTGACATAATACTGTTATCCAGTCTATATTCTAATTTAGTAGTTGTCCCAGTAATTGCCTTTAGGGCAGTTTCTTTCTGCTACAGGCTCCAGCCCACATCATGTATTAAACGTCCTTGTCATGGCTCTTTTGTCTCCTTTCATCTGGAGAAGTGTCTCAGCTTGTTTTTTGTCTCTTAGGACATTGACGTTTTTGAAGAATACAGGCCAGTTATTTTACAGAATGTTCTAGTTGGGTTCAGGTGATATTCCCTTTTGATTAGGTTCAGTGTATGCATTTTTGGCTGGAGTACCTCAGGAGTGATATTGTGTCCTCCTCGGGGTGTCATGTCTGGAGGTGCAGGATGTCTATTCATCCAGTATTGGTGATGTTAAATTTGATCATCTTACGATGGATCATTCGAGTGTTACCCATTTTCCACACTGTATAGTTACTATTTTTCCTTTTGTAATTAGTAAGTAATTTGTGGGGGAGCACTTTAGTGGCTCAGTCATTAGGCGTCTGCCTTCGGCTCAGGTCATAATCTCAGGGTCCTGGGATCGAGCCCCGCACCGGGCTCTCTGCTCCGCGGGAAGTCTGCTTCTCCCTCTCCCGCTCCCCCTGCTTGTGTTCCCTCTCTCGCTGTGTCTCTCTGTCAAATAAATAAATAAAATCTTAAAAAAAAATTGTATAAAGAACTTATTCCTCCTCAAGCTTCTCCCACCCCCAAATTTAGGATCCACTGCTACTCATATATGTCTGAGTTTATAATTCTTAACTCTGTCATTCCTTCTATGTTTTATTAAACAGCATTGTGCTATAATGAAATGCTTCCTGCTTTTATTTATTTTGATGCTCAGGATATCGGTTGTCTATTCTCCAAGTCATAGAAAAAAATGTAATACCAGGAAGCTAAAAGACTGAATGTAGTTCAAAATGGTTAAGATCCAGATTGGGAGTAACATTAATTTCATTGGGGAAAAAAAGCCTCAGGGGTCTGGGGGACTCAGAAAAGCTGTCGTTGTTTCCCTGCGTGACACCAGGGGGCGCATTGGCCCAGAAGCGCCTCCAAGCCTCCTCTGCCAGGCTGAGTCTGGGAAGTGAGGTGCAACCTCCCCAGTCCTGCAGGCCTCCCATAACTGTCTTCTGTGCCATGTGTTAGTTTTGACCCAGGAGTGGGGTGGACGTTATGAACTGGGGTAGTTCTCAGGCCTCCGGTTCTCTCTTCTCTGATCTTCTTGCTTCTTTTGTCAATGTTTTATTTTCTTTAGGTTGGCAGGAATGGCTAAGAGTTAAGTAACCTGTCCAAGGTCATCATTCAACCTCAAGCTGTCTAATTCTTTCATTCTGCCATTTGAGAAATGTTGTAAAGGACAGCCATGCATACTGTGTGCCTGTCTGCATATAAAATTAGATCAACTCCATATAATTTCCTAATTAAAAACAAGACAAGCTGGCACACAGTGGACATGGTTGAAATATTAGTCACACATTATGAAATCAGAAAATCCAAAAAAGAGCCAATTAAAATAAATATGGAATTAACGAGATTAGACCAAGAGGAAAAAAGTTGAACTGATAATTAACTCAACATCTGATTCCCAAATTAATCATAAATATATTCATTATCCCTACTGCCTGTGAAACCTTGGGGCACTCCACTTGAATAAGGAATCTGAGGTACATTAACCTTAAATTACACTTGTTTGCCTCTTGCTGCTTCTATAGGCTTATTTGCATTGCTTACATTCATGCTTAGTCATTCAGTGGCTAAAGTGATGTCCTCTGGCTTTTACTTTGAGAGTGACAAAATTGAATTGTGCCCTCATCAGGAAATATAAGGATGAACTGAAAGATGACTTGATTTTTTTTTTAAAGATTTTATTTATTTATTTGACAGAGAGAGAGCACAAGCAGGGGGGAGCAGCAGAGGGAGAGGGAGAAGCAGGCTTGATTTTTAAGAACATAACCTGTCTTCTCAGTGTAGTGACTAGTTAAATAATATTCTGCCCATAGCGGAATCAAACCCATGTTGGAGAAATGGGGCAGCAGAAGGCCAAGGTGTCCTTTTAAGCTTCTGTTCAGTGTGTAAGAGATGCCAGATTCTCCTGTTTAACCTCTTCTATTTACAACATTGCTTATGATAAAATGTATCCATGAGTGCATCCATTAAAGCTTTTATAGGATTTTCTTTATCTCGGCTTGCTGATATTTGATTACAGGGAAATGGTTAAGTCACACATATGAATAGCTAGCTAATGTATGTGCTGGCAGTGTATATTTGTTTCTCTCTTTTATTTCCTTTCATTTTCTTGCCATCAGAATATTCTTTCTATTTTCCATTTTATTATAATAACATTTTCTGGATATCTTACTTTGGGTGGAAAAATTACCTGTATTTTAAATCCAAGTGATTACAGAAGTTTTAGAAGCAGTAAATGTTTTTTTATATTTAGCCTCTAAATTCTTATGTGTAATTATGGGCACACATAAGCATATCTTTAGAAATTATTTACAAGCATATTTATCAGAACAGAAATGCTGTTAGAGCTCATATTTTTGGTATGATTTGTTATTATCTTAAATCTTAAACAGTGGCTCAAATTTGTTTTGAATCAATTATGCACACCTGTAATCTTTAGCATTGAATTGAATATCTACTCTTTTGAACTGTTCTGCAATTATTTTACTGTGTTAATTCTCCTTTCTCTATAAGTTTAAGGGCAAAAACGTTTCATGCATTCTTTTTAGTGTAGTCCCTACAACACCTAGGTACTTAACAGTCAATTATTATTTTTAATTCTTGGCCATTCCTTATGCACATACATTCTACCTTTTTTAGTGTACTTTTTATTTTGACATAATTTCAGACTTGTAGGAACATTTCAAGAGGAATACAATGAATATCCATATATGCTTCACCCAGATCCCCCAAATGTTAATATTTTGCCACATTTGCTTTAATACTTTCTCTCGTTTGTCTACCTCCTCCTTTCATCCTTTCTTTCTCTCTTCTTCTCTCCTTGCCTTCCTTCATCTAACTTTCTACCTACCTATGTAGCTATGTATCCATCCATCTGTTCCTCTATCCATCCAATACACACACACACACACACACATGCACGCACATGCACACGCACATGCATATATACAAACATGTATATAGATACATTTTTGGTACCATTTAGAATAAGTTGCAGACCTGTTTGATGACTCTTTCCCCCAAATACTTCAATGTGTAGTTCCTAAAAACAAGGACTTTTTTTTTTCAACCTAATTACATGTAATTCTCAAAACCATCGAAATAACATTATTATTATCCATCTACAAATCTGATTAATGTTTTGGCAGTTGTCCCAATAATGTTCTTAAGAGCAAAAGAAAATCCCAGATCATGCTACATTTATGTATCAAGTTTCCTTTGGGTCCTTTAATCTAGAACATTTGCTTCATCTTTGTCTTCCATGAGCTTGACGTTTTTAAAGTGTACAGGCCAGTAATTTTGTAGAATATCTCTCAGTTTGGCTTTGTCCAGTTTTCCTCACAATTTAGATTGTGCATTTTTGGCAGAAATATCATAGAAGTGATATTATATTCTCTGTACATATTATCAAGAGGCACATAATGTTGATTTGTACTCATACTGGTGATGTTAACTTTGGTCACTTCTTTAGGGGGTATCTGTCAGATTTCTCTTCTATAAAGTTACTCTTTTTTTCCTTTGTAATTAAGAAGGATCTATGGGAAGATACTTTGGAACTATGTAAATATGTCTCTCATCAAACTTTCACTCAGGAATTTTAGCATCAATTGATGATTCATACTGTAATCTCTCATTACTATAATGGTCACAAATGATAGCTTTCTAATTAGATTCTGCTTTCCATTTTAGTATAGATATCCTTTATTAGCTTCAGAATTCTCTCATAGTTCTCTTAGCACTATGCCTTATTCTATTTGTGCATTACCTGGTGTTTACCACAAATAACTTCATAACTAATACTTTTTTTGATTCATTCCCCTTTAGCAATTGCAGCTAAAAGGAGCACCTAATATATTAAATATGTCTAGCAGAATAGCCTGCTTTCACATCATTTTGTCAGAATTACTTTCCTTGAGTGAGGTAATCATGGTGGGTTTTGTAGAGCATCTATTTGCTGTCACTGTTTCTTTGACGCATCTTGAATCCTCTCCTGACACTGTTGTTGTGACAAAGTATTAACTGGTGCAGCATAAACACAGTTTAACTCAGTCTTCACATGACAGTTTGACAATCCCTAATCTGTTCACGATGCTATACCAATGAAGAAGAACCTGCAGCTAGAAAAATCCTAGATTCTCAGGGATCAACACAGAGATAGTTTTGTAGTTTTATTATACGGTGGTAAAGTAGAATCCTCTAGATAAAAATAAATAAATGTATGTAAGTATTTTTATCAAGACTGGAAAGCATATTTTATTTCATCTAAAAAAGTACCCAAGCTTATACTTTTCGTCTGTAGTCTAAAAAGATATTTCACATGCAGATGATTTTATTTCTAGTGTTTCTATTTTAATTCAATTCTGTATAATGTGTATTTATTGAGTAACCTGCCTGGGCCTGTGTAGTAATTAGTAATGTGAAAAGTAGATGTGTATATGTATAGGGCGCCTGGGTGGCTCAGTCAGTTAAGTGTTTGCCTTCGGCTCAGGTCACGATCCCACGTTCCTGGGATCAAGTCCCGCATTGGGCTCCCTGCTCAGTGGGGATCTGCTTCTCCCTCTCCCCCTACCCCCTGCTCGTGATCTATCTTTCTCTCACTCTCTCTCTCTCAAAAAAATAAATAAAATCTTAAAAAAAAGATAAGTATATGTGTGTATATATGTGTATGTACATATGTGTATGTATATATATACATACACGCACACACACATATTTATGTATGTATATGCACAGGTATGTACATTTGTATATATATTTGTATATATATAAACATATACAATCGTGATAGCTTTAACTTGCAAAAAAAGTTGGAAGAAATACTTTTGATTTATTTATTATTCATTTTTTTTGTTTCTAGTTAGTTAACATATAGTGTAATATTAGTTTTAGGAGTAGGATTTAGTGATTCATCACTTACATATAACACCCAGTGCTCATCACAATAACTGCCCTCCTAATACCCATCACCCATTTAACCCATCCCCCCTGCCCACCCTCCCTCCAGCAACCCTCAGTTTGTGTTCTCTATAGTTAAGAGTCCATTAGGGGCGCCTGGATGGCTCAGTTGGTTCAGCCTCTGCCTCTGGCTCAGGTCATTATCTCAGGGTCCTGGGATCAAGCCCTGCACTGGGCTCCCTGCTCAGCAGGGAGTCTGCTTCTCCCTCTCCCTCTGCCCCTCCCTGATGTTTGTGCTCTCTCTTTCTCAAATAAATAAAATCGTTTTAAAAAAAATAATCCCTTATGGTTTGCTTCCCTCTTTTTCTCCCCCCTCCTCTTCCCCTATGTTCATCTGATTTGTTTCTTAAATTCCACATTATGAGTGAAATCATGTGGTATTTGTCTTTCTCTGACTGACTTATTTTGCTTAGCATAATACAAAAAGTACTTTGGTACTTTTGATTTAATGTTAAATTCCCTTACAAACATCTGTATGATATCACATTCTGGATAAAGATTGTAGCAGAGATTATGGAATTATCTTTTAGGTAAGTTGTTTACATTGGTTCAGGAGTGGACCTTGTGAAAAGTAACCTTGTAGATGAGATCATATTTGAAGGATTCTTCCTGACTTGTGATATCCTGTTTCAGTTCTCATCATAGTTCCTAAACAGATCAGAAAAACACATTTTTTGATAATTCACTGGTCTTTAAGAACACTGAAAGCATTTTGTTTAGTTTTAGCTGATCCCAGAGATGCCACTCATTTAGGTACTCATTTTAATTAAAAAGATTTAACAACTGTCAAGAAATCATACTGATTTAGCATTGTTTTGGCTTGTTATTGATAGAACCTACTGAGAGATATGGCATCTCAAGGATGATATACAAGGACCTTTCTAAGTTTGTCCCCACTTCTATTCGTGTCAGTGTGAGTGAAGGCATTCGGAATTGACTCCGGAAAAGTTTTCAGTATGGCACGCAACAGCGATAAGAACACTTGTAAATGGTTTATTTACATTAAGTAGATTATATTTTATCCTTGTATAGTCAACTTGGATAAATATCTCTCTGTGAAGTGTCCATGAGAATTTACTTTTTCATGGCAAGCAACGTGGTAGAGACACTAAGAGTCAGGAGACCCAGATTCTAGTCCAAGATCTGCTGTTAACTTTCTGTGTGATCTTGGACAAGCCACCATCACCTTGCAATCTGTTTTCTCATTTGCAAAAAGTATAGATTAGATCACCTCTAAGGATTCTTACAGCTCTTTTCTAGTTCAATATACTATTTGTAAATAATGGGTTCTACTCGGGAGGGGGGTGGGGGGGATGGGTTAGCCTGGTGATGGGTATTAAAGAGGGCACATTCTGCGTGGAGCACTGGGTATTATGCACAATGAATCATGGAACACTACATCAAAAACTAATGATGTAATGTATGGTGATTAACATAACAATAAAAAATTTAAAAAAATGGGTTCTACTCAAAATTATATTTTCTTCCCAAGAAATGAATGGCATTTTGGCTTCTCTACAGATGAAAATCACGCAAAAAATTCTCCCTCCAAATGTGTGGTATAGTGGTTCCAGTTGAAATATGTCAAGTTGATATCTACATAATGCCAACACATGTGGATAGCAATGACTTAGTTGTAAGGAGGGCTCAACTACGTGCCCTGCACCTCCCGGTTCCTGTATCACAGAGCTCAAGTTGGGACAAGCTTGTAAGTAGTAGCTGTAAGTAGGGCTCAACTAGGTGCCCTGCAAATCCTGGTTCCCGCACCACAGAGCTCGAGGTGGGACAAGCTTATGTGTCTGTGAGAGCTGCAGGGACCTTGTGTGCATAAGACTTTGGCTCTGGGGGTCTGAACTTCCAGCTGAAGCTGGGCATCTGAGAACTGCACCAGCCAAGAAGCTGGGAAATGACTTATTTTCATTAATCAAAATATGATGTACAGACAAGCTGGTTGAGATAGTACCAGCATCAGATGGGACTTTGTAAATGAACTGGCAGAGATTTATATGAGCCAGGCTGGCTGCATGGTGCACCTGGTGGGTTGTCAAGAAGCTTCCATGAATTAGTAGTGATGTCAGGAGACTTCACCATAATTTTAGGCTTAAATATTGCCATAGAGGATGCTGCAGAGGACATCTGGTTTTGCTTTAATGTATCTGTCAGAGCCAACAGCATCGGGTGCCATGGGACTAGGCCTGGAGATAGAGATTTTCATACCATGCACCCCTTCTATCATGGATTCTTATTCTTTTTTTTTTTTTAAAGATTTTATTTATTTATTTGAGAGAGAGAGAATGAGAGATAGCACGAGAGGGAAGAGGGTCAGAGGGAGACGCAGACTCCCTGCTGAGCAGGGAGCCCGATGCGGGACCTGATCCCGGGACTCCAGGATCATGACCTGAGCCGAAGGCAGTCGCTTAACCAACTGAGCCACCCAGGCACCCGTGGATTCTTATTCTTGAGAAATACTAAGATATTGGTTTAAATAAGTGTAAGAAATCTAAATCACAAAAGTAATACATGTTCCCAGTAGAAATAAAACAGTGAAAACTACTGAAGTATATAAAATGAAAAGTAAGACTTCTTACCACCATCCATCCAAACTCTCACTCCTGTGGGCAGCCACTACAAACAATTTCATTTGAGCTTTTCTAGGCCTTTTTTCTAAGCACACCACCATTTTTTATATACTATGATTTAGTATTAACTATTACATTCTGTTATAATTTGGGATTTGGTACTTTACAGTATAGATGATCTTGCATTCTATGAAGTGGGATGATGAAACCTTTAATATTCCACAAGGAAATGGGTAGTCTACCAGTCTACGCAGATATTTGGCCCTAGCTTCTCGCCCCAGACCAGTCAGGAGCAGTTTTGTTTTTTTTTAATGAACATATAATGTATTATTTGTTTCAGGGGTACAGTTTTGTGATTCATTAGTCTTACACAATTCACAGTGCTCACCACAGGACATACCCTCCCCAATGTCCATCACTTAGCCACCCCATCCCTCCCACCCACCTCCACTCCAGCAACCCTCAGTTTGTTTCCTGAGATTAAGAGTCTCTTATGGTTTGTCTCCCTCTCTGGTTTCGTCTTGTTTCATTTTTACCTCCCTTCCCCTATGATCCTCTGTCTTGTTTCTCAAATTCCTCATATCAGTGAGATCATATGATAATTGTCTTTCTCTGATTGACTTATTTCCCTTAGCATAATACCCTCTAGTTCCATCCACGCTGTTGCAAATGGCAATGCAATTGTAAATGGGTTCGACTCCTTAATTTCTCTTTCTTCTGTCTTGTTGTTGGTGTATAGAAATGCAACTGATTTCTGTGCATTGATTTTATATCCTGCCACTTTGCTGAATATCTGTATATGAGTTCTAGCAGTTTTGGGGTGGAGTCTTTTGGATTTTCCACATAAAGTATCATATCATCTGCAAAGAGTGAGAGTTTGACTTCTTTGCCTTTTATTTCTTTTTGTTGTCTGATTGCTGTGGCTCGGACTTCTAGTACTATGTTGAATAGCAGTGGTGATAGTGGACATCCCTGCCGCGTTCCTGACCTTAGGGGGAAAGCTCTCAGCTTTTCCCCATTGAGAATGATATTCGCTGTAGGTTTTTCATAGATGACTTTTATGATATTGAGGTAGGTACCCTCTATCCGTATACTCTGGAAGAGTTTTGATCAAGAAAGGGTGCTGTACTTTGTCAAATGCTTTTTCTGCATCTATTGAGAGGATCATATGATTCTTGTTCTTTCTTTTGTTAATATATTGTATCACATTGATTGATTTGTGGATGTTGAACCAACCTTGCAGCCCAGGGATAAATCCCACTTGGTCGTGGTGAATAATCCTTTTAATGTACTGTTGGATCGTATTGGCTAGTATTTTGGTGAGAATTTTTGCATCCATGTTTATCAAGGATATTGGTCTGTAATTCTCCTTTTTGATGGGGTCTTTGTCTGGTTTGGGGATCAAGGTAATGGTGGCCTCATAAAATGAGTTTGGAAGTTTTCCTTCCATTTCTATTTTTTGGAACAGTTTCAGGAGAATAGGTATTAATTCTTCTTGAAATGTTTGGTAGAATTCCCCTGGGAAGCCATCTGGCCCTGGGCTTTTGTTTGTTGGGAGATTTTTGATGACTGCTTCAATTTCCTTAGTGGTTATAGGTCTGTTCAGGTTTTCTATTTCTTCCTGGTTCAATTTTGGTAGCTGATACATCTCTAGGAAAGCATCCATTTCTTCCAGGTTATCTAATTTGCTGGCATAGAGTTGCTCATAATATGTTCTTACAATTGTTTGTATGTCTTTGGTGTTGGTTGTGATCTCTCCTCTTTCATTCATGATTTTGTTGATTTGGGTCATTTCTCTTTTCTTTTTGATAAGTCCGGCTAGGGGTTTATCAATCTTGTTAATTCTTTCAAAGAACCAGCTCCTAGTTTCGTTGATCTGCTCTACTTTCTTTTGGTTTCTCTTTCATTGATTTCTGCTCTGATCTTTATTATTTCTCTTCTCCTGCTGGGTTTAGGCTTTATTTGCTGTTTTTTCTCTAGCTCCTTTAGGTGTAGGGTTAGGTTGTGTATTTGAGACCTTTCTTGTTTCTTGAGAAAGGCTTGTATTGCTATATACTTTTCTCTCGGGACTGCCTTTGCTGCATCCCAAAGATTTTGAACCGTTGTGTTTTCATTTTCATTGCTTTCCATGAATTTTTTTTAATTCTTCTTTAATTTCCCGGTTGACCCATTCATTCTTTAGTAGGATGCTCTTTAGCCTCCATGTATTTGAGTTCTTTCCGACTTTCCTCTTGTGATTGAGTTCTAGTTTCAAAGCATTGTGGTCTGAAAATATGCAGGGAATGATCCTAATCTTTTGGTACCGGTTGAGACCTGATTTGTGACCTAGGATGTGATCTATTCTGGAGAATGTTCCATGGGCACTAGAGAAGAATGTGTATTCCGTTGCTTTGGGATGGAATGTGCCGAATATGTCTGTGAAGTCCATTTGGTCCAGTGTGTCATTTAAAGTCTTTATTTCCTTGTTGATCTGTTGCTTAGATGATCTGTCCATTTCAGTGAGGGGGGTGTTAAAGTCCCCCACTAGTATTGTATTGTTGTCAATGTGTTTCTTTGCTTTTGTTATTAATTGCCTTATATAATTGGCTGCTCCCATGTTCGGGGCATAGATATTTACAACTGCTAGATCTTCTTGTTGGATAGACCCTTTAAGTAGGATATAGTGTCCTTCCTCATCTCTTATTACAGTCTTTGTTTTAAAATCTAATTTGTCTGATATAAGGATTGCCACCCCAGCTTTCTTTTGGTGTCCATTAGCATGGTAAATGATTTTCTACCCCCTCACTTTCAATGTGGGGGTGTCTTTGGGTCTAAAATGAGTCTCTTGCAAACAGCATATCGATGGGTCTTGTTTTTTAATCCAATCTGATAGCCTGTATCTTTTGGTTGGGGCATTGAGCCCATTTACTTTCAGGGTAACTATTGAAAGATATGAATTTAGTGCCATTGTATTGCCTGTAAGGTGACTGTTACTGTATATTGTCTGTGTTCCTTTCTGGTCTGTGCTGCTTTTAGGCTCTCTCTTTGCTTAGAGGACCCCTTTCAATATTTCTTGGAGGGCTGATTTCGTGTTTGCCAATTCCTTTAGTTTTTGTTTGTCCTGGAAGATTTTTATCTCTCCTTCTATTTTCAATGATAGCCTAGCTGGATATAGTATCCTTGGCTGCATATTTTTCTCATTTAGTGCTCTGAAGATATCATGCCATTCCTTTCTGGCCTGCCAGGTCTCTGTGGATAGGTCTGTTGCCAATCTAATGTTTCTACCATTTTAGGTTACATATCTCTTCTCCGGAGCTGCTTTCAAGATTTTCTCTTTGTCTCTGAGACTCGTAAGTTTTACTATTAGATGTCGGGGTGTTGACCTATTTTTATTGATTTTGAGAGGGGGTTCTCTGTGCCTCCTGGATTTTGATGCCTGTTTCCTTCCCCACATTAGGGAAGTTCTCTGCTATAATTTGCTCCAATGTACTTTCTGCCCCTCTCTCTCTTTCTTTTTCCTCTGGGATCCCAGTTATTCTAATGTTGTTTCATCTTATCATATCGCTTATCTCTCGAATTCTGCCCTTGTAATCCAGTAGTTGTTTCTCTCTCTTTTTCTTAGCTTCTTTATTTTCCACCATTTGGTCTTCTATATCGCTGATTCTCTCTTCTGCCTCATTTATCCTAGCAGTTAGTGCCTCCATTTTTGATTGCACCTCATGAATAGCCTTTTTGATTTCGACTTGGTTAGATTTTAGTTCTTTGATTTCACCAGAAAGAGTTTCTCTAATAACTTCCATGCTTTTTTCAAGCCCGGCTAGTATCTTTAAAGTCATGATTCTGAACTCTAGGTCTGACATCGCACTAATGTCCATATTGAGTAGGTCCCTGGCAGATGGTACTACCTCTTGTTCTTTTTGTTGAGGTGATTTTTTTCATCTTGTCATTTTGTCCAGAGGAGAATAGATGAATGAGATTACAAAATGCTAACAGGTTAACAACGTCCCCAGAAAATATACTCTAATCAAATCAGAAAAGACCCGAAACCAGGGGAAAAGAAAGGGAAAGAAAGAGAAAAGAAAAGAAAAGAAAAAGATAAAAACAAAAACAGAACAAAACAAAAAAAACCAGAATATGATCAAATATGATCAGGCTGGTGCATAGATCAGTGCCACACACTAGATTTTGGGTGTATTTTGGTCTGTTAGAAGAACGTGCCTTCTAAAATTTTAAAGAAAGAAAGACTTATATATGTACAAAATAAGGGTTGATACAATGAAGGGATGGAATATGACTGTAAAGATGAAAATTATAAAAAATTTTAAAGAAGGAATTGATAAGAAGATGTTTGAAAAAAGAAAGAAAAGGATTAAAAAAAGGAAAGAAAGAAAAAAAAAGGGGAGAGAATGTGATCAGGCAGGAGACTAGAACAAAGCCATACAGTAGAAATTTAGGGTATATTTTGATATGTTAGAAGAAACTGTATCTCAAAATTTTAAAGAGAGAACAACTTATATATATATATATATCTGCCAAAAATAAGGGTAACTACTATGAAGGGATAGAATATGACTCTAAAAATGAAAAATAAAAATGTTTTTTTTTTTAAAAAGGGATTGATAAGATGTTGGTTGAAAAAGGGAAAAAGAAAAATTCGAATAAAAAAAAACAGTTAAATTAACTTTGAAAGACTAATGAATCATGGTAAAAAAGCCATGAGTTTTATTTGCAGTATTCCCCTAGCGCTGGAGTTCTCATTGATCGGTAAACTTGGTTTTGGCTGCCAGTTCTTGCTGATCTTCTGGGGGAGGGGCCTGTTGCCATGGTTCCCAAATGTCTTTGCCAGAGGTGGAATTGCCCCGCCCTTGCCTGGTCTGGGATAAGCAATCTGCTCGGGTTTGCTATCGGGAGATTTTGTTCCCTGCAAGCTTTCCGTACAGCTTTGGAGGACGAGAGTGAAAATGGTGGCCTCCCAATCTCCGCCCGGAGGAGCCGAGAACTCGGGGCCCCGCTCCTCAGTGCGCCCCCAGAGAAAAGCAGTCACTCTCGTCTCCCCCGTCTCCGGCTGCACTCCGTGCTCACCCGGCCTGTGACCGAGCGTTTCTATCTCTGGCACCCGACCCCGTGTGGAGTCTCCAAACCCAGCAGATCCCTGCGGTGCGCTCCTGCGCCACTCCTCCCGGGGGAGGAAGGGGAGTCTCCCCGGATCTTCCGCTTCCTGGGTCCCTGCTGGAGGAGCAGTGGCCTGACTGTCACCGATCACAGTTTATGGCAACCCTGAGCTGAGAGCCTGCTCCTCGGCTCTGTCTCTGCAGCCGGTTTCCCCGCTCTGATACCTGGGAGTTCTGCCGCACTCAGGCACCCCCGGTCTTTCTGTGACCCCGAGGGTCCTGAGACCACACTGTCCCGCGAGGGTTCCACCCCCCGCTTAGCCACTGGAGCGACGTCCCTCAGCGGAGCCGACTTCTAAAAGTTCCGATTTTGTGCTCCGCTGCTCTATCACTTGCCAGGAGGGGCCCCCCTCCTCCGCCGTCTATCCTTCCGAATATCGCCTCGGATTCACTTCTCCGCAGGTCCTACCTTCCAGAAAGTGGTCGTTTTCTGTTCAGAGTGTAGTTGCTATCCTTTTCTTTGATCTCCTGTTGAGTTCGTAGGTGTTCAGAATGGTTTGATCCCTATCCAGCTGAATTCCTGAGACCAGATGAAATCCAGGTCTCCTACTCCTCCGCCATCTTGCTCTGCCCCCCTTAATTTTTTAAATTTTGTTTTAGTATCTTATGTTAATCACCATACATTACATCATTAGTTGTTGATGTAGTGTTCCATGATTCACTGTTTACGTATAACACCCAGTGCTCCATTCAATACATGCCCTCCTTAAAACCCATCACCAGGCTAACCCATCCCCCCACCCCCCTCCCCTCTAGAACCCTCAGTTTGTTTCAGAGTCCATGGTCTCTCATGGTTCGTCTCCCCCACCGATTTGGCCCCTTCATTTTTCCCTTCCTACTTTTTTTTTTTTTTGAACATATAATGTATTATTTGTTTCAGAGGTACAGGTCTGTGATTCATCAGTCTTACACAATTCACAGCGCTCACCACAGCACATACCCTCCCCAATGTGTATCACCCAGCCACCCCATCCCTCCCACCCCCCACCACTCCAGCAACCCTCAGTTTGTTTCCTGAGATTAAGAATTCCTCATATTGTGAGATCATATGATACATGTCTTTCTCTGATTGACTTATTTCGCTTAGCATAATACCCTCTAGTTCCATCCACGTCATTGCAGATGGCAAGATTTCTTTTTTTTGATGACTGCATAATATTCCATTGTGTGTGTGTGTGTGTGTGTGTGTGTATATATATGTATCACATCTTCTTTATCCATTCATCTGTTGATGGACATCTTGGCTCTTTCCATAGTTTGACTGTTGTGGACATTGCTGCTATAAACATTGGGGTGCACATACCCCTTTGGATCACTACATTTGTATTTTTGGGGTAAATACCCAGTAGTGCAATTGCTGGATTGTATGGTAGCTCCATTTTCAACTTTTTGAGGAACCTCCATACTGTTTTCCAGAGTGGTTGCACCAGCTTGCATTCCCACCAATAGTGTAGGAGGGTTCCCCTTTCTCCGCATCCCCGCCAACATCTGTCATTTCCTGACTTGTTAATTGTAGCCATTCTGACTGGTGTGAGGTGTATCTCACTGAGGTTTTGATTTGGATTTCCCTGATGCCGAGCAATGTTGAGCACTTTTTCATGTGTCTGTTGGCCTCCTTAATTCTTAATGAGAGAATAGTCCAGTATCCCTCTTGTCCAGTTCTCACTTCCTGTTCTCTCCTCAGTTAGTTCCAGCTGGGTGTCTCTTGCCACTACTCCACCAAACCTGCCCTTGTTACCATTGATGACCTCCCTGTTCTCAGATCCAGGGTAGTCATATCTCTGTTCTTATTTGATACGCTTGATCATTTCTTACTTCTTAGAACAGGTTCTTCTTATTTTTGTGACTCCATACTCTTCTGGTCTCTCCCCCATTTCCAGTGTCGCCTTCTTAGTATCTTCGCCTGGAGGCTTCTCCACTTGACCTCTCAGTGTTGAAGTACCTCAGGGCTCCTCTTCCCTCCACAGTTTCAGTTTTGTGCCTATAATTAGCATCTTCATGGTGATACCTATGTTGGTATCTGCAGTGCTGATCCTTCTACTGAGCTCAAGACTCAAGAAGTACCTAACTGCCTACTTCCTCTTCATCTGGGTATATAAACCTGACAGGTCAAAACAAAGCCTTCACTCTCCTCCTGCTCCCTGCCCCACCTGAAACCTAATCCTCTTCCAACCTTTGCATCTCAGAACAAGGTATCATTTACCCACTCACTCAGGCCCCAAACCCTTGGATCATCTTTGATTCCTTCCATCCCACTCTCTCCTTCTTCCCAGCAATTTCTGTCCACTCTATCTCTAATAGTCTGTTCATCCCACTGCTGCCCTTCGAGTGCAGGCCACTATCATCAAAGCCCTCAGTGTTTTTAGTAGCCTTCTAACAATTCTCCCTGCACCCTCTTTTGCTTCCCTGCAGCCCATTTTCTACATAGTGGCCAGAGAGCTTGCTTGTTTGCTTGCTTATTTATTTATTTATAATTCCAGTATAGTTAATATACAGTGTTAATTAGTTTCAGGTGTACAAAACAGTGATTCAACAATTCTGTACATTACCCAGTGCTCATCATAAGTGTTCTCTTAATCCCCTTCACCTATTTCACCCGTCTCCCCCACCTGCCTCCCCAGCGGCCAGAGAGCTTTTAAAAGTTCCTTTCCTTCTCCAAGTCTGCTGGAGGCATCACATTGCACATTAGGAAAAAAATCCAAATTCCTTACATGGCCATCTGGCTTTTTGTTTAGCCTCTTCTCTTTCTCCCCTCTGATTTGCTGGGAGCTGACAACTCACTGGCTTTGTTGGTCCTCAGAGCCACCAAGCTCACCCTATGTCACGGTCGTTGCACCTGCTATTCCTTCTGCCTGGGTTTTAATGCATGACTAGTTTCTTCACATTCAGATTTTAGCCTAATTTCATCTCCTTAAAGAGGCCCTTTCTGACTTTAGATAGTAGTAGTCCCCATCCAAATCAGTGTTTATGCCCTTTATGTACCCTCTGTATAGAGTATGTATTTATTGTCATCTCCCACCTCCTTTGCCTACTAGAATGTAAACTTCTTACAAGCAAGGATAATGTCTGCTTTGTTTACTTTCATGTTTCGGCACATAGATCAGTGCCTGGTGAGCGTTAGGCACTTGATTCTCATTGAGTGGATAAACAATGGTCACTCTGATCCAGGATGACTTGTGTCCCAGGCAGCTCTGCAACATCAGGCGTGACCCATATTCATTTCAAAACCAACACTGTGTATTGTTCTCTCTCCTCTGTCTCTTGGTCAGCTCTGCAGGAAGACCATGCTTTGTAAGCTGTGTACATGCTTTTTCTTGTTGTTGAGTCATTGTCTTCCCCATGGTATTTATGTGGAGAGCGGCCTACTTGTTAAGAGACCATTCTAGGCTGTTCACTAGATTCAGCTAATATAAGCACCCAAGTAGTCAGTTTGAAAATTGCTTTTTTAACTCCCCTTACCTATTCCTAAAGAGATTGCATTAACTGAGCACTTTGTGGAGATGAGAAAATAATTAGTCAAGAGAAATTGAGCCCTGTCACCCAACCTATGGAATTTACTGAATGGTTAATCCTCATGGTGTGCTACAAACTTTGCAGTTTAATTACAGTTTGGGTTCACTACATTCTCACCAGGTTATCCCTAAGTCCCTTAACCTGGACTGGCTTGATTAAGTGTCCTTTGGTATTCTGGTATCCAGTTCTTTTTTTCAACCTGCTCATTCTCTGTCATCCTGTGTCCCCATGTCACCCATATTGCCCCAGGCACCATTTCTTACTCTCACTGGAGCAGATACATTAGTTGTAGGCATCTCATGCCCTGTCTGCAGTTATTCAAAAGCCAATATTTAAATTACATAGATTTTTCTGCCTCAATTAATCTGTATCAAGTGTTTATCAGCTGCATTTCTTTTGCTAATAGAAATATGCTAATTACATAAATAAATGCAAATGTGGGTAATTCTGGATGCAGGATGCCTTCTGTGAAAATGAATTCTCTTAACGCCATTTTCAGAATGTTACTACCAAATGCCTTCTATAAAATGGTGGCTATCATGTACATGTGTGTTGTATGTATGTATGTGTATGTATATGTATATGTGTGTTATACACACACAGGCACATATGTAGTTGGGGTTGAGACAGTTCCTCACAGTTGTTCAATAATCTGTTGACTGATAGAGTGTCCACACCCTTTCCTTGAAGTATAAAATGACTGTCCACTGGGCAGCAAAACTGCAGTCTGTTTTTCTACTCTGATAGTTTCATTTGTGTTACCTCTTCAAGACAAGGATTAGAATTAAATTGACTAGGCAAGCAAAGCTGAAAATGGAATTAATTTCAGATTTGTAATGAAAAATGGGATCTCTCCTACTCAGTGTTAACTAGAACCCTGTGGGCTGTACAAACGAAAGTGACAGTCTCTCATTAAAATGATATTTTCTCGAGTGAAATGTACTGGCACTAAATAGTTTCTGAAATGCTTTATGCTCCAAGATCGCAGCTGCCATAAGGATTATAGAACCGAATACAGTTTTTGTGAAATACATAGAATCCACAGCATTTATTAAATTTGGTGCCATTTTGCCAAGTATTTATGGAATTCCTCCTCTTTGCGAGGCACTTTGCTAGGCAATAAGAATTAAGGATGATCGCAAGTTCTGATTCTTATCATCAAAGGGCTTCCAATCTAATGGGAGAAATAGCTATATCTAAGGCCAAGCTCAAGCGACTTGGTTCGTGTTGTGAGAGAAGTCCTGTGCAAATACGGAGGGAGAGGGGAATAATGCCATCTGCTTGGTTTGGACCAAAATGAAATAGGTAATAATAGATGTGAACGTCAATGGATAACACCAGACAGAGAATGATCATCCAGGACTGTGGAAATTACAAAACATTTCATGTAAAGTAAAATGCTGTGGGATCAATTTTAATTTTAACTGTGTTTTGTACCTTTAAAGAGATTTAAGAATTTCATTCCAAGAAAAAATTTTCCCTGAACTGAGGCTACCTTTTTGTTGATGAGAATGGCAAACATTTGTTGAATACCTACCATGTGCTGGATGCAGTCCCAGATAGTACTCAACAGCAGCTCTGCAGAGTAGGTAATATTATTAATATAATTTAGATGGGAGAGGTCAAGAGACTGGCCTACAGCTGGTAAATGGCAGAGCTGGACTTCATACCCAGGTCCCTTTGACTTCAGAGACCGTGCTTTCCCCCACCTCACCCCCGAATCATGTCTCCTTTACACACGACTGTTACATGTGTGACTGCTGGTTGATGAAACTGATGATGTAGGGAGAGTCCATGTGTACTATTCTGGATTAAATTAACCAGATGTTACATTTGGCCAGGTCTCGGAGCCAGGCACTTTTCAATATTTTGTTGGCTCGGTGATCTGAGAGCTCAAGTCCTAATGGCCCAGGACAGGACAACATTGGCCTGTTCCTCTGTCCCCTCGTAAGAGGCTAACTGACTCATGGAGGACAAGACCCAAATGCTCAAGAGGGTAAAAGAGCCCCTCAGTGACCTGAGATGTGCTGCCTCCGGAGGGGTCAGCCTTTGTGAGCTACATGTCCAGCTGGAGGCTGTGGGTCCCTCCAGGAGCTGATGCTGCGGGCCTCTGGCTACACTAATAGAAACCTTTTCTCTCAGGAGGAGTCAGAACTATGGTAAGTGGTCTGAGTCTTTAGGGATCCGAAGGCACCACTTAGCAAAACAAGGCCCATATGTAGCCCAAAGCTCGGAGGACCAGCCACTTCAGAGAAGCTTTAGACCTGCCTTCCCTGGTGCTTCTTGTGTGTCCTCCTCTGTCGGCCAGCATCCGCAGCCAGGCCATCACATTGTTTATCTCAGATCCGTAACTGAGCCTGGTCTTCCTCTCCCCGACCCTGAGCCAGGGATGACTACTACTCCCTTCCTCCCCTGTCCCAGCAGATCACGCCTGAAGGGCAAGCTTTCTTCCACCCCTCATTATTCAAGACAGGG
Source organism: Zalophus californianus (assembly GCF_009762305.2). Taxonomy (NCBI): domain Eukaryota; kingdom Metazoa; phylum Chordata; class Mammalia; order Carnivora; family Otariidae; genus Zalophus; species Zalophus californianus. Next base: position 66,498,357 of record NC_045602.1, on the reverse strand, counting down.
AAGGGTACTGCTCATATTTAGAAGGAATTGCAGGCCTAGAAGATTTACGAGCTGACATCTATATCTGTAGGCAAAGCATCATTAAATAACTACCTCCCATTTACACTGTCTAATCTCTCAGATCTCCAAGGAAGGAGCCATATCCTTGTCCTCTCTTCTTTAATCTCCTACAATATTTACCACTGGAAACTTCTTTCTTGCAGCTAACTTAAAGTCTGCATGCTTTATTTGAACATTCATATCTCTTTACTCTGTGCTCTGCAGAGATGGATAATCGTGATTTGTACTTCCCTTAAGTGAAGTTATCACAAAATTTTCTCTCAGAGGCAACTCAGTGTGGTATAAGGTCATAACCTTTGGGGTCATATCTGGATTCAAATCTAATTCTGCTGCTCATCATCAATTTGTCTTTGGGCACACTGTTTAGCTCGGAGTCTGTTTCTTCATTTGTAAAGTGGGACCATATTACCTACCTCACAGGATTGTGTGTGAAATGCGCCGCCTGATGACTGACCTAGCTTCTTTTTATCTTGCTGTCCTCAAGAAGGTAGCTGCTCCCATTACAGTCTTATATGTCTATGTTCCAGCCAGCAGGAAGGAGAAAGGATGCAGGGCCCTCTCCTCCACCAACACCACTCCTGGAAATTGTATGACTTCCATATTCACCCTGTTGGTCAGAGCTTGGTTGCAGGCTCTGACTGGTTTTAAGGGAACCCAGGAGATGTATCTTTATTCTCGGCATGGTTTCATGTGCCCAACTAACACTTGGGTGTCCTATTTCTGAGAAAGAAGGGCTGTATCATAGGTTTAATTTCCCCAGCGAGAGGACTCTGAGACAAAGTTTATGTTGAGGGATATTTATTAAGAAGTGCTCTACAGATCAATGGTGATTGAAGGCAGGCAGAAGAGTCAAGCTACACTGCAGGCCCTTTGTGAGCCTTAGTGGGCCCCCATAGGTTGCTTTAGAGATGAGATGGCCAGGGCTTTATATTCCTGTATTGCTTGGTCATTAGGTAGGGGCTGGCCTGGCAATAGGTGTGACCTTAGGCAAGGCGACTCTTGGCAGTTAAAGTGACCCCTGATGAGACTAACAGCTAGAGGCCATCTGCCAGCCATACTACCAGCAATTGGGCCCTCAGGTCCTTCGTGGAAGGGTATTCTGGATGACTAATTTTATTGTCCCATCACAGGGAGAATGGGGGAGCTAGCATATCTGCCACACTATGTCATAGAGCGGCCGTGAGGAGCAAATAGAATGTAGAGGGCTTTTGCAGAGGACTGGACTTCCAGTAAGTATCCAGTCAGTCTTGGCTGTGGTATTAGCATTTCTCTAGGTTATTTTAACAGGATATTTTTCTCCCGTAGCATCCTGTGGGACTAAAAGGGTTGGCCGTCCCTAGTGTAATGATCAAATTTAGGAAATACTGTGTTGCAAATCTTTCATTTCTCCTCCATGATGGCTGATGTTGAGTCCAGGCCTCTTCTCGTGAGTTGCACTAGGAAAGAATGTTTACATTGCTTTTGACTTTGGTCTTCACCAAAGTGGAAATATAGAAAGTGCTTTTCTATACTTAAGATTCTGTGTTACTGATATTCATTATTTGTCAGCAAATGTATAACATGGAAATTTCCTGAAAATAAGATTAAGAAATGAAAAAATCCTTTGTTAAACAAGTACTTATTGAGCATGCAGTCTGTGGGTGGGCCTGCACCACTCATGCAAGCCAGCATGTCTCACCTGTGCCCTGCTGTCCTCTCCTAGTTTGGTGTCACTGTTTCCCCTCCTGCCCGCTCCCAGGTGTTCATTGCAGCAGCCAGAGTGATCCTTTCAACATTTAAATCAGTCTTATCATTCCCTTTACTCTCCATCCTGCAATAGTTGCCCAGTGTATTTATGATGAAATTCAAAGTCCTGGCCATCCCTTGCCAGGCCCTGCAGCTCTGGTCCTTGGCCACATCTCTGATTTTATTTCTGCCCCAGCCGGTTTGCTCCAGCCACACCGGCCTCTGTCATTTCACAGATACTCAAGCAAGTTCCTGACCCAGGACTCTTGTCCTTGCTCTTCCTGTGCTGGAATGCTCTTTCCCTCCATCTGGGCTTGGCTTGTTCCCTCATTTCATGCAGGTCTCTGTGCCCTGCTGCCTCATCAGAGAGGCCTTCCCTGAGTCCTCTGTCTAAGGTGTACCATTTGTCTGTCTCTTTCACCCCATTTTATTTTTCTTCATGGTGCTTATTATTTCCTGAAATTGTGCATATATTTGGTTATCATTCATTGCTCGTCTCTCTAACCAGACTATAGAATCTGAGAAAGCAGGACTTTGTTTTTCTTACTGCCATGTCCCCAGAAGAGTGTCCCCAAGCAGGCACTCAATAAGTTTTTGTGAGTGAAGGAGTGAGTATGCTGGTTTCTGGGAATACAATGATAACTAGCACAGTCATGGACTCTCCCTTCATGGGATATCTGGTCTACAACCAAGGCCCACTCTGACAGAAGATGCAATGAAAATGACAGAATTTTCTCTTTTAATATATTATAGTAGTAAATAATTTTAATAGAGCTTCTAATGGTGACCTATCCTTACATTCTTATGACAACCCTACTTGGTCATGATATACAACTTTTTTAAAATGCTCTTCTTGAGTTTGCTCTTATGTATTTTATCAAGTATTGGCATGTAAGAATGGTCTTCTGTGGTTTTCTACTGTCTTTGTTCAGTTTTGATAATCATTAGCATTGTCATGGTTATGTCAGCCTCATAGGAGGACTTGGGATGCTATCCATTTATTTCTGTTTTCTGGAGCAATTTAAATAACCATTTAAATAACATAGGAATCCCTGCTTAATCTAAGTTTGGTGAAACTTGCCTATAAAACTGCCTGGACTTGGTAACTTCATGTTGGGTAAAAGTTTGATTATCTTTATAATTTTTATGATTTTTGGCCTATTGAATTAGTTTCCTTTTCTTGAGTAAATTTCTATGATTTTATTTTCCAGAAAAGATTTCATTTCATCTGGATTTTCAGATATATTATAAATAATAGTTTCCTTAAGTCTTCTTGTATCTATAACTGTGTCCCCTTTATCATTCCTAATATTGCTTAGTTGTGTTTTCTTTCAGTGGTCTTAATCAAGCTTCACAAAGTTTTATCTACTTTGTTGTTATTTCGAAAAACCTCCTTTGATTTTATTAATCAAGTCAGCTTTGTTGTTGTTGTGATAGTTGTTTTGTTCTCTGTTTTGTTGGGGTCTCTTTTTCTTCTACCACAATTGTGAAAGTAAGGACACATATACTTCTGGACACAGCTTTGCTGTCCACCTCCATCCCTACTCTGTAGAGACCTGGCATTTACCAGACTCTAACTTGCTTCTCTTGGATCTCAACACTTACAGAAGGGGAGTTTCCCAGCCCTGAAGATGCATTTGGTGTACATCTTAAAGTTTTAGCATGGAGTCAAACATCTTTTCACTGTCAGGTAATTATTGTAGGGGGTGGGTGGCGCTGTTTTGCAGGAAGTCTTTTAGTTGAGTATTTTGATGACTTCAAAACCACTCCTGCTTCTTACATTTGTTTGACCGAGCTTGGACTTTTCTGCCCATTTCTAGTTTGCAGGGTTTTGCTTCAGGTTCCAGGTAAATTTGAGCCCTTTGCTTTCTGTGTTCCAGATATACCTCAAAGGTTTTAGTCTGCTATTAGCACCCTTTCCCAGTATTTAATTTTTTAGCAAAGCAAGACTCTAGTGTGAGCTTGACGATGCAGAAAAAGCTCTGGAAACCAGAAACATAATTATTGTTTTGTTGCGTCCTTAAGGGGTCTCATTTAACTTCTGCATGTTGTAATTGGCCAGTTGGGAGAGATGGAGCCATGAGTTCCATCCAGCACTAGCATTTTTTCCTCACCCTGAAAGTGGCAGTGACCCTCAGCTCAGTGATTCCGGGGATAGAAGGAGCTTTCTCCATGCTTGAGCAATTGGCATGGAATGTTACATTAATGAAAGCTCACTTGAAAGTACTCACATTTTCTCTGGAAACTTTTTATATGATTTATTTACAGCAGATTTCTGTTGCCTTGAAAATAGACTTTCTAAAATGAATTTAATAAAATGATTGGGAAATATTTACATGTGAACAAATATTAGTAGTTCTGTTTTCAAATCTAAGCTTATAGCACAGAGGGAAAAAATTTTTAATGGTTAAATGAAAAGATAATCTAGATGTTTATTATGTAAACATTCAAAAGATTGGAAATTTCAACTTGACCAGACTTTCTGTTTTCTCCTCAACTGTTTGGGGTCACTTAGACATGTTGGAGTAAGAGTTCTTTTCTATTTATATGTACTTGGGAATCTCAAGATGTTTGGTTTGTTTGGGATTATGTCAGAGTGTGCAAATCCAGAGTTAATTCTCAAAAGAAAATGAGGTGAAATCAGTTTAAGATGACAGGTGAAGGATTGGTATTAGATCCCAGTAAGGCTTATTAAGTGCTAAAATTTATTACTATTACTTATTAAGTGCTAAAATTTATTACTATTACTAAAATTTATTACTCCCCGATGTGAGCGAGGAGAGGGAGAGTTTTCTGCTGGGATATTGTGAAAGTTCTATACTCCCTCCCAAATTGGAGCTGAATCATAATTCTGACCCCTAAAGCTGCTGCATTTCCAAAAGATGATAATGATCACAGTCCATTTTTTCACTCTGCTTGAGATGTGGAAGCCAGGCACTAAGTCAGGTCCCACATATTTCTTTTTTATCATGATTAGAAGAGACAGAACTGCAATATAAATAGATGTGCATTGTAAAGAATAAAATTTATATGTATTAAATATGTAAAAGATCCTATTTTACACACTTTGTAATTGTGATGGTAAAAATAGTGAGTACTTTCATGCTTTTCCTTGAGAAATGATGGAATTTGATTTCTTAAAGTACAGTTTTAATAAAGTCTGAGTAGGTGTTTTAAATGAAAGAGCCAACAGGAGAAACAGGAGAAGAAAACCATTGTGGTCACAGTCTCATGAGCTTGTCAGTGGTAGAACTCAAGAAGAGAATCGAAGCTTTTGCAATGTTTCTCTTAGCCCTGTCTGACATGGCACTGCCTTATTCTTTTAGAATATCCTTAAAAATAAATAAATCTTTAAAAAGTTGAAAAAGTTAAACAAGATGATTGTAAAACCTTCAAAATACACAGAAATGTACAATGTGGAATGAGACTCCCCTGTACCCCTCAACTGCTAATCTTGTTTTTCCAAAGGTCACTACTCTTCACACTTGAGAGTATATCCTTACAGACACTTGTCTATGTGGATGCCAACATATATGCTTTTAACGAACAGAGATGTTTAGTTAAGTTTTTCACTATTATAAGTATTACACAACTAAGTGCCTTTTAACACAAATAGTGTAATATTTACTGAAATGCAATTGGAAATAAATAATTAATTATATAGGATAAAAATTTTTTCAGTCTATGCTACATAAATCTGAACAATTTACTAGACTAGGCTGTCTAAAGTGGTAGTTCAAAAACTAGAGTGATTTAAAAAGTTCAAAAACCTGGCATGCCTGGGTGGCTCAGTCAGTTAAGTGTCTGCCTTCAGCTCAGGTCATAATGTGAGGGTCCTGGGATTGAGGCCCTGGTCAGGCTCCCACAGGGAGCCTGCTTCTCCCTCGCCCGCTCCCCTGCTTGTAATCTCTCTGTGTGTGTGTCAAATAAATAAATAAAATCTTTTTTAAAAAATTCAAAAACCAGAGCAACTTAATGTCCATTAGCATTTAAAATCCATCGGCAAAAGTGATACACGTAGCTTTAGACTTGCACAAATGGGTGGTTGACTGTCCAGGAAGATTATTGACTTTCAACGCAGAGAACTTCTTTGCATGTGCTTACTCTCCAAAGAGGGCGGCACTGGGCAAGTGGTTCAAAAAGGCTCTTAGTTCTTCCTATGCTCTCTATTTATTTTCCTCAGCAATTAAGGAAATGATAATATTGGAGATCTGGAGGAGAATTCAAAGTTAAAAAACAAATACACAATGGTTATGTCATTCTCCAAGGTAAGGAATAATAATCACAATTCTTGAGGAAAATGCCTCAAAATCTACCCAGTTTACCAGTGGAATAATTGTACCCTAGCTATAAATATGCAATGGTGACCTGAACAAGGTATTTTTGTAGAAACATGGTTAAAGGATAGTGTTTAAGGATAAGCTGCATTTTTGCTTGTGTATCATATAGATAGTAAGTTAAATTCTGTGAATGCTGGAATTGCTGCAGGAGTATTGTAGATGATTCATTCTTGCCATTAAACATTTGGCATGCCAGTTAATTGTAAAGGTTCAAATCCTATACTTGTTTATAATTTTTCTTTAGGCAGTAGGAAAAGAATGATCATCTTTGGTATTATGGGTTTGTATGTAAAATTTTATTTTATTTTTTATTTTTTTAAATAGGCTCCATGCCCAGGTTGGACCCCAATGTGGGGCTTGAACTCAGGACCCTGAGATCAAGACCTGAGCTGAGTTCAAGTGTAGGATGCTTAACTGACAGAGCCACCCAGGTGCCCCTGTATGTAAAATTTAAAAAAATCGTGGTCTCATGGGTCCTGAGATCGGCCCTGCATTGGGCTCTGTGCTGGGCAAAGAGTCTGCTTGGGCTTCTCTCCCTCTGCCCCTCCCCCGCTCACACTCGTGCTCTCTCTCTCTGAAAATAAATAAATCTTTTAAAAAATAAAAGATAATACTAGTGTGTACAGTTTTCTGTACATGATGATATACTACCAAATAATAAAAGCAACAATTTACCTTTATTGAGTGCTTCTTATGTGCCTTCACTTTTCTGAGCACTTAAACATGGAATGATCCCCCAAACCTTACTAGATCAACCTGTCATTATCCTCACTTTGCACACATGGCACAGAAAGGGGAAGTCTCTTACGCAAGGACACAGAACTAGTGAGTGGCAGGGCTGGCCTGGGTGGTTTCTTAATAAGAAGTTGCAGCTTGTGGCTGTGAAATGGGAAACATTTTCATTCTCAAAATTGTCTCACATAGAAATTAAAATATTACCACCATGCTTCATCTAAATGTCTGAAACTCTTGCCCACATTATGGCAGTTTTCCTCTACTGGTGAACATTCTGAAATATAATTGTATCTAGGCAATTGTATCTAGTGGCAGATTATTGAGGTTAGAAAGTGCTATGTTTTAAAGCTTATATCCAATACTAAAAAGCACACAAATGTTATAGTGAAATACATGTGTAAATTTACAAATAAATTTAAAAATTTTTAAAACTGGTTAATATGAGTTATCTTTGCTACTTTTAATGATAGTACATGTAACCAAAAGGTTTATGTCTTTCATGCCAACAGATTGCATTCTATGTTGTATAGAAGTTAGGCATAAAATAATATAACATTAAAAATCTATGTTTTATATAGACTATTTAGTTATATTCTAAATTTCTGTACCACCTAATAAGTATCTTTCTGCACTTGTGCTAAATTTTACCTCAAATATTAAAATTTCCTTTGTTGCTACGTTTATTTGGTGATTAGTTTCCTTTGGTATTCCTTTATTAGTAAACAAAACCTTTTTTTTTTTTTTAAGAGAGAGCATGAGTGAAAGGAGGGGAAGGACAGAGGGAAAAGGAGAGAGAGAATCTTGAGAATCTTAAGCAGATCTTGGTGAGGAGCCACATCTCACAACCCTGAGATCATGACTTGAGCTGAAATCAAGAGTCACGCTTAACCAACTGAGTCACCCAAGTGCCCCAGTAAACAAAACCTTTAAAAACATTTACAAAGTGTTATTTTATTTCTTATGAGATATTATTTGGTGTTTTTCAAATCAAATTTAAATATTGGGAAGCATGTTAAGAATTAGATTTTAGAGTAATTGACATAGTATTTTGAAATATCAGGATGATTTCTTAGGGAAATTGAAAAAGGTACGATTTTTCTGTATTAGGATTATTTCCTTTTTCCTTTTTTCTTTTTTTTTAAAGATTTTATTTATTTATTTGACAGAGAAAGACACAGCGAGAGAGGGAACACAAGCAGGGGAGTGGGAGAGGGAGAAGCAGGCTTCCCGCAGAGCAGGGAGCCTGACGCGGGGCTCCATCCCAGGACCCTGGGATCATGACTTGAGCTGAAGGCAGACGCTTAACGACTGAGCCACCCAGGCACCCAAGGATTATTTCCTTTTCTTGATCAAATTCAAGATCTTGCTTTTTTAATTTCAAAGTCCTAGTTCTTCTTGCTTTTACAGCCCACCTAAGATACATGCAATGTTCATCTGTTAATTACTTTGGTCTTCTGGATACTCTTCTGGCTTCTCAACTATGTAACAAGTATAATGAACTTGCCTAATCAAAGTTTAAGGGATTATAAGTAACTCTACTGGATCAACTTGAATTTTTTTTTTTTTTTTTTTTTTTTACTAAGTTCTATCTTTCTGTCTTGTTCTCCAAGATGCTTCAGCATTCCCGTCTTTGTTAATTGTTCATCCCTCCACTCCATCTCCATTTGGTAAACTCCTTACTTGGTTAAAAGCCCTAACCTCCACTATTGATAATGTTCGCAGGGGCTATTAGGGCGTTCTGATTAATTGAACTTTTAAGTTCATTGAGAGCCAATACAAAAAAAAAAAATCCCCAAAAACAAAAATATCCCACAAAACACCACTTATTGCAAAAACCCAGGTTTGTTCTAAGCTGCATTTTTATATTCTTCCTCAAGCAGTATATTTACTCAATATAAGTATAAAGGTTACTGTCTGTAGCGTCAGACAATATTATGTTTCAGACCTTCACCACCATAAGCCCCAGGTGTCTCATTTGTAAAGAAGATGAGGGTAGCACCTGCCTTAGGGCTGTTGGGTAGATTAAGTGAAATAATCCGTGTAAAGGGCTTAGCATCCTTCCCAGTGCACAATGAAAGCCCAGTAAATTATAGAAATTTGTATTGCTGTTAGTAACCATTAGCTTTGTCCCTGTGTATTATTCTACATTGATGGGGAAGTTAGAATATGTATGTATGGCAGGCATACGGTTATGACAATCAGTAAATAATAACTGATAAAAGTCTTAGACTACATCATATCCTACATGCTACCTGGAAAATGCTTTTTTACGATGTCTGAGAAATGTCACCTACTGAGCGGTCATCATATCTTGTCTCATGAAACAAGAAATTATTCATATATTATAGCAATTGATGGATATGCATATTTCTTTTTTATTGTTATGGGTGTAATATAAGTATGTAATGAAACACATATATTGCAAGCAAAAACCAAACTTAAGTCTATATTTTAAATTTATACTTTAAAATCTTCTCTTTAGCTAGTTAATATTTTTAATAATCCTCAGAACATCACAAATAGTTTCCCATATTACCATATAGTCAGTTTGTGCCCAGTCTGTAAAATCCTTTTTCACTTCTGGAACAAAATTATATTTGATTTTAGGAGCTTACCTAAGTAGATAAGTAGGTGAAAGAGAGACATACACCTCTTCTCCATCTAATTTTTTAAATGTAGTTGAATATGGATATCTGGTGTTGCACAGAAAAATGTCCATAAACTTAGTTGCAGTTTATAATGAATTGAGGCTAGCTTGACCCAACTATGACAGTTATATATACTGAAAACTTTTGAGGCTTGATTTAAAAAAAAAATAGATTTGGGGAAGACAAGGCTTTTAAATATGAGATTAAAATCACTCATTTTTTTTACAACCCTAAAAAAATTGACTGTTTTTCATTTTACATAATACTATCTCTATTGGTATGTATCATAATACAGTAGTAATGAGACCATGATGCTATTTTGTATTGTTACTTTTATTTAATATCAATATAATTAAATTCACATTGCAACATAATTATTATTTTAAATATTTGCATTCTAGTATATCATGTTCCATAATTTATTAAGCTGTTTCCTTAATATTCGATCTTTATGTAGTTAAGCTTTTAAATCAATTAGCAAGCAATTAAATCTATTGTGCCTTCTCTTTTATTTTAAATTAGGATAAATACTTATGAGTAAAATTACCATCTGAACAAGCATAAATACTAATAAAGCTTTTGCTACATATTACCATGTTTCTAAAAATGTTGCGATGTTTTGCTCTACCTCCAACAGTGAATATGTATAACCCTGCTTTGCCAACATTGGGTGTTATATTTCTTGCAGTTTAGGAGTGTAACATGGCTTTTAAAAATACTCTAGAAGACATCCAGATGGCCAACAGACACATGAAAAGATGCTCAATATCACTCATCATCAGGGAAACACAAATCAAACCATGATGAGTTACCACCTCACACCTGTCAGAATGACTAAAATTAACAAGACAGGGAACAACAGATGTTGGCAAGGATGCAGAGAAAGGGGAATCTCTTGCATGGTTGGTGGGAACGCAAGTGGTGTAGCCACTCTGGAGAACAGTATGGAGGTTCCTCAAAAGTTAAAAATAGAATACCCCCTATGACCCAGCAATTGCACTACTAGGTATTTACCCAAAGGATTCAAAAATACTGATTTGAAGGGACACATGCACCCTGATGTTAACAGTAGCATTATCAACAATAGCCAAATTATGGAAAGAGCCCAAATGTCCATCGACTGATGAATGGATAAAGATGTGGTATGTATATATATGTGTGTATATATTGTTGCACATAGTAAGAGTTCATTCTTGCTATTCTGAGTAATATTCTCAGCCATTAAAAAGAATGAACTCTTGCTATGTGCAACAATATGGATGGAGCTAGAGTGTATTATGCTAGGCAAAATAAGTTAGTCAGAGAAAGACAAGTACTGTATGATTTCATTCATATGTGGAATTTAAGAAACAAAGAGATGAACATAGGGGAAGGGGAAAAAAAGAGAGGGAAGCAAACCATAAGACACTCAACGTCAGAGAACAAACTAAGGGTTGTTGGAGGGAGGTGGGTGGGGGATGGGCTAGATGGGTGATGGGCATTACAGAGGGCACTTGTTGGGATGAGCACTGGGTGTTATATGTAAGTGATGAATCACTAAATTCTGCTCCTGAAACCAATATTACACATATATTAGCTAACAAGAATTTTTTTTTAAAGATTTTATTTATTTATTTGAGAGAGAGAGAGAGATAGAGAGCACGAGAGGGAAGAGGGTCAGAGGGAGAAGCAGACCCCCCCTGCTGAGCAGGGAGCCTGATGTGGGACTCGATCCCGCGACTCCGGGATCATGACCTGAGCCGAAGGCAGTCGCTTAACCAACTGAGCCACCCAGGCGCCCTAGCTAACTAGAATTTAAATAAAAATTTGAAAAACAAAAAAAAAAAATAAAAATACTCTAATTTTGCTGATAGTAAATAAAAACACCTTCAGTTTCCTGTTGACCTCTTCTTGGGTATATTGTTTATCCAGCAGCACTGTCAGAGCTATCATTTCTTGAGTTCTTTGTCATGTTTCAGGCATTGTGCTAATGCTCCCAACAGCCCCAAGAGCTAGGAATTCTTAGGTCCTCATTTTATAGATGAGGAAACAGGTTGAAAGAGGGGAAGTTATTTGCTCAAAGTTACACAGCTAAATAAGTAGTAATTAGAGATTTGAACTCAGGCCATAGGATTCCAAAATTAAAACTAAACTTTTCCTCTGTATGTACAGATTTTGATGTTGGTTACATTTAATGCAAGTATTTCCATCAGTCTTTGTCCTTTTAATTTTGGTTTTGTTCTTATTCTACTGTGTAAATGTTTAAATATGTTTATTTTTGAAAATGATCTTGTTCTTGGTGTTTGTTGCTTCAAATATAAGAAAGTTATTATTTTTAACATATCTGGTATTTTGCATTTTTTTGCCAGTAATTTCAATTATTGCATTTATTTAAGCTTTTGTGATTCCTCTGCAGTTTATATTGGTAAATAGGTGCTTTTTAACTTCCCCACTCAACATAATATTTTAAACAATCCTTCCTTATTCTTTGTCTTAGAAATAAAAATTTATGAATTGTTAGTTTATATGTATATATTTCTGTCTCTATATTTGGGTTATTTCTCAACTGTTCATTTTTTTCCCCTTGCTATATTTGTCATTTATTTCTTGTTCTGGTGACTGGTTATGATTTGGACATGTGTAGACTATCATGTCATTTTTCTGAATTTGTGACTTTACAGTTCATCATTGCTTTGGGGACTCTCTTGCTGGACCACAGTGAATTAGAATCCTGGACCTTTTTGTTATTTTAGCTTTGCTGTAGTATTTGTTGAGTCAGTCAGAAGATGACAGGATGATTTAGCATACCATAGACAGAATTCTGTTACCTCCCTTCCATCAAAGGTGCCATCTTTCCTCAACAGAAGTGGGGTGTGATGGACAGGGCATCTGTGACCTGGACACCCCTTACCACATTGTCTTGCTTGTTCCAAATGAGACTTAACATGGATGAGAATAGACCTTTGAGGGAGCACTACACCAGCCGTAACACAGAGACCTTGGGCTGGGTGGAAGTTATTTTGGTTTGTTTGCAAAGACAAGTTCAATTTTTAAGTGCCTCGCTTTGTATACAGTAAGACATAAATGCTGTATGTTATTTTATTTCATTTTTTATTAAAGATTTTATCTATTTATTTGTCAGAGAGAGAGAGAGAGCACAAGCAGTAGAAGCCACAGGCAGAGGGAGAAGCAGACTCCCCACTGAGCAAGGAGCCCGATGCGGGACTCGATTCCAGGACCCTGGGATCATGACCTGAGCCGAAGGCAGACACTTAACCAACTGAGCCACATAGGCATCCCTATAATATGTTATTTTAATTTCATTTTTTAAACTAAGATCATGAAGGGATGAAGTATTGAAAGTTTTTGGGAGGGTTTTCTATGGTTTTACCTCAATTTGTGTATTTTGTATTATCATGATTAATATCACTGAATTATTGTGTAAGGTTATTGCATAATTGTGTTGTTCGTAAAAAAATAAGCTATTGGAGGTGTGAACAGAGTAATTGTTGGACTTGAAACCTGCCTCTGCTCTCTGGCCTGTCTAAGCCTCCTCTCTACCACCATCCTTTCAAAACCAAATGAAACTCTAGAAGCCTTGCAGAATAATGATGAACATTAAATGGCTTTTTTTAATAGGACCAAACTTTTTTAAACGTTCTTTCAGAAGCTGAAAATTTATTTCTCCTAAAGCTTTTTTTTAAGGTTATTTATTTATTTATTTGAGAGAGAGAGCAAGAGGGGGTGCACTAGTGGGGATGGGGGCAGAGGGAGAGGGCGAAGCAGGCTCCCCGCTGATCAGGGAGCCTGGCATGGGGCTCCATCCCAGGACCCCCGGATCATGACCTGAGCTGAAGGCAGACCACCTATTTTAAAGCTAGAAAGCCTGTTCTTATCTTGTGTCTCGACCAGATATGAACATTTGGGAGCCAAAGACATAGTTCTAATAAATTTGGAAGCAAAATCAAAATTAGTTATATTAAAAACATACGTAACACCAGGCTTTGCTACCGTTGATCAGTCACACCCATGTCAATATCAGTACCCCATAATGTGTGATGCACATTTGTGATTTAATTTTTAAGCTTTAAAACATAAATATTAGCTACAGGCCTAAGTTATTACATTGCCACCAGTTTCTTCCATACACAAATAAAATAGGTATAGAAATTAATTCAGAGTGGGGTATGAAGTTTTCAACTTTATTTTCTCCTTCTCTTGAGTTGTGTTTGGAAACACAGACGATGGCACGAGTAGATGCCTGATCAGGAAGTGCTGTAGGCTGATGTTTGTGTCCCTTGCAAATTGATATGTTGAAGCACAATCTTCAATGTGAGGCCTTTAGGAGGTGATGAGGTCATGAGAGTGGAGCCATCATGAACGGGATTAGTGCTTTTCTAGTCCCACCTATAGCCCAGCGTCCTGCTCATTGGAGTGGGTCTTTTTCTTATCTCTTTCATCTCTTTTATCAACAAGGTGCTCACATTCAGTTCACTTAGGGATTTCACTGGTAGTTTGCTAAGATGAGAACGAGTCCCAGTTTTTCTTTTTGTATTTACATAAATCAGCGCACCTTCAAAAGTAAAAGAAATCCAGCAGTATCCCCCCCCACACACACACTTTTTGTACCTGTCATACAAGATTATTCATCATTGGTAGTGTTCTCTAACAACACAAACCCTGCAATTGATCAACCTGTCCCTACTGCTAGTTCCAGTCAGTGCACTCTATAATTAGAAGGAAGAATTGCTGAGGGACTATAATAAAATATTTACCTTAAACAAACAAAAGGCCATACAGGCACCCCTTTTTTTCTTCTCTATTTCTGTCCATGAGTAAAGCAAACATATTATGCCCATGATGTTAGCCTGTGTGCTAGAGCCATTGAGAATTGAAGATTTATATGACAGAATTATATTAGAAGTTCCGTACTGTCCACCCCTCTATTTGCTTTCCCCTTGTTACATCCAGCCCTGGATTCTGTCTCAGAGTAGCTTGTGCCTTTGGGCAAGTCTTTTCTCTGGCTTTGGTTTTCTTCTATTCTGTGAACTATGAGGGTGGGATGAGATTATATTTGGGTTTCCTTTTAGTTCTTATTCTGTGGAGTAATAAGTCTTGTTTCACCCAGAGAAATCCCAGCAGATCTCTTTAAGGATTAGCATAGCATCTATTATAGGGAGTTCTTTAAAAGTTTCCACATAAGCAGACATCAGAAGGCTCCAGGACCTCCCAAAGCCATCCCCGTTCTTTTCAGTAATCCTTTTTTCGTTTTAAAGATTTTATTATTTATTCATGAGAGACAGAGGAGGAGAGAGAGAGAGGGAGAGAGAGAGAGGGAGAGAGAGAGAGAGAAGCAGGCTCCCAAGGAGCAGGGAGCCCGATGCGGGACTTGATCCCAAGACCCTGGGATCATGACCTGAGCCGAAGGCAGACGCTTAACCATCTGAGCCACCCAGGCGCCCCTTCAGTAATCCTTTTAAAACTCGGAAATGTGATTTGGAGGAGGAGTAATAGAAAGAAGTTTAAATTACTGCATTGATGGGAAAACATTAATCTTAAAACAATGTATTTCCTTATCACTTTTCAACATCTAATGTTTCCTCTTATTTCTGTTGTGTTGAACACAATGAAAAATGGATCTTGATACATTTTGTCCCTTTACTTCTAGCCTACTTTGTTAATGTCCCTTGGGCTGTCTCTTATAGTATTGGTGCCAATTTCTCTTTTTAGTAAGTTATTATGCAGATCTTTGGGGATGACTGTCAAAATGCTTAATAAAAACTTGATATCTAAGCTAACTCTTGCTTTGGGGCTTTGAGTAAGGATCTGGTGACCCAGCAATACTATTCCTACATATTTACTCAAGTGAAATGAGGACTTCTGTTCACACGAAAACCTGTAACACAACGTTTAGATTTTATTTATTTATTCATGAGAGACAGAGAAAGAGAGGCAGAAGGAGAAGCAGGCTCCCTGCCGAGCAGGGAGCCCGATGCAGGACTCGATCCCAGGACCCTGGGATCATGACCTGAGCCGAAGGCAGACGCTTAACTGACTGAGCCACCCAGGCGTCCCTGTAACACAACGTTTATAGCAGTTATATTTGCAGTTGCCCAACCACAAGGGAAGAGTCGACTAAAGGGGGGCAAAGACAGAACTGTGGGAGATGACAGAACTGTTGTCTATCTTGACTATAGTGGTGGTGGTTATATGACCACAGGTGTTTGTCGAAACTCACTATAGAACTATACACTAAAAAGGGTGAGTTTCCCTTCATATATAGTATAGCTTAATTTAAAAAAATGAATAAAAATTACTGTTAAAAAAAGTATCTGAAAAGAAAAGTATATTTCAAATATCTATCGAAATATTTTTTAAGTTTTTATTTATTTGATAGAGAGTACAAGCAGGGGAAGCAGGAGAGGGAGAAGCAGACTCCCTGCTGAGCAGGGAGCCTAATTCGGGGCTTGATTCCAGGACCCTGGGATCATGCCCAAGCCAAAGGCAGATGCCCAACCGACTGAGCCACCCAGACACCCCTATTGAAGTATTTTTTTATGCCTAATACTCTGTTGGACACATTGGGATAAAATAGAAATATAGATGTTACAGAAATGTAAGACGTTCTTCATAAGGAACTTATACTTTATTTAAAGAGATCAAAATTTAGAATTTTTAAAAGACATATTATTAGGGGGGGCACCTGGGTGGCTCAGTCAGTTAAGTGTCCAACTCCTGATTTCAGCTTAGGTCATGATCTCAGGGTTGTGAGATCAAGCCCCACATTGGGCTCGCGCTGGGTGTGGAGCCTGCTTAAGTTCTCTCTCTCCCTCTCTTCTGCCCCCCCGTCCCTCCCCTTTGTGTGTGACTGCCCCCCACGTCAAAAAAAAAAAAGATATATTGTTAGGACACAAAGATTATTAGAAGCAGTCACTTTTTGTTGTTGTTGTTACCAGGGAGCTGAAGTAAATATAAGAGCTGTAAACATGAAAAAAAATCACTCAAGATATAAACAATGTTTAAAGTATGGCATCTGTTTTTTTTTATATGTTGGTTTAAAATTTTTTATTTTTCAACCTTGGGAGACAGGAGAAGAGAGGAGAGCCAAGTCATAAAATAACTAATAAAATACAGATTAACCTTGTTTTTCTGAAGAGGTACAGGTAAGTATTTATGAATTTATTTTTGGTGCCAGCATATAATAAAAACTAGCTTTGATGACCTTCATTTCAAAGAACATTTACCTTATGAAGCATCTCTATGTATATTTAAATTTTCTGTGCAACTCAAGGAAGACAAATGATTACTGTAAACACTAAATCCTATTGAACTTCCTCACACATACTCAGCACAGGGCAATTATCATTTCAAGACTGTGGAAGAGACTGCTGGTTGCCTACCAAATATCTGTTCTTGCCCTCCTCAGCAACAGAACCCCAGTTTTTTTCAGGGGAGCAATGTATCCTCAAAAATGGCATTGACCAGCCTTTATTGGAGTCAGATGTGGCTGGGTGACTACATAAGTGTTGTGTGGATTTCCAGGAAGTCACTCATGGGCGAGCTGGCTCCACTAGGGTGGTGGGGGCCATGGACCCTCTGCCTCTCCCCTCCTCCTGCTGCTGGAATACAGGCAGGACAGTTGGAATTCTAGCCTCATTTGCTTATCTCCCCTCCTCTGCCCGCTCAATAAGCCCCTAGGACACCACTCTCTCCACTGAGAGAAACAGTCTTTACTTAACGGTCGATGAACGGTCCTCATCACTGGTTTTCTTTAAATGGCTTTTTGGTCCTCCCCCTTGACCAGCCTTGGCCCACTAGACATGAACACAAGCTGACCTTTACTGAGCATTTTCCACTTTCCCAGCAGTGCACTAAGCATATTCCATACATCTCCTCATATAACTTTCACGTCCCTAGGAAGTAAATCCTATTAGTACCCCCATTTCACAGATAAAGCAATCAAAAGGCTAGGATAGATTAGTTAGCTGGCCCCACAGCTTGGTCACACAGCAAGGGAGCTGGGATTTCAGTTGAGGCCTCTTTGCTTCCAGACTGGGCCATAACACTATGCTACCCATTCATCTTTACTCAAACTCTTGTTACTATAGATCATTTAAATACATTAGAGACACCAATTCAGCATCACAGAGTCTATGCATCACCTCTTTTCTCTGTCACTGAATATCATTTTCCTGTATTACACAATTTTTTCACAGCTTAATTTGACCATTTGCCAGCTGTGTGATTTCATTATTAAAATATTAATTCTTAATCATTTTCTCTGGCAGGAATTTCCGAGTGTATGTTTAGGGGGTAGGGAGGAAAGGGCAAGGGTCCACTCAGTTCTCTTTAATCCAAACCCCTCCCACTACACCCCTCTGGTTCCTTAAACTGGTCTAGATGCTCCACTAAGGATCCTGTCTGCCTGTTTGCTCCATAAAACCTTCTTAGTGCCCAGCAGTTCCCTTTTCCTTTAAGTGGAGTAAAGTCTTGGTCATCTATGAATGTTTGGTGAGCTCAGGAATTAACTTTAATAATAAAAGGTACTAAGAATTTTTGGCTGCCTGGGTGGCTCAGTCACTTGGGCACCTGACTCTTGGTTTCAGCTTAGGTCATGATCTCAGGGTTGTGAGACTCAGCCCCTTGCCAGGCTCCATGCTCTGCACAGTCTGCATTGGATTCTCTCTCTTCTAAAATAAATAATAAAAATAATAAATAAATAAATAAATAAGATAAAAAAGGTACTGAGCTTTCTTACATGACAAATGCCATATTTGTTGTTTTACATAAATACTTAAAAGAGGGTCACTGGATCAGTAGATTCTGGTACTGGGACTGGCTCTTTTTTTTTTTTTAAGATTTATTTATCTATTTGAGTGAGAAAGAGAGAGTGCACATGAGCAAGGGGAGGGGCAGAGGGAGAGAATCTCAAGCAGACTCCCTGCTGAGTGTGGAGCCTGATGCAGGGATCGATTCTACCACCCTGAGAACATAACCTGAGCCGAAATCTAGAGTTGGACCATTAATGGACTGAGCCGCCCGGGCGCCCCCAGCTCTGTCTTCATGACAGCAACTAAACATTTCAGAATGCTGATTCATTTGTTAACTCTGCTTTGACCACACCGTCTGCCACTGACCTACTCTTCTTTAAACTACTTCATTATTGATAGGCTTTATCCCAGAATTTTGTCATGCCATTCTATTATTTGGCAACTATTTCTATTGGTTGTTTTCCTTCTTCAACTAGGTTGTAAGCTTCTTGAGGGTATGAAATTAGTATAGTAAGGCTCATCAAACACACATTTAGTTTCTGGAAAGAGAGAGGGTGGGATGAAAGCATGGCTGGCCTTCTGCTACTCCCTACAAGGACTGTATACCCCAAGGGATGGTCTAGTTTCTTCAGGGGCCCTCAGCACTGTTACAGAGTCGTATACACCAGCCACGTGCACTGCCCTGTCCCTGATGGTAAACTAGGGGACTAAGAGCAAACTGTAGAATCCAACCCCTTGTAGCAGATGTGACTCCACATATTTAATACTTGATAACTGAGTGAACCTAATTCCCTGGTCCCTGGAAGAAACAGTGACAAAGCAGAGGAGCAGGTCAGGGAGGTACATTTTCAACATTTAAGACAAATGGTACTCATTTGGCTTCAGAAGAAGCTGCTTCTATGGAATTTGCATAATTTCTATTTCATGGACAAACTTAGCAGCAGTTTATAATTGTTAGTGTTAAAAAGCCAACACCAAAATCTAGATGAAATACTCTCATTATCTAAACTTATTAAAAACATGGGTACTAGATAAAATTATATAAATGAACGAAACTATAGTCTTTCTATGTGTGAAAGTTTAAGGAGATAGAGATTTCAAAAGATTCTGAAAAAGGAAAGGAAAGTATGATACATAACCCATGTCGCGTATAAATAAAGCCTCCAGGGTGTCATATCTATATATGACATCTCTATATCTAACTTTAACCAAAAGAAGTCCCCTTGGGAATCAGTCTCATTAATGGATTCTAAAAATGACTGACGAGAGAAAATATTTCCTCCTGAATTTCCTATTCTATTCAGTCTTTGCTTATTACGCTCAGAATAACATAATAGGGGCATAAAGAAGCTAAATGACCTATTTCTTTAGAGAATTGATTTCTTAAAGGAGGAATGAAATAGTCTCACTTCAGTTGGAATCCACATTTATGTAATTCGTGCCTTTTTGAAGAGCATTGAATAAATTGAGGGTTTGTTTTTGGTTTTGGTAGATTTCTTGGTAAATTGAATACTATTTGAAATATCCTTGGAGAGTTCACTATTTTATTTTTTTAAAGAGAAGTTTTATTTTTTTTAAGTTTTATTTATTTATTTGACAGAGAGAGAGACAGCAAGAGAGGGAACACAAGCAGGGGGAGTGGGAGAGAGAGAAGCTGGCTTCCTGCCGAGCAGGGAGCCCGATGCGGGGCTCGATCCCTGGACCCTGGGATCATGACCTGAGCCGAAGGCAGATGCTTAACGACTGAGCCACCCAGGTGCCCGAGAGTTCACCATTTTAGAGGAAGCCTTAATCCTTTTATAATGAAAATTGAATGTAATACACACACAAGTGACTATCATTGGTTTAGCACCAAAAGACTTAGTAACAGGGATTTAATCATACTAGGCATCAGTAAAGTTTTTGGGATTAATACAGGCCCTACTTAGGAGAAAATTTCAGTTCTGTTGTAATACATGATGTGAATACCTAGAACAGACCATTTTAGAGCCCCACCAGACCATATAGGATCCAGTGTAGGAACAAGAGATTCAGACCAGCACTTCTTGCCTTATTATGCTTCTCACCCTGAAGCTCGAGTCATGAGGGGGTGGGGGGTGGCAGGGGGTGGGTGGGGTCTTTTTAAATAGTAAACTCTGATCTGGTAGGTCTGAGGTGGGACCTAAGGCTCTACATTTATAATAAGCTTCATCTGTTGTCAATGCTACTGGCCTGAGGACCACACTTTTTTAGCAAGGGGCTAGTGTAGAACAATTAACCATGAGAGTTCAAAGAAGGAAGAATTAATATGGTCTGGCATGGAAACCTCTCTCCAACCCTCTTTACCTTTAGTAATATGAATAGTTGTGTCTTAATTTCTCTGCTTAGGATACACACAAACATACATACATACACGCACACATACATACACACATACACACACATACAGACACACATACACACACACACACGAACCTTGAAGCAGACAAAGCATCATAACTATAGCTGTAACTGTATATATATATATATCTGTGTATGTATATGGTTTAATATAGATAGATGATAGATAGATAACTATATGTATATGGTTTAATCTGTTTGGGTTGCTGTAACAAAAATCCTGGGTTCTTACAAATGACAGAAATTTATTTCTCCCAGTTTGGGAGGTTAGGAAGTCTAAGATCTGTGCCAACAGATTCAGTGTCTGTTAAAGTGCCCACTTCAGAGTTGCACACTGATGATTTTTCACTGTGTCCTCAAATGGCAGAAGGGGTGAGGGAGCTCTCTTGGACGTCTTTTATAAGGGTACTAATCCCATTCAGGAGGAATGGCTTAATCATCTCCTAAAGACTTCACCTTCTAATATCACCACCTTGGAGGTTAGAATTTGGGAAGGGACACAAATATTCAGACCATAGCATATATATATCGAGTAAGTTATATATATAAACTTCTACTTGATGATTCTTAGGGGTGACTCAGTAAGTGGAAATTTGGGGGCAAATTTTGAAGTAAAATTACTGCAAAAATTTTAGTAAAATAACGCATATATAAAATAAGGACTTTTTTTAGGTTTGGGACAGTTATAAATCAATAAAGTACTGAACTTTATATTCTGAGTTAATTTTCTATATTTGTACTGCAGTTGACTTTCTGAACAATAATGTTATTTGTTTGATATCTCTATTTTTTGAAAACATCTTTTTGTCAGTCATTTTGAATCTAATTTGTGCATGATATAACACAATATAATCATAGGTTTGTGTGTCTTGTTCATTTAATGAGAACAGAATTGAAATCTTTAAATTTACAAGAAATCATTTAGTGACTTAGAATTTTCTTGGGAGTTGTTTTTATGGCCTGACTGTGGTGAGTGTTCTGAAGTTTCTTAGTGATTGTCTTAAGGATTTTGGGTCATGTTCACATTTCATTATTTCATTGAACATGGTTGTCTTGGGGGAGTATATGGAGTTTCAGGCCCAACTGTATAATTAAAGGGCATGGGCTCCACATAAGACACCCCCTTACCTCTGACACCAAATCCAAGTTTGGGGGTTCCCAAAACCTCTCTCAGTTTGGATGACTAGCTAGAAAGACTCACAGAACTCATTGAAAGCTGTTACACTCACTGTTACGATTTATTACAAGGAAAAGATCCAGATTAAAATCAGCCAAAGGAACACATACATAGGGCAGAGTCCAGGAGGTTTCCAAATGCAGAGGTTTCATTGTCTTCTTTCTGATGGAGTGAGGGCACATTACTCTCCTGGTATCGATGTGTCACAGTACATACAGAGTGTTGCCAACCAGGGAGGCTCACCCAGGCTTTGGTATTTGGAGGTTTTACTGGGGCTCCATGATTGATTGATTGATTGATGCCCATGTGCTTGAACTCAACCTCCAGATGAACTGAATGACCTAAAACCCCATTGCTGGTTGTAATGTTAGACTTTCTGCATGACCCAAGGCCCCCAAGCAAAGACATTCTTACAAGGCATGAAATGGTCCAGAGATTATCCCCAGTAACAGAGGGTGAAGGTCAGACCTTCTGTTTGGACAAGACCCCCCCTTTTTTTTACACCTGGGAGTATTTTTCAAACTGCTGGTTGATACCTATTAGTGGCCAGTGAAATCGATTTAAATAGTCCCCATGAGCATTTCACCAAAGGTCATATTTCAGAAGTTTGAACAACACTAGCTTAGAGTAATTAATGTAAATAAAATTGGAAATTGTTCAGGTGAGATGCTCTTGACTCACTCAGCAGTGACCACATCCTTGTATAAGCTCTTTAGGGTTCTTGTTTTCTTTGTTTTGATAAGTGCTTATCAGTGCTTACTGGGCTAATGCTTTAAGATCTTCTTGTCATTTTATTTGTTTGTTTGTTTAGAGCACGAGTGGGGAGGAGCAGAGGGAGAGAGAGAATCTTAAGCAGGCTGCCACCCAGCACAGACCCCGACACTGGGCTTGATCTTAGAACCCTGAGATCATGACCTGAGCCAAAATCAAGAATTGGACACTTAACTCACTGAGCCACACAGGAGCCCCTTATTTATTTATTTATTTATTTATTTATTTATTTATTTATTTATTTATTTATGAGAGAGGGAGAGAGAGCTTGGTGGGGAAGATCTTCCTGTCATTTTAAAACAAAACATACATTGATCTTTACAGTAACGCAAAGTGTCAAAAATAATAATATAAAAAAATAAAGGTAACTATTAATACATTCTCATCAGGAATAGTTCATTTACATATGTATTTGAAAGATATTGGTGAATTATAAATACTTTACACATTTTAGTGATTATTTGGTATCCTAAGACTTGGTTCATCTAACAACAGCTTATTATGGTTGGTTTTGGAATCAAACAGTTGTGGGTTCAAATCCTAATCCTGCTACTGATACATTGCCACTTGGATAAGTCACTTATCTTCTCTTAGCCTCAGTTTTCTTATGTGTATAATTGGGATAATAACAGTGGTTTTGTGCATGTGTGTGTGTGTGTGTGTGTGTGTGAGAGACTGTTGTGATGGTTAAATATAAGTAAATTGTCAACACAATGACATGTAATAGGTGCTTAACAAATTATTATTGTTATTATTGACATCATAATTTTTTAGACTGTTGTTGGTAGTAAGGGGTTTATGGGAAGCAATTGGTTTCTAGTGAGTTTTTGTTATGGAAAAGTAGTCTGTGGAGTGGTTATAAGTACAAGCTCTAGAACCAGACTGCTGGAGTACAAATCAGATCTCTACCACTTATCAGCTTTGTGATCTTGGGCAAGTTGCTTACCTTCTCTGGACTTCTGTTTCATTGGTCCATTTGTCTATTGTTATGCCAATACCACACTTTCTTAATTACCCTAGTTTTATAGTAAATCCTGAAATCAATAATGTAAGTCATCTAAGTTTGTTGTTTTTCAAGACTGTTTTGGCTATTCCAGGATCTTGACACTTCCATTTAAAAGTTTTAAGCATGGGCGCCTGGGTGTCTCAGATGGTTAAGTGTCTGCTTTTGGCTCAGGTCATGATCCCAGGGTCCTGGGATCGAGTCCCACATCGGGCTCTCTGCTCAGCAGGGAGCCTGCTTCTCCCTCTGCCTCTGCCTCTCTCTCTCTCTCCCTGTCTCTCATGAATAAATAAAATCTTAAAAAAAAAATAGGGGCACCTGGGTGGCTCAGATGGTTAAGTGACTGCCTTCGGCTCAGGTCATGATCCTGGGGTCCTGGGATCGAGCTCCACATCGGGCTCCCTGCTCCCTCTCCCTCTGCCTGCCACTCCCCCTTGCTTGTACTCTCTAATAAAAAATAAAAAAAAAATCTTTAAAAAATAAAAATAAAAAATAAATAAAAGTTTTAATCAACTTGTCAATTTCTATCAAAACGCCTGTTGGAATTTTAATTAGGGTTGCAATTAATTAATCTACTTTGGGGAAGTGGCATCTTCATATTGAATTTTTCAATCCATGAACATAGTATATGTCTTCACTTATTTAAGTCTTTATAATTTCTCTCTGTAATATTTTGTAGTTTTTCAGTGAACTGCACATCTTTTGTTAAATTTATTCCTAAGCACTCTATATTTTTGATGTTATGTAAGTGGCATTTAAATTTTTTTCCCAGTTCACAGCCAGTAGATAAAAATACAGTTGATTTTTACACATGATCTTATATCTTGCAACCTTGCTATACTTATGATTTCTAGTAGGTTTTTTTAGATTTATTAATATTTTCTATATAAAAAATATCTTCTGGGCGTAGAGACAGTTTTACTTTTTTCCAGCCTTTATGCTTCTTCTTTCTTTATTCTTTTTTTTTATTCTATTATTTCACTGCTAGGACCTGCAGTCCAATAATGAAAAGAAGTGATGAAATTGACATCCCTGCCTTGTTTTTCATCTTAAAGGAATGCACTCACTATTTTAACATTAAATGTTTTAGTTACTGATGTTCCATAGTTTCTTTTTATCAGGTTAGGAATTTTCATTCTATTTTTAACTCGCTGAGAGTTTTTGTCATGTATGGGGGTTACATTTTGTTAAATCCTTTTTCTGCATCTATTGAGATGATCATATGGTGTTTCCACAAGAGTTTGTATAAGACTGGCATTAGTGCAAGATTGTTTTGGCTGTTCCAGGATCTTTATATTTCCACATAGAAGTTTAAATCAGCCTCTCGATTCTATAAAATAGGCTGTTGGAATTTTGATTGGGATTGCACCGAATTGGTCAGTGTTGGTTACAGTTTACCAGTGAAGCCATCTGGGCTTAGAGGTCTCTTTGTGGGAAAGTTTTTTTAAATTATAAATTCAATTTAGCATAAAGCTATCCCGATTTTCTCTATGTGTGTGTGTGTGTGAGTGAAAGACAGAAAATATGATAATTTGTGTCTTTCAAGGAATTTGTCCATTTTATTTAAGTAGTTGAATTTATTGATGTGTAATCTTGGTTTTTTTTCCCCTGTATCTTCCACCTCTCACTTCCTTTCACCCATTTTGCCCATTCCCTGCCCCCCAGCTACCATCAGTTTTTTCTGTTATGGGTTTGTTTCTCCTTTTTGTTTGTTTATTCATTTGTTTGTTTTTTAGATTCTGCATGTAAGTGAACTCATATGGTGTTTGTCTTTCTCTGACTTATTTCACTTAGCATAATACCCTCTAGTTCCCTCCATATTGTTGCAAATAACAAGATCTCATTATTTCTTTATAGCTGAGTAATATTCTATTGTTTCTATGTGTGTATCACATCTTCTTTATCCATTCATCTATCAATAGGCACTTGGGTGGCTTCCTTATCTTGGCTATTGTAAATAATGCTGCAATAAACATAGGGGTGCATTTATCTTTTTGAATTAGTGTTTTTTTTTCCCTTTGGATAAATACTGAGTAGTAGAATTACTGGATCATAGGATATTTCTAATTTTTTTTTTAAAGATTTTATTTATTTGACAGATAGAGACACAGTGAGAGAGGGAACACAAGCAGGGGGAGTGGGAGAGGGAGAAGCAGGCTTCCCACTGAGCAGGGAACCCAATGTGGGACTCGATCCCAGGACCCTGGGATCATGACCTGAGCTGAAGGCAGATGCTTAACCACTGAGCCACCCAGGCGCCCAGGGTATTTCTAATTTATTGAGGAAGCTCTATGCTGTTTTTCACAGTGGCTACAGCAACGTACATTCCCACCAATAGTGCATGAGAGGTCCTTTTCTCCACATCCTCAACAACACTTCTTATTTTTTGTCTTTTTTATTCTAGCCATTCTGACAGGTATAAGGTAATACCTCATTGGTTTTAATTTGCATTTCCCTGATGGCTAGTGATGTTGAGTATCTTTTCATGTGTCTGTTTGCCATTTGTATGTCTTCTTTGGAAAAATAGCTATTCACATCCTTAGCCCATTTTTAAATTCAAGTCTTTGTTTTTTTGGTGTTGAGTTGTATAAGTTCTTTATATACTTTAGATATTAATCCCTTATTGGACATGTCATTTGCAAATATCTTCTCCCATTCAGTAGGCTGCCTTTTGATTTTGTTGATGGTTTCCTTTGCTGTGCAAAAGCTTTTTTATTTTGGTGTAGTCCCAGTAGTTTATTTTTGCTTTTGTTTCCCTTGCCTTAAAAGACATATCTAGAAAAATGTGGCTATGGCTGATGTCAAAGAAATTACTGCCTATGTTTTCTTCTAGAAGTTTTAGATTCAGATCTCACATTTAGGTCTTAAACCATTTTGAGTTTATTTTTGTGTATGGTGTAAGAAAATGGTCCATTTTCATTCTTTTGCATGTAGATGTCTAGTTTTCACAACATAATTTATAGAAAAGACTGCATCCCCCCCATTGTATATTCTTGTCCACTTTGTCATAGATTAATTGATCATATTAAGTGTGGGTTTATTTCCAGGCTCTCTATTCTGTTCCATTGATCTATGTGTCTATTTTTGTGCCAGTACCACTCTGTTTTGAATATTACAGCTTTGTAGTATATCTTGAAATCTGGGATTGTGATACCTCCAGTTTTGTTCTTTCTCAAGATTGCTTTGGCTATTCTGGGTCTTTTGTGGTTCTATACAAATTTTAGTATTTTTTTTGTTCTAGTTCTGTGAAAAATGTTGTTGGTATTTTGATAGAGATTACATTGAATCTGTAGATTTCTTTGGGTATCATGGACATTTGAACAATATTTGTCCTTCCAGTCCATGAGCATGGATTATCTTTCCATTTCTTTGTGTCGTCTTCAATTTCTTTCATCAGTGTTTTATAGTTTTCAGAGTATAGGTCTTTTACCTCCTTGGTTAAATTTATTCCTAGGTACTTCATTATTTTTGGTGCAATTGTAAATGGAATTGTTTTCTTAATTTCTCTTTCTGGTACTTCAGTATTAGTATATGGAAACACAACTGATTTCTGTGTATTAATTTTGTATCCCATGACTTTACTGAATTCATTTATTATTTCTGTAGTTTTTTGGTGGAGTCCTTAGGATTTTCTATGTATAGTATCATGTCATCAGCAAATAGGGACAGTTTAACTTCTTCCTACCCAGTATAGATGCCTTCTGTTTCTTTTTCTTGACTCATTAATGTGGCTAGGACTTCCAGTACTATGTTAAACAAAAGTGTTAAGAATGGATACCCTTGTCTTGTTCCTGATCTGAGGAAAGGACTTCAGTTTTTCACCATTGAGTATGATGTTAGCTGTGGGTTTTTCATATATGGTCTTTATTATGTTGAAGTATGTTCCCTCTAAACCAATTTTGTTAAAAGTTTTTATTATGAACAAATATTGAATTTTGTCAAATGCTTTCTCTGCATTTATTGAAATGATTATATTATTTTTTTATCCTTTATTGTATTAGTGTAGTATATCATATTGATTTATTTGTGAATATTGAACCATCCTTGCATCCCTGGAATAAATCTCATTTGATTGTGGTGAATGATCCTTTTAATGTATTGTTGAAATTGTTTTGCTAATATTTTATTGAGAATTTTTGCATCTATGTTCATCTGGGATATTGGCCTAATTTTGTGTGTATGTGCATGATATCTCTGTCTGGTTTTGGTATCAGGGTTATGCTGGCCTCATAGAATGTATTTGGAAGTTTCCCCTTTTTTTCTATTTTTTGAATAGTTGAGGAGAATGAGTATTAACTCTTCTTTAAATGTCTGCTAGAATTCGCCTGTGAATCTATCTGGTCCTGGACTTTTGTTTATTTATATGATTTTAAAGATTTTATTTATTTATTTGAGAGAGAGAGAATGAGAGAAAGCACATAAGGGGGGGAGGGTCAGAAGGAGAAGCAGACTCCCCGCTGAACAGGGAGCCTGACGTGGGACTCGATCCAGGGACTCCAGGATCATGACCTGAGCTGAAGGCAGTTGCTTAACCAACTGAGCCACCCAGGAGCCCCCTAGAGAAAGATTTATTTCAAAAAAGATTTTTAAAAAGATTTATTTATTTTTAGAGATTTATTTATTTATTTATTTATTTATTTATTTATTTATTTATTTTTTAGGGGGAAGGGTAAAGGCAGAGGGAGAGGAGAATCTCAAGCAGACTTTCCCTGAGTGCAGAGCCCCACACTCCAGGCTCAATCTCATAGTCCTGAGATCGTGACCTGAGCCCAAATCAAGAATTGGACTCTTAACCGACTGAGGCACCTCTCCTTAACAAACTTTTAAGTGTACCTTACAGTATTATAGGCACAGTGTTGTCCAGCGCATCTCCAGAATTTATTCATCTTGCATAACAGAAACTGTATAACTATTGAACAGCATCTCCTCATTTCTCAGTAGCTTTCTGAAAGGTCCCAGCACCCCCTCTCTTACCTCTCTATTCTGTGCTTCTCATGTATCCTGTAACTCACTATATTTGCTTGTTTGTCTGTCTCCTGAAGGATACTTTAAATGATGTGAAATTACAGACTATCCTGTTCATCAGTATATCCCCAGCACCTCCCACAGTGGCATTCAGTAAATATTTGTTGAATGAATGAATAAATAAAAAAGTTTCAGTCATGTCTTGATAACGTGATTTAGTGAATATGGCATGAGATTTGAATTTGAGCCCCCTCCTGACCTGTGTTGTAATCTAGGCCTCAGTATCCTCATATTTATAGTGGGTATGTCTATCCAGGGTGGTGTGAGGGATAAAGGTAGATAACATCACTTTAAAAATTATCGAGCTGGGGCGCCTGGGTGGCTCAGTTGTTAAGCGTCTGCCTTTGGCTCCGGTCATGATCCTGGGGTCCTGGGGTCGAGCCCCAAATTGGGCTCCCTGACCTGTGGGAAACCTGCTTCTCCCTCTCCCACTCCCCCTACTTGTGTTCCCTCTCTCGCCGTGTCTCTCTCTCTCTCAAATAAATAAATAAAATCTTTTAAAAAATTAAAGAATAAAAATAAAAATTATTGAGCTGCTTAAATATTGTTATTAATGCACAAAACATTTTTTCAGTGGCCTGCTTTCTAAATTGAAATTTGTCAGTGTAGCATTTATGCTCAACATGTTTCGACTGTTCAGCTTCCTCTTTGTCCTACATCCATGTGAACTGTTTACATCCTTCCTGGTTTTCGTTTCCTGGACACTCTGGA
Source organism: Zalophus californianus (assembly GCF_009762305.2). Taxonomy (NCBI): domain Eukaryota; kingdom Metazoa; phylum Chordata; class Mammalia; order Carnivora; family Otariidae; genus Zalophus; species Zalophus californianus. Next base: position 66,469,033 of record NC_045602.1, on the reverse strand, counting down.
CACCCCTGCAAGCGCATGTCTCAGTGCCTTTGCTTATCTTGTTTCTCACCCTCAATTGTCTTCCCATCCCACAGCCTTTACCTAATACATTCCTCCTAGGTCCAGCTTAGGAGCCACGGGTCCTGAAGACCTCTATATCCCAGTCAGATTTAATCTTCTGTTCTCTAGCACCATTCAACACCTTGATTATTCTTCCTTTTACTATACAGCCATTGGTTCTTGTGTTCTCATTAATGCTATTCACAGATATTCCTGCTGTCTCTCCTTCCTGGCACACGGTCTGATTGCACCTCCTCACCCACCCTCTTAGAGTTGGGTGTGGCCATGTGACTTGTGTTAGCCAATGAAACATGAATAGAAGTAGAAGTTGCTTAAGCCTTAAAAGCCGGTGTCTACTTTACCACGTTTTTTCCCCTCTGGCACGTTTGAAATAGTGACCCCTAGATCACCCTGGGTCCCTGGGAGAGCCCGTCTGCTGACTCACAGTAGCTGTGTGGCATGAGGAAGGACTAAGCCACTGAGACTGCAGGGTTCTTGGTTACTGCAGCATTATCTGCCCGACCTTATACATTGCTTACATGCATGTCTTTCTTACTGAGCTATGAATGCCTTAAAGACAGGTTCTGTAACTCACTGTAGACTCACACTCACTTCTAACTTCCCTACATCTAGTGAGTGCTCAACATAGTTTTACCTGAATCTTCCTAGAATCCTGGAGAAAGATACTGATTTGGGAAGAGCCGGGAGTAAAATGTATTTTAGAATATGATATTATACTTAGAATATTTATAATATTATGTTGGGGTAAAAAAACCTGTTTCAGAATTGTAGGAAAGAAATTTGGGGAAGAGAGGAAAAGCTTAAGTTTGCAGCCATAAAAATAGACTAAGTCTGCCACAGTCATGCCATATTGTCACTGGTGAGTGTGACTTTGTGCTTTTTAACACTGGCAAACAGGTTCTAGAAAGACACTTGAAGTTTTAGTTGTATCCCAACATACTTTTCATGAAGTTATAAGATAGACGTGCCATAATAAATAACACACTATTTATTTTATTTTATTATTTATTCTCTTGTTTTTTATTTCTAAGTACATTCTTTTCATTTATAAGTCAATCAGTAATTTGCAGTGAATTTTAAAGTCCTTTAGTATGAATTAATGCAACTTGTGGTACTGATATTTTTCCTAGATTCATTAGTGAAGTATCTGCTTTAACATTAATTTGTAGACATAATTTTTTTATACAGAAAGGCAAAGGACCTGAGTCATTCTAGTTAGATAAATGTACATTTTTTTAAAGATTTATTTATTATTTATTTTGAGAGAGTGAGAATGAGAGAGAGAGAGTACATGAGAGGGGGGAGGGTCCGAGGGAGAAGCAGACTCCCTGCTGAGCAGGGAGCCCGATGCGGGACCTCATCCCAGGACTCCAGGATCATGACCTGAGCCGAAGGCAGTCGCTTAACCAACTGAGCCACCCAGGCGCCCGATAAATGTACATTTTTAATAGCATTAATAGGCATATTCATTTTACTGGCTTGAAAAGAAGACTAATGGTGTACATCACTTGAGTTTCAATCAGTCATGTCTATGATTCACTAATGTACCTTACAAGCAGCTGAATTTGGTTCTCCATGGCATAATTCTGTACGTCCATTTTTCCAGAAGGAGGAACCACTTTCAAGCAGGGAAATTTGCCCTACCCCCGACTCCTGTCACCAGCATTACACTCTCCAAAGGAATTCACTTGCAGCCTCTTTCTCTCCCTTTCTCCCTTTCCCTCTCTCCCCTCATTAGTGAACTGCATGTATGTAGATCATGTTTGAGATTGATAACTCCACAGAAGATATGTTTTTAAAGGATTTGGGCATTTATTTTTAAACATCAATCGACTATTTGAAATCTAATTTGTATTTTTAGTTAGAAATCTATTGTTTTTGTTTGTTTGTTTTTTTCCCCTTACTTTTCTCCCCATCCGTGTTTCCATTCACAAACCTTTGCTCTTTGTTTAGAAACAAGGTTCTGCCTGGAATCCTTTCAGGCCCAGTGTCTCAGAGTAATAGCCTCCACCTTCAACTGGGAGTCTGGTTGAGTCCTTGCAACTGTGGCATAACTTTTGCCCCCCTCACCATTTGGTTTCAGAAGTCTATTGTTTTTATTTCATTTAAATTTACTCCTGAATCATATTCTGTATACCATGGTGTTGTTATCCATTCTCCTCTGGGTAGACATATTGATTGCTTTCTTTCTTTCATTTTTTTTTTTCTTCTCTTCTTTTTTTTGAGGGGGGTACAGCTACACCAAATGGGGAAGGAATCTCACAATGTAATGTTGAATGAAAGAAGGCAAGTCCTAGAAGTATACATATAATAACACACTATTTAAATAAAATTCAAATACAAATCTGCATACATGCATAATAAAACTATATATTAAAAAGACTAATGAATGATGAAGACAAAATTCGGGATAGTGGTATTTTCTTGGGGAGGGAAGAGGATGTGACTGGGGAGGGGTATGGAGGAGCATCATTGTTTGGTAATGTATTTCTTAAACTGGCTAATGGGTCCGTGGGTGTTCATTTTATTTTTTATGCCTTAAATATACACATTATATGTACATATGAGTGTATATATAATTATACGTTTGAAATATTTTATAATAAAAAAGGAAAAAACTTATTTTCTCTTGTAAGTCATATGCTCAATGTCAAAATTACGGATTTTGGTGCTGAGAAGTCAAATAACCCTTTGACAAACTAGATTTTTAACCCTTTGACAAACTGGATTCTTAATTGGCTGTTGGCATCCAGTAGATGCTAAAAGAAGGATAGTATAACTCAGACTGGCAAACAACACCCCACAGACCAAATCCGGTTGGCTGCCTGTTTTTCTATGGCCCATGAGCTAAGAACGCTTTTACATTTTAAAGTTCTTTTTATTTTATTTATTTCATTTTATTCTTTGTTTTTATTTATTTAATTTAAATTCTAGTTAGTTGACATACAGTTCAATATTGGTTTAAGGAACAGAGTTCAGTGGTTCATCATTCACAGCACCCAGTGCTCATCATAAGTGCCTTCCTTAATACCCATCATCCATCTATCCCATTCCCCACCCACCTCCCTCTGTCAACCCTGTTTGTTCTCTATAATTAAAAGTCATGATTTATTTCCCCCTCCTATATGTTCATGTTTTGTTTCTTAAATTCCACATATGAATGAAATCACATGGTATTTGTCTTTCTGTGATTGACTTATCTCGCTTAGCATAATACACTATAGCTCCATCCACATTGTTGCAAGTGGCAAGATTTCATTCTTTTTGATGGCTGAGTAGTATTCCGTTGTATATACATACCACATCTTTATCCATTCATTAGTCGATGGACATCTGGGCTCTTTCCATAGTTTGGCTATTGTTGATAATGCTGCTATAAACATCGGGGGGCATGTCCTCCTTTGAATGTGTATTTTTGTATCCTTTGGGTAAATACCTAGTAGTGCAATTGCTGGATCATAGGGTAGTTCTATTTTTAGCTTTCTGAGGACCTGCCATACTGTTCTCCATAGTGGCTGCACCAGTTTGCATTCCCACCAAACAGTGCAAGGGTGTTCCCCTTCCTCCACATCCTTGCCAACACCTGTTGTCCCCTGTGTTGTTAATTTTAGCCATTCTGATAGGTGTGAGGTGGTAACTCATCATGATTTTTATTTGTATTTCCCTGATGATGAGTGATGGTGAGCATCTTTTCATGTGTCTATTAGCCATCTGGATGTCTTCTTTGGAAAATGTCTATTCATGTCCTCTGCCCATTTCTTAACTGGATAATTTGTTTTTTGCGTGTTGAGTTTAGTAGTTCTTTATAGATTTTGGATATTAACCTAAAGTTCTTTGTAAATGAAATTTTCATTTTAAATGACAAAATCCAAAGAAGAATAATATTTCATGGCACATGAAAATTTTATGATATACAAATTTCAGTGTCCATGAATAGAGTTTTACTGGAACACAGATGTGTTCATTCATTTACATATTGTCCATGGCTGCCTTCACACTACTATGGCAAGGTCAAGTAGTTGCCACAGAGATGCTATGGCTTTCAAAAACTAAACTCTTTACTATGTAGTCTACAGAAAAATTTTGCTGGCTCCTGGTGTAATGGAAAGGAAATTGGTGTTAGATAAAATTACTTGGCTCTAAATTTTCAGAATCAGGCAGACCTCCCTTTGAATCTTCACTCAGCTCCTTATTAAATGGTGCTCTCCGATCTTCAATAGAACTTCTTTAAAAGGAGAGTCATTCTGGAAATGCCTAGCAAACCACTGGCACACATTAAAGACTTAATTGTTTCTTTCCTTTTGAGATCAAAATCTGCCTTATATTAGCCCAAAGGATCTGAGTAAGACTTTTCTTGATTCTTTGTGAGTTTTTATTAGTCATATTTGGATAATTTGCATCTATGGACTGAGCTTAGACAAATCACGTCATATTTTGAGCCTTACTTTCCCCATCTGCAAGGTAAGAACATAATAACTATCCCCCAAGGTTATGCTGAGGATTAACAAAAACAATGCTTGTTAACTGTTACTGGTTCAGGTCCTTCACTCACAATCTGGTTATTTCTGTAGTGCCTTTCTCCAGAGAACATGTTATTCATTTGAAATCCAGCCTTTTTTTGTTTTTGTTTTTTTAAGGCCACCAAGGGAGCTGATCTAGAGATCTAGAGGTCAAGCTGATGTAGAGCTTTGCCACTAACTTAGGGAGATTCTGGGCACAACACTTAACTACTCTGTGCCCTATTTTTTTTTTTTTTTTTGTAGTTGAAGAAGGATCAGATAGCTGCCTAGAAAGGTCAAGTAGCTCAGGACTTAGGTGTTAAAGGTATCACTCACTATTCCGTCAAAACAAAGACTGAATTAAGGAGTACACTATAGCCAGATTTTTTGGGGAGTACCTGTTTTAAAACTATGGACATTAATTATCATCAAACATGTCCTAAAATAATCACCATTTTCAGAGACCCCCCCCACTACATGCATGCTTTCATTATTCTTTTTTTAAATTTAAATTGAATTAATTAACATATAATGTATTATTTGTTTCAGGGGTGCTTTCATTATTCTTAAAACTAACATACATTGACTTAGAGGTTCATGGACCACACTTTGCCCTCCAAGATGGTAAATTCTTTTCTGGGCCTGTTCAGGGGCACAGCCTGCATTCAGTGCATTCTCACTGCACCCTCTGGCATATCAGATATTTGGATGGGGAAATGGATGAACCACCATTCTGGACAGAATGCAAATTTTTTGGCCTCAAGCAATTTTTTAATTTTTTACCTTTAGTGGATGAAATCAGAAGGGGAGAATGCAAGGGGAGGTAGAGGGTATTACCTCTATGTAGTATGTGTGTAGGACTCTCAGTTCCAGCCCAGCTAGACCCTTCTTAGGGGTTAAACTTGACCACATGGACAAAGCCTCTGGAATAGGAGCTGGCAGGGGACTCCCATTACATTAAGGGTTAAGGAGCCTAAATAGTTATCCTTCATGTACTGTTTTCTTGGATTTACTTAACCCTGGACATTAATTTCTGCTCTGTAAAAATTTCTCATTAGTGTTGAAAATCATTTTCTATGACATGTCTGTGAATATGAAGTAATGGGTGAGTGAGGTTGGCCTGGACACTGAAGAGCTGCTTGCATGAATTCCTGGTTCTGGAGGGAGCCTTCTTTTAAAGGGAGAGTTTATTCATGCTTGATTCCCCAGTGTGATGTCATGCCTCTGCTCTGAGGAGGGCATGCTTGTCCTTTTTGTGGAATAATAGAATATAGATAAAGCTCTTTTTCTCCTTGCTGAACCATTTGTGTTGAACTAAAATACAAAGGAAAATCAGTGACCTTGAATTAGGCTTGTTTGCTGTGTTCTTGGCTTTCAAAACCCTTTCTTCATTTCTGTTTAACATTTTTGCTATACAACTATTGTAAGGAATCTAATATGCAATTTTTCAGAACCAATATCACAAACGTGGTTATTTTTAATTTTCTACCTAATTTAGTTAGAAAAGCATGAGGCCCTGTGAATTAAAATATTATGCCAGTATGGCACTTGTAAAATTGGATTTTAATCTTCTGGATAATTTTAAATAAATATTTTGGGGAACTATTCATGTTGAGTACAAATTTCATTTTTCATGATCTTTCTTCTCTGCAGAGTTTATGACAGGAATTATATGCATGCAGAGTGCCTATTTCATTTAATGTGTTCTTTCACCTGTCTTCCTCTTATTCAGACATTCGGAGCTACGCGTGTTGACTTATTTACTCATTCAGCAAGTATTTATAAAACATCCTTTAGGTGCCAGGCACTGTGCTGATCCAGTGTCACTGATGAGAAAACAGACTAAAATCCCTGCCCTCCTGTAGTTAACATTCTTTAAAAATACTGATAGAATTATAAGTATGATCCTAAGAAGAGATCCTAAGAAGAGAAAGAATGAGAAAAAGATAATCATTTCAGTTTTTATTTTCCACATCTAAAAATCAAAATAAGTAACTTACATGTTTTAGGTTTTATATTTAGTTCACTTGGTAAAAAATAATTTTAGTTGTCGTGCTAAAAGACCTTGAAACTTATAGCTTCTATTTGTTGAGTCCCAGACCTTGTGCTAAATGTTTACATTTACCCCATTTAGCAGATAAAAAACTTGAGGCCCAGAGATATTAATTAACTTTTGACATTCTTATAGTCAGTAAATGGTATAGTTGAGATTCAAACCAAACGCAGGTCTATAGGAGTTCTTATCCATCACTCACACTTCCTCCATCCAGGGTCACAGATCAGGAGCAGAAATCAATGAAATCACGGCAAGTAGTCAGAACAAGATCTCAGATGATCGCCAAATCTAGAAATCACAGACTGCACAAAAACAATGATCTAGATATAAGTTGGGCATCAAAAGTTAAAGATACAAAAATAAAATGTGATTCACCTAAGTCTGTATTGAGTGTTTCCTGTGCAAGGTGCAGTGGTCCACAACATGTGTGTGGATGAGAACATGTAAGGCTACGTGGATGAGGGTAGGTGGATGAGTGTGTGTAAGTGTATGCGCATTTGTGTGCTTGTGTATGTGTGGTAGATGGTGGCATTGTGAAATAATAAATCAGGCTATCTTTGTATAGTTCACAACATGAGATGCATGTTTAAAACAGGCCTAATCATGATTCTAGATAGACTGTAGTAAGTGCAGTGAAGGATTCTAAACACTAGCAAGGAGCCAAAATCAGAGCAGTAGTAGTGAGATTGTAGAAGAAGGGACAGACTTCATATTTTTAGAAATGTGCAAGATCAGATAACCTGAACAACTCTCCCACTGAGAATAATTTAAAATGCTGAATAAAATATTTAATATATAATTTAAAATTTATTTCTAAATAAGCTGGTAGGTCAAGGAATGCTTAGAGGCCAAAGATGAAGTGAAGGTTGAGACCCAGAGAAATCAGTCAGTATTCAAGATGGTCTTTGCTATGGGGCATGTGCTAACCTCTGGTATTCTTGAGCTTTCATTTGGATGACCTCATGGCATGTTGGTGACAGAGGAAAAAATGGTCTAACGGTAGATGCTGGTATAACTAGAACCCCAAAGACCTGGACCTACATTGTAACAGTAAATTAGAGACAAAACAAAACAAAGCAATTCCCTTGCATAAGATGTTAGTGAGGAAGAGGGAAATAAAATCTCCTTTTTGAAAATTTATGATCACATGATGGGGCTCTCATATAGGCTTGAAACAAATTCACACTGCTTGTGTGGTCTGACAAAACCTCACACAGTGATCCTTGCACTCTGGTGTCCCCAGGTGCCCAGAGAAGCAAGTACAAGTCCTCTAGAGGAATATACTTTTCCCCTGAGTCTCAAAGAATTCCCACAGATAAAATTCCAAGAAGCATGAGGCTTCAGTAAAATAAATAAATAAATAAATAAATAAACAAATAAATAAATAAATCTATCTCTCTATCTATCTATCTGTCTATCTAAAGAAAATAAGGCATCATTGGTGGAGACAGGAAAATGTAGGGAACAGAATCAGGTCCATGAGGACTTTAGATATTAAAAATGAGTATGATTAATATGTTTAAAGAAACAAAATATGGGATTAAAATACAGATTAGGAGCAAGACGCTATTTAGAATAAGATCTGAAAAAGAACGAATTAGAGCTTTGAAATGAACAGAATTGAAAAAAAGAAGGTATATCTGAATAAATGGTCTAAAACAGAGAGGTTTAGAAATGTGGAGAATAGAGTGAGGAATCATATTAGAATTATGTATCTGGTGAGACTGTATTTCAAGAATAGGGACAAAACAAAGAAATTTTCAGGTAAAACAAGAATTTTTTCAGACCTCCCGTAAAGAAATGTAAGGGAAATACTGAAGATGGAAAGAATGATGTGAGATTGGAATGTCTGAGAGGCAAGAGAAATGAGAGCAAAGTAATTGGTAAATGTACACTTAACTAAATAAATATTGACTGCATGAAATAATAATAATAATGTCTAACTTGTATGTTTAAAGAAACAATTAAAATAATGGTAGAATTAGAATGTGAGCCCAGACAGATAGGAATTAAAAAGTATTCTCCAGTTCTTACATGGTCAAAAAAGAAGGTACAGATGACTCTTAACTTTAGATTTTTGTAAGAATGCATGTTAACATTTCTAGATTAATCCATAATAAAACAGTAGAAGACATAACTTTCAAAGAATGGAAAAAAAAGAATGAAAAAAAAAGAAATTGAACAAGATTAAAGAGGGAAGAAAAACTAGAAAACAAAAAATGGGATGAATAATGCATAAAATTAGTGGCAGAAATAAATCCAAATATCTCAGTGATTATATGAAGTACAAATAAACTGTATTCTCCAGTTAATAGATACAGATTTTCACTTGGATTAAAAATATCCAACTATATCCTTTGTAAGAGATAGCCCTAGAGGTTAAGAATGCAGAAAGGTGGATGGTAAAAAGATAGGAAGGCTATACCAGGCAAATTCTAGCCAAAAGGAAGCTTATATAGCTCAATTACTGTCTTATAAAATAGAATTTAAAGCATAATCAAATAATAGGGATAAAGAAAGTAACTACATGATAATAAAGTGGCTTACCAGGAAATTAACAAGTCCTAAGCTTGTATGTACCTAATAACATAGCCTAAAAAATTAAAAGCAAAACTCAACAGACCCACTTGGAGAAATTGATCCATTCACATTCAGTGGGAGATACTGGTACTCTTTTCTGTGGTTGATAGATAAAGCAGTCAAAAAAAGCAGCAAAAAAAAGGGACATCCCAGAAGACATTTCTGAGGTTGGCTCTCAGGCTTTTGAGAACCCAGTCATCAGAAATGTACTCCTCCTCCCTTCTCTTTTGGCACAGCAGAGTCCAAGTTATAACCAGTTTTTGCCCCTAGAACCTGGAGGTCTGATCGTACTCTTTGGCCCCTGGTCTACTAAGGGCACAGGTGCTAGACACTTGCTCAGCAGTTTCTTATGGAAATCACCTCTTCTTTATACCAATTCATACCCACATGAAAGAGCCAGTTTGCTCATTCTGGCCTCTTCTCCCTGGGCCTCTGGGATCACATATTCTTGCTTTACCATAAGACGCAGGTGACTCAAAGATAGATGATCCTGCACCCCATTTTGATTTTTCCAGATTGCCCACATTGCATTGAAGATCTGCAGTGATGAAAGATAATGGTAGTGGGAGGGGGCATTGCTCTGTAACCATCTCTACTCAGTAGAAACAGATATTCTTGCACATATAAATCTTAAAAAGATTTTAATTAGTCATTATGCCTAGTTCAATGTTAGCTCTACAATGATAGAATCCCAGCGGTTCAGAATTGAGGGTGGTGGTCAAGAGTCAAGCATAGACATCTAGTTCTGGCAATCATGTGGGACTGAGGTGACAGATGCATACCTTCCCACCCTTCCGGCCCCTCTCCAAACACATAGAAATGCTGGAAAAAATATAACACCCCAACGTAAAGACAAAGGAAAATTTGAAAGGGAAGAAAAGAGGGGAAGGAAGAGGAATAAAATAAAAATAAAGGGAGGTGCTGTCAACCAAAAGCAAAATAAAACCAAGGCTCTAAGTGCAAGAGTTGCTGCAGTGTGGTAGTCCTAGTTCCCAGACACTCAGGGCGTGGTCTTGGAAGTAATAGTTCCATAAATATAAATTCTGATGACAGTCAACTAAGTCAATTAGATATAGAAATCTGGCCTTTATTAGGAGAGAGTGGGGCTTCAGCTCAACCTAATGCTTATTAGCCTTGGAATAGACTTGAGGGTTTGGAGGTTGAGAGTGGCAATAAAATTTAGGGCTCTTTCCTAGCTTTATCTTTGCCTCATACCCTCATCAGGCCAGCCCATACCCTCCTCCAGCAGCTCCAAGTCGCCAGTTATGACTTGGGTTTAAACATTTACCTTAGACGACAACGGTACAAAGGTGCCGTTGTCAATGCGTTGGAGAATACCTTGCATTTTGATCCAGCTGGTTAGGGAATTAGTAAGTCAAAGGTTAATTCTGCATGGCCAAAGAACCAAAACAACTTTAAAATAGTCATTTTAGGGCACCTGGGTGGCTCAGTTGGTTAAGCGTCTGCCTTCAGGTCAGGTCATGATCCCAGGGTCCTTGGATCGAGTCCCATGTCAGGCTTTCTGCTCAGCAGGGAGCCTGCTTCTCCCCCTCCCTCTGCCTCCCACTCCCCCTGCTTGTGCTCTCTCTCTCTGTCAAATAAATGAATAAATAATCTTTTAAAAAATAAAATAGTCATTTGATGGCACTCTCACAGAGCTGTGCAACTCTGTAATTTTAAAAAGTCAAACCTGGCCGCTTTTCCATTTAGATGACCATCCACATGGAGGAAATACTTCCAGGGTTCTCCTCATCCTGGAGTATTGTAATCTCATAGGTGTGAAATACAGCTGGTTATCTCTCCCTGTGGTTCTGACTCTCCAGTCACAAATGGAGCACCATCTGAAAGGTTTGACGTAGCACATTTTGAGGAAATGGAAACGATGAAATCATTTATAATCAGCAGTGGAACAAGACGCCATTTAATGCAGCCTTGAGATCTTGTGGCTCAGCTGGCATGGTGTTAACACAGTTGTGAGGTTTGCCTTCCACCTTCCAGATCCCTTGAGAATGTAAACAGCAAATAAGGCTTACCCTGAAAATAACTGCATACTGTTTTACAATAGAAGTAGAATATTCCAAAAGCAGAACAGTTAAAGGTAGTAACATTTTGCCATCTGGCAAAGCCACTAGAACAGATGGATTCACTAATGACTTCTCTAAAGTATTTAATCAGACCTTACTGAAACACATGACTGGCGTATTTAATTATCCGAAATTAACAGGACTTCTGCCAAATATAGCCCTCAATGCTTGAGTCATGCTCCTTGCTTGAAGAGGAAAAAACAAGATGAATAGCTCCAGAAAGCTGGGTTTCATGTAGACCCCTTTCATTAGTGAAACTTCTCATTACCAAACTGTTGTGTTACAGCCTTAAGGCAGTATTTCTCCTTTTTCAAAGAATGAATTGTAGGACAAGCCATGCTGATCAAATTCATTTTATCAGTAACAATTGTACTTGATGAGAACATCTGGGGGTTGATAAATCTGATACAGTCATCAGATATCCCTTCCTACTTCCTGCCTGTGGAAGACTTTCTAAACCACCAGATATATTCTTTCTTGCATAAGTGAGTCAGTTTTTATTTCTCTGTAACTGGTTTTTTGTTTTTATTTGCTTTAATTTTTATATTTGTATCAAAGCAAGATAGATACACAAATCAAAGATTACTAAAGGTTTTATATAATTAAAAACTGCCCCTGCCCCACTCCTCCCCATCCCCAATCTACTTTCCAAAGGAACACTTTTGAGTCTTAGGACTGTTTTGTTTTTGTTTTTCTTTTGTTCCTGGTGGTTACCTCCATATCTCAAACCAGTATGATTAATTGCTATTTTGTGATTAATCCGTTTTAGAATCCAACCCATGATTGACTGCCTTCCAAGATACTTGAGGATGTAGTTTACATACACCGTTCTTGCTTTCCTTTCCTTCTCTCCCCCGAAGGGTTATTTCATTATTTTTAATTCCCTTATCATTTACCTTTGTAACTTTAAGTTATATTTTTATGCCTTTATTTTTGGAGTCATCAACTTTGGATAGTATCTCTTGGCTCCCACCTTTGTATGGTGAAGATATTGACGTGAATATTCCACTGAATACTTTAGGATTCTTTCATTCAATATAATGTTTTTGAGTCATCCATGTTGATGTGTATGTCAGCAATTCATTCCTTTTTATTCCTGAGAATAATTCCATTGTATGAATATATAATAATTTCTTTATCCCCGCACCCATTGATGGCCATTTGCATTATTTTCAGTTTTTTGCTATTATAAATAAAGCTGCTGTGAACATTTGTATATAAGTCTTTGTTTAGACATATCTTTTACCTTGGGTAAATAACTAGGAATGGAATTGCTAGATCATATAGTAAGTATATATTTAACTTTTTAAGAAACTGCCAAATACTTTCCAAAGTGATTTATCATTTTACATTCCCATCAGCAAGGTATGTACATTCCAATTGCTCTACATCCTACACAACACCTGGAATGTCAGTCTTTTTAATTATAGTTGTCTTTGACAATGTTCAAGTCTTTTGGCCATATTTTAAATTTGGTTGTCCTCTTACTATATTGAATTGTAAGCATTCTTTTATGTATTGAGGGCAAAAATCCTTTGTGAATTTTCTTTACCAGCCCATGGCTTGCCTTTTCCTTTTCCTAATGGTGTCTTTCAAAGAGCAGAAGTTGAAATTTTGACGTTATCTTTTTTTTCTTTTATAGCTCATGTTTTTTGTTTCTTCTCTAAGAAACATTGCCTTTCAAAGGTCACAAAGGTTTGGTTATGTGTTTTTTTTCCTATCAGTTGTATACTTTTAGCTCTTGCACTGAGATCTCTGGTCATTTGAGATAATTTTTGTGGATGATGAGAGGTAAATTTTTTTTTTCTGTATGGATGTCTAATTGTTCCAGCATTATTTGTTGAAAAAACTATCCTTCCCCCTTTGAGTTACCTTAACACCTTTGTTGGAAATCAATTGACCATATAAGCGTGGGTCTATTTCTAGACTCAATTCCGTTCCATCAATCTATATGTCTATCCTTATACCAATACTATACTGTCTTAAATCTGACTCTTTTCTGTAAAGGCTTTACACAGAACTTCCCCTTCTATAAACATTTTTACTCAGATTTATTGATTTCAGTAGTTGAGTCCAAATTCTCTCACTGTCAATCATGACTGGATTAGATTTCCAAAGCCTGTTCTTGCCTAGGATATTTCCTCCTCAGGATAACTTCTTTAAATAACCAATCTTGTCCATTTCATGTGGTTCTTAACGGTTTAATTCTCAGAGGGTAGTCTTATTTTTAAATTTTGAAGGTTAGTTCACAATACCTCTATGGAGATGATTTTCCTTGGCCTAGAATGTCAATACTCAGGGGTGAAGGACGGGTTTCATATATGTTTGTTTTGAGCAGATTCTATCATGTGGCAGTTAATTAATAATAACAAGACCTATAAAATGCTCACTAGGTTTTAAGCACTACTGTTTTAGTCACTGTCACTTAGAATTTATTAAACCCTCACAATTATACCTACCTTCTTTCAGGTAGGTACCATTATTATTCTTATTTTATGGAAGAGAAACTGGGGCACGTAGAAGTTGAGTAATTTGATGAAGATGATTTGTGAGAAACTATTTTGTGCCAGTAAGTAGAGGAGATATGCTTCAGTGATGTACTGATGACTGTTTAATAACCAGGTCTTCAAGAGAAAAAAATGTATGCATATACCCTCAAAGGTTTGTGATAAATTTTACTGGTGTAAATGATGGGTGGCACACAATTTACAAATAATAAAAAAGTATAATGCTCTATTGTAAATTCCATACAGCCAATCGATTCTCATAGAATGCTTTCATTGATTTTTGTTGAACTCATGTATCTGTGGCCAAACTTTGGTTGCAGTTCAACTATGATCTGACAAAACAGACAAGGAATGAATGCTTGATTACTCTGTGGTTCAGAAAAGAAGTCCCTCACATCATTGACAAATGAATGTAGTTCTGACATGAATGTTGGTATTTTCGATTATATTACTAAGACAAAAGTGAAACAACAAAGACATATATCAGAACTTTAATCATTTGCCAATGATGTGAGCAACTTCTCTCCTGAACTGGATGATATTTTTTGAATATTGGAAGAATATTTTCTCAATTTTTTGTGTTATTCACAATGTAACAGCTACAGACATGACACCTTTTTAAGTTTATTCTGCATTATTAACATTTTATCCTTCTATGTCTTAAGGGTAGACAACCAACAAAACAATAAATCAAGGCTTAATTTGTGGTATTTATTAATTTCCATGACATAAATACTCCTACAATGGCTGATTTCAAACCACTAATGTGACGGTATTGAAAACAGAGTTGAAAAGAGATGTGCAGTAGCACATCATTCTATCGTATTTCTACCACAGAGAGAGGAGAATGGTAAATAACCTCAAGATAATAGTCAAATGTAGTAAAATCATTAGGAAGTAATGAGTTTTAGTATATTTTTTTTAGTTGTAAGTTTATATAATTTAATATTTGACAGTGGTTGTGTTTAACAATTGATCTCAAAATTGCTAAAATTTAACAGCTCTTGCTGGTCAGTCTGAGCTGGCTTCAGCATGCCACTGCATGCTTTGACCCAAGGCAGCAAAACCACTATGCTCTTAACCACTCTTTGATGTGGTATTAAAGTATTACTAAAATATATTTCCATACCAATACAAGTATGGTGGTACTAAGCATGCAAGATATATTACATTTCTTCATTTTTCTAAATCACATTAATTCCCATTAAATGTATTATTCATCCAGGTTGTTGAGAAGTCCAATTTGAGGGACCTTCATGCTCAACCATACAGGTACCCTCAAGCTCACACAGGTCAAGAACATGGCAATGGACCACTGGTGGCCTGTCCATGTTGCCATCGCTTCCATTCATCCTGCCCAGGCCCACCTGGAAGGCAGGGCCCTCCCCCTCTGTGGTATCAGATGAGATCACGGTCCCAGTGATGGCACTCTAGTGCCGAGGGCATCCTGGAGGACAAAGACTAGAACACAACCACCTCCATCTGTGGCCGCACTACCTCCAGGCTGCTGTGTTCAAATAAAGCCTTCCTTTGCCTTTTCTTCCTCTGGTGCGCATCCCCTGAGGCTGGCCACTCCCTCTCCAGCTCCGAAAGCAGCTGCCTCCCCACTGCTCTCAGACAGTTCAGCCCAATCACTCAGATGCACTTATGCCTCCAACACCGGGAAATTTCTTTTAGTGTTATCTGCAGGGTAGGCAGGGAGAAAGCTTTCATGCTTTCCTGGTGAGACTACTTTAAAAAGAGATAATAACATTAATGTATTACTGAGAGAATCACTGAAGTAGCCTGGGCATAAAACGAAATGAGGCTTTAAAAAGTAAAATCGGGGGAGGGGGTGCTGGGTGGCTCAGTTGGTTGGGCATCGGACTCTTGATTTTTCAGGTCATGATCTTGGGGTCCCGTGTCGGGCTCTGTGCTTGGCAGGGAGTCTGTTTGAGGATACTCTCTCTCTCTCTGCCCCTCGCCCCTCAAATACATACATGAATCTTAAAAAAAAGTAAAGTCAGGGCCTCCTGGCTGGCTCAGTCGATACAGTGTGCAACTCTTGATTTGGGTTAGTGGGTTCAAGCACCACACGTTGGGTATAGAGAATACTTAAAAATAAAATCTTGGAAAAAAAAGTAAAGTCAGAATCATGAGCATTTTTTAAATGCTGCACTTGGAACAGGTACTCAAATATAATTTTTTGCCTTCAGGAATCAAGAATGATTAGTGTTGATTAGTGTTTTCTATTTAACCTTTATAAGCAAGGCTCCCTCTTTCCACAACCCTATTAATTCTCATCTCCTCACACAACATATTTGGAAATCATCCTGATTTCATTTGATATCAGAAAGACATGCATTTGCCCTCCTGGCATGCTGGAGAAACAAATCAATTCCTTCTCCCAGATAGGGTGATGAAAGTCCTTCTCTGCAGTGCTTTCTATTGCTATGGTAACAGAAGATGGGGTTTCCCAAGGGAACCAGATTTTTATATACACAGAGAAAAGCAGTTCTTTAAAAGCTTGATCCCCTTTTCGTTGCATGTATAATACTATCAATGCAATAAACTGAGTACCAAAGGAAAAATAGAATGACACCAACCCTTTTCGTATAGGTGTGGACTGAGATCTCGATTGTATCGAGACCTTCGGAGAAAGGGAGTTAATTTTTAAAGTTTTAATATTGTGGCATTGCTTTTATAACTATAATGATTTGCAAGATTTGCAAAGGGCAAGTTTTTGTAGAAGAATATAGAAAAGACTTGATTTATGGACTCTCAAATGGCAGATAGACTTCCAGTATAAGTAAGTAGTATCAATACTTCCAGTCTCAGAAAGTCTTACAACACTGTGATATGGTGAAGAAGATGATGGGAAACCCAGAGTAGAACAGATACATTGTGTAATGGTGGTGCTTTCCACTTCTGTCATTTTCTCCCTGGGAAGTACATAATAGTTGTCCATTTCATAGATGAAATCTTGTCAGAAGGAATTCAGGAGGTATGATTCTTTCCATGACAGCCCCTTAATCGGATAAGGGGACCTAACTTCCTTTAATCTGTTGGCTCATCTAAAGGCATTACTGTAGTTTAGCTTTTTAGGCTCAGGGCACCTCTGTGGAAGGAGCGAAGAACAGTTTTGCCGTATGCAGCAGGGGGTGGATTTGGTTTTATGTGAGGAAAATACATACATATATACACATCTGTCATTTGAGTGCTTCTGAACTAAAATTCCAAAGATGTTTTGGGATTAGACAAAAGCAGATCTTGCTTAAAATGACTTTTCTGGAAATTCTGGAGCTCCTAAATGCAGAGGTGTGGGAAGAAGGGAAGCTGATGGTAGCTTCCAACCTGCTTCTTATAGAAGTGCTTCTGCAACTCTCCCATTACGGACACATTATACATATAATGCTCTTGCAAATCCAGAGATTAAAGTTTGTTGGTTTTCCCTCTGGTCTCTGATGAGGTTTAAAGAGTGCTGTTGAAATGATATGACAAATTTAAAATAAAAGTAAGGTGCCACTTGACTGTGCTCTGAAAGATACACAGATACCATCATCCGGGGGAAGAAGTGACGTTTCTGGGGAGCTGATGGGAAGGTAACAAATGGCAAAATGAATAAAGGTTGTTCTCTCTATTCTTGACACAGACATGGATAAATAGGAACATTATGAGTCATTTTCAGTAATCAATTTGCATGCAAGCCAGAGAGGTGAGGTCAGAGAGTCTCCACTTAACAAAAGGAGAAAAAAGATAACTGCTAATATATTCAAACGGCAAAGTCGGAACCTGGATCAGTGGGTATCATGAGCTGGGAATAGATGATGTAAAGAACAGCATAAAAGGACTTTTGACAAAAAAATTAAAAAACAAAAATTTCCAATGTGCACTTTTTAATGAATGTGATAAATTTATGGGCCTTGATATAAAGGAAAAGAATAACCAGAGTAAAAATACTTGAAATCCATAATGGGATGTTTTTGGGTCATACCACTAATTGAGTAATTTAGACTGGTGAGTTATTTTGAAGGCCTCTTTTTTTTTTAAAGATTTTATTTATTTGACAGAGAGATACATAGCAAGAGGGGAACACAAGCAGGTGGAGTGGGAGAGGGAGAAGCACGCTTCCCGCCGAGTAGGGAGCCCAACTTGGGGCTCGATCCCAGGACCCTGGGATCATGACCTGAGCCGAAGCCAGATGCTTAACAACTGAGCCACCCAGGCGCCCCTCTCAAACATTTTTTTAAAGATTTTATTTGTTTATTTATTTATTTGAGAGAGAAAGAGAATTGGGGTGGGGGTAGAGGGAGAGGGAGAAGCAGACTCCCCGCTGAGCAGGGAGCCGATGTGGGGCTCCATCCCAGGACCCCAGGATCATGACCTGAGCCAAAAGCAGATGCTAAGCTGACTGAGCCACCCAGGTGCCCCTATCCAAACATTTTTAAACAGAAGCTGTGATCCGGCAAAAGTTTCGTTTATGTCTCTTGATAGTGTCTCTGACCATCTAGGAGGAAAACACTCATTCTTTATTTTCCAGTTCCTGTGTAGAACCTATTGCCCACGTCAGTGTGGAGAGGCAATATGGTAGCCATGATTGTTGGCATCGTTTGCTCCCTCTTCTGCAAGCACTTTATTGCTTACTCTACCATGTGATGTTCCCAGAACTGTGCGTAGAGTGATGGAAACAGCCCCCTCCCTCATGGATCATACTGTCTAGTCAGATCCTCTTCTTGATAGCCCTTAGGACTACAGGCGTGGTACTAACCTGAGGGATCTCCTTGGTTTCCTCACTAAAAATTGGCTTAGGCCATCTTTTCCCAGAATCAGGCTGCATAGGCTTTAAATTCTAATGCTGCAAGTTCTATGAGTTTAAAAGCTGCCCAGGCAAATAACCTCAGGCAACTTTGACACGCTCAGGCTTTTCCTTAGCCTTCAGCATCCAAAACCTTTCTCTCTCTTTCCTTTAAGTATCTCTTGAGTCCTTTTTTCTATCCGCCCTACCCCTCCTTACCTCACTCTCTGTCCGTGTTCCCTTACTGGCCTCCTTGCCTCTTCTCCTAACACTTCTCCCCCACCTGCCCTTCCCACTGCCTCGCTGCTGCTGGGGTTACCTTACTAAAATATGCAACTGTTCATGCCATGTCCTCTGATAATTGGCAGTGGTGCCTTACCATCCTGGCCTGCTTAAAAGGGCTTACAAGGCCGCCCTGGCCTACCTGACCCATTTCATTTTCTGCTACTCTCTGTAAGACTAAATTTGAGTATTGTCTTTGTACATGGATGCCCTTTGCACCTTTTATATGTGTTATCTTTTTCTGGTACTCCGTATAAAGATTCCCGAGGATATATTTTCTAGCAAGCACTTGTTAGATGGCGACTCAGATCCTGGGCACGCAGGCGTTTCTTATCCCAGAGCTCCCAGGTGTTTCCTGTCTCAGGACTCCTCTGCCGGCCTTGGAACTCCCGAGTGGTGGCAGAGGCAGCCCCTAGGACCGGGTCCTGCCCTGTGAAACACCTCTGACACACAGTGCCTCCCAGCCATCCCCTCCCTGCCGCTGCATCTGGCCCTGCACTCACTCCCCCACACATCAGAAGCCACGGAGCGAGCGGAGCGCACCTGCCCCTTGTTTGCCTTCCTGGGAAACCCCACACTGCCTCCACCCTGCCCAGGCGCCGCCCAGGCTCGTGGGCATCATTTGAGGTTGGAGGGGGCTGGGGTGCAGAGCCACAGGCAGTTGGGCTGTGTCAGAGAGGGAGAGCAAAGCTCTGAGGCTGTTGGGGGAGAGGCTCGAGGAACCAGCCGCAGGGATCTCCTGGGACAATTCTAGACAACTCGCTGTTGCTAGGAGGAACAGCTGGCCCTGAGGACGTGCAATGACTTTGCATTCCGGTTGCTGCGACCTTGGACCTTTGCAGGTGTGGGATTGGGCCCCGGGGGCCGCTGCAGAAGACAGTCACTGTCCGAGTCCTTTTTCCTCCTTCAAGGTCGTAGACTTGCGGCTGGGGCTGTGTGCATTTCACTCCCCGGGCGCCCCGGCATAGCCTCTGGGCCAGAGCCCGTCCCAACGCCTGGCCTGACCCCTGGGACGAAGTGCCCCACACTATGACTCTGAGTGCAGGGGGAAGGGACACAAGACATCACGGAGGATTGGGGTTTGCTTGTCACCTGAGCCACCCCTGACGCTCAGTCTCTCCCAGCCCATCCGCTCGCTCCCTGCCCCTGCATCTGACCCCACACTCACACCTTCCTCCCCTCCAGCTACAGAGTACACCGTGAGGGCTCCACCTGCACCCTCTTTGTTTAAAAAGAAGAAAACAAAAACCCGACGAAGCACCAGCCTGGGTAGGAGAGTGCAGGTGGAGCAGACCTCCAGCGTGGGGAGCAATACGGTGAATGAGGACGCGTGCAGTGTGGGTGCTGGGAACACTCGGGAAGACTAGCTGCACTCCGGCACCGGGATAAAAGGGCCTGGGAGGATCCTCAGTGAGGAAAGGGGATGGTACTCAAGGGTCCCGTGCAAAAGACCGCACTAGGTTTGGTGGGAGGCCCAGGAAGGGAGCTCAGCGGGACGAGGACGAGCTCGCAGGGACAGCGTAGGGAGCTTGGTTGCTGCAGAACTTGGGGGAAGCACACGTGGAGACCAGAGAGAGGCAGGAAGTAATCTGTGTTTGAAAACGCACTGTATCCACAGAGATGTGCATATGTTGGTTGTATATAAATGCCAGTTATACAAATGATGATAATGAAACTCGCTTTGAGTGCTCACTCTGAGCCCGGTGCTGTGCTGAATGCTCTGTGTTCTGTATATTGTCTACTTTTATGGCGTAACTGCATTTTATAGATGAGGAACCTGAGGCAAAGAGATGAACATGCCCAAAGAACCAGAGGTAGTAAGGGATAGCAGCGTGTAAATCCAAGTCTGCTTATAGAGCATATATTTGTATTAAAATTATGCTGAAAGTTGAAAAGGAAAAAAAATTCTGTTGTGTAAATGTTGAAATAAAGGAAAAACATTCTTTTATTGTGTAAACAGTCATCTGCTAGTTTTTCATATAGGTAATGTGCTTTTTTAAAAAAATTTTCAACACCTATTTTTAGAAAGGCACAACTTCTTTACACAGTGATTTTAAAACATTAGAGTATTTGCTCATCTAGGAATAACAATGATGACATTTCTTCCTCTTCACTGCTCCAGACTCCCTGAAATTCTAGGTGGTATTTGACAAAGTTTTATTTTGATTGGACTACAGAGGAAAAATGTTACACAAACTACAGCCTGGTAATTTGTGGTTCTCTTGGTTTTGCAGTGATTTATGTAAAATAGAAATTTTCATTTAAAATACGTAATCTATGGCAACAGAAACCGAAACAGCACTTGACTCTGAGACCCCCTCCGTGCTTTGAAATCCTAATGAGGATGGCATCCAGAGCTTGTGCAAGCAGGTTTAATTAATTTTGAGAAGCACACTTTCTCCTAGCAACAGCTTTTTTTTCCAAATTAAAGTCAAAAGCTAACTTGAAAAAGCTGAGTAATATTTTCAAAGTCAGTAAGTAAATATCTTGACATAAAGCAATTATAGAACCGTATAGGTTTTCTCATCATAAAATTATAATCATTATAGCATCTGATTTTCAAGGTAACCAAGTGGGTAAGATCAGATGAAATTATTGTTAAACTGTGCTAAGCCACCCTTTGCCATTCAACATTTCCATTAGAGTAGTCAGGTAGTTTATCAGTTTGAGGACAGTTCAGACTCTTCCTCTTGAGATTCTCTTGTTAGATGACTGAAATGAGAAACAAATGTGGATAAAAGAAAATCAATGTTTTTCTTAACTTTGTTCAGGAGGTTATGAAAAGAGGCTTTTTTTTTTTTTTCTTTTTCAGCCTTGCCTTACACCCAGATAAAACTCTGGTTGCAACTGGCCAAGTTGGGAAGGAGCCATATATATGCATATGGGATTCCTATAATGTCCAGACTGTGTCCATTCTTAAAGATGTCCATACACATGGAGTCGCCTGCCTGGCTTTCGACTCAGATGGACAGGTGTGTATCTTTTTCCATTTGTTTTCTTCAGTGACTTCTCACCAGTCACCTGGAATTGCAGTGCACATAGCTTATGGGCTCAGAAGGCTATTAACCCTTGCTGCCTCCCCTTGTCCGCCTCCTAGGATCCTCTCCTATCAGATCCTTTTCCAGCTGTCGCACTGACACCCAGCCCTGGGTGGGCCCCGGTTTTGTTTCCCTCGGTCTCCCCATCGATTGAAAAACCTCCAGAAGTAAGTCATGGACTCAGGTCGATCGGATCCCTCGTGACTCAGCAATTCCACTTAGTCTTCCATTTTAGCTTCCTAAATTTGGAATTAGAGATGGACCCAACCTTTTTCATAGACTTCAAGCCCTGAGCATCTCCTTGGTTCCCTTTGCTTTTAGAGGGTAACACCACCTCCTAATAATTCACGGAGAAGATTCTCTTTGACTCTTTACCTTGAGGTTTCCTCTAACCCCTGCTTCCCCACCCACCCCTGCTATTCAAGCAGCCACTGAGTCGGCCTGTGACTATGAAGACAGCCACTCTCCCGTGCATTCTCACCTTCCCATTCTCTGCCACCATCCTTTAGGTTCCAAATCCATGCCCTGCCAGACAGTTTAAATAACCTCTAATGGCCTCCACACCATTAGTTGCTTACTAAAACATTTCACCAACTGAAAAAATTGTGAAAGCATTATTTTATTATTTTTTTAAATTACAGATTTTATTCTTTTTTAAAAAATTAACATCTAATGTATTATTTGTTTCAGGGGCACAGGTCTGTGATACATCAGTCTTACACAACACCCAGTGCTCACCACAACACACATCCTCCCCAGTGTCCATCACCCAACCACCCCCCCCATCCCCCCCACTCCAGCAACCCTCAGTTTGTTTCCTATAGTTGAGAGTCTCTTACTGTTTGTCTGCCTCTCTGGTTTCGTCTCATTTCATTTTTTCCTCTCTTCCCCTATGATCCTCTGCCTTGTTTCTTAAATTCCACATATCAGTGCGATCATATGACAATTGTCTTTCTCTGATTGACTTATTTCGCTCAGCATAATACCCTCTAGTTCCATCCACGTCATTGCAAATGGCAAGATTTTATTTTTTGATAGCTGAGTAATATTCCATTGTGTGTGTGTGTGTGTGTGTGTACACCACATCTTCTTTATCCATTCATCTGTCGAGGGACATCTGGGCTCTTTCCACAGTTTGGCTATTGTGGACATTTGTATCTTTGTGGTAAATAGTAGTAGTGAAATTGCTGGGTCATAGGTTAGTGAGAACATTATTTTAAAAACACTAAAAGCTTGGAGAACTCAGTGAATGAAGTCCACACTTTGTGGCTGGGTATTCTAGGGCTTACCCAACTTTTCTAGCCTTGTCTTCACAATCTCCTTGCAGTCTAATTGGGCACCTCCATGAGATTCCTCTACCAGACATTACACTTTTGCTCCTCCAGCCCCTCCCTCATACTGTTTCTCCACCTAAAGTGCACTACTCACCTTCTTTGCCCCTTAAAGTGATTCATTCTTCCAAGACACTTCAAAGGTCTTCAAAGGACATACTTCCTGGAGTCTTCCCAGGACCGCCAACAAACTTTCCTTCTTACCTTTGACTTCCAGTAACTTTTGGCAGAAAGGATTTGTTAATGCTACAGATGTTAATTACGTGTCCAATTTCAAACTATGTTACAGAAAAGGCAGCCCCCACACAGAGGGAGGATTCCTGACTTCTATTACCTTCACCTCCTCACTAAGACGGTGCCTTATCCCTAGCCTTTTCTGTGATCCTGGGCCACCCTTCCTCGTATTTCTGCCAATTTATTTTTTCAATCCAGTTTTTGGCACATTTCAGAGTTAATTCTGTAGGGGCATGCTGTGGAAAGACCTGTGAAGTTATTATTCAGAGAGGCTTGACCAGCCTGAGAGTTTGGGGCAGGTTGAGTGTATTACAGGACTTGAGCTGGTTTGCATCACTTTTTTTAACAATTTACATTTACTTAGTGTTTCCTGCTCTTTTGCCAGGGTAATGATCATTAACTCTTTAATTTTTCTTTCTAGAACTAGATTCACTACATACCTGGCATACATAGTTTTTTTATTTTATTACTTTGTAATCTCATCCAGGTTAGGGTAGTGGAATGGATTTCCACTGATTCCACATCTAAAGAGAAATAGCTGGGTAGTCCCATTTGTTGACATTTTCAGTTACTGACTTCCTGACTAAATTCAATGAATGTCAGAATGCATACATAAGTACAAGTGTATACATATGCATAGGTGGGTACTTATATGCGTATTCTCTGATTTGGGTTTTCTAGCAACCATTATTAGAATTTGTTTGGAAGCATTGCAAGAAAAATGTAATGCAGCAGAAGGAAATCCAGCTTTAACGTTGAGTTCTTTGTTAATTTGTGTCAAAATCTTAGCCGTTCTCTCTTAGGTTCCATTTTGAACGGTGAGGGTAGCAGTGGACCGCATGGTACTTAACTGTCGGCTGAGAAAAATAACATATTTGCTTGCGGTGAAGGATTTCCTGGCTTGTTGATGCCTATTGCTTCAGGTCTTCCCTAGTCCCTGGACAGAGTTCACTGGAATCAAGTGATATTTAGAAAATGACAAATGGCTCATCACCTCTTAAATAACAAAAGGCAATAGAAATGCTTTTTAGGTAGCCATGGGGCCTGTCATTACAAATGAATAAAATAGATTACTTTTGGCTTTTTTTCGATCAAGAAATGTGGGTTTTACTTTAGTGCCCGTGTTTATTACAAAAAAAAATAAGCTAAATGGAATTCACACCCTTCAAATTTTTCTTATATGGACAAAAATGCAACCACGTATTATAATTTCCATTGCTGGAATGCTCTATTAAAACTTACAGCAAAGAAAGAAACCCACAAAGACCCCCTTTCTTAAGGGCACATTTTTAAAGTTCCAACTGTGTATTTTTTATACAAAACATTACTGATGGAAGCCATCTTTACTGAAGAAAACTGAATAATCCCTGCATAACAACACATTTGCATTTAGCTATATGTGACTGTCATTACACATGTATGCACGCATACACGCACACACACATAGACACTCATAGTGAAATATGTAAGCTCAGATACTCTTATTACTTGGGTGATGCTGTATTTTCAAAACCCTTTGATTGGCAGAAAGGATTTGTTAGTGAAATACGTAAGCTCAATTTTACCAATCCATATGATAATTCTACAAGGTAGACCTAACAAATATTTTGCATTCATTTTAAAATGAGAAAACATAATTTAATGAGGTTAATTTTGCAAGGTCTTAGGTCTGGCTCCTCACAAGTCAAAAGAGAAGCCAAATCGACTCACCCAGTCCAGACCTCTGTCCATTATACAGTGCTGTTTCCATAGGTGGGGACATCCTGCTAGAACCTCCCTCTGATGTTGGTATTTCTAATACATGTTTTGATACTTTTGATTTTGTGTATACTTAAATGTGTTAAATTTTCTTTTCCTTTGAGAACAAGTTCTGATATAAACACCAAGAATTTAGGCTGGGAGATGAAGTACCAGATTGCGTTTACCAACATGTTACCTGAAATGTTTGTGGAGCTATGAAAATTAAGAATGAACGTGTTTGTCAAACCCTTTAATTTCAGCAGTTTGGCAAGACTTTTGGGCTATAGAATCCTAGACTGTCTCTACTCTCACATTAATATTTTAAATTTAAAAATTAAGAAAATTTTAAAAAAATAAAAAATTGAGGGGCGCCTGGGTGGCTTAGTCTGTTAAGCAGCTGTCTTCGGCTCAGGTCATGATCCCAGGGTCCTGGAACCGAGCCCCGTGTCCGGCTCCCTGCACAGTGGAGAGCCTGCTTCTCCCTCTCCCTCTGCCTGCCACTCTACCTATTTGTGCTATCTCTCTGTCAAATAAATAAAGAAAATCTTTAAAAAATAAAAACATTTGAACCTTGCCTTCAAGTTGTGTTCCTCTGAAATCAACTTGTTAAATCAGAGGCTTTGTGCCAAATGATTTGTAGCTTTTAGGTTTTTGAAATTTCAGTATGTGCTAATAGAAGTCATCTGTGATATCTTTAGTTGTGTACTTAAGATGGATTTTGAGAAATCTTTTTTTTTTTTTCACATATGTTCAATGCCTGGCCCAGAGTAGGTCATCAGTGACCATTTGTTGAAAGAAGTGATGGATAATAAGAAATGTGCCCATCAGTTTCAGCTATTAAATTATTGTTCTTATTCTTAGCGTTTGGCTTCTGTGGGATTGGATGCCAAAAACACAGTCTGCATTTGGGACTGGAGGAAGGGAAAACTTCTGGCCTCCGCCACCGGCCACTCCGACCGGGTAAGAAGAGCTTGTTGGATCGAACTGTGCAGTTTTCATAAGTGTGAGGGAATTGTGAAGTAGCTTCCCAGAGTTGTCCTATTTTTAAAAGTAAATTTTCCATGTAAAGATTTTCCTACATATTCAACCTAAAAACTGACTTTAAAAAAAATTAATTTGTGATTAATAACTGTGTCAGCATGATCTCTTCTGATGATCGGATGCTTTCTTTAAATTGTTACTACTTCTCATAGGCAAAGCAAATTTTTGACACTGGCATTTAGCATCTTCATAAAATCAAAATAGAATTGAATTTGAAAATACATGTAAAGTTTAGATTTGGTTTAGATCGTTTGGCTAGATTTGGTTAGATTTCATTTAGATCTAAACGAATACATAAAATATATGTATTCATTTAGAAATGGAAGTAGTTAGAAAATATTCACAAAATGTGTTTCAAGTGTATACATTTTATTTTACTTTAAGGATTTATTTATTTCAGACAGAGAGAGCATGTGCACACAAGTAGGGGTGGGAGGTGGGGGGAGGGGCAGAGGGAGAAACAGATTCCCCTTTGAGCAGGGAGGGAGCCCAACCTGGGGTTGGATCCCGGGAACCCTGGGATTGTGACCTGAGCTGAAAGCAGACGCTTAACAGCTTAACCAGCTGAACCTCCCAGGTACCCCAGAGTGTATACATTTTAACTTCAAATGATTGTAAGGACAACCTTGGGATTCTTTCTTATTTTGAGAATCTTGAATGTAAACTGTGGCCTGCTTATCATCATATTGAATTTAGTGTGATCAAAAATAATTCCATATAGTCATAGCAGGCAAGATAGGATATGAAGCAGGTCAGAAATCTATTTCTCCATTGTCTTGCATAATTAAAATAATTTGACCATTTTATTGTCTTGATTTTCTAATTTCAAAAAAAAAAGTGAATTTGCATGACTACTTGCATTGATGGCTAGTTTTGTATTTCTCCTCAATGTAAGTGTCAATGCAGAATGAGGCCCAAATTAGATACTAAATTCACTGTCTCTTCCTTAGTGTGAACTTTAAATTTTTTTTTTCATTCACCGATGGAGAATCATGGTTTTAAGGTGACCCCATAGTTGTTGCTGTGCATTCGGGCAAATTATACTCAAGGATTAAGTTCTCAGAAAGTCCAGGAATGACCAGCAGTGGAACTTTGGTGTTGGAAGAGGCCCGGCATCCTTCTGGTCCCAATGGTTTGTACTCCTGGCCACACGTTAAGAATTCCCTAGGGAGATTTTACAGTGTAGTGATGCTTGAGCTCTACTCCCAGGTTATTAACTTCTTGGTAATTAATTGGTATTAACTTAGTACTTAATGAGCAGGTTGAAAATATTTGTGCTCACATTTTGGATATTACTGTTTCTGCTTATGTGATAATCCCATCGTATAAAATTAGTTGGATTAAACTAGATCAGTATGTGAATTTCTTACTATTTTGTCATGTATTTTACACCTTCCACTTAGAAGTAGATTGTGAAAAGTGTATACTACTCTAGTGTGACCTCTATAATTTAAAGAGCCTAGAATGTTTTAATGAAATACTGTCCTTTTAGAACACTGTTCTCCCAGACCCCATAATTTGTATCACACAGTTTTGTTCTTTATTACTGGTGCCAATATGAGTTATTACTGGCTCCTTATGGGCAAATGATTATCTTCAAGATTATTTTAGTGGCTAAAATGCTTAATGCCTAGCACTCATTTATGTAATGAGTGCTTTATAACCTGCAAAATGATTGTACATACATTATCTTAATTGACCTCATAACAGAACTGAGGTGATGTCATTTATTTTTAAAGATTCTAAGACTAGCCTGAGGTTGCCTAGCTAAAATGGGCCTCATTGGAACTTGGTACTTGGACCAAATGCTTTCTTCAGTGCTCTTTCTGTGGTCTATAATTGCTCCTTTCTACCTAACTGAAGGTTATAGGTCTTTCTTTTCTCTCTGATGATGGGTCCATATTTCTCCTTCCTATGTGATGAGAAATTAGCAGCCTAAACTCTTTCTCTGATTTAGACTCCAGCCCTGACAATTATGCCTTCTATTAGAGCTTCACAGAATGTGGTACATGGACTGACCGCATAGGAATCTCTTGGGGTCTGCTTAAGAATGCAGCTGCCTGGACCCAATTTCTGACCCAGGAAGTCAGAATCTTTCAGTTGGGCTGGTAGATATGCACTTTGAGCAATTACCACAGCTGACCTGACCCTTAAGGTTGACAGAGTCTTCTCTTCCTTGTTCCCAAAATTGAAAACTGCCGTCAAACTGGTAGCTTTTCTTTAAGAATGATAAATAGTATTAGTGGATATGTTTTCAGTTCCTTGGAAAACTGAAAACAAAGTAGTATTTTGGATCAGATTAAAATGACAGGCTAAAGGCCTATTTTAGGTGGGCTAAGTTAGGGGCCAAATAAATGCCTCTGCCTTGTGTTTATGAATATTAACTTCTAAGATTATGAGAAAGTGTTGGCCACATTGAATTGTGGTTGACTATTAAACATTTTCCTACTTAAACACTCTATAAATCTTTTTATTGTAAAGCTATCTCAAAAGTATTTTATGATCATTGTGTAGAGGTATAGAAAATTTGATCAAAAAATTATTCTAGGTCATTGCAATGCATCAAGTTAAAAACATGACACAAGTTTGTCTCATTGATTGCAGTTAATTATTATTTCTTTATTCAGGCCTAAGGTAAGTAGATGTGATGCAATAAAAACACATGTTGTCAACTCCTGACCCATCACCAAGCCAAATCCCACGTTGTTCAGTCTATACAGGTAACATTGTGTCCTCAGTGTTAGGATGGAGTCTTGGCAGTTGAACTGATAACTGAAAGAAGGCAAAAACACAAAAATTACCAACATAGCAATTTTTTATTTTTTTTTGAACAGATTTTTGATATTTCCTGGGATCCATATCAGCCAAACAGAGTGGTTAGCTGTGGAGTAAAACATATAAAGGTAAAGTAGTTATTTAAAAAATTTTTGGTAACTTGTATGAGAAGAATTGAAGGTGCTTATATGTATAATTTGATGTTGAGAAGTGGCTCAACTTTATTTATCTTAAATTTGGAGCCATTTTACCTGCTTCTTTGATCATGAAGCAAGCTGACATCAGCTGATGGGGCTTTTTCAGAACTACAGTGTATGGACCACCAAGTGGAGTATCCAGCAGGCAGCTGAAAAGAAAACTTTATGTTAATTAAATGCTAAACTGAATACTCAAAGTACTTCTAGGATTGCAAGTTTTAAAACAGTTCTGATTTTAATACTATAAATTAAGTTTTTACATTTTGATGAATGTTTACACATGCTGCATATCAAAACTCTGTCATGTTGAAATATGTTTTTTGAGAAGGAAGGTGCCATATTGGGTTGGACATAGAAATACAGGGATACATGGTACAAACCTACCTGGGTCATTGGTCTTTAAATGCCTCTATCTTCCCCTAGACTACACAGACTGAATTATCACAGGTGGCCCAGGACCTACCTTCAGCTATTTGCTTCTTTCTATTTTGTTTAACAGGTAGCAAAGTCAACACCATTAACTTTCTTTGCTCTGATATAGCAAAAATTTCCACTGGACCCTGGGATATGGCCCAGGATCTTCTGTCTACAGATTTGTAGCTAGTAGAGGTTTAAAGTTCATAATTGAAAGAATGTAAGGATTACTTGCTTGACTCCAGCCTGTGTGGATCTGGTGCAAAATTGTTGGTACAAAAATGTTGCATTTTCGTCTGAATGGAGTAGGTATCTGTAACATTCCCCCAACCAACTCCTCCTGTTTCCCAGTTCTTTTGTTCTTTGAATCTAGTTTTTTATGATTTCTCCCCATTGTTCCTACTTCATTGTTAGAAAGGGACAGATGATCAAATACTCAGAAGTAAATATAATGAGGGATGCAAGACTTAAAGAATATTACAAAACTTTACAGAGGAATATAAAATAAGGCTTGAGCAAATGGAGAGGCAACCTTGGTTCTGGACATGATGTCTAAAAATTACAAACTCATCCTTTCAATTACATTCAGTACAAGGTCAGTTAAAATCTCTAGAAGTTTTGTTACTGTTATCTGACATTTCCTTTTCAATTATTCTAAGTTAGTCTGGAAGGATTAAAAAATGAGAATAACCAAGAACCTGGATAAAAAAGGGATAATGAAGAGGGAACTGCACTAAGCGTATTATGAAATTAAAATAATTAAAATGTATCACACTGGGATAAGGATAAATAAGAACACCACCACCACCAACAAAAAAAGCTGAGGGGCGCCTGTGTGGCTCAGCTGGTTAAGCGTCTGCCTTTGGCTTGGGTCGTGATCCCAGGGTCCTGGGATTGAGCCCCATGTTGGGCTCCCGGCTCAGTGGAGTCTGCTTATTCCTCTGTCTCTCTCCTCTGCTCATGCTCTCTCTCTCTCTCTCTCTCTGTCTGTCTCTCTCAAATGAATAAATTAAAAAAAAATCAAAAAACAAAGCTGAGAAATAGACTTTAAAAGGGATAACAATTTAGAATGGTATCTTGACCAGTGGGCCCTAGGACAGTTTGTTATCTATTTGAGGGGAAAAAAGTTATATATTATTCATACCATACACTAAAATAAATTCTCTATGAATCGAAGAGTTACATGTTTAAAAAACTGTAAAATAACTAGAGGAATATCTAAGTAAATGCTTAACTGCTCTCAAGTAGGTGAAAGGCCTTTCTGAATATAAAAGCAAAGTAAGAAACCATAAAGGATAACATTATAGATTCAATTATATAAACATTAAAACATTCTGTCTACCTACCCCCACCCCTAAGAAACAAAAGAAGCAAACCACAAATGAGCTAAGTGTAAGCCACGAGCATGGTAGATAGAATCTGGGTTTGTCCTTGAAATGTCAAGACCTCCAACAAACCTGTACAATGGACAAAGGACATGTATACTTGACAAAAACAGAAACACTGTTGGCAAATAGATATATGAAAGTCTAAACCTCATTAATAAGGAGGAAAAATTTTAAAATAACAATATTTTTTTAATCCATCAAAATTATGATTAAAATATATCCAGTGTTGGCAAAAATTTGGTGACTGAACATTCTCAAACCTTGGTGGTGGAGGGGTAAATGAGTACCAGATATGAGTATTTCTACTCTTTCTGTCCAGAAATTTGGTAATATCTATCAATAGCTTTAGAAATGTTGATATCCTGGGCGCCTGGGTAGCTCAGTTGGTTAAGCAACTGCCTTCGGCTCAGGTCATGATCCTGGAGTCCCGGGATTGAGTCCTGCATCGGGCTCCCTGCTCAGCAGGGAGTCTGCTTCTCCCTCTGATCCTCTTCCCTCTCATGCTCTCTCTATCTCATTCTCTCTCTCAAATAAATAAATAAAATCTTAAAAAAAAAAAAAAGAAATGTTGATATCCTTTGAGCCAGTAATTTCTTTCCAGTGTTAGTATGTGTGCTGCCAAAGAGAGCACAGCCAGTAATTTTATTTTATTTTTTATTTTTTAAAGATTTTATTTATTTGACAGAGAGAGACACAGCAAGAGAGGGAGCACAAGCAGGGGGAGTGGGAGAGGGAGAAGCAGGCCTCCTGCTGAGCAGGGAGCTCGATGCGGGGCTCCATCCTAGGACCCTGGGATCATGATCTGCGCTGAAGGCAGACACTTAACCAACTGAGCCACCCAGGTGCCCCCAGCCAGTAATTTTACATCTTGGAATTTATCTCAAGGAAATCATTAGGAGTATGAACCAAGGATAGGTTCATTGTTGAATAATTTACCAAAAGCAAATAAAACGAGATAAAAGAAGACCTGAAGCCGCCTAACTTGCCTCCAGGTGGTTAAATAAAATATGGTATATCTGTAGGAAGAAATACTGTGCAATCATTACAGTCATGGTTTAGATGATTATTTAATGTTACTAGGAAATATGCAAGATTTATTTACAGTCTACTGGTTGGGGTAAATTTCTTGCTTTGATTTTTTTTTTCTTTTTACTTTAGAAGTAACCTATATTTTTGTGTAGGAAATAAATTGGAAAGATATTCCAAAATGTTAAACAGTTAATGCTGGGTACATGAGTTGATGATTAATTTTTTTCTTTATTTTTAAAATTATTTTACAATAACATATTTCCAAGATAAGAAAAAAGTAATGAAAAAACAGAAGACAGAAAGATAAACCTATAGGTTCCATTATTCAAAGGTATCAAGTGTCCTGCCAATACCTTAGGACTTCATCAACGTTTTGTTATCCTTGTGCAAAAACCTGAGAATATGTTTGCTCAAATACAGGGACTTTTTGCTTCAGCAGCAGTTGGAGGGTCCTTCATTGTTTTATGTAGTCCACCCAAAAGACTCATTAAATTTGATAAACATTAGTTGCATTTCTATCATGTGAAGGACTGAAAACTGACCCGACTTTCAATTTGCTTGACAAAAGCAATTAAAACATTAAAACAGAACAATCTATAAGAGAGGCAAAACCAAAATTCTCTAGTGATAAAGGAGAGATCCCAACTGGTTAGAGGAATGTTAAGCATTTCAGGAAGGGGATGGTATTTGAGCCGAGCCTTGGTGGGTAGGTGAGTTTGGTAGGGAGAGTTTGGAAGTCAGCATTACCCAAAGTAGAGGTGGGGTTGCACTTCAGTCAGGAGTTAAGGGGGAGGCATTGGTCACCCATAGAATCTTGGGACTAGGGAGCAGAAAGGTCCTTAGCCCATCATATGTTCAAAGATTATCAATGTTTTCATCACCGAAGACCCACTTTTCTCATTTTCCTAGGAAACCAGTATTTCGAAAAAGTTTGGCCAGAAAATAATTAGCCGTTAAATAATTCGCTTTACAATTTTTATTAATCAAAGATATATGTATCTGCCAACATGAGTTTCTGTTCAGTCTAACAAATTGCAAAGGCACTGAATTATTCTCTTACCTACAATCAAAGAATTATGTGAGATCATGATAAGCCTGGTTTCCATTAGGCTCTGGTGGCTCTCTAGAAGTCTGGGACTCTGGCCTCAGAGCCATCATCCAATTTGCATATCCTAAGATGAAGAAGCCAAGACGTAGAAGGTTATTTGACTTTGAATCCTCTTTGTTATCTCCTTATACTTGACTCTGGGAAAGCTGCTTAATCTCCCTGAGGCTGAATTTCTCTCAAAAAACAAAACAAAACAAAAAAACCAGAGGGTTGTGGATCACTACCTTCTGAATTTATTAAGAGTTACATTAAACAGTGTGTGGAACCAGTAAGGGCACAATAATGTTAATTTTTTTCCCTTCTCCTGGGATCACAAATATGGTAGCACAGATAAGATTTAAAATTCAGTCTCTGGCTCCCTGTGTAGAACTCTTTCCACTTGGAAATTATTTCTTCAGTGATCCATCTTGGCCTGACTTCCCCCGCCCCAAAGAACAGATTATGAAAAATAATAGATTAGCTGCTTAATTGGTGATTTCTCCAGCATCTTCCCTATTTCTTTCCATCCTTGGTGTTAACTCTTTTAATCAGTTAATTCTAAAAACAGAGACACATAAAACCCTGGAGCTTCATTTGAAAACAGAGCTGTTTATCCCATTAAACTTATTAATTATGTTTTAGCAGACAGGCATCTTTTTCTTTTTCTTTCTTTTTTTTTTTTAAGATTTCATTGATTTGAGAGAGAGGGAGAGAGCACAAGCAGGGGGAAGGGCAGTGGGAGAGGGAGAAGCAGAATCTCAGCTGAGCAGGGACCCCAGTGTGGGGCTCGATCCCAGGACCCCAGGATCATGACCTGAGCCGAAGGCAGATGTTTAACCAACTGAACCACCCAGGTGCCCCCAGGCATCTTTTTCTAAGCAAAAGTAGGTACTTTTACCTCGAATGGAATGATCTGCAAATGCCCATCCAGCCATCTTTATTTTGTGTAGAAAGAAATCCACAAGTTTTAGTAGCCTTCAACAACTATTTTCACTCTCTGTATTTTCTATAACCAATTCTAGGATCCCCACCTTATCCCCCCCAAACCTACCTAACAGCAAATGAATGATTCCAGTCACAAGTTGAATGCAAAAATCTTTGATGCACTCCAAGAAAATATTTTTATGTGAAATTGTGTAGCTAGGGTGAAATCCTTTCTGTTTTTGCAAATTCCCAGTGTTTGGCAGACAGGCAAATTTCAATTACCTGAAATGAATGCTTGAAACCAGTAGCAGCTGAGCATTGTCATGCTTGCTTGGTTTCACAGTAAATGAGCCTACCAAGTTTGTGGATATTGTTGATCCTTCTCCAGTCCCTAGTCATAGGTAGAAGGGACATTGGAGATTACCTAGAGCCAGATGAACTCCAGGGTACCTGCCAGTTCTAACAAAATTAGCATTACAATCTGGGAATGGAGATTGGGGAAGATAAACGATGTCTGTTCATTTGATGTGGATTTACTGATGTGTTGCTACCCTAAATTGTCACTGTTTTCCAAATAGGAAGTGCTTCTCAAGAAGAGAGAATCAGAGATTTGCCATTTCTACAAAAAAATCTCTTACCTATCCTGGCATTATATCTGTATGTGCCTTTTTAGAGAGTCATTTGATTATTTGGAATGTTTCATGTTGGCATTGTTGCCTCCTACTGGGTGATTTAAAACCTTTGTGTCTGAGGATGATGGTCTCTCTATGTTTTGTGGTTGTCCATTAGAAATATTTCAGTAACTTAGGTATTATGTAAGTGATGAATCACTGAATTCTACTCAAGAAACCAATATTGCACTGTATGTTAAATACCTAAAATTTAAATTAAACTTAAAAAAATGTTTCAGTAACTCAGATCAGAGGTGCACTTTCTAAGTTAACTAATAACTACAAAATAATTACTCTTCTTTAGGGCTAATGATTACAAAATTATTACTCTCCTTCAAATCTTCATGTATGGGAGACATAGTGAGAAAAGGAAATGGCTACCTTCTTTGGGTTTTGGCATGTTTGTACTACCAGTAAGTGTTTACATCTAGTATTTTGTTCAGGTTCCAAGTTAATACTTAAATGTTAAATGTTTTCCCAAAGCTTAGACCTAACCATGTTTTTCCCCAGATCTTGTTGTTCTTTCCATGTGTACTTTCCTTAAAAGTAGTACGTGCCCAAAGAAACCAATCACCAGAGTTGATACTTGCCTCCTTAATGAGGGAAGAATCCTGTATTGTCTCACATGATTGCACACCTGCCTCTCATCCTTCCCAAGGGCCACCTCCTCCATAGCCACCAGAATCCCAGACCTCCCGGGTGGTACAACCATGCCAGAACTGCTTCCCTTAGTATTTAACTACTCTAAGAGGGCTACCATTTTTTCCTCTCCTACAGGCACAAAATATTTGGCTTGTCACTGATTTTTCCTCACACTTTTTTTTTTTTTTTTTGTCACTTGGATTTGCCTAATTCTGCTCTCCTGATCCCTGATGTAACTTCTTCCTCACCCACTGATCCAAATCCTAGCCTTGCTCATTCCAAGTAATTCAACACAGTTCTCTATTTTTTAATTCTCTTGCCACTTGTATGTAGTCTGAATATACTTCCTTGAAATGGTCTCTTGCTTTATTAGTATCTTCATTAAAGTTCTCAAGGCAAAGATCAAGATTTCAATATTTTCTCATGTAAGACACCCATTTAACCCTTACTTTCAGCAAACCAATTTGGCCACTTTGCCCTCACTTCCAAATGGGGAGGATAAGAATAGCTGCTTTAGCCTGTTCTCAGGGGCATTATGAAGATTAAATAAATGTAAAGAGCACTTATAAACTGAGGGGCTAAATGCATAGCAGGAAAGTTATACCAGTTCATACATTTAAGAAACCATGTCAAAGCAAAATACTTAATTTCTTAGATAACCATGGAAGTCTCGCCTTCTATAAAGTAGCTCAAGCTTTATGCTTAATGATTCTTCCACATGATAAATTATACAATGAAAACTGAAAAGCTTAATCAGTTATTTGGCCATATGAAAATATAACTCATATTTCGAAAACTTCTTGAGTAACATTTCTGCAGTGAAGATTTATCACATTTTAAAATTATAAAGACATTATTTCCAAATACATATATATATATATATATATATATACACCAAAAAAAAAGTCTAGAAAATACATCAACACGTGAGCAGGACGTTGTAGGTATTTCTGTTTTCCTCTTTATACTTTTCTGTATTTCTAAACTTCTCTACAATGAACCTATACTGCATCTGTAATTTCACTAAAAATTAAAGACCTGATGATTTGTTCACTTTATTCCAACTCTGAGGACATTGACCTTTTGTATTTAATCACCATTAAGCAATTAGTAAAGTTTGGGAATTTTAGAACTTTGGAAGTTTAAAAAATGCTGTTAAAAGTTTTTCTTATGTTGCTACCAGTTGGCTAAAAGGTTTTGCAGTTTTGTTGGTTGCAGTAGAACAAGTTAAATTATGTGTGCCTAGTTCAGCTATAGCAAGTGACGCAAATGGAGGGACCTCAAAAAGTTGAAAATAGAGCTACCCTATGACCCAGCAAATGCACTACTGGGTATTTACCACAAAGATACAAATGTAGTGATCCGAAGGGGCGCCTGCACCCCAATGTTTATAGCAGCAATGTCCACTATAGCCAAACTATGGAAAGAGCCCAGATGTCCATCGACAGATGAATGGATAAAGAAGATGTGGTGTGTGTGTGTGTGTACACAATGGAATATTACTCAGCCATCAAAAAATGAAATCTTGCCATTTGCAATGACATGGATGGAACTAGAGGGTATTATGCTAAGTGAAATAAGTCAACCGGAGAACGACAATTATCATATGATATCACTGATATGAGGAATTTAAGAAACAAGGCAGAGGATCATAGGGGAAGAGAGGAAAAAATGAAACGAGACGAAACCAGAGAGGGAGACAAACCATAAGAGACTCTTAATCTCAGGAAACAAACTGAGGGTTGCTGGAGTGGAGGAGGGTGGGGGGATGGGGTGGCTGGGTGATGGACACTGGGGAGGGTATGTGTTGTGGTGAGTGCTGGGTGTTGTGTAAGACTGATGAATCACAGACCTGTACCCCTGAAATAAATAATACATTAGATGTTAATTAATTGAATTTAAGTTAAAAATTATTTTAAAAAGGGCAGGGGACAATAAAAGATTTAGCTTAAAAAATGTACTGAAATAGACGCAAATACCAGTAATGTGATGCATCAGAATGAATACATTATTTTTGGATCTATTCATTTTATGATTTTCCAGTTTTGGACACTCTGTGGAAATGCCCTAACTGCAAAAAGAGGGATATTTGGCAAAACAGGGGATCTTCAGACCATCCTTTGCCTTGCATGTGCCAAAGAAGACATCACCTATTCTGGTGCTTTAAATGGAGACATCTATGTCTGGAAAGGGCTCAATTTAGTCCGCACCATTCAAGGAGCACACAGTGTGAGTATGTCCATGTGGAAATTGGGCATTGAATAGCAAGAGTGTAGACAAGTGTTGTTTTTATGTTGGTTAGTAAGGGTAGATTTTTCCTCACTCTGAATGAGTGAGCATCACCTCCATGTCTGAATCAAACAGAAAGCTCTTAAAACGCAAACAGAAACCGTTGATAAATTGCTCTCTTTTGATGGTCTGCTCTGTAAGAACAAGGGCAAACTTTACTTCTGACCATTCTGCTCTCTTTTGACGTGTATGATAATGGTTACATTGCCATACCTATAGATGATGAAGTAGAAATGCCCAGAAGAATGGGGAGATGTGAAAGCTGAAGGCTATATTGTAGTAAATGGAAATTGGGTGGAAAATTTTTATAAAGAAAAGTTGAAGCGCGTCTTAGCAAAAGAGCTATGAAATTTTAGGCCTTTCATTGTCTTGTATGTTGAACCAATTTTCTTGGCTTCACTAATCATGAAACAGCTCTTAAAACAATTCAGGGGTCAGTAGTTGTCCTCGTGCATAAAAGCAACTGCCATAGTAACCTAATTTCTCTTCACACTGGATCTTATGTCAGCAGTATATACTTGCAGCACTTTTCAATAGACAGGTAAAATATTTTCCTATGGAAAAGCACCTTTAAGTTATGAAACTATTTCCCATGTGAAAAAAAGCATCTTTGTATAATCCCTAACAAACGAACACAAACATAATTTGTCTTCAGTTAGGCTCAGGCGGTGCCTTCTTGAGCTCATTGAGATGCATTTCAGTTACCTGCTTACCAGTGAAAGTGTTTATGTTCCTATCTGGCATATCTTTGGTTGATTATTTTGAGTGGCAATTTATATGAAACACCTCCATTGTTACCTTTTCTTTATAAGGATCAGTAGTCACATAATGGAGTTTGATCTTCATATGTACTTTAACCAAGGAATTAGTGAATAATTTTTTTTTCAAATTGCCATCAGTTTAGTAATGATAAAGGAACATTTGAACTAATTTGCATTAGTAGTAATTATGATTAATTTTTGAGCTAGCCAAAATGAAGGATATTATAAATGGCTACTTGGCCTATTGTCAGGATTTCAATAGAGAACAAGGTATTTAAAATTTGTTTTGTTTTGTTTTTGCTTTTTTTTATTGTGAAGATCCAACTATAATGACTATATAGAATCACTGCAGTATTGAGTATTATCTGCATTACTCAACAGGCTGGAATCTTTAGCATGTATGCTTGTGAAGAAGGCTTTGCCACCGGTGGACGAGATGGGTGTATTCGATTATGGGATACTGATTTCAAACCAATAACCAAAATTGATCTCAGGGAGACAGAACAAGGATATAAAGGTAATATATATATTAATACCCGTAACTCTAAGAGTGTTAAACACAATGTGAAGTTCTGTATTTATATTTGTCTCCCTGTACCCCATCTTATTCTAGAAAGGACTTAAGGCAGTTTACATAAATACATTGAAAGAAGATAAAAAAATGTGTTAAAAATAAATGGATACCCCTTCTTCCTTATTTGCACAAAGATATCTGTGTGTACTAGTGATGAACCTACTACAAAGATCAAGAACATAATGAGAAAACCCTAGTGATGAACCTGCTATAAAGATCAAGAACATAATGAGAAAACCCCTGAGTGGTATCTTGGGAAATGGACCTTTGAGTTATAAAACTGGGAAATTCTGGACAAGTTGGTGACCCTGAGACTGCTCCCAGCCTCCTTAAATAAGCAAATAATTGACAGGAAAAACAAGACCAAAAAAATAGCTTTAAAGTAGTAGCCCATAGTAGTGGGATCAGAACTGGGGACTTGGGTTCAAATCCAAGTTTTGCCCATGATAGATTTGAGTCAATTTTTTAGGAACCCGTGGGCCTCTGTTTCCTCATCTAAAAAATGGGGATAATACTAGTAACAACCTCATAGAGTTGTATGAGGGTTAAATGTACTTACAGAGTGCTTAGAATAAGTGACGGGACAGTCAGCACTCACATAAATATTAGCTATTATTACAATATACTGAGTATGTGTACCAGGGAATACAAAGCAGTTTGTATACATCTTTTAAAATTCTCATGATAGGCTTATAATCTCATTTTCATAGATAAAGAATTTGGGCTTGAGAGAGTTTAAAGTGGAGATGTAAACAGAAAAGATAAGATAAAGTCACAGGCGGTATTCATACACTAAGCACATGGAGGGGGGCTCTGTTCATTTGCTGCAGATGAGCCCCAGACCCTGCTCTTGGCTCCTGCAGCCAGCGCTGAGGGAGGGTTGCTCAGTACCGTGAGTCATACCGTCCACAAGGTGAAAACTTACTCATTGCTCAGGTGAAGGCAAATGACTCCCAGTGCTAAGATGAGAGAGAAATTTCCTGAGAATCTTCCTAGAGAGAACTCTGACAGATCAGAAGTCCTCAAAAGGCACGGAGTGAGCTATTACTCATCAGGTTCTCTTTCACGAAGTCCCTTGATGCAGGCTCATGGCAATGTGGCCACAGAGGTTCTTCCAAAGGCCAAATTGTCTGGCGGTGCTTAGAGCTCTCTCCTGACCTGAGGTAGATTCCAGAGGACTGAGAGAAGAATACTACCTATTCTTCAGGCCATCCTCCTTAAAGAATGTTGTCAACCAAACCTTTCTTAAAAATTTAGCAATAAGGAAATGAGCTAGATATTTTACTTCCTATGTATACCCAGAATCCAGCTTCCTTAAATATCTATTAAATACAAAAAGTCAGCCAATCTGGAGATTGCATTGTTGTTTTCTTATGGAAGCTCAGGATCTTGGTTTAGATGCATTTCTGAATTCCAGGCACAGGGGTCAACCTTGGAAGTTGTAAAATTTAGTATCCGCTTCAGTGCATCGACAAGGAGACAGCCGAGGCCCTTAAGTTCTTTGCCACAGAGTTGACAAGCCCATGTAACTTTATCCAGAAAAATACTTCGGGCAGATATATATATAAGCAAGTAAGCATCCAGAAGAGCAAGGTAAAACATCTCAGTAAAGCAGCCAAGAATGTTTAACCTTGAATCATGAAACTTCTTGGTGTATATTTCAGGGTAACTGAGAGCACATCATATACTAGATACTGGATGAGTTAACTTACTGGGTGGGATTATTGACCATAAACTGGCTGGATGTTGGGGAGCATCAACCAGCAATGATGATTCCTTTCTGGCGGTCACTTTATCCAGCTCATCCAAAAACTGTATCACACAATTAAGGTATAAATTTAAGGTATAAATTAAGGTATAAATTCTGCTCTGGGTAGCAGAGCAGAAACCGTATTTACCCTGCTCTGCTTTTCTATCTGATACCGAGTTCCTAACTTTGGGCTCTCAAAGGAGCCAGTGCAGAAGGAGCCTCCAGGTAACTGGGGGTTTATATTGATTGCATGGCCAACTCCTGTCCCCCAGAGTCAGATGAAGACAGTCAGGGACGCCCTGCATTTTGTGTCAGTGTCAAAAGATTGACAACACACCCACCCACCCACACACACACACACACATACACACACACACGCCCTTGCCAAGGTCAAAGCAGACACAGGTGGTGCACGGTAGACCGGAAGCATGCCTGCACCACACAGATGCAGCCTGTAGTGCCTGGGCTTACAGTTGATCAGGAGAGAGATTGGCATGCACTTGTAGGTGAATGTCCGGTCAGACAAGAGCCTCTATTTCCATGGGAGTAATGGACTATGCTTTTTAAAGGATCTTAAAGACCACGCTGCAGTTTGAGACCAAGGGAGCCTTGAGAATTTGTGCCATTGCCCCAATGGCAGCCATATTCTTCCCACCTTCTTGATTTTTACAGTGCCTGCTCACTACCACTATTCTTATTTTACTTTAAATTGATTTTAATACAGCTTTTTTTTTTTTTTACTTCTCCTCACTATAAGCAATAATATCTGTGAAATCATGGCTTTACTATTTTGTTTATGGATATTTTACTCATTAAAATAAAAAATTTTGTCCATGTAGTATCCTCCCCTCCACCCCCATCAGTGGCGCCTTTGCCTGTCACGCTTTTGACAGCACTGTAACAGAAGTCTGCTATGTCCCATCAAACTTCCAAAGAGATGTTGGCATTAATTCCAGCTCTCAGTGGAAAAACAGGCTGAATGTATAGCGTCGGAAGAACAAAAGCCTGGTTGAAGTGTTGGTAACAACCCCAGATCCGGCTGAAGTTCTCCAGTCTGTGAAGGGAGAGCCATGCGGGGAAAACCTCCAAGAGGCTCTTTTGCCCTCCGCCCAGCCTTGGTGCATCCTCACCCTGAGGCAGGCAAGGGGGCTGTTGAGTTCAGAACGGGAAAAGGTTCTCAGAGTAGCCTTGTCTGTGGTGTTCACAGAGGCGGGCCAGCGGGCCCCATGTGACAGGGGCGCCCTCTTGGCTACACGGAGGTAGGAGAGAGGCCAGCGTGAGGTAGGAGACCCAGGGATTAAGATATGTAGGGGATGAGGTGAGGATTAAAGTAATTGGGATGTAAACAGTTTTCTGATCCTGCTTCCCCTTCACTAGCCAGTACCTTACCATTGGTCCTCTGAGCATTTGCTTAGAATGTGGGGGAAAGAGTGAAGGAACAGGGACAGAAAGGGCGTGGGGAAAGGATGAAACAGGAGGAAGAAGGCAGAGTGAGCAGAGGACATTTAGGTGTACTTTGTCCCACCTGATCCCCCCTGAAAGGACCCTTGGCTTTCTCCTCTACCTTCAAGCCCTTGGCCTCAAAAACAGAAACAAAATACACTTGAAAGGAGCACATTCAAGCAAAGCAATGTTATTACATTTTTGCTCTTGATCTGGACATGAAACAACATGTATGGATGGCTTTATTCTTGTAAGAATTTCTTGATGTAAATGAGCCTCCTTCCACATTTTCACTTTTTGAGTAACAATGACTCTTGAATTCACTTCCATGGAAATACTGTGATTTCTCATTTTACTCAAACAGCCAAATGGCTTTCAAAACAAATTTAGCAAGAGAATTAATCATGGCCATGTCCCAATTTCCATGGCATAGTACTGATATTCTGTTTCTTAAACATAAAAGTTAAATTTCAGAAATTGCTGTTCACTAGCTTTTAAGCCCTTTATAAAGCATACGTACTTAGTCTGCTACCTATGAAGATGGCTAATGCCCCTCCTGTAGACTTCCAAATGGCAATTTCCAAGTTGTTGTATGTAAAGACTCTTAAGATTTGCATGTATTTGCATCTTCTAATAACTATTAATTACTAAACATCAAGAGAGATGGAACAGTTTACATTAAGATA
This sequence comes from Zalophus californianus, assembly GCF_009762305.2. Lineage (NCBI taxonomy): Eukaryota > Metazoa > Chordata > Mammalia > Carnivora > Otariidae > Zalophus > Zalophus californianus. The sequence goes on along the minus strand of NC_045602.1, from coordinate 66,426,177 downwards.
AACACTAAGCTCAGGGAAAAAAAGCAATTTATTAGAGAAAGACAGTATTAATCAGTTCTCTTACATCTTTCTAGTTGAGCTTGAGCTAATTTAGACCTTTGGCTTCCAGTGAAAACAATGAAGCCCACTGTGGATTGAGGGTGAGCCAGCTTTGGAGATGGGTCATGCTCACATCAGCTTGAATCTGCAGGGTCAGAGCTGATGGTTGGGGCTTTCTGGCCTCTGCCCAAGTCTTAGTCAAACAAAATGGCCTTCAGCTGCCAGGAGGATCATTCCTTAATCAAAGGAATAGTAGTATTGGCTTTTACATTTTTGTGAGTTTAAATGGATTTTTGCTGATTGGTAAGTCTGCAAACAAACTCTTGCCAAGAACACATGATGATATAAACCAACAACTTAATTTGTCCAGGATCCCTTATGTACAGTTCTGAAAGCCAAAACACCAGGAATGCCAAAATATTTTTTTTTTGAGAACAACTTTTTTTTTAAGTGTGATAAACATTTTAACCATTTTTAAAATTTTAATTCCATTATAGTTAACATACAGTGTTACATTAGTTTCAGGTGTACAATATGGTGATGCAACAATTCTGTACATTACTCAGTCCTCGTAGTGATAAGTGTACTCTTAATCTCCTTCCCATATTTCACCCATGCCTCCACCCACCTCCCCTCTGGTAACCATCAGTTCTTTATAGTTAAGTCTGTATTTTGGTTTGTATTATTTTTTTCTTTGTTTTGTTTCTTAAATTCCACATGTTTGTGAAATCATGTTGTATTTGTATTTCTCTGACTCATTTCACTTAGCATTATATTCTCCAGATCCATTCATGTTGCAAATGGCAAGACTTCATTCCTTTTTATGGCTGAGTAATATCCCATATTTTATGTATACCACTTGTTTATCCATTCGTCTGTCATTGGACACTAGGCCTGCTTCCATAATTTAGCTATTGTAAATAATGCAATAAACATAGAGGTCCATATATGTTTTTGAATTAGTGTTTTCGTTTTCTTTGGGTAAATACCCAGTAGTGGGATTACTGGAACATAGGGTAGTTCTATTTTTAATTGTTTGAGGAACCTCCATACTGTTTCCACAGTGACTGCCTCAGTTTGCATTCTCGCCAACAGCACACAAAGGTTCCTTTTTCTCCACATCCTCCCCAGTGTTTTTAGCCATTCTGACAGGTGTGAGGTGATATCTAATTGTGGTTTTGATTTGCATTTCCCTGATGATGAGTGATGTTGAGCATCTTTTCATGTGTCTGTTGGCCATCTGTATGTCTTCTTTGGAGAAATGTCTATTCATGTCTTCTGCCTATTTTTTAATTAGATTACCTGGGTTTTTGGTGTTAAGTTATATAAGTTTTTTATTTATTTTGGAGACTAACCCTTTATCAGATATATCATTTACAAATATCTTCTCCCATTCAGTAGCTTGTCTTTTAGTTTTATTGGTTGTTTCCTTTGCTGTACAGAAGAAGCTCTCTATTTTGATGAAGTCCCAATAGTTGATTTTTGGTTTTGTTTCCCTTCCCTTAAAAGACGTATCTAGAAAAATGTTACTATGGCCAATGTCAGAAATTACTACTTACACTCTCTTTTAGGACGTTTAGGGTTTCAGGTCTCACATTTAGCTCCTCCTTAATCCATTTTTAGTTTATTTTTTCGTATGATATAAGAAAGTTGTCCAGTTTCATTCTTTTGCATGTAGCTGTCCAGTTTTCCCAGCAGCATTTATTGAAGAGACTTTTTCCCATTGCATATTCTTGCCTCCTTTGTCAAAGATTAATTGATCATATAATCATGGGTTTATTTCTGGGCTCTCTATTCTGTCATTTGATCTATGTGTCCATTTTTGTGCCATTACCATACTATTTTGATTACTATAGCTTTGTAGTGAAACTTGAAATCTAGGATTGTGATACCTCCTATTTTGCTCTTTTTCAAGGTTGCTTTGGCTATTCAGGGTCTTTTGTGGTTCTATACAAATTTTAGTATTTTTTGTCCTAGTTCTGTGAAAAATGCTGTTAGTATTTTTTATAGGAATTGCATTAAATCTATAGGTTGCTTTGGGTAGTATGGACATTTTAACTATTTGTTCTTCCAATCCATGAGCATGAAATATCTTTCCATTTGTTTGTATTGTCTTCAGTTTCTTTCATCAGTGTTTCATAGTTTTCAGAGTACAGTTAATTCACCTTAAGTCTATTCGTAGGTATTTTATTAGTTCTGGTGCATTTGTAAATAGGATTGTTTTATTAGTTTCACTTTCTGCTGCTTCATTAATAGTGTACAGAAATGCAGTGGATTTCTGTATATTGGTTTTGTATTCTGTGACCCTCCTGAATTCGTTTATCAGCTCTAGTAGTTTTTTGGTGGACTCTTCAGGGTTTTCTCTCTATAGTACCATGTCATCTGCAATTAGTGAAAATTTTGTTTCTTTCTTACCAATTTGGATGCCTTTATTTTCTTTTTGTTGTCTGGTTGCTGTTGCTAGGACTTCCAGTACTATGTTGAATAAAAGTGGTGAGAGTGAACATTCTTGTTCCCAGTCTTTATGGGGAGAGCTCTCATTTTTTCACCACTGAGTATGATCTTAGCTGTAAGTTTTTCATAGATGGCTTTTATTAAGTTGAGGTATGTTCCCTCTAGACCTACTTTGTTGAGGGTTTTTACCATTAATGGATGTTGTACTTTGTCGAATGCTTTTTTTGCATCTATTGAAATCATATGGTTTTTATCCTTTCTCTTGTTGATGTGATGTATTACGTTGATTGATTTGCAAGTATTGAACCACCCTTGCATCCCAGGAATAAATCCCACTTGATCATGGTGAATGATTTTTTTTAAAGTATTGTTGCATTTGATTTGCTAATATTTTGTTGAGGATTTTTGCATCTATGTTCATCAAGGCTATTGGCCTCTAGGGTTTTGTTTTGTTTTGTTTTTTGTAGTGTTTTTATCTGGTTTTGGTATCAAGGAAATGCTGGCTTATAGAATGATTTTTTTTCAATTTTTGGGATAGTTTGAGAAGAATAGGTATTAACTCTTTAAATGTTTGTTAGAGGGTGCCTGGGTGGCTCAGATTGCATTTGCTTTCGGCTCAGGTCATGGTCCCAGGGTGCTGGGATCGAGTCCCGCATCAGGCTCCCTGCTCACTGCAGAGCCTGCTTCTCCCTCTTCTTCTACTGCTCCTCCTGCTTGTGCTCTCTCACTCTCTCTGTCAAATAAATAAATAAAATCTTAAAAATATCTATCTATCTATATAGATAGATAGATATATAGGTAGAATTCACCTGTGAAGCCATCTGGTCCTGGACTTTTCTTTGTTGGGAGTTTTTTGATTACTGATTCAATTTCCTTGCTGATAATCAATCTGTTCAAATTTTCTATTTCTTCCTGATTCAGTTTGGGGAAGTTATATGTTTCTAGGAATTTGTCCATTTCTTCTAGGTTGTACAATTTGTCTAATTATTTTGGCATATAATTTTTCATAATCTTAGTTTTTTATACTTCTGTGGTATCATTTGTTATTTCTGTTCTTTCATTTATGATTTTGTTTGAGTACTCTCTATCCTTTTTGAGGGGAGAAGGGGAGACTGGCTAAAAGTTTATCAGTTTTGTTGCTCTTTTTAAGGAACCAGCTCCTAGTTTCATTGATTTGTTCTATTATTTTTTTAGTTTGTTTCATTTATTTCTGCTTTAGTCGTTATTATATCCTTCCTTCTACTGGTTTTGGGTTTTGTTTGTTGTTATTTTTCTAGGTCCTTTAGGTGTAAGATTAGGTTGTTTACTTGAGATTTTGCTTGCTTTTTGAGGTAGTCCTATATTGCTGTAAACTTCCCTCTTAGAACGACTTTTGCTGCATCCCAAAGATTTTGGATTGTTGTATTTTCATTTTCATTTATCTCCATCTTTGTTTTGATGTCCTCTTTGATTTTTTAGTTGACCCATTCATTGTTTAGTAGCATGTTATTTAACCTCCATGTATTTGTGTTCTTTCTAGATTTTTTCTTGCGATTAATTTCTAGTTTCATAGAGTTGTGGTCAGAAAAGATGCATGGTATGACTTTGATCTTTTTGAATTTGTTGAGACTTGTTTGTGACCTAATATGTGATCTATTCTGGAGAATGTTCCATGTGCACTTGAAAAGAAGGTGTATCCTACTGTTTTAGGATGGAATGTTCTGAGTATTATATGTTAGATCCATCTGGTCCAATATGTCATTAAAAGCCACTGTTTCCTTGTTGATTTTCTGTTTGGATGATCTATCCGTTGATTATAAGTGGGATGTTAAAGTCCGCTACTGTTATTGTATTACTATTGATTACTTCATTGATGTTTAATATTAGCTGCTTTATGTATTTGGGTGCTGCCATGCTGGATGCAGAACTATTTACAATTGTTACATCTTCTTATTGGATTGTTTCCTTAATGACTAAATAGTGTCCTTCTTTGTCTCTTGTTATAGTCTTTGTTTTAAAGTCTATTTTGTCCAATGTAAGTTTTGCTCTCCCAGCTTTCTTTTCACTTCCATTTGCATGATAAATGCTTTTCCATTCCTTCACTTTCAATCTGCATGTGTCTTTAGGTTTGAAACAAGTCTCTTGTAGGAGTATAAAGATGCGTCACCCTGTCTTTCTTCTTTTTTTTTTTTACATTTTTAAATTTAAATTCAATTAATTGACATATCATGTATTATTGGTTTCAGAGGTATAGGCCTGTGATTCATCAGTCTTACATAATACCCAGTGCTCATTACATTACATGCCCTCCTTAATGTCCATCACCCAGCTACCCCATCCCTCTACCCCTCTCCCCTCCAGCAACCCTCAGTTTGTTTCCTATGGCTAAGAGTCTCTTATGGTTTGTCTCCCTCTCTGGTTTCATCTTGTTTTATTTTTTCCTCTCGTCCCCTGTGACCCTGTCTTTTGATTGCAGTGTTTAGTCCCTTTACATTCAAAGTAATTATTATAGGTGTGTACTTATTGCCATTTTGTTACTTGTTTTATGGTGGGTTTTGTAATTCTCTGTTCCTTTCACTTGCTCTCTTCTCTCAGAGTTGGTTGGCTTTCTTTAGTGATATACTTGGATTCCTTTCTCTTTATATTTTGCCTATCGATTACTGGTTTTTTATTTGTGGTTACCATTAGGTTTTATATAAAATCTTATGCAAAGAGCAGTCTATATTAAGTTGATGGTCACCTAAATTTGAACCCATTCTTTACTCCTCCCTCCCAAGTTTCAAGTATATGGTTTCATACTTTACATCCTTTTATTTTGTGAATCCTTTGACTGATTTTTGTAGATATAGTTATTTTTCGTTTCCTACTTTTCTTACTCCTACTTATGGTCTTTCCTTTCCCCTCAAAGAGCTTCCTTTAACATTTCTTATAGGTCTGGTTTAGTGGTCATGAATTCCTTTAAGTTTTGTTTGTCTGGGAAACTCTTTATCTCTCCTTCTATTCTGAAAAATAGCTTTGCTGGATAGAATATTCTTGACTGTAGGTTTTTTTCCTTTAGCACTTTGAATATATCATGCCACTCTCTTCTGGCCTGCAAAGTTTCTGCTGAAAAATGAGCTTATAATCTTTTGGGGGTTCCCTTGTAACTGTTTTTCTTTTCTCTTGCTACTTTTAAAATCCTCTCTTTATCACTACTTTTCACCACTTTAATTACTAGGTGTCTTGGTGTGGACCTCCTTGGGTTGATTTTGTTGGGGCTCTGTGTGCCTCCTGGATCTGGATTTCTGTTTCTTCCCCCAAATTCAGGACATTTTCATCTATTATTTCTTCAAATAAATTTTCTGTCCCCTTTTCTTTCTCCTTCTGGGATCCCTATAATGCAAAATGTTATTATTACACTTGATGGTGTCCCTAGTAATGTTATTATTACACTTGATGGAGTTCCCTAACTCTACTTTCACTTTCAGCTTGATTACTTTCCATTACTCTGTTCTCTCTCCCATTCAGCTTGATTACTTTCCATTACTCTGTCCTCCAGGTCACTGATCATTCTTCTGCCTCCTCTAGTCTACTGCTTATTCTATCTAGTGTATTTTTAATTTCGGTTATTGAGTTCTTCATCTCTGATTGGTTCTTTTTTTGTTTTTATCTCTTTAAGGGTCTCACTGAGGTCCTCCATTCTTTTCTCAAGTCCAGTGAGTATCTTTGTGACATTTACTTTAAATTCTCTATCAAGAATATTATTTATCTCCATTTCATTTAGTTCTTTTGCTGTGATTTTGTTCTGTTCTTTCATTTGGGACATGTTCCTCCATCTTCTCATTTTGTCTAACTCTCTGTTTCTCTGTGTTAGGAAAGTCAGCTATGTCTCCTGTACTTGAAAGTGATGGCCTTACAAAGAAAAGTTTCTGTGGTGCCCTACATGTAGGGCAATGTCCCCTGTTCACCAGAATGGGGCTTCAGGGGCATCTCCCATGTGTGTTGTATGTGCCCCACTATTGTGGCTGAGCCACTTTTGCCTTCAGTCTAGTCATCTGAAATGGGTCTCTTTGCCTGTTGGAGGCAGTGTTTGGTCCCTTGTATTGTTAGTGGGCCTGTCTGAGTCCACCTTGGGCTTGAGTTGCATCAGAATAGGCATTTGCCAGAGATGCAGTAGCACTGAACTGCAGAACATGGGGGTGGATTGTGTGTTGTTAGCAAGGTTTGCATAGGTCTACTGTGGAAGGGACCTGGAGCCAAGGCTTGTCTGCAAGGGAACACAAAGGTGCAGCATAGTATTAACAAGTTAAGTAGGAGTGTTGGTGCTGCTGTGCTGGTCCCTGCAGGTGTCCATGTGTCTAGTGTAAGGGTGAGTGAGGGAAATGGTACCTGCCAGCTCCTGTGTTGCTGGAGAAGTCTCTAAATGATCCCTGCCCCTCCAGCGTGCTCTGAGATTAGGAAACAAATTTCCTTCTTGTAGACTCCAGGCATTTTTCAAACTGCTGCCTTTATGCTGTATCTCCACAGAGCTATTTGTTGTGCTCTTTAAGGATAGGGACTCAGTTTCTTCTCACTCTCTTGGCTCTCCCAGAGCTGATTTTTAAAGTTCCAGGTTTTAGGCCTCACTGGTTTTAAGAACTTACAAAATTCAGGCCCTCTGCTTTTCAAAGCCAGATGTTATGGGGCTCCATCTTCCCTAAGTGGGCTCCCTGGTATGAGAGTGTGTTTTTCTCTTCTCTGAACCTACAGCATCTCTCCCTCCCCTGGACAGTCTTGTGGGTCCATTTAGTTCTCAACTGTGTGTCCACCCTCCTATCCTCTTCAACATAGCCTCTTATCTATCTTTAGCTGTGGAGAGTTTGTTCTGCCAGTCTTTGGGTCCTTTTCTGGGTTACTTACACTGATGTGGGTATTATCTAGTTGTATCTGTGGGTCAGAGTGAGCTTAGGATCTTCCTACTCTGCCATCTTCCCCATTTTAACCATTTCTACGTGGATCAGTGGCATTAGTTAAGTCCATTTACATTGTTGTACAACTATCAGGACCATCATCTTCAAAACAGTTTTCATCTTCCCAAACTGAAACTTCATACCCATTAAACAGTAACTCTCCTTTCCCCTCTTCTTCCGGCCCCTGGCAGCTACCATTCTACTTTCCATTTCTATGAATTTGCCTATTTCAGTTACCTCATATAAGTGAAGTCATACAGGATTTGGTCTTTGATGACTGGTTTGTTTCTCTTAGCATAATGTCTTCAGGATTCATCCATATAGTAGCATGTGCCAGAATTTCCTTCCTTTTCAAGGCTGAATAATATTCCATTGTATATACCACATTTTGTTTATCCATTCATCTGTGATGGATACTTGGGTTGCTTCTACCTTTTGGCTATTGTGAATAATGCTGCTGTGAACACAGGTGTACAAATACCTCTTTGAGACCCTGCATTCAGTTCTTTTGGATATATATCTAAAAGTGGAATTATTGGATCAAATGGTATTTCTATTTTTAATTTTCTTGAGAAACTGCCATAGTGTTTTCTATAGCAGCTGCACTATTTTACATTCCTCTCAGCATTGCACAGTGTTCCAATTTCTCCACATCCTTGCCAAGTCTTTCTTTTTTTTTAACAGCAGCCATTCTAATAGGTGCGGAGTAGCATGTCATTATGGTTTTGATTTGCATTTCCCTAATGATTAGTGATGTTGAGCATTTTTCATAAGCCTGTTGGCCATTTGTGTATCTTTGGAGAAATTTTTATTCAAGTCCTTTGCCCATTTTAAAATCAGGTTGTTTGTATTTTTGTTGCCACATCTTAAGAGTTCTTTATAAATTCTGAATATTAACCCCTTATCAGATAATGTGGTTTGCAAATATTTTTTCCTATTCCATAAGTTGCCTTTTTGCTATATTGATTGTGTTCCGTGATACACAGAAGTTTTGAATTTTGATATAGGCCAATTTATTTTTTTTGTTGTTACCTGTGCCTTTGGTATCATATCCAAAAAAAATCATTGCCAAAAATACTGTATCATAAAGTTTTCCCCCCTATATTTTCTTATAATATTTTGTAGTTTTATCTTTTCTGTTTAGGTCTTTGATCCATTTTGAGTTAATTTCTGTAAATGGTGTAGGGTAAGGGTCCAACTTCATTGTTTTTTTCCCCCCAAAATATTTTAATAACTAATTTGGTAGTGAAACTTGACCTGAACTTACATGAGGCTGTTTATCTTCATATATGTGCATATTCTTACACATCACTGCAGAAGTATTTGATTTCAAGGTGCTGCTCCAAACCCCATTTGGACGAGTCTTAAATCCAAAATGTTCTGAATTCCACAGTGCAACTGACCCCAAGTAATTGGATCATATGGTATTTCTAAGGACTCTCAGATATATGGGTTGGTGGAACCCCCAACATATTTTGCAGTGAAAATTTCTGGAATTTGCGAGCTGGTAGAGACATTGGATGTCAGCATGTAGAACTCTTACTCTATGGATGAATACAATGAGGTCAGGTCATGGGCATCCATCTAATTGTAGGATTTGGGTTCTAACTTCTATCTCACTTCAAACTTAAGGCATTTTGAGTCGGATCATTTTTAAAACTAATTTATGATCTGCATAAAATAATGAAGATTAAATGACTTACAACGGTAACAAAAAAGCCAAAACTAATTCTTAAAGCAAGGCAACCAACACAAATTACATTAATGGTAATAAATACATAGAGTTAGTGGGTGTAAATGATTATGTCTGGAGGAATATGGTAATTATGATGTATTATATATGTACTCATTCAATAAACATTTATTAAGCATCTACTAAGTATCAGATACACACCTAGGAACTGGTTAAGCTCTTCTAAAAAGCATGTTTTAGGCAGCTTATTGGAATTTTTTGTGCATTTACTTTAACTTCAAACACGTATTTGTTGAATTGTGCTTCTGTCTAATGTACTATATAAACTTCGAATCCAGAGATATCTTGTATTCGGTCAAGCAGCTTTCCCTCAGCATTAAGCAAGAGTAGGAGGCTAAAGTCCCCAGGATAGAAGATGCCCCTTTTTAGACTTTCACCATCTCCGCTGCCCCATTGCTGGCCTGAACCCCTGTCTCTTGCACAGGTGTCTGCCATTGCTTTATATCTTGTGTCCCTGCTTCAAACATTATTCTCAGAATAGCAGCTAGAGGGATTGTTCAAAATTTATGTGAGCCAAATCACATTCTTTTCCCCAAATAAAGAATCGAAGGCCTCAGTATGGCCTACTAATTCCTCCCCCTCATGCCTTCCTCCTGCGCTGCCCTCTGCTCTGGCTTCCACTGTCTCCTGTGACCTCTGTGCCCCCAGGCTGCTCCCTCTCCCTACCCTCGCACCAGGGATCTGCAGGACTGCTGCCCTCCTCCTCTTCAGGACTTTGCTCAAATGAACCTGTCCTGATGCCTTATTTAAAATTGAAACCCACTCTGCCTCTACTACCCCAGGCACTCCCCATCCCCTTCTGCCAGATCTACTTCTCACCTCGTTACAAACAATATGATTTGCTTTTTATTATGCTTACGGCTGTTGTCTGTATGCGAGCAGGAATCTCTTTGTTCACTGACGCCTCTCAAGGGCTTAAAACAGTGCCCGGCACCTGCGGGTCCTTGGAAACAGCTGTTGCTGAAGGAATGAAGAATGTGTGGAGAGGAATGTGAGTGACTGGGGCGCAGAGCCTTGGGGAGGTGCATAAGTGACAAGGACACAGAAGTGGACACACAGCTTGGTTCCTTTCTTTGTGTCCTGCTGTGTTCAAGGTTAAGCCCTAAAGACCAGTGATAGGAGGTCAGAGAAGGGTTTAGGGAGATGCATATCATGGCTGTCACCTCAGACAGGTCACCCTGTTCTGGAGCACAGAGCGGCTGGGTGGGGGACAGGATGGGAGGGGGGAACCCAGGTTATTCTTCCCCACTATTTATTCTTCTTAATGCCGTTTTTCTTCCTCAGAGTACATTGAGGATCATGGGGTTAAGTTGTTCTCAATCATTGGTGATTTTGTCCACTGGAGGACAGTTGGCGTTTGGAGATGTTTTTGATTGTCACAACTGTGGAGTGCTACTGGTCTATCTCAGGAGGGCCCAGGGACACTGCTGAGCCTCTTATAGTGTCACCTTGCTGTGATCACCCCCACAAGGAAGAACTATCCAGCACTCAGTGTTAACAGGGCTATGGCTGAGCAAACCTGGTACAGAATACTCAAAAGACTAACTCAAATCTAAGAACACCCTTGTTTACAATCGAAACAAAGCACGTCCCTTCTATTGTTCTGGTTCCTCGGCTGGCTTCCTTACTTTCCTCTGTCACCTCTCCCCTGGTCTGCCGCCCATCGTCCTTGGGGCCCTGCCGCCTTCTCCACAGTTGTTCTGCTGAGAAAGTGGTGGTGCTGCCGGGGACCAAGCATGAGCGGGAGGTGGGGATGGCGAAGTAGCTGCCAACGGACACGGGCGGCATGTTTGTTCAGACTCGTGGTGGAATGTGGTGTCAGACAGGCAGAAGCTGACCGTCTGGTTCCTTCTGATAGTCGTTCCCCTCGAAACACTCTTCCTGAGCATGTCTTAGATAAAAACTGGCCTGGGTGTTTCTTTGTTGGGTGGGCTTGGTCATGTGTCTCTGTCTTCTGAGGTCCTGTGAAGCTGTGTGGATGCTTCAGAGTTCCTGTGGCCACAGGATTTGGGAGCCTGAGGAATGAACATTGAAGTAGCCAAGGATTTGGTCAAGAGTAACTTTCATTATGAATTCCGTTGGAATTCTCAGGCAGAGAACCCTTGCAGACAGGAGCAGCAGACTGTGGGCCTTTGGTGCAGCAGTCCAGTTGCAGGCTAGTGTAAAACTAGCCCCTGCCCAGCCTGTGGGAGGCCTGACCACTCCTGCCATAGCTCCTGGGGCCCACTCTGCCAAGCCCTCTGCATGCAGGATCCCATTTAATCCTTAACTGGGGATTCCCAGGCACAGTATCCCCCAGGGCATGAGATCTTTATGCTCCCTGGGTCTCCTGCCCAGAAGGGCCCTGCACTTGGTGAGTGCTTTGCTTACCACCTTGAAATTCTTAATCATTTTTTAACCAAGTGTCCCACATTTCCATTTTGTATTGAGCTCTGCAAATCATAAGGCCAGGCTTGCACCCAGTCATCTGTGCTCATGAATCCCTGGAGAGACTCCCTCCCTCTTGTTTTCTACAGGTTCCTGAACTCTGCCTTCAGCACTACCCTAAGGACATCAGAACTGCTGGGAGGGCCAGGAGTCTGTGGCCTGTTCCAGACCCCGTCAGTGGCCTTAGTCACCCCCTCCTGAGGCGGGGGTCAAGGGGCCTCCAAGGCCCCTGCTGGCACTTCCACATCCTCTCCCTACACCCCCTCTTCTGTCTGAGTGAGCTCTGTCTTGCGAGTGCTTTTTTTTTTTTTTATTACCTTTTACCTCTTTACCGAGGGTGCTCCTTAGTATGGCATCTTTAGTAAGGTTAGGTTTATAGGAAAAAGCCATCACCATATCTTGTTTAATTTTTGGTACGTTTGGGAGAAGGGCCTTACCTTTGTGGGGAAGAATGTCCCAAACTTGGACTGCCCGAATCCTCATTTTTGTTGTCGCTTGCTCACTCTGGAACTTCGGGCAATTAAATGTACACTGTCAACACTGCAATTTCCTCATATTTACTGGTCCCATTTAGGGCCTGGTGCTGTCCATAGGGCCTCCTCCTGAACCATTGTGAGCATTCCTGTAAGCTCATGTGAGCGTACATGTAAGGTTCTGGGCCCAGGGCTGGGTAATGTCAGTGGGGATCATTCCTGCCCATTTACATGGCTGGCTTGTTTGACTTGGACTTCTCAGCGTTGCACTTTCTTTTTGCTTTCTACTCATCAGAACTTGGGCTCTCTAATCTGCTAGGGCAGAGTTTTCCATCCTGTAGCTAAAGAACCATTGCATTAGAATCAGCTGGTGATGCAGCCTGGAAATCTCAATTTTCAACAATGTGACTGATAAGTCTGATAAGACACAGTAGCTTGGGAACAGCTTGGTGGTGGTTTTCAAAAAAGTGGTTCTCAGCCCTGGGAGCTAAAAATACCTATGTTTAGCCCCACTCCAGACTGACTGAGAGGAGTTTCTGGTTGGGGTTCAGGCCCCCATATTTTTAAAAACACTTTTCAGGCAGATTATGATGCACCAGAGGATTGGAGTATCTGCTCTTGGCCCTTTGCTTATATATCAGGCAAAGCACTGGATTTAAGAACACTAATATGTACTACACACGCACACGCACATGCACACGCACACACCCCATCTTCCCTTCTCGGGCCAAATAGCTGGGGGGAAAGACCATTTTATTCCCCATATAGTTTGCTCTGTCTTTGTGTGTGGGACCATAGCCTTTCCTTCTAAGGCTATGGTGCCAGCACACCAAAACAACAAACAACAACAACAACAGCACGTAAGCTGTAACACAAGGAGGTAACTAAGAGACTCCAGGGAAGGTGTATGCAGGAACTTCATCGCTCCTGATATTAACCCGGCCTGGGCTGGAACCGGACTGCATATACCACAAGGGTGCTGTCTGCTGAGACCAATAAAAACTTGCTGGTTAAGATAATAACAACTCATATTTATGAATTTCCTAAGTGCCAGACCGTGGGTCAAGTGTTTAAATATATGATTGTATTGATTCCTTATAACAGCGAGTGCCAATATTCTCTCCACTTCACAGACAGGGAAACTGAAGATTTAAAAGACTGAGTAGCTTGCCATATCACAGCTGGGAGGGGCTGGGGCTGGCATATAAGTCCAGGCCATGTACTTAACCATTCAGTGAGCCAATGAAAAATAAGCAGTGTCCCTTAGGTCTGTGTTGATATTCATGATACTCATGGATGAGATCTACTAATACCTTGGTTTCAGGACATTCACCAAAAGGATTAGAAAGATGCTGTTTACCACTCTCTGGTCTGAATACAAAACCACGAGGCAAGGGGCTGGTGAGATTTTGGTCTTTGCCTTAGCTGATTTTTAAGTGGGTGGTTGCTCTTTACTGCCATCTGCTGGCTATCCGGACCAAGCACAGGCCAGAGCCCCACATTTCTCAGGGGAGTGTCTGCGAAGGCCCCCTCTCCAGTTCAGCAAAGCGCCTTCAGCTCATACTGTCTCTGAAACATGCATCCAGAAGAAAAGAGCACTTCTATGGTTTTAAATAATTAGGATGATTTTTCCTGGCATTCTCTTTATTTTTGGTGGATTTCTAACTATATTCCGAATAATACCTTATGTTTTTTGGACTCCCACAGCAGAAGACAAAAAGCAAAGATAGCTTAATAATTTCCCAAAGCAGTGGCCACCTTGGCCAGTCTGGCTAGGAAACCACTATTACACTACTGTTCTCTGCATCTGTGTCAGAGAAGTTAAAACCAAGTCTCAACAGACAGGAGAAGGGCGATGCTGGGAGAACCCTGCCCATCCACCAGGCACTAAGGTCTTTCCAGAGTGTACCCAGATGAGACCCTTGCCATTCTCTTCACCAGTGTTGCATGCAGAACAGCAGTTAGGTTTGAAATGATGAAAACAGGATGTTATTAGGAAACCTGAATACAGTTCTGTCCACTGAGGTGTTTTCAGGACGTGATTCCTATTTTAAACAGTTACCTTGGAAGTCAGAGTGGCCCAGTGTCCTTTCTGTCTTTTTAGGTAGACCCCTGGGATTGACTTGTCTGATGCGACAAAACACAATTTATCTGTTGGAATCAATGAGTATTTGCGGAGAGCCTGAGTTGGTCTCTGAGAGAAAATGTTCACCTCATTAAGTTTATGTTGTAAACAATGAAAATGTAACAACTCCTTCCCTCCTTCTCTCTCCTTCCCCCTCTGCCCATCTTTAGTCAGAAATAATCCATATCATTTCACTCTATTGCCTTTGCCTTCTCTAAAGCCCCTCCATTTTGGATTTCCATAGTATTTCCATACTTCAGTGGAAATCTGCTATGAAACACACATTGCGAGGGGTTGAGGGAAAAGAGGAGTGGGGTCCTCAGACTTGGCCTCTCGGTCTCTCGTTGTCTGGCCCTCGCCTTGCCAAAACCCTTGGGCCCTATGGAGGAATGCAAGAACTCTCAGGACACAGTCTGAAAACACAGCGGGTGCTATGTAACTGGACTGGCTCATCAGTCCTCACTGAGTTGGAAAGTTTTTCTTTGTTCCTAAACCTCTTTAAAAAAGACAAAGCAAACTTTTAAAAAAATGTTAACATTTGGCAATTCCAGGTGGTGGATTGTTTGGTATAATATTCTTGTACCCTGCCGAATTTGTTCCCCAAAATGAGCAGGTAAAAAAATAGTAGGGGTGGTGGGAAGAAAAAAAAAATGTTTGCATACTGGACCAAATGCAGTGCCAGATCTTGGGGAGAAATTTCAGTTTTCAAGCCTTTAGCCTCATATAGCAGGACCTGCTGTTGGAGGCCGTGGGGAAGGGCCGGCATGCTCATGCTTAGCGGGCAGCCACAGGTACCAGGCCTGGTTGGGAAGGGGGCTCTTGAAGACAATCAGTGGAATTATGAAGGGACTGTGGTTGGAATATTTCAATGACAGTTTAACTATGTAAACCATTGCTGAGATCTGGGTGTATATCTGTATGTGTATATCATTTTTATTGAGCTACAATTGACATATGCATTTCAGGTGTACATAGTGATTCGATATTTGTATATGTTGCGGAATGATCACCACAATAAGTCTAGTTAACACCTACTACCACATAGCTCTACCTTTTTTCTTTTAATGAGAACTTTTAAGATCTACTCTCTTAGCAACTTAAAATATACAATATGGTATTATGAACCTATAGTCTTCATGCTGTTCATTACATCCCCAGGACTTACTGATTTTATAACTCTATGTTTGTATCCTTTGACCATCTTCATCTCTTTTGCCTACCTCCCAACCCCCTATCTGGGCAACCGCCAATCTGTTCCTTTTACCAGTGAATTCGGGGGTTTTTGTTTGTTTGCTGCTTGTTTGTTTTTTGGGTTCCCCATATAAGTGAATTTGTGTAATATGTATCTTCTTTTTTTTTTTTTTAAAGCATTTATTTATTGAGAGAGAGCTAGGGGGAGAGGGAGAGGAGAGAGAAACTCCAGCAGACTCCCTGCTGAGTGCGGAGCCCGGCACAGGGCTCAATCTCAGGACCCTGAGATCACAACCTGAGCTGAAACCAAGAGTCGGATGTCTTACTGACTGTGCCACCCAGGTGCCCCTCTATCTGACTTATTTCACTTAGTATAATGCCCTCAAGGTCCACCCATGTTGTCCCAAATGGCAGGATTTCCTTTTCTATGGCTGAATAATATTCCATTGTGTGTGTGTTTGTGTGTGTGTGTGTTGTGTGTGTGTGTGTGTGTGCGCGCGCGCGCCATATTTTCTTTATTCATTCATCCATTGATAAACACGTAGCCCAAACATGGAATCAGCCTCTTGTGAATAACGCTGCAGTGAACATGGGGTTTCATTTTCCTTTTGAATTAGTGTTTTGTTTTCTTTGGGTAAATATCTGTATGTGGAATTGCTTGATCGTATGTTAATTGTATTTTTAATTTTTGAGAAACCTCTATCTTGCTTACCACAGTGGCTATACCAATTTACATTCCCAGCAGCAGTTTTCTCAATATCCTCACCAACACATGTTATTTCTTATCTTTTTTAATGAGAGCCGTTGTGTCATTGTGGTTTTGTTTTGCATTTCCCTGATCATTAATGATGTTGAGCACCTCTTCATGTACCTGTTGGCTATCTGTATGTCTTCTTTGGAGAAATGTCTACTCAAATTCTCTGCCCATTTTTATTTATTTATTTATTTATTTATTTAATTTTTAAATATTTTTAAAAATTTATTTATTTATTTATTTGAGAGAGAGACAGAGCATGAGTGGGGGTAGGGGCAGAGGGAGAGGGAGAAACAGGCTCTCTGCTGAGCAGGGAGACCGATGACGTGGGGCTTGATCCCAGGACTCCAGGATCATGACCTGAGCTGAAGGAAGACACTTAACCAACTGAGCCACCCAGGTGCTCCTCTCTGCCCATTTTTAAATTGGGGTCTTTATTTTTTTGCTTGAACTGCATGAGTTATTTATATATTTTGGATATTGATCTTTTATCAGGTGTATGATTGGCAAATATTTTCTTCATTTGGTAGGTTACTTTTTCATTTTGTTTTTGCTTCCTTTGCTGTGCAGAAGCTTTTTAGTTTGATGTACTCCCACATACTGATTTTTGCTTCTGTTGCCTTACTTTTGGTGTCAGAGCCAAAAAATCATTGCCAAGAATGCCTTCAGAGAATTTACTGCCTATGTTTCTTCTAGGAGTTTTATGGTTTCAGCTCTTATGTTCCTGAATCCATTTTGAGTTAACTTTTGTGTATGGTGTAAGATAGCGGTCCAGTTCCATTGTAATGCGTGTGGCTGTCCAGTCTTCCCAACACCCATTATTGAAAAGAGTGTCCTTTTCCCATTGTGTATTCTTGACTCCTTTGTCATAAATTCATTGACTATATATGGGTGGGTTTATTTCTGGACTCTCTGTTCCATTGATCTATGTGTCTCTTTTAGTGCCAGTACCATACTGTTTTGATTACTATAGCTTTGTAACAGCATTTGAATTCAGGAAGTATGTTGCCTCCAGCTTTGTTCTTAAGATTGTTTTGGCTACTCGGGGTCTTTTGTGGTTCCATACAACAAATTTTAGGATTGTTTATTCTGCAAAAAAATGCCTTTAGAATTTTTATAGGGATTGTATTAAAACTGTAGATTGCTTTGTGTAGTATAGACATTCTACATATTTTAACAATCTTCTTCCAATTCGTGTGCATGGAATATCTTTCCATTGATCTGTGTCATCTTTAGTTTTTTTCAACAATGTCTTATAATTTTCAGTGTACAGGTCTTTCACCTCCTTAGTTTAATTTATTCCTAGGTAGGATCTTCTGGGTGGCACAGTCTGCTGAGCGTTGGACTCTTGGTTTCTGCTTAGGTCATGATCTCATGGTGGTGGGATCAAGCCCCACATTGGGCTCCATACTCAGAGCAGAGTCTGCTTGAGTTTCTTTCTCCTTCTCCCTTTGCCTCTCCCCCTCCCCTGCATTCTCTCTCTCTCTCTCTCTCTCTCTCTCTCTCTCTCTCTGGGATAAATAAATAAATATTTTAAAAAATTTTATTCCTAAGTATTTTATTCTTTTTGATGCATTTGTAGATGGGTTTGTTTTCTTGATTTCTCTTGCTGGTAGTTTACTTTTAGTGTATACAAATGCAGCTGATTCTGAGGTATTGATTTTGAATCCTGCAATTTCACGGAATTCATGATTAGTTCTAACTCTTTTTGTTATCTTTAGGGTTTTCTGTATATCAAATCATGTTACCTGCAAATAGTGACAGTTTTACTTCTTCCTTTCCAATTTGGATGCCTTTTCTTTCTTTCCTGCCTAGTTGCTCTGAGTAGGACTTCCAAATACTTGTTCCAAAAGTGACAAGAGTGGGCATCCTTGTCTTATTCCTCATCTTAGAAAAAAGATTTCAGCTTTTTACCATTGAGTATAATGTTAGCTGTAGACTTGTCATATGTGGCCTTTGTTATGTTGAAGTACATTTCCTCTATACATGCTTTGTTGAGAGTTTTTATCATAAATTAATATTGAGTTTTGTCAGATGCTTTTTCTGTATCTATTGAGATGATCATATGATTTATATTCTTTATTTTGTTAATGGGATGTATCATATTGACTGATTTGCAGATGCTGTATCATCCTTCTATCCATGGAATAAATCCCTCTTGATCATGGTATATGAACCTTTTAATGTATTGTTGAATTTGGTTTGCTAATAGTTGCAGATTTTTGCATCTATCTTTATCAGGGAAATTAGGCTATAATTTTCCTGTGGAATCTTTGTCTGGTTTTGATAATCAGGATTGTCCTGGCCTCATAAAATCAGTTTGGAAGGGTTTCCTCCTCATACATTTTTGGGAAGCATTTCAGAAGGATTGATATTAATTCTTCTTCAAATGTGTAGTAGAATTCACCAGTGAGGCCATGTGATACTGGGCTTTTCTTTGCTGGGAGGTTTTTGATTACTGATTCAATTTCCTTATTCGTTCTTGGTCTGTTCATATTTTCTACTTCTTGATAATTTAGTTTTGGTAAGTTGGATGTTTCTAGGAACTTTTCCCTTTCTTTTAGGTTGTCCAGTTTATATGCATATATCTCTTTATAGAGGTCTCTTTGGATCCTTTGTATTTCTGTGTATCAGTTGTAACGTCTCCTCTTTAATTTCTGATTTTCTTTGGGTCCTCTCTTTTTTCCTTGTTAAGTCTAACTTAAGTTTTGTCTATTTTGATTATCTGTTAAAAGAAAAGCAGCTCTTAGTTTCACTGATATTTTCTATTATCTTTTTAGTCTCTTACCTTATTTATTTCTGCGATCTTTATTTCCTTCCTTCTCCTGACTTTGAGCTTCATTTGTTTTTCTTTTTCTAGTTCCTTGAGCTATAAATTTAGGTTGTTAACTTAATATCTTTCTTGTTATTTAATGTAGGCTTTTATTTGCCATGAACTTCCCTCTTAGAACTGCCCTTGCTGCCTCTGCTAGGGTTTGGTATATTGTATTTCTATTTCCATTTTTTTAAAATTTTATTTTATTATGTTATGTTAATCACCATATATTACATCATTAGTTTTTGATGTAGTGTTCCATGATTCATTGTTTGTGTATAACACCCAGTGCTCCATTCAATATGTGCCCTCTTTAATACCCATCATCAGGCTAACCCATCCCCCCACCCCCTCTCCTCTAGAACCCTCAGTTTGTTTCTCAGGGTCCATAGTCTCTCATGGTTTGTCTCCCCCTCCAATTTCCCCCCCCTTCATTTTTCCCTTCCTGCTATCTTCTTCTTTTTATTAACATATAATGTATTATTTGTTTCAGAGGTACAGGTCTGTGATTCAACAGTCTTACACAATTCACAGCGCTCCCCATAGCACACACCCTCCCCAATGTCTATCACCCAGCCACCCCATCCCTCCCATCTCCCCCCAACCACTCCAGCAACCCTCAGTTGTTTCCTGAGATTAAGATCTCACTGATATGAGGAATTCCATTTGTTTATTTCTCTTTTGATTTATGCTTTGACCCATTGGTTGTTCAGTAATGTGTTGTTTAATCTTCACATACATGTGGATTTTCCAGTTTTGTTCTTGTCATTGATTTCTAGTTTCATACCATTGTGGTCAGAAAATATGCCTGATGAGATTTCCATCTTCTTAAATTTCTTAACTTGTTTTGTGGCCTAACATATGATCTATCTTAGAGAATGTTCCATGTGTACTTGAGAAGAATGTGTACTATGTTGCTTTTGGATGGGATGTTCTTTAGCCCATCGGGTCTAATGTGTCATTTAAAGCTGTGTTTCCTTATTGATTTAATGTCTGGATGATCTATGCACTGATGAAAGTAAGGTATTAAAGTCCACTACTGTATTGTATTGCTGTCCATTTCTCCCTTTAGGCCTGTTAATATTTGCTTTAAAGATCTCGGTTCTCATATGATATGTATGTAAACATTTACAAATATATCCTTTTGCTGGATTGACACCTTTGTTGTTATATAATAATCTTCTTTGTCTCTTATTACAGTCTTTATCTTCAAGCTTATTTTGTACAGGTATCCTAGATCTCTTCTGGTTTCTGTTTGCATAGAATACCTTTTTCTATCCCTTTACTTTTAGTCTTTCTGTGTCCTTACATCTGAAGTGAGTCTGTTGTAGGCAACGTAGATAGGTCTTTTATTTTTTATCCATCAGCCACCCTATGTTTCTGGATTGGAGAATTTTGTCCATTTACATTTAAAATAATTACTGATTGATACTACTTACTGTTGTTTTGTTAATTGTTTTCTGGTATTTTGTAATTCCTTTGTTCTCCTCTTGCTCTCTTCCTTTGTGATTTGATGATTTTCTGTACTGTAGTGGTGTACTTAGATTCCTTTATCTTTACTGTATCTATTATAGTTATGCTTTGTGGTTACCATGAGGCTTTCCTAAACCAACTTACAACAGTCTGTTTTAAGTCAATAATAGTTTCAGTTTGAATGCCTTCTAAAGCTTTACATTTTTACTGCCCCCTCCCATGTTTTGTTTTTGATGTCACAACTTACCTCTTTTTCTTTTGTCCATTAACAAATTATTGTAGTTATAGTTGTTTTTACTACTTTTGTCTTTTAACTTTCATCCTACTTTTATATGTTATTAACCCACCACCTGTACAACATTAAATTATTCTGAATTTTACTCTATTGTGACCAGTGAGATTTATACTTTCATATCTCTTCCTATTATTGATTGGTACCCTTTTATTTCAACTTAAAGAAGTCCCTGAAACAATTCTTGTCAGGCCCTTCTAATGGAGATGAAGTCTTTTAGCTTTTGATTGTCTGGAAAAGTCTTCCTCTCTTCTTCAGTTCTGAAGGATGACTTTGTCAGGTAGAGTATTTTTAGTTGGCTCTTTTTTTTTTCGGCAAGTTAAATATATTGTGCCACTCTCTGCAGAGTTTCTGGCCTGCAAAGTTTCTGCTGAAAAATCTGCTTATAGTCTTAATAGGACTTCCCTTATACAAAACAAATTGTTTTTCTCTTGCTGCTTTTAAGGTTCTCTCCTTGTCTTTAACTTTTGACACTTTAATTATAATATGTCTTGGTCTGGGTTTCTTTGGGTCGTCTTACATAGAACTCTCTGTGCTTCCTGGATCTGGATGTCTGTTTCCTTCCCCATGTTAGGGAAATTTTTAGCCATTATTTCTGCAAATGAGTTTTCTGCCTCTTTGTCTCCCTGTTCTCCTGAGACCCTTATAATACCAATGTTAGTCTACTTGGGGTTGTTTCATAAATCTCTTACGCTGTCTTCACTCTTTCATTCTTTTTTCTTTTTTCTGTTCTGATTGGGTGAGTTCCACTGCCCTCTGTTGGAGTTTACTGAACTTTTTCCTTCTTCATCTAGTATCCTGTTGAACCCCTCTAGTGTATTATTTGGTTCAGTTATTGTTTTCATCTCTGATTTCTGTTTGGTACTTTCTTATATTTTTTATTTCTTTGTTGACATTTTCACTTTGTTCATGCTTTGTTCCCCTGAGCTCAGTGAGTATCTGTAGGACTGTTATTTTGATCTCTTTATCAGGTAAATGACTTATTTCCAATTAATTGCGGTCTTTTTCTGAGATTTTATCTTGTTCTTTGATTTGGAACATATTCTTTTGTTTGTTAATTTTTTCTTGACTCTCTCAGTTGGCTTCTCTACATTAAACAGGCACCTCTCCTGGTCTTAAAGAGATGGCCTCATGTAGATGAATCTTATTGTTCAGCCCTTCCCCTAGCTCTTGGTTGTCCATCAAACCTTTGTGATTGTATAAACAGCCTACTTGGTTCTTTGTCATTCCCAGTAATTGAGGGTGTACCAAGACCTGTCAGTGTCCCAAAAGGGAGGATCTTAGCACCTATATTCAGTCCGATTGGAAGCCAGACCTCAGACAGCAGCTTTTAAAGTATGTACATACACCTCTTTCAGGGAAAGAGCAGGAGATGGGCATTTCTGTTTGTTCCCTCTGCACTGAGGCCTGGGGTAATAGCTAGTTAAGAATTAAGAATTATTTGTTTGTTTGCTTACCATGCCATTGAACCTGTGCACTCAAGCTCTGGTGGCCTTCAGAACCAGTTTATGAAGAGATGTATCCTCTCGGGCCCAGCCACAAAAGCTGGGGTGCCAGACCTGAGCATAAGCTCCTTTCTTGGAGACACTGATGACCTGGGGCAGGACAAAGGGAGAGTGCAAAATGGTACCCAAGGGCCTCCCTGGTCTCTGGAGTGGACCAATCCCTAGATGTGTATTTATTTAGAGATTGGCCCCTCAGGCCACAGTTATGAAGATAAATTAATAGGCCTCTTCCATAGAGAGCCTGGGCATCTCAAGCTGCTCTGTCTCTGCTGTGCCTTAGGGGGTAGCTGATTAAGAACGGTTTCTCCATTTGTTACAGTCTTGTTGGATCCATGAATGTAGGCACTGCTGGCCTCCCAAGCCAGGAGGTCAAGGGGTGACTCTTGGGCAGTAGCCATACGAACCTTGGTGCCTCTTGTGTGTACAGGCTTCTTTCCAGGAGATGGCAGCAAGCTGGAACAAGGCAGAGGGAAAGTGCAAGCATAGCACCCTCGGGCCTCCTCAGTCTTTGGAGAGTATTTCAGTGGGCCTCAAGGTGTGTATTAGATTAGATGCCTGCCCTTCAGACTGAAACTTTAAGCAAATAGTCCTCTTTCACAAAATAACTGGGCATTTCAGCTTCCTCCGCACTGGGCCCTGGAGGATAGCCACAGTGAACCCACTATTTTTTAATTTGTTACAGTCTTGTGGATCTCATGGATACAAGCTATGGATGGCTTTCACAGCTAGATACTTTGGGGCCTCATCTCTCAGGTGCAGGTCTTAAACATTGAGGTGTCAGATGTGGGCTTCAAAACTTTCACTCCTCAGAAAGAAGCTCAGAGTTGTGAGTTTCCTCCCAATTGTGGGTTGCTGCCCAAGGGTGGGATTTATAGCAAGATTGTGTCTCGGCCGCCCCTACTCATTTTGATGTGAGGTTTTTTTTTTTTTTTTTTTTCTTGTTTGCCTGGTATGTAGGAATTGTTCAGCTACTTTTGGACTTCTTTCAGGGGAAATTGTTCCGTATGTAGCTGTAGATTGTTCCGTATGTAGCTGTAGATTAGGTGTGTCCATGGGAGGAATGAATTCAGGATCCTCCTACATCCCCATCTTGACCTAGAATCTTGTATATGTCATTTTAATTTTTTTTTTTTTTTGGTGTGTAAATATCTGTTTGCAAATGTCTTGCTCCTCCTTAGAATGTAAATAAACTCCCAATAGGGTGTGAGGCTTATTCACTATCCAAGCTCTAGTCTTGGGCACGTAGTAGGTACTTAATAAAAAATGTTTGAATAAATGAATGAACAAATCCCTCCTTTCAGTGTTTTCATTGAGGATAGGGATGTTATCATTTATTTCTTAGTATTTCCAAGGACACAAGAAATGTTTGTGATTCTGATGTTTTAGTTTATTTGGCCATTTTTATTGAGCATATATTACATGCCAGACACTGGGCTAGGTATTGAGGATACAACAGTGTATACAACTGGGAAAATTATTGTATTCACAGACATTAGTGAGAGGAAATAGACAACAAATAAAAAGTAAATTATTTGATGTTTTTTGCTGATGTTGGAATAGAATTAATATTCCTGGAGTGCCTGGGTGGCTCAGTGAGTTAAGCATCTGACTTTGCCTCAGGTCATGATTTTGGGGTCCTGGGATGGAGCCCCACATAGGGCTCCCTGCTCAGTGGGGAGCTTGCTTCTCCTTCTTCCTCTGCCTCTGCCCTCCACTTGTGCTTGCTCTCTCTCTCTCTCAAATAAAATAAAACATTTTCTTAAAAAAAGAGTTAATATTCCTCTGTACTTCCTGTTTCTGAAGAACAAAGTGTTGAACCTCTTCTGTAATAAAATCATAAGTGATCAAAGCCTGTAACAAATTTACTCCTGTCCTGAAAGAAACAGGAATATGTTAATTAGCAAATGGTAACTAAACCTCTGGAAAAGTGTGAGAAAGAGAGAAGGACAGGAAAGGGATAGGGCAAAAGATTGTCGCTACAAAGCAGAGTTTCCTCCACAGCTGAGCTGCCTGCCCTGTCATTCTGCAATTTTACCCTGGCTGCTTTCACCACGTATCTGTCCTTCCCAACCTTGAAAGTCCATCATGATGTTTGCTGGCAGGATTTTGAGTGACTAACCCTGAAGTAACCATTGCCAAGGTATCTTTCCTTACTACTCAGAGCAGGAATAATAAATCAGCCTATGTACTGTCTCCTTCCATTTCAAGAGACATAGAGTGAATTCAGAGCAAGGAGTAGAGATGGTTACTGCCTGTGTGCCTTAAAAAAATACTTTTTTTTTTTTTTTTTGTAAATGAATGCTTCCTCTCATTGGATCCTTTTAGGACCACTGTGAGTTGATTAAGGTGAGGGTTATAGTTAACATCTCCATATACCCCCAGTTAACACTTCTTTTGTCCCAGCATCCCCTTTGGCTTAGCATTTGTCCTGGATTTTTTTTTTATAGACTTAATTTTTTAGAGTGGTTTTAGGTTCAAAGCAAAATTGAATGGAATGTACAGAGATTTCTCCTAGACCCCCTGCCACCACATATGCATGGCCTTCCTGACTACCAACATCCCCTCCCAGGGTGGTACAGTTGTTACAGTGGGTGAAGCTACGTTGACATATCGTCCCTCAAAGCCTATAGGTCACATTAGAGTTCACTCTCAGTGTTATATATTCTGTGGGTTTTGAAACATGTCTAATAACATGTATCCACCTTTACAGTGTCTTGCAGAATAGTTTCACCGCCCTGAAAAATCCTCTGTGCTCTGCCTATTCATCCCTCTGTTCTAGACTTAATCATTTTGTGATAAAGTGTAATTATAATTTTGTATTTGAAAATGTTATGATAGAACTATTTGTTTCAACATGGTATAGCTGCTTTCTTAGTTAAAAACTAAATATTTTTAAAGTATGTAAATTTATGGGACGCCTGGGTGGCTCAGTCGGTTAAGTGTCTGCCTTCGGCTCAGGTCATGATCCCAGGGTCCTGGGATCGAGCCCGGCATTGGGCTCCCTGCTCCACGGGAAGCCTGCTTCTCCCTCTGCCCGCTGCACCCCCTGCTTGTGCATGCGCGTGCACTCTCTCTATACATACATTTTTTTTAAAAGTATGTAAATTTAATTTGTCTTTCAAAGTAGTCTTAACTTGAGTGATATGTCACATGGTCTCCATAATTATAGTCTGCATTTAATGCAGAGAAAAACTGGTTTCCAGAGAGAAAGTGACACTCCCTGGTGTGTCTGGCCAATCAGGTATGGAGCAGGACTAAAGTCTTGTGCTCTGACTTCTGGTACTTTCTATGCCAGAGGCACAAAGCCCACTGGGGAGACAACTCAGATCTCAAAGCTTACTACATCCCTGCCTTATTTAAAGTAGTTGTGAAAGCGGGATTCTGTCTGTATTTCTAATCAGGCATGAGAAAATTCACTAAGTATATAAATAATGTACCCGGTAAGGAACAAAACAGACCGTAGAAGTCCAAGAAATAAAAAATCAGGCAGGCAAATGAAGACCTGCCTGGAGAGTATGTACCTTGAGGTGGAAGGGTATTTCAAGGAAGTACTGTGCTTTTAGAGAGGACTGTATAAAATGTTAAGTCAGAGAAGAATAGCATCTTCACTGACAAATGTTTGATGGTATTTAGAGACTGAAATTAGTTTCATTTGCATATTTCTGGGACATGGTACATCTGTTTATCCAGCAAAATGAGTCTAGGTTCTGATCAAATACATAGTAAACTTGCCTAATATGGCAATTAACCATTCTGTAGTATCGCCCACATATAATTTTAACATAGTGTCAGCATCCTAAAGATTGAAGTGACTCCTAACTTTTCCATAGCAAATCAGAAGTACATTATTTCAAAAAGAGATAGGTTTTCATAGACCAATTTCTCCTCATACTCATTTTAAGATGTAGTATTTCAAATACATCCTGATGTAAAAACACGTCAGATGGGAGTGATTACTCCTGCGTCACAAGGGGTGGGGTAAATGACCAACACATGGAAGGAAATGGTAAATAATACAAAATAATAATACAGTATGTGGAATTGACATTTCTCCTTCCGGCATTTTTAAACTGCCTTGCGTTAGATGCTATCCTGGTGAAAGGGTGTGTAGGTGTTTTTCTTTATTTGCAAATGGTGTGAATATATGCTTTTATTTTATTTCTTTCTTTATTTTCACCAGGCCTCTCTATCCGGAGTGTGTGCTGGAAAGCAGACCGCCTTCTAGCAGGGACCCAGGACAGTGAGATATTTGAAGTGATCGTGCGCGAACGAGACAAGCCGATGCTTATCTTGCAAGGCCACTGTGAGGGGGAGCTCTGGGCTCTGGCCCTGCACCCCAAGAAGCCACTGGCTGTGACAGGCAGTGACGATCGCTCTGTCAGGTGGGGCCCCCGGCAATGGTGCTTGTCATCTCCCGGGCTGCCTTGGGATAACAGATTTATTTTGCCCAAATTTGCTTGTTACTCAAGAGAAGGATAAAGCACAGTGTAGAACCACAGTTTCCAAGTGGAGTGTTGAGACATTCAGTGCAACAACACTTGGCTTCTTAGCATTTGGTTGTTGCTGTCTTTCTTTGGCTCTATCTTAAGTCATGAAAATGCTCTGAGGAGTGAAAATATACTGCTCCTAGTTAGATAGGCTCCCAGTTCTCTTTCAATTGATAATGTGAGCTAAGTGCATCTATCTGTGGCTAGATTATATTTCCCACTTGTGGACTGGGTCCTCCACAGGGGCCTGTGCACAGCATTTCACCGTTTTGTTATAGACATTCATATCCATTGGTGAATTCATGAGTTTGTCTTCATTAGAACTTAAATTCTGATTTTCAGAGTTGTCTTCGGTGTGAGGAAACAACTTTTTCTTTGCAAATCCTGACGGAATTTTGAACATTGTCCTCAAATCAAAGGAAAGTACTGGTTCCTAAGAAAACAGGCAATTTTATGAGGGCCTCAAGGATTCTTGTTGTGGATCGCTTGTTATTTTTTGAGAGCACAGCATTGCATAAAATGCACATTATGAGCACACTTCGAATATTTCTGTGACGGTTGAAGGGCTGAATGTAGGATTTAGAGGTGTGTGAGGAAAGCTGTTCCACTGACTTCAGTACTTCTGTATTTGCCGCTGACCTTTAAATGTGCCCAATGACAAGCAGGCCAGAAAGAGTGCATGCCAGTGGGAGGGAGAGGCTGCTGGATCAGGTGGTTGATTGATTACTGCTTCTGGGCTCTAATAGCTAAATTAGAACATTGTAGACTAGACTGGAGGTTCCTGCTTCTCCCTTGCTCTGGTTCTGTATGTCTGTGAATCTGATCAAGGCACAATGTGCTCATTAGTGGGGTATAAATCCAAAAGTAAATCCATTTCGTGATCTCCACCAAGCACTGAAGCCCCATCAATCTAAACATCAGTAAACACACACTTGTGTCTCCACGTGGCATACATGTTTATATGGTTTAAGCTTCTCTTTACTCACCTTCCCCCTCGTCTCTTCCTTTTCCTTCCTTGACTCTGAGCGTTCCCTGAACAGGCAAATTGGTGCCAAGTTACTTGAGCACCTGAGATACTCAGTTTATACTCATCCAGATAGAAATGATTTCAAGAAAGTCTTTAGCTTTTGTATTTTGGCAACTTTGTTGCATCTGAGAAATGCAAACATCTCCAAGGAGCCCTGACTGTCAGAATGTCTTATTCCCCTTAACCATGAATTTGGCTAAAATTATAAATGTTCTTTTACACTGAATATTGCAACTTAAGAAGAGACTAAGCCCTAATTTCTTAAGAAAGATGAGCTTTAGTGACTTTATAGGGGTGGTACAGTCTACTGGGGAGTGATAGTTTCTGCGTGCTAGTAAAGCAAAGCTTACATTGCTTGAAATAGTACAAGGCTAAAAGCAGCATGAGATTATGAATAATGGACGAGGTATTGCAAGACTACCATGAGCTTTTGGCTGAACGGTGCAGGCTGCCTCAGGGATCAGCGAGCTCTTCACTGTGCAGCTCTCCATTTTAAGGAGCCTGCCTCCATCCATCCTGATGGCAGAAGGCATTTAGAGAAACCGCACCATGTGTGACTTATTCATGCCTCCCTATGGCAGACCTCTAGATTCTCGGTCCCCCTGGCAGATCCTGTTGTTTGTGTGTTTAGAAAAGATGGTCTTAGGACCATGAGCAGATAGCGATCGGTTACCACGATTGCAACTAGCATAAACCCTCATTTGTATCTTCAAATATTTAGTTCATGTTCACTCAGTCTGAGGTGCCTGGATCAGGTGTTTCAGGAGTTGCGGCAACTGTGTGTTGGGGGCACTTGCCCCTGGAGCTCCATTTCTCCCACAGTAGCTGTACCCATCAGCCAGGGGCACTGTGAAGTGTCAGCCCCAAGCAAGGGTGGTGGACCTATCTGCAGTGGGGCGCCCAGAGGGCTTGTGAGGCATGACAGCGACAACCCAGCTGACTGTGGGACCATCCTGGGCAGGGGCAGGGGTGTCTTTCCATCTTCTCCATCTCAGATAGGTTTTCTTTCTAGGGAGGCCAACAAATGTAAGCAAGGTGGGTTTCGATCTACAGGTGCTTAAATAACACAGTTACTAGAAGGGTACTCATATTTTCTTTAAACGAATTAACAATAATAACATCCAGTAGCACTTCTTTTTCTTTAAACATTATTAACAACCATTGGGATAAATAAAGAATGATTTTGAATGTCCAAAGAGAATAGCAAGATTTTGTGTGAGGGAGTGTTTAAAATGTCCTTATTTTATCAATCTCAAAATCTCTGGAAATGTTACCTAATTTTATGGTTCTTGCTGGGTATTTCAAATGGTGCCAATGACCCAGCGATAAACTGAACAGCTTCCCAGATTGCCAGACCTGCCGCGAGGAAGGACTGGTGTGGAGTTGGTGCGTCCTCTGCTGTCATCACCATCAGAATGGTGAACTGGCCTTGAGGCCCGGGGCTGGCCGAGGACCGTGAGAAGTGGGTTTTGATTTTACTTTGTTCTTGTGCGTAGGCTGTGGAGCCTGGCTGACCATGCCTTGATCGCCCGCTGTAACATGGAGGAAGCAGTTCGCAGTGTGGCCTTCAGCCCCGATGGATCTCAGCTGGCCCTGGGCATGAAGGATGGCTCTTTCATTGTGCTCCGAGTCAGGCATGTACTGACCGATAGGGAAAATAATGTCAGAAATGCCCTCTTGTTGAAACCAGTTCTCCTGGCCATGGTGTATGCCAGGACTTAAGGAAAAAGGCATTTACTCTTTCAAATAGGAACACTCTAGATTCACAGTCCCCTATCTGTATTTCTCAAATCCAAACGCTTTGAAAATCCACAGTTTTTGGATAACTCATCTGTTAGCACGTCTTGACCCAGTGAACTGATTTGAGACTGTCTATTGCCTATTAATCTCTTAATAGGAATAATTATCATGTGATTTGCTACAAAAATATTAATGTGTTTAATATGGGGTGCTGCCCTAACTCCTACTGGGGATGTTACATAATATATCGTATGTGAACCTTTCTAAAACCCAGTGAATAATGAACTCCCAAGCTTATCTGGTCCCAAGAGGTTATGGGCTTATAGGAAGCCAAGAAAAGAGAAAGAAATGAGAAAGGCTCCAGCACTGCCAGATTTTTAGAGGTGGGCTTGAGTAAAAGATTTCTTCCACCTATAATGAAAACTTAAATGGAATATTTCATATTTATTAACATCCTATCTTTACTGGACAAAAATTATGACTCATGCATATAATTTCTCTAAACGCACTGGTTGGTTTTTTGGCTTACATAATTTGTGATTACAGAAAGAAAATGAAGCTGTAAATTAGATACTGCATGGTTTGCACATAGAAGATTCTATCTAGCTTTGAAAAATGATCTTGGCACGGTTTATTACACTAAATTCTCATTTAGCAACCACCCATAACTTATTACTGAGTTGGTAGACAACATTTTCTTTCTCTGCTGAGTCATGGTTTGAAAAGATGGCCAATTACCAGATCTTCTTTTCTTTTTGATGGATTTTTATTGATGGATTTCCTAAGCAAAAAAAAAAAAAAAACCAAAAAACAAAAGAAAACCCCCAAACCCTATTTGATGATATTATAGCAAAGTATATTATATAGTATATACATAGTGTATAGTGTATGTAAAGTAAACGATAATGCTGTTAATAAGTGATAGCAGGTGAGGGGAATTATGTGGAAGCTAATATTCGCCATTATTTGTGCACTGACTTTGTTGGGAGTGGAAGAAGTTGTTGGTACTGGCACAGGGGACCTGCTAGTCAGAATTCTGTCTCATGGTGGCAACTTTCAAATGAGGGCAGCAGTTCTTACCAGAATCTGATCAAAAGGGATGCAAAATCTGGGTGATCTGTTACATGAATTATTGAGTTTCCCGGTGAAAATTAAATAATTACATAAGAATTTAATATTAAAAAAGTAACCTTGATGTAGTTCACCTTTCTCCAGGACATGTTTTTAAAACAATGTTACAAACCGCAATTTTTCAAGGCAAAAAGTTTTAGGGGAAAATAATACATAATTAACCATGAAAGCAAATAGGCACTTCATTAAATTTTTCATTGTTTTTATTTTGGAAACCTTAAATATTTCAAATGTCGGTTAATTTTGCCTGAAATGGCCAGAATCTGAATAGTATTTTATATCTTTCTTCAAAAGTTAATCCTTCAGCTCCTATAGGTGTTCTCTCCCTTTTGAAACCATTTTTTCTCTGACATACAAATTTTGAGACATGGCTTGGGGTTTCTATTTCTAGATTTGCTGCTTATCACTTTTTATTGCTGCTTTTTATTCTTATAGAGATATGACAGAAGTGGTTCATATCAAAGATCGAAAAGAAGTCATTCATGAAATGAAATTTTCTCCAGATGGCTCTTACCTCGCGGTGGGATCCAATGACGGCCCAGTGGATGTGTATGCCGTTGCCCAGCGGTATAAGAAAATTGGAGAATGCAGCAAGTCCCTTAGTTTCATTACCCACATTGATTGGTCTTTGGATAGCAAATACTTGCAGACCAATGACGGCGCAGGAGAACGCCTGTTCTACAAGATGCCATGTAAGTCCTGCAGGTGTTGGATGTTTGTGAAAATCGAAAGTCTGAACCACATGCAGCAAATATATAAGAATGTCATCATGATCTCAGGGCAAGGAATGTTCTCAGAAACACGACCCCCCCTCCCAATTTCAAACTCTCAAAGGAAAGATTGATAAATTGGAACATATTAAAATAAAAAATCACTGTGCAATGAAAGAAATCATGAAAAGACAAGGCACAGACTGGACAAAAATATTTGCAGGGGTTATAATGGGCAAAGGATATATAGCTAGAAGTTATAAAGAGTGCCTAAAGATAACTGAAAGGAAAGATACCCTAGAAAAATACCCAAAAATGCTAAACATTTGAGGACCGCGGTCCTCATTTGCTATGATGGTTTTAGTCTGAAATTTGTGTTCTTCATAATTGGAAGTCTTTATGATATTATTTGGTGAAATAAGCTAATTGGGATTTAAAAAGTACAATTTTTATTTGTCACCTCCA
This sequence comes from Zalophus californianus, assembly GCF_009762305.2. NCBI lineage: Eukaryota > Metazoa > Chordata > Mammalia > Carnivora > Otariidae > Zalophus > Zalophus californianus. Next base: position 66,394,409 of record NC_045602.1, on the reverse strand, counting down.
CTATCTGTTTTAGAAGAGATTCATCAGACTTCTATAACATTTAGTGACATTTAGTTCGTAATACTAAAATGGCAGAAATAAAAGACAATTTTCTGTTTTGTGATCTTTGACTAATGATTTTTTTAACATAAGAGGAAAATTTTAATATCATGAATCTTGTCATCAAATAATATTTTATCTTAAAATTTTTCTTGAAAAATTAATTTTTACTGGAAAATAGTTTATACCATCTAATGTAACCATGGCCTTTTAAAAGAACCTCTGCCCTATCAACTTCACCAGCACACCATCACTAGGTGGATATTGCTGCATGTCTACTTTCTTTGCTTGAAATTATTTCATATATATTTTACATATGTGAAAAATTATGGAATACATGTTTATCACTTGCAATAATAAAGTAACATCCTGCTCAGTGATAATATCATAATTTGCTTTCTTGTCCTCCTGTTAGTGAGCATTTGGGCTTACTTATTTCTAGTTTTTTCACTGGTACAGATAGTGCGTCTCCAAATATCTTCATATAGGGGGGATTTCTTCTTCTGAGTTACTTCCTTGGACTATATTTTCCAGAGGGGGAATGTTGGGTTAAAGACTGTGTTCTGTCAACTCTCTGATTTATGTTCATCTTCATGAATTTTTATGTGATGCTGTCAGTCTAGAATTTCTGCGTGCCAATTTGACAGTGTGCCGGTAATGTATAAGAGCGTCAATTCTCACAGATTCTTTATTTGAAAACGTTTGTTTATTTTTGAAGAAAAAACTACAAGGTAGTATGCTAAATTGTCTTGATTTTGAATTTTAGAATTGTGTATGACAGGACATTTTCCCAAGCATTTCTGTATCCATGTGTTTCTGCCTTTGTGTGCCCCTGGGTGACCTCTCTCACCAGGTTCTGGTACAAACGGGGAATCGTGCCATACATTTGAGAACATACCAGGCACAACTGTCAAGACTCTTTTGCCTAACCACTTACGTTTACTTAATCAAAATTTGGTGGATTTTCATTGTCTAATGCTTTTAAATTTATATAATATCCATTAAATGTTTACACAAATTTTTGGAACCTAAATTTTAAAAAATTACTTCTGTGGATCTTTTGAAAAGTAGAAGTTGAGAATAAATTTTTTTTTAAAAATCTGGCAAACTGTTGGTGACTAAATATGATAATATATATATTTTCATACAAGTCATTTCATCAATAACACAAAGCATACTATCTGTATAGTAGTTTTGGATATTACATTGAGTACAATGATCATTTTCTTTCTCAGCTCCATATCTGAGTTTTGATCATGCACTCTCTTTAAACCATGCTGGAAGAAGAAAATCACAAATTGGGTAAAGAGATTAGACTCTTTAGGTTCCTTGGTTTATAGAGGTTTTTTTTTTTAATTTCTATAAACCTCTATAAGAAAAATGAATAAAGGAAATTAGAATATGCCTTTAAATGTAACATTATGTTACTATGTATTGATAATTTTCAGCTGGGAAGCCTTTAACAAGTAAAGAAGAAATCAAAGGGATTCCCTGGGCCTCCTGGACTTGTGTGAAAGGCCCTGAAGTGAGTGGAATTTGGCCAAAGTACACTGATGTCACTGACATCAATTCAGTGGATGCAAATTACAACAGCTCTGTGCTGGTTTCCGGTGATGATTTTGGACTGGTTAAGTTGTTCAAATTTCCTTGTCTCAAGAAAGGTAAGACCAAGAGAGAGATTTCATTGAATAAGTATTTAATCTAAAATGTATACGCAGTGTAATTAAGACTGATTTTCTTGGTGTCTATTCTTGCAGATTATTCATTTCATCTTTATGTTCATTTTTACTCTTTTACACTTTTAGATAAAATGTGTTGTTGATGTCATTTACTTTTGACGTTCTAAAATATGGGATTTTACCAATTTAAGTCAGGTTTTGTTCACAGAGTTATTACGAGCAAGTTTGTGATTGAGAAGATTCATGTTTCACATTTTAAACAAGTCATAGTTTTGTTTTTATTTATGTAAATAAACACTCATAATTTAAATTATATATTACATTACAATATTGTAATTCAAATTCTTTTATGCTTCACGGCTAATTGTGCTTACACATAGAAAGCCAAGGAAAATCCTTTTAGAGGTATTTAAGA